>NC_081409.1:437389572-438119572 GCF_030272615.1 Cryptomeria japonica
ACCTATTTCCAAACCTGACAAATCAATACGTGTTTGCACAGATTTCAGAGATTTAAACAAAGCTTGTCCAAAAGATGATTTTCCACTACCCAACATAGACATGATCGTGGACATGACTGCTAGCTATGAAATGTACTCTTTGATGGATGGTTTTTCTGGATACAATCAGATCAAAATTGCACCCAAGGATCAAGAGAAAACAACATTTACTTGTGCATGGGGAAATATTTGATGGAATGTAATGCCCTTCAGTTTAAAGAATACACGCGCTACTTATTAAAGAGATGTAACAACAATTTTTCATGATATTATGCACAAAAACATGGAGGATTATATTGATGATACTCTAGTTAAATCTATGAAAATATCAACACATCTATCAAAACTAGGTCCAATATTAGACAGGATGGAAAAATTCAAACTTAGATTAAATCCTAAGAAATGTACATTTGGGGTTACATCTAGTTGTTGGCTTGATGATGATTGTAATGAATGACTTCATATGTTGTCATTGATGGAACATGTACATACACACATATGTTTGTCTACCGATGTTACTTTAAAGTTATTTGTATTATATTGCTATCAGTATTAGAATTTTTTCTTATGATGGTGTCAAACCGGTACATGTCATCAACCAGTATATACAAGAATGTTCCGACACCAACTTGGAGATCCAACAAGGATTATCAAAGAAGCAATGGAGGGAAATTGGTTTATATGTTGATAGAGGTTAACTCCGATCGGTATTGGTGTTCCAACCAATATTCATTGATTGTGTGATGAGTTATCCTAGTCGACAAATTTTGGCGGTATTTTGTGATGAGTTATGTTTGATTGTCCAGATACACTGCACTGAGGAAATTGTGATATAATTCCTAAGGCCGACATGAAATTTAAATGTCTATATAATGACATTATGATGAACTATTTTGTATGTATGATGAGATATGATATGGGATGATTTGATGCAATGATAGAAAAGTTAAGTCGCAGAGTTTGTTGGAAATGCAGTTTTGAGTGCGCAGAAGAGGATCTATTCACCTAAGTTGTGCTACTTCTAGATCACACCACCTATTGTTTTCTAATTACTACAATAGTCAAATCCCCTAATCAGGTAAGCTCTAACAAGCTTCATTGTACAAATCCTTTAACAAGGTGATCCATTAGTTTGGATTCAGAATTCCTCTATTGAGGTTACTCCTAACTGGGTACTACCTTTAATAGGGTATCGCTCCTAATAGAGCTTTGGGATCTTTAACAGGATTCACTCCTAGCAGAGCATGTTTATAGACCTTAACGAGTTAGTTACCTATTACTACAGATAGTTAACTTGTGAGTCCCATCTCACCGTGGTTTTTCCCATTTGGGTTTTCCACATATAAACATTTGTGTTATGGTGGGTGTTTTACTTATTATGGATGCACTAATATCATTTTGGATTACATGCATAGTGTTTAACAAAATTGTTAAGTATATCTACCGGTCAATGTTTAAAGTAGTATTATTTTTGGTGTCATTGATTCACCCCCGCTCTCAATGCTTTATAAGTCTATCACTGGTAAGATCCTAGGCTACATTGTTTCAGTGAAAGGAATTGAAGTGGATCCATACAAATTTAAGGTTATCATGGAAATGTCACCTCCAAAGAATGTCGGTCAAATGAGAAGTTTACAAGGACACCTCCAATCAATAAGATGCTTTAATTCTCAGCTAGCAGATAAGGCTCAACCATTCACAAAGTCATTATGGAAAGGAGTTACATACAACTGGGATAAAGATTGTGAACAACATCTAAAGAAAATCAAGGAATATCTTTCTAATCCACCTATATTAATGCCACCAATTCAAGGCAAGCCATTGATTCTCTACATATCAGCTACTAATACATCACTAGGGGCACTTTTGGCACAACAGGATGAGAATAAAAAGGAAAGAGCTATATATTATATCAGTAGGACCTTGGTGTCCTATGAGATGAAGTATACTATCATAGAAAAATCTTGTTTGGCATTGGTCTTTGCATCATAGAAATTAAGACATTACATGCTAGCACATTCTATCAAACTGGTGGCTAATATTGATCCGCTCAAATACCTTCTTAGCAAAGCAACACTTACAAGGAGATTGGCTAAACAGGTTATGGTTCTCACATAATTTGATATTGAATATATAGAACACAAAGCTATCAAAGGATAGTTCATTGCAAATCAACTTGTTGATGCTCCACTTGAATACAATCAACCTTTGTACATAGCATTTCCAGATGAATCCATCATGCATTCTACTCAGCGATCATGAAAAATGTTCTTTGATGGGTCTTTCACTCAACAAGGTTCTGATGTTGGAATACTTTTTATCAATCCTCAAAGATATTCAATCCCAAAGGCTTACAAAATTCTCTTTCCATGCACAAACAATATTGTAGAATATGAAGCCTTGGTAAATGGAATCAAGCTATCTATTGAATGGAATGTTCTTGAGTTATACATGTATGGAGACCCTCGACTGATTATCAACCAAATCAATGATATATATTAGAGTTGAGATGAGAAACTGATGCCTTATAAAAGAATGGTTGATGACCTCAAGAAATAATTTACCTTTGTATCATTTCAGTAGATTCCTAGATTAGTAAATAGAGCAGCAGATGCTATGGCTACTTTGGCATCTATACAATAGCAACAAGAATCTAAGTTTTGCTATAAATTTCTGGTGGAAGAGTTACATTATCTTGCTTATGATTCCCTTGAGTCCCAGATGGTCTGTTCTATTATTGGACATGACTCATCTTGCTATAGCCACATTTACTCTTACTTGCATGACCACATCATCTCTTCTAATCTTACTCGTAATGAGAAAAGAAACCTTTTTTGAAATGTTTCACGGTATATCATCATCGCTAACTATCTATACAAGTGAAATTTGGATAGTACTTTGCTTAGGTGTCTAGAAACTGAAGAATCCCAATGTACATTATCTAAAGTGCATGAAAGTATTTGTGGATCTCATTCAAACAGTATAAATTTAGCTTGAAAATTGCTAAGGGATGGCTACTACTGGCTAGATATGAAAAAATATGCTATAAAATTTGCTAAAACTTGTGAGAAGTGTCAGCTACATGGGAACCTCATACATGCTCCAACAAGGGATCTAATACCTTTCATCACACATTGGCCTCTTCAATAATGGGCATTTGACCTCATTGGCCAAATCTATCATGCATCATCTAATGGACACAAGTTTATCATAACTGCTACTGAGTACTTGACTAAGTGGGTTGAAGTGGTTCCACTAATCAAAGCAACTGGTAAACAAGTAGCTCTATTCATTCTTAACTATATCATTTGCAAGTATGGGATACCTTCTTCAATTATGACTAACAATGGAGGGTAGTTCAAAAACAAAGATCTAGATGAGCTCTATGAAAAGTTCAAAATCAAACAACAATGGCCATCCATATATTACCATCAAGGTAATGGACAAGCTGAAGCATCTAACAAAAATCTTCTAACTATCTTACACAAAACAGTAAATAAATCTAGAAAGGATTGGCATCTGCAGCTCAACCCTACACTATGGGCTTCTAGAACAAGTATCAGAACACCTATTGGGGCTACACCTTTTTCTTTTGTGTATGGATCTAAAGTAGTCTTGCCTATTGAGGTTGAAATACCTTCTTTGAGAGTTTCTTTGCAAGGTCTTGTTACTGATGAAGACTACAAAATATCTAGATTGCAAGAAATTGAGTTGCTAGATGAATATCGATAAGTGGCATTTGATCATCTAAGAGCGTACCAAAAGAGAATGTCTAGAGGTTATAACAAGAAATTTTGACAAAGAGAATTTCAGGTTGGTGACCTTGATTTGAGAGAAAATCCTAAAAATCAATAGTTTCGAGACAAAAAAGGGAAGTTTGAACCCAACTGGTTGGGTCCCTACATTGTTATTGCAGTCTTTGGCTCTGGTACCTATCAACTCTCAACATCGAAAGGAGAACAACTCCATGAACCAATAAACACCATTCACTTGAAGAAATTATTCACTTAGTATTCTTTGCTCTAGCAACCTATACAGCTAAAAAGTCCTTAAAAAAAAGAAAAATCAAATGCCTCGGTGAAAACCTAGTAAACAGGCACCTTCGTAAAAAAAAAAGGGATCTTTGCCAAGCAGGTGAAAACCTATTAAACAAGTGCCTCTTGTACTCAAGCGCTCCATCTATCAACGCAAATTTGGCATTTCCTATTTTCATTCCCACTTTCGTGCATCTTTTCTTTCACTTGTACAAATCTTTCAGTTGCTTTTGTGACATCTAGTTCTTTTGGAACCCTCGTGGCTTGAAACCGATCAATGTCCTAGTCTTAGGGTAATTGACTGATCAATTTACATGTCCTAAGTAGTATCAACCAAGTCATCTTTTTATTAGTAGTACTAGGTCATCCGCTCCTAGTCAGTCACCTGTCTCCAAACTACTGAAGAGTTTTATCATTGAGTAAACAAGCAAAACAAGACTACTGAAAACAATCACTAAAATATTTGAGATATGATTGAAATTTTCTTTGTGTGATTTCTTTTAAATTGTTTTTTGATTATTATTCCTTCTGAGTAACTCGAAGAAGTCTATTTTGACTAAGAGGAGCAAGGATTGGGGGCATAATACTTTTCTTTGTTTTCCGCTTATAGGAATGATTCCAATGTTCTGGAAATATCTAATTAGCTGGGTGTCTGTGATAAGTGCCTTCACATCAAGGTGAAATTGCCACACATACCTTGAATCCACTTATTTGTATGCTATAGGGAGGTTGGAGTCATTTCATTGTCTGTTTGAGGGAATTTCTTTAATGTGCAATCTAGATGCATGTGTAATCTGTCCAAGGATATGAATGATAAAAGGGTCATTGTGGACAAGATAATTAGTTTTGCATATATAAAGGAAGGAACTCTATTTTGCCTACTATGTTTGTAAAAAGCTTAGTGATGAAAATTAAGCATACCAAATCTAGTGAATAGGTTTAGGTTGCATTGATTCTAAATTTTATGCATTTTAAGTGATTTTGGCGTGATAATAATGATCTCTTTATCTTTTGAATGAGAGTCTGAAGTAATCATCATTTCTTAGCTAAGTGGTATCTTTTTCATCATCATTTCTACGATCGAGTACTTGTGTATTGAGATGTTAGTTGCATACATGAGCATCTTATATAGATCCATACATTTCATTATATATTTATTTGCATTCATATTATTTTATGAAAAATAGACATTTGCATTACTAGTTATTCATTTTCATCATTTATTGCATATGAAAAGAAAAAAACAGAAAAAAACAAATATCCATATTCATTTGCATTACATATATCCATACTGAAAAGATATGCATACATATAGAATAAAGCATATATAAAGACATCTCATAATCAATCAACACAAGTATGATGAAATCAAATCAAGAGCTCTTATATCTCGGTATAATCTCGGTGTCCAAGAGTACAAATGATATCAACTATCAAATATAATGTCTCATCAGAGCAAGAATCGTATAGGCTACAAAAATGGGGTATATAACAAAATCTAGGAGATATAACAAATCTATCTCTCTACCTCTCCCTCATTTTTGGGTGGAGGAGGTGGTGCCTATTGACCGACATCCTATCTGGGTGCCCTAGCTCCCTTAGATCAAGCCATATATTAAGAATATGGAACAACCTGCTGCAATATTAGGACCACTACACTATAGGCTGCAACGTAATAAGCTGCACGAATCACCTGATGCAAAACCTCTCACTGAAGAGAATCTTTCTCTTCTCTCACCTTTGCAAGATGTTGATCTTGCTCTGCAAGCTACATGTGTGCCACTGTCAATTGTGACTACAAACCTGTCTACCTAGTCCTCAAAGACCATACTACATATGGTACTCCTTTCTCTCTCCCAACATCCCCCTCTCTGCCTCCTTGCTCATCTCTCTGCTTCCTAACCTTCCTAGGATCCACTCTCTCCTCCTCACCTCCAACCTTTGCCACCCTAAAACCTCCAGCCTCCACCCCAACAGCTCCTAAGGATCCACCCTCCCCTCTCTATCACTATCTACCTCCCACTACTTCCCTGCTACTACTAGAACCAGGATCACCTCCTATGCACCTAGGTGCATCCGCTCTTTGTCCCTGTACTTGACCTAGTACTTGTACCTATGCTGGTGCATCCTCCTCAACCTCCTCTATAAGAGGTGCATGCTCTTTGGGATTTGTAAATCGAGGAAATGGATGTCTCTGAAACCAATCTCTATACTGGGGCAATGCCCCCACATCTGCTACATCCTTTAGATAATCCCATTTCCGTAGCTGTAAACTCGCTAACTCCTGCATGCTCAGTGCATATGACAGTCTCGGTTGCCATCCTCGTCTCTCCTCCTCCCTATATCGATCATATGCTATGAACACTAGGGATATACTCTGCGGTCTCCCATAGTGTCTCATCACCCTAGATACTACAAATCACTCAATGATAGACACCAATCTACCAATAAGAGGTCAAGTCATGAACACATCCTTCATTTGCACTCTCCAATCATCCCACAACTCTAAACCCCTATACAATCTCCATACTACAACAACGAAATCATCTAATTGCCTCCTCCACTAGTCAATCTTGACCTGGTGGGGCTGAGTAACATAACCCAAATAAAAACATATAATAGGTTGGTGCACCTTTCTAGAATCATCTACAATAGGTCTGCATACTGGGATGTGCTCCCATGCCCATTTCTGTAAAACTAATATACCCGTTGCCATTCTCTTCCCCTCACGATACACAATCTCATGCATCTCATGATACGTATGAGCGAGTAAGCATGATCCCCACCCTAATTTCACTGGATGAGTCAACAACCTCTTAAGCATTCTGCCCCAACCACATAGAAATCCTTGTTGTCCCCTATTAGGCATCACAAAACAACCAATCATACTTGCCAAAATGCAAGCCAGAGGGTACTGTGCACCATATCTACTCATCAAATCATCCCACGTAATAGCATGATCAAGGATAGTCTCATCATGGAATATCCATCTCAATGCCAAAATACCTAGTTGTGGAGTAGCATCATAATCAACCTTATCTCCAACAAATGAAATCCTCAATATCCTATATATATCCTCTGGCGTGATAGTCATCTCTCCAATTGGTAAATGAAAGGTGTTATGCTCCAAATGAAAATACTCAACTAAAGAAATCATCATACCATGATTCACACAGATATCAAGCATTTGTAATAGGTATCCGGATCCACACAAACCAATATGACCTCTCTCTGCATTTGATAACTCACGAACCAACCTCATCATCAATGAAAATGTACACCAAAATTGAATATCAGGAAATTGAATTTGCAAAATCGAACATATACATCATCAGTACATGATCAAATTTGCACAAAGAATGTGATAAAAATGCTATAGAATCCAAATATACAACATTCAAAATAAAAAATTGTTGTTTACACTAAAAAATGCTTGCTGTTTTTATACGAGTTTCCACAGACAAGCAGAAACTCGTACGAGTGAAAATAATATGCCGAACGATTAAACACTAGCATACAACAAATAATAATATATCGCATGACAAAATGGTCTATCAAGAACACTATCGTACGATTCACAGGTGACCATCAAATGACAAAACACAAAAGAACAGATACTCATACGAGTAACAATATAACACTGCATGACAAAACAATAACAAAACAATAAAAATGACTTTAAATGAAATTAAAATGCAAAATTTAAGAAATGTAAAGGCTAAAGATTGATCACTTACTGCTGGGGTGTAGTTCCGTGGTTGATTATGTCATTGTTGGCGCTCGAATCGATGCTCCAGAATCAGAATTGCCATTTTTCTTCACAGGATATTTTTCAAATTTTAAACTTTGAGAGGTGAAAATGAATTGAAAATGACACATTGAACCCCTTATATAGCCTAAACCCTAATTTTTAAACTTGCTCCGATGGACGTAAAACTTGTACCCTAAGCTAAATTGACTATCCTGAGTCCATTTTTCGGGATCAAAATCAAAATCTGACATCAATTTTCTAGTCAAAATTTCATGACGTTGACCACTTAGCACTTTCATCCTCAAGTCAATTTTCAAATCATTTTGTGCTTAATTCAATTCTAAATCTCAATTTCAATTCTCAAATCAACTCTGATTTTAATCTTCAACATCAATCTTCGTGCTCAAATAATTATCATCGCTAAAAATTGCCTAAAATCATTATACCCTCGTTATCTTTCGATTTCACTCCCAAGGGGGCATACTCATTACATCTTTTCAGTGATTATCATCATCAAAAGTTGAGAATTTTTTAAAATCTTCCTCTGAAGTCGAGCAAAAATCCTTTCAATCAAAGAAAATCAGCAAAACCTTGTTACTAGGGGCATCTTAACTAAATCATGTCTATCAAGTTAATATTCCTTGATGTCAAATAAAGCAATCTCTAGGGGCATATCAATTTTTGTCCTTATCTGAATCAATCTTCAAATCAATGTTTAGTTTCATCACATCAAATCAAGTTGAAAATCTTGCTCTTCATCAGCTCGATTTGCTTAGTTGATTCTTGTTCAATCAAGTTCAGAATTGGTTGCATCTCTCGCTTAATCTAGTTCAATCAAGTTCTAGATCGACGCTCGTTTCTTGATCAATCAAGTTCAAGAAAATTATCTCACTCTTTTTCGATTCTTGTTCAATCAAGTTCAGGATCGGTATCACTTTAATCAAATTTATTCAATTTCATCGCTTCAAATCAAGCTAAAAATCTTTCTCTTCATTGGTTTGTGATCCATCAAGTTCAGAACTGATATCTATTTGACATCAACTATTCTTTAAACCAATGCGCTTCTCGCACATTAATTCAAAGAGGGGCAAATGTAATACCCTAAAAGTGGTCACCTAAACCATGGGCCCCTAATCTCGACAACATCACCAAGGGTCCTAACCAAAGGCAATTAAATCAACCTTGAGCATCTAATTAATTAATTCTTTAATCATTAATGTTAGATGGCAATAAATCACTCTATATTAATTTAATATTTCTTTAATTAATTAAATCATTCCAAGTAAATCATTTTGATCAATTATCCTATTTATTTAATTAAATATCCTAGCATATTTAATTAATAAATAAATTTTCCATTTAATCACAAAAAAAGGAATTAATTTAAAGAATGAAAAGAGGAATTAATTTACAAAAAGAGATTTATCACAAAAAGAGGAATTAATCTGCAAAAGAAAGAGTTAAATTGAAAACAAAAGAAAATAATTAAATTGAAAGAAGTAAATCAAACTTAAGATGTTTCTTTTTCTAAAATTGAGATAACTTGAGAAATCAGAAAAATAATTAAATTGAATTAATCATTTTCTCTAAAATTAAAACTCAAATGTTTTGAGGAAAGAAGTTCAGTTATATTGAAAAGCCTTTTAGTAAATAAATATCTTGAGAAAACTAAAGAAAAGTGCATGGAATCGACTATTTTTATCTCAAGTGCATGGAATCAACTAAATTTTATCTCTAATGCAGACCTAGACTTATAATTTGAATTCATTCAATAAAACTACAATTGGAATCTATCTCAAGATTAACTTAATCTAATCTCTCAATTATTTCAATTATCCTGAAATGTGTTTTTTCTTGAGGAATCTCAACCGCTCATTGTTAATCGATCTTGACCGTTGGTCTCTCTTTTGAGTCCCTATAAATTTAGCCTTCATCTCTCATTCAAAACACCCTAGAGATTTATGGTTATTGTGGAGTTTTTTCTCTGGAGTCATTGAAGTTATTGTGCTTTGAGATTATTGCATCTTAGTTCAACTTTTTGCATACTTAGTTTAACTATGATTGCTTGAATTCATCTAGCTTAATCTTGCATGTCTAGTTTAATATTCATTCATCTAGCTTAATCTTGCATGTCTAGTTTAATATTCATTCATCTAGCTTAATCTTGCATATCTAGCTTAATCTTGCATACGTTTAGCTTATTCTCATGCTCATATAGATGAAATCCTTCATCTTGGTGTAGTCTAGTCATTGGTATTGCTTAGACAAATTTGAGAGCAAGTCTATACTCGCATCTTTTAGAATGCAATAGGTCATTTTTTATGGTTTTTTTATTCATGATTATATCTGTCTAACCATGCATGCAATGACTTAATTGAAGTGTTGTGTCTTACAACTTGTAGACTTTATCCACTTTTCACACACACACACACACACACTACCTACCCTTTAATCCTACCTGACCATTTATCTTTACACCTCTTAATCTTATCCTTCCATTTCTTAAAGTGTCTTCTATATAAGAGGATACTCTCCTTCATTATTAACCCTAATCATTTAATCGTCAAATCTCTTATGCAACCAAGCCTTCTTGCAATCAAGCTATCAACCACATTTCTATTATTTGTTGAGCTCTTGTGCACACATAAAATCAGAGAGAAAATATATCAAACAAGATTAATGGAGATAGGAAGAAATTGAGATCGAAACCCTACTTGACATGTGAATGGTATATCTTGTTTTATTTTGTTTATTTGCATGGTTTAAGGTATCTTCATTTGTGTATGGTGGATCATTTTCATTGTTAGGCTAGGGTTTTATGGTTGATCCTTGTTAGTCTTTCAATATTGATGTTTCCATTAATCCATTTCATCATATACATTTTGGCATGCCCAGTGGGACTCTTGTCCCTTTTATTTAGACATCTTTGTTTGCAGATTTTATGTGTTTAAAAGTTGCAGGTTCGACATTGCGATGATTCTGCATTTTTTTGCATCTGTGATGGATCTAATTGCATCTATGTTTTCTTTTCACATCTACGACTACTCTTTCTATGTTTTTGATTTCCTGTTGTTTTTTGCAGATCCATTATCTCCAAGTTGTGCATGTGACACATCTAATCATGTTTTTAATTTCTTTCTGCGTCTGTTTTGCCTTTTTGTCATGTTTTTGTTTTGCAGGTTTTTTAGTCAGCTTTACAGGTTGCAGGTTTTTGGGATTGTGTCTGTGAGTTCTCTTTTCACGTTTGTGCCCAGATCTCACATTTGTGCAGGTTCCTATCGTGTCTATGCTTTTTCATTAAATTTGCAGGGTCTGATCTCCTAAAAAGTGTTTTTGCATCCTTTCTTTTGGCATTTGTGATCTATTTCTGCGTCTATGTCTGGTATAGTTGCATCTGTGTTTTTTAGTTTTGCATTTTTCACTTTCATTTAGGGTTTTCAGATTTGGTTTTTGGAGCTAACCTCTTTTGATCTGATTTATGAAGTGGTGTATCTTTTTAGTAAGGAGAAAAACGTCTTGTCGAAGGCCCCTATTTGACAAAGTCTTGGGGATTTTTAAAATTTACCTAAGTTGTGTGCTTGTAGGAGGGGTATTATTTAAAAACTATTAATAAGTTTGGTGCAGGACCTTTGGCAAAGATTTGATTTTAAAATTGCTTGCTTTGTCCTCTTTAGTCTAGAAAAACACTTCAATTAGTGCTCTAAAATTAACAAGTGTCTTTTGTGTCTTGAGCAATAGGCTCTTTTTGTTTTGCCTTTTAGAGGGCTTGCCTCCTGAGTAGTTGATAAGGCCAAGTGAGAGGGAATGACCCAAGTGGTAACAAGTTAAAGCCAAGCTCTTCCAAGTCACTATAAATAAAAGTGTTTGTGATGAAAGTTGCAAGCAATAGGTGTTACATGTTTCTATAACAACGTTATGACTCCCCATAAACCCTATAGAGTGTAACCTCTATAGGATGGGAGACCTTCCATTTAATGGAGCGTAACATGTGTTGGCATTTGGAGGAATTGATTATGTGTTACATTGATGTTTTGTCATTGATGGCAACATCAGTTGTTTTGGTTGTTTATCAGTTTTCGGTTGGTTCCGGTAGAGTGGCTGGATTATGGTATTGATCTGGTATGATCTGGTATGCTTTGGTTTGTGGTATTATTTTAGATCTCTCATTCATGCTATTCAGATGCGTATCATGATTAGTTGGTTCAATATTTGATGTCTCAGGAGTTATCATTTGTTCTAGTAAGCCTTTTGGTCATCGGTAAGGGTTTTACCGACAGAGATTTGTTGAAGATCTTTTGACGCATGTGATAAGTGGTGTTGGTGCAACTTCTAGATGGTTCTCGAGATGCTATTGGTTATCTTGTTCATGTTCTTGTTGATTGATGGTGTTGGATTTGGTTTATGGCGATCTATTTTGGGTTTGGTGTTATCTAGGTTATGGACCGGTTTATGTAACATGTTAGAGGATGTTCCTGATGCATTACCAATGGGATTTAATAATTAGTTTACATTTTTTTTGTCCTAAGATAGCTTGGTTGATCATTGGATTGTGGGTTTATGTTATGAATTCATTGTATTATCTTTTAGGTGGCTGACCTAATTGTTTAGGTCCCGGGTTGGTATAAATATAATGTAAGATCTCTTTGTAGATGATAGGTCAAGGTTATGGGATGATCTCTGTACGAATAATATTGTAATCATATGTAGAAGGTTTGGTCGATCATAGGTGATTGAATTGGGTTTGTGTAAGAGGTTTAAGACCTCTAGTATTGAGCTTAACTAGAACTATACTCAGACATAGGAGATGATATACTTGCAGTTCAATCTTCTTTTCAGATTGTAATATAGATTTATTTTGTAGTTAGTGAGGCTCCTTTAGTAATGAGAAGTGCACTCTAGGTTGTTGGCCTTCCTGCATGTGCAGGCTCCTCATATTGTAATCACATACTTACTGCAAAAGTATTATCTGATTGTGGGTAGGTTTTCCATAGTAGTTTTTCCTTTTACCGGGTTTTCCACGTATAAATCTTGGTGTCATGTGTTCTGGATGGATGGTAACTATTCTGTGATTTAAGTTTATGTTTAATTTCTTTATCAGTCATTCTAGTATTTGGTTTATGCATTCCAATATTGATTTTATGTGTTTTGGTATTAAGGATTTGAATTCTTAAAGTTTTATAGTCTGGTGACAACTAATTCACTACCCCCTTCTTAGTTGTCCTTTGGTTGTCTGAGTTGTCTAACAATTGGTATCAAAGATTGGTCCTCTCTGCAAAATATTAAGTGCTTGAGGAAGATCCTATGGCATCTAGTAGTTCAAGTTCATCAAATACATCTGTAGATATTTTTCAAAGAGAAATTCCTAGGCTTGATGGAACAAATTACAGGGTATGGAAGATTCGAATGGAGACTCACCTCAGATGTCTTGGAAAGGAAATTTGGGAGATCACTAAGAAATGTGTAACATCATTTAATCCAGCATCTACCAATCCTCCTCCAACTAGTCTAGATAAAGAGCTTGAGAATGATTGTAGAGCTAGAGAAGCCCTTTTGTCTACACTTTCTAATCAACAAATAATGGGACTAACTGACAAATCAACTGTAAAGGCTATATGGGACAAATTGGAGACTCTGAATGAAGGTGACCCTACTGTTAAAATTGCTAAACTTGATGGTTACCAGTGAGGTATGAGAATCTGAAGATGGAAGAAGATGAAAGGATTACTGCTTTTATGGAGAGAGTTAATGAGATTATTTTGGGAATTCAATGTTGTGGTGGATCTCTAAGCAAAGATGAAATAGTTTATAAAGTACTGAGAGCTTTTCCACCAGCTTATAAGATGAAGGCTACTATAATTAATGAGCTGAGAACTATGGAAAACACCTCTGTTAATAGGGATACCTTGGTTGGTAAATTATCTTCTTTTGAACTTGAGGAATTTGGACCTTCTAGAGCTATTAAATCTGAACCTACTTTTCATGCATCTACATCATCTACCAGAAAGAGTGATTGGAAATCTTTATATGCGAAGGAACTAGACGATATGAAGAAGGAAGATGAAGAGTTTGAGCAACTTGTAGCCTTATTTGCTAGAAGAGTACCTAAAGGACCGTCAGGAAGTAAGTATGAAGGAAAATCACCTTTTAAATGCTTTGCATGTAATAAGAGAGGTCATTTTGCATCTAGATGTCCTGAAAGGAATTCAAGATTTGAAGAAAGAGATAGAAGATCTTTTAGGCCTAACCATGATTATCTGAACAAGCATAAATATAGGAGGAACAAAGAAAAATCATGCTACTATGTTGATGAGGAAGGTGTGATTGATTCTGATGATGAACTGACACAAGATTCAACTAGTGCTTCCGGTAATGGAAAGGAATGGGTATTTTTGGCTATCAAGGAAGATGATCTGGTACCTGATGAGAAGGTCCTTGGTTCTTAAATTTAAGACAAGGATGAATGGGTAATTGACACTGGATGTTCACATCATATGACTAGAGATAAAAGGAAGTTCTTATCTATGCAAGAACTTGATGGTGGTCTGGTTAGATTTGGAGATGAAAAATCATGCATGATCAAGGGAAGAGGAACAATATCACTAGATGACAAGCATAACACTGATAATGTTTATTATGTTGAAGGTTTAAGGCATAATATTTTGAGTGTAGGACAATTGGTGGATAAGGGATTTCAATTACAGTTCAAGGATGGAAAATGCAAGATTATCAACAGATCTGGATTGGAGATTGCAACCACTACACAAACTAAAGGTAACATATTTCATTTTAACTTTGGTGAGAAGACATGTTTGATTGCACAAATTGATGAGAGTTGGCTATGGCATAAGAGGTTGTGTCATGTGAATTTTGATTGCATTGTAAAAATTAGTTCTACTAAGGCAGTTAGAGATTTACCTAAGATTGTAAAGCCATATAATGGAGTATGTAAGGAATGTCAAATGGGAAAGAAAGTCAAAACTTCTTTTAAGAATATACAAGACAAATCTAATGATGCTCTTGATCCTATTCATACTAATTTTTGTGGTCCTGCTAGAATCAAAATTTTTCATGGTTATAGATATTTCATGCTAATCATTGATGTCTATTCAAGAATGATGTGGGTTACTTTTCTAAGGGAGAAGTCTAAAGAATTTGAAAATTTTAAAATATTTAAAGCTAAAGTTGAGACAGAGACAAGATTGAAGATTAAATGCTTAAGTTTAGATCAGGGTGAAGAATTCACATCGAATGAGTTTAACAACTATTGTGAGAAGAATGGGATAAGGAGATAGTTGTCTACACCCTGGATGCCTCAACATAATGGAGTTGTGGAAAGGAAGAACATGATGAATAAATGATGAACAATTAGTACCAAACCGATATTGAGAGGGGGGGGTGAATCAGTATAGGCAAAAGCACTTTTCTTGAACCGGTTTGACTACAAAACACTACACTTTGACTGGAAAGCACTAACACCGGTCTAAACCAGATTACTACCGGTAAAACACAATGAGAATGTGAAAGACATAAACCAGTAACCCTTTACTTTCCATACAATCTAATACCTCATTTCCATTTCACCCTTATGCATAAACAGGTAATCTATCATAAAAAATATAATGACTGCTAGTTCAACATATTTTACCAGTTTGACATAAAACACTAAACCATCACATGAAAGGCATCACACATGACACACTAATTTTTCATGTGGAAACCCAACTGGAAAAAACCATGGTGGGGATGAATACCCACAAGTTGTTCTTTAACTCTTTTGAAGTCCGCTCTGTTAGGAGCCTAGTCCGGTTAGAGACTTTTACAATAGGTTCTGCTAGGAACCGATCCTACTAGGGATCACTTGGTTAAGGGATGGCTAAATGCCCGGTTAAAGGTTAGAACCCTGTTAAAGGTTACCTCACAAGAGGATTTGAAGAACTCATTGAATTGAGTCACCCTTTTAAAGGATTTACAAAAAATCTTGTTAAAGCTACTCGGTTAAGGGATTTTCCAACTACTAAAATGGTTAGAAGTCAATAGGTAATACACTGATATGATAACAACACTCAATACCAAGGTAGATCCACTTTAGCTCCTTTTCATCTGTAATCACACTCTGCAGGTATCAACACACTTCTCCAGTTTGGCAAGAATCAAGTATCACTCACTGGGATACACACATACCATTTGCTAATAACTTCAACATGAAAAACATCATTGACCTTATAGGAAATAGATAGGTCGGTAGCATAAACCCTAAACCCTAAACATTTAGGTTTTACAATCCAATCGGTTCAATCCTGACCATTAATCACACTACATCAAATACAATAGTCTTGAACAGATCTCAAGATGTTCTCCAACATTCATTCTTTGCCGCTTCAGGAAGTTGATAACTCATCATGCGCTCTCCACTGTTTACAGAGACTTCACACATTCCCAAGGTAGATAGGATCAATCTCCATGCAAGATCCTCAAGGAAATCCTTCATGCACATAAGGATGACGTGGTAATGGTATCTGGTCTTCATTACAATGTAACTCATCATAATATTTCATCGGTTGAATCACACAAGCTTGGAATACATCAACCAGAAACCCTGAAGCTGAGACTACCAATCGGTAGTCATGCCAAATGAAACCCCAATACAAAGCTTCCATTTACCGGTTCTCATTCCATCATACCGATTCACCAATACAAAACTTCCATTTACCAGTTCTCATTCCATCATACTGGTTCATCTTGAGCAAACATACTGCTTCACTTTTTCACAAATATCAGTTTACATCATCATACCGGTTCTCTTGCCAATTTGCTTACTACAACATACCGGTTCATACTTCAGCATATTGACATCAATGACAACATACAAGGTCATCATGCTGTACACATATGCCAACAATATCCCCCTTTGGCATTGATGGAAATATACAAAGATATCTTTTTGCTTCTATTTCACATCTTCTCCCCAATATTGTAGATATCTTCTCTGCTTCACATCTTCTCCCCCATTGACAACAATGCCAAAGTGGAGGCATACACATCTATGTTCCACTATGCTACTCCCCCTAAGGAGTAGCATCCTTCAACACACCAATCCTCAAAAATATATATCAATGTAAGACCTGACTGATGTGGAGCACACACCTTTAGTTCACCTCTTAAAGGGACAACACACCTAATTCACCTCTCAAATAGGTAAAGGTAGCCTTCGGTAGAGGCTTGGTGAATATGTCTACTAACTGCTCCTTACTGGAAACATGTTCTAGTACAACCTCTTTGTTCTGAACCTTTTCCCTTAAGAAATGATACTTGAGCTCGAAGTTATTGGTTCTAGCATGTAAAACTAGATTCTTGGAGATGTTAATTGCACTTGTGTTGTCACAAAATATACTTATCGGTTCAGATACAAGAACTTTGAAGCCATTTAATACAAGCTTCATCCAAATTGTCTGGGTGCAGTTCATAAATGCTACAACATACTCTGCTTCTACTATAGACTGAGAGATACAACTCTACTTCTTACTCATCCATGAGACTAGTCTACCACCAAGAAAGAATGCACCACCGGTTGTGCTCTTCCGGTCATCCACATTACAAGCCCAATCAGTATCTGTAAACACTTTCAGGTTGAAATCATTACTATATGGATACCATAATCCATAGTCAATAGTTCCCTTCAGATATATAAGAATCTACTTGACTGCTACCAAGTGGGATTCTCTTGGGCTTTTCTGGAACTGTGTAGTAATGCCCACTACATGTGCAATGTCCAGTCTACTATGTACTACATAGTGCAACTTACCAATTATTGATTGGTATTCCTTCTCATTTACCAACACCGAGTCATCCTCCTTTGATAGTTTACAACCGGTCACCATCGGTGTACTGACAGGTTTACTGTCTTCCATGCCAAAGGTCTTCAATACCTCTTTGACATACTTGGACTGAGTGATAAATATTCCATCTTTCATTTGTTGAATCTGTAGTCCAATGAAGAACTTAATCTCCCTTATAAGTGAAATCTCAAATTCCTTTTTCATCTCATCTACAAAATCATGACTCATCTTGTCATCTCTTCCAAAAATTATGTCATCAACAAATACCTCAGAGATTAGAATCTAATCTCCTTCTCACTTTAGATAGATATTTCTATCTTCACTTGTTCTCTCAAATCCAATCTTCAGAAGATGGGAGTGCAAGCATTCATACCATGCTCTAGGTGCCTGCTTTAGTCCATACAAGGCTTTATGTAGCCTACACACCATGTCACTATCTGATAGGGCAAACACATATGGTTGCTCTATATACACCTCCTCTTCAAGTATTCCATTTAGGAATGCAGATTTTACATCCATTTGATATACTTTGAACCCCTTGAAGGCTACATATGCAAGAAGCATATGAACTCCTTCCAATCTGGCTACTGGAGCAAAGGTTTCTCCATAGTCTTCTCCTTCTTCTTGAACATATCCTTTGCACACCAGTCTGGCATTATTTCTTATCACTGTGCCATCTTCATTCAGCTTATTTTTGAAAACCCATTTGGTGCCTATGACATTTTTATGCTCAGGTTTGGGTACCAAAGACCATGTACCATTCTTTTCTATCTAGTCAAGTTCCTCTTCTATTTCCTTGATCCAGTCTTCATCTTTATGTGCCTCTTTGAATGTTTTAGGCTCAAATTCAGAGATCATGCAAGAGTTTTCTCTAACCTTTCTTCTTGTAAGAATTTCTGCATCCTTGTCTCCTATGATCCGCTTTGGATCATGATTCATCTTTACATATCTAGGAATGATCTTAGTTGTTTCCTCTTGCTTTTCTTCTTCATCGTCATCTTCATCAGCATCAACATCTATTGGTGTAGGAGCACTGTTACTGGTGCTAGGCTATTTTGCAACCATTTCCCAGAAGGTTACTACCAGTTCATCCCCTACTTGCTCACTATCGGTTTCCTTAGGCTTCTCAGAGGTTTCATCAACTTTAACATTGATGCTTTCAACAATTCTCTAAGTCCCATTGTTGAAACATTTGAGAGCTTTTCTTTTTGTGGAGTACCCTAGGAATATTCCCTTATCACATTTAGCATCAAACTTGCTCTGGTGTTCACTCCTCTTGATATAACATTCACTAAAAAACACTCTAAAGTAGCTTACCACTGGTGTCTTACCAGTCCAATACTCATAAGGAGATTTATCCTTACCTTTCTTAATGAGTACCTGATTCATTGTGTAGACTGTAGTGCTCCCTGCTTCTCTCCAAAAAGTGTGAGCAACTTTTCCTTGGATCAGCATAGTTCTGTTAGCTTCAACTATAGTCTGGTTGTTTCTCTCTGCTAGGCCATTCTACTATGGAGTCCGGGGGGCAGCCAGTTTCCTCTTGATGTCGTTCTCTTCACAGTACTTGTTGAATTCACTGGAAGTGAATTCTCCTCCTTGATCAGTTCTCAGGTGCTTAATCCTCTTACCGCTTTCTTTTTCAACTAGTGCTCTAAAGGCTTTGAACTTTCTAAAGGCTTCAGACTTGTCCTTCAAGAATGTGACATACATCATTCTTGAGCAATCATCAATAAGAATCATAAAATACCTATCTCCCTGCACACTCCTAGTTTTCATAGGACCACACAAATCAGTATGCACAAGATCAAGTAAATTGTCTACAGTGAAAGATTTACCTTTGAAGCTTGAGGAAGACATTTTCCCCAGTTGACACTCTCTGCACAAAGGATTTTTTGGTTTTCTTAATATAGGCAATCCTCTAACTGCCTTGATCTTACTAGCCTTCATAATATTATTAAAGTTTACATGGCAGAGTCTCCTATGCCATATCCAGCTATCATCAAACTTAGCCATTAGACATGTACTGATATTTGCATTCAGCTAAAATAGGTTACCTTTGGTCTGCATACCAGTGGCCATCAGTTCACCACTCTTACCTTTTATTTTACACACTCCATCTTTGAATTCTAGAGTGAGTCCATTATCATTTAGCTGGGCAACACTCAAAAGGTTGTGTCTAAGACCTTCTACCCAATACACATTGTCAGCACTACTTTTTCCATTCAGAGAGATGGACCCTCTGCCTTTTATCATACATGGTGCATCATTACCAAAATGAACCACACCACCATCATACTCTTCCAGAGATATAAACTTACTCTGGTCACCAGTCATATGGTGAGAACAACCACTGTCAATAATCCACTCATTGGAATTATCAAAGTGGGAGACAAGAGCCTTCTTGTCTAACACATCTTCCTTAACTGCAACAAACACAATGTCTTCACTATCTTCATCTTCTAATTCCTCATCAGTGACACCTTCATCAACTGCTACAAAATAGTTTCTCATGTTTCCTCCTTTGAACTTCTTGAACTTCTTCGATTTATCCTTGTTATCACCATTACGATAGTTTATAGCAATGTGTCCTATCCTATTGCAAGAAAAGCATTTAAAAGGGAGCTTACCTTTGTATTTACCGGTTCCCTTAGGAAGTCTCTTGGCAAGAAGAGCTTCAAATTCCATCAGGATCTCCTCATCATCCATTTCTCTGCTTTGTCTTGGTTCACCACCAGTACTAGCTTCTTTGCCCTTTCTAGATGGTGCAGCAGATGCTCTAAAGGTTGATTCAGTCTTTTGGATACTGCCATCATAATTATTTAGGTCATAAGCTATCAACTTAGAAATGATGGAGTCTAGGGATACCTTTATCTTGTCTATAGACCTCAACTCTTGAATAGCAGCAACCCTTATTGCATAGACTGGTAATAAGGATCTCAAGACTTTGCTAACAAAAGTGGAATCATCTATTATACCACCTGCACTCTTGATGTCTCCAACAACAGTTTTGATTCTTATTGCATATTGTTGAATGGTCTCTCCTTCAACCATCTGCATGTCTTCAAACTTTCCCCTAAGGCTCTCTTCCTTACCTTGTTTCACATGCTCATCACTTCCATAGATATTCTCAAGAGTATCCCATACTTCTTTGGGATTGTCTTTATCCTGAACATCAATAAACTCAATGACAGATAAACTGCTGATTAGGGATTCCATGACTTTCCCATTCTCTTGAATCTCTCTCTTTTGATCATCGGTGAGAGTACCGGTAGGGGTACCATAAGCATTCTCAACATAGCTCTAGTGTTGAGCACCCATGCTTCTGATGTATATCTTCATTCTGTCCTTCCATATTTTAAAGTTGTCTCTATTGAACTTTGGACCTTCCCTCTTCATCATTAGAGTAGGATATTTTCCTCAAGCGGTTAAGCTTACAACATAGAGGACCTGGAAGTTACTCTGATACCAATTAATGAATAAATGATGAACAGTTAGTACCAAACCAATAATGAGAGGGGGGGGGGTGAATTAGTGCAGGCAAAAACACTTTTCCTGAACCAGTTTGATTGCAAAACACAACACTTTGACTGGCAAGCACTAACACTGGTCTAAACCAAATTACTACTGGTAAAACATAGTGAGAATGTGAAAGACATAAACCGGTAACCCTTTACTTTCCATACAATCTAATACCTCATTTCCACTTCACCCTTATGCATAAACAGGTAATCTATCATAAAAAATATAATGACTGCTAGTTCAACATATTTTACCAGTTTGACATAAAATACTAAACCATCACATGAAAGGCATCAGACATGACACACTAATTTTTCACGTGGAAATCCAACTGGGAAAAACCATGGTGGGGATGAATACCCACAAGCTGTTCTTGAACTCTTTTGAAGTCTGCTCTATTAGGAGTCTAGTCTGGTTAGAGACTTTTATAATAGGTCCTGCTAGGGATCACCCGGTTAAGGGATGGCTAAATACCCGGTTAAAGGTTAGAACCCCGTTAAAGGTTACCTCGTAAGAGGATTTGAAGAACTCATTGAATTGAGTCACCCTGTTAAAGGATTTACATAAAATCCTATTAAAGCTACCCTGTTAAGGGATTTTCCAACTGCTGAAATGGTTAGAAGTCAACAGGTAATACACTGATCTGATAACAACACTCAATGCCAAGGCAGATCCACTTTAGCTCCTTTTCATCTGCAATCACACTCTGTAGGTATCAAAACACTTCTTCGGTCTGGCAAGAATCAAGTATCACTCACTAGGATACACACATACCATTTGCTAATAACTTCAACATGAAAAACATCATCGACCTTATAGGAAATAGATAGGTCGGTAGCATAAACCCTAAACCCTAAACATTTAGGTTTTACAATCCAATCGGTTCAATCCTGACCATTAATCACACTACATCAAATACAATAGTCTTGAATAGATCTCAAGATGTTCTCCAACATTCATTCTTTGCCGCTTCAGGAAGTTGATAACTCATCATGCGCTCTCCACTATTTACAGAGACTTCACACATTCCCAAGGTAGATAGGATCAATCTCCATGCAAGATCCTCAAGGAAATCCTTCATGCGCACAAGGATGATGTGGCAACACTATCTGGTCTTCATTACAATGCTAACTCATCACAAGATGTCATCGGTTGAATCACATAAGCTTGTAATACATCAATTGAAAACCCTGAAGCTGAGACTACCAACCAGTAGTCATGCCAAATGAAACCCCAATACAAAACTTCCATTTACCAATTCTCATTCCATCATAGCGGTTCACCAATACAAAACTTCCATTTACCAGTTGTCATTCCATCATACTGGTTCACCTTGAACAAACATACCGCTTCACTTTTTCACAAATAATGATTTACATCATCATACCGATTCTCTTGCTAGTTTGCTTACTATAACATACCAGTTCATACTTCAGCATATTGAGATCAATGACAACATACAATATCATCATGTCATCATGCTCTGCACATATTCCAACAAAATAAAACTATCTTAGATGTAGCTAGAACTATGATGATGGAAGCTAATCTGCGTCATGTCTACTAGAGAGAAGTGTAAGTATGACGGTATACACATTTAATAGAGTTTATATCAAAGGAGATACCGGTATGACACCTTATGAGTTATGGTTTGGTCATACACAAACAGTTAAGTATTTTAGAATCTTTGGTAGTAAATTCTATATCAAAAGAGATGATTCCATTGGAAAGTTTGATCGTAGATGTGATGAAGGAATATTTCTTGGTTATTCTAATGAAAGCAAAGCATATATTTGTTATAACAAAAAATTACAGAGAATTGTGGAGAGCACAAATGTCAAAGTGGATGATTATAATAGAAGTCAAATCAGAACTTATGAGAGAGAATCAGTAGTGGAAATGATCATAACTGAACCGGTAGCACCTACATCGGAACAAAATATTGAACCAGTTACTTTGGTAGTATCAGAAAATTCAACAGTAATTGAAGATCAGGATAGAGGAATAGAAAATCAGAAGACTCCTAGGTATGTAAGGTTGAATCATTCAAAAGATCAGATCATTGGAGAAAAAAACAAAGGAGTGATGACAAGAAGAAGGTTGGTAGTTGATGAGGTATGTTTTATTTCTCAAGTTGAACCGACATTAGTAATTGAAGCTTGTAAAGATGAATGTTGGATGAAAGCTTTGTAAGAAGAATTAGATCAGATAAAAAAGAATAACACATGGACTTTAGTTCCCCAACCTAAAAATAAGAGTGTTATTGGAACTCAATGGGTTTTTAGGAACAAATTGAATAAAGATGGACAAGTTGTGAGGAATAAAGATAGATTAGTTTGTAAAGGATATTCTTAGAAGGAAGGAATTGATTATGATGAAAATTCTAAATTGGTTGGTACACCTATGGTTGTTGGTATTTTGGTATGGTTTTGTCATTGATTTCAACACCTGCTAAATACACCTACTTTGGAGATCCAACAACATTCACCAGCAATTAGTAAACTGTTCAAAACAGTCACCAGTATATGGTTAACCGGCAGGATATAATGTTCACTGGTACCTGCATTGACATGGAAGACACTTGGTAATATCAAAGACATCATGTGGACACTTTTCTTTGAAGTAATAATCATTGGCATATTCTTATTTGCATATTTTCTTTTACTGGCAAATAAGTCTAGGTTATCTAGGGTTACACCGGTAGGTTTATCTTTTCCAGATCAGCATGGCACGCTATGGAGATGATTTATTATTGTTGTAAATACATTAAGCCGACATGTTCAATCGGTTATTGCATTGGATATTGTATTATTTGTAAAATGTTTTATTGTAATATCTTGTAGAGCCGACCTACTAAAATTGGTCTTAGGGTATGGTATAAATGTAAGATCTTATTTGTAAGATCAAGTGTGGAATGCGAAAAATATTTAAGGAAGGGTATATGCGAGATCAAGTAGAGATATACATGAAGACATCATTTGAAGGTGAAGTTAGGTTTTTGCAAAAGCATATCAGCATTACACCAGTACTGAATCCAGCATATGAAGATGCAATTTTGTGTAGTACATTCTCATTGGATTTAACCATCCAACTGTAGTTAGTGTGACTCCCATATGTGATTGAGCAGTGAGCTCTAGGCTGTTGGCCTTTCTGCATGTGCAGACCCCTCTTTGTACACTTACTATCTACAGTAGTATCATCTGATTGTGGGTAAGGTTTCCCACTGTGGTTTTTCCCCTTACAGAGTTTCCACGTACAAATATTTGTGTCATGTGTTGTGGATGACTTTATGTTTATGTTTCATGCACTAATTCTTACCGGTA
Organism: Cryptomeria japonica; assembly: GCF_030272615.1. NCBI lineage: Eukaryota > Viridiplantae > Streptophyta > Pinopsida > Cupressales > Cupressaceae > Cryptomeria > Cryptomeria japonica. The sequence goes on from NC_081409.1 coordinate 437,414,075, forward strand.
TAGCAATTTTTTGTTAACACTGTTTACCGGCATACTTAACTGTCTTACCGGTACTAAGCATTAAGTTGGTTAATAAGATTTTGGTTTGAATTTATTGGACAACTGATTCACCCCCCCTGTCAGTTGTCCCTGGGACCTATAATGGTTACAAGTGAGAAATTGACAAAGAATGACGCATTTGCACCAGTAAATCCTACAAGGTACAAGTCTATGATTGGAGGTTTGTTATATTTGACTCAGACTAGACCGGATATAATGATTGCAATTTGTATTGTATCAAGATATCAGAGTGATCCTAGAGAAAATCATGAGTGTGGTGAAAAGGATTTTCAGGTATTTGTAGGGAACAACTGAATATGGTTTGTGGTATCCTAAAATTATGACTTTACATTATGTGCATATACAGATGCAGATTGGGCTGGAGATGTTAATGACCAGAAGAGCATATCTGATGGAGATTTCTTACTTGGAAAGAAAATTGGTTCATGGATCAACAAAATTTAGTTATGCACATCTTTATCTACTACTGAAGCTGAGTCTATTGATGCTGCTACTTACTGTACACAAGTTCTATGGATGAAGCAAATGTTGAAGGATATAAAGGTAGATTGTAATGAACTAGTAGTTATTCACTGTGACAACTTTGTTGCTATTGATATATCAAAGAATCTAGTATTTCATTCTAAGACAAAGCACATATCTATCAAGTATAACTTTATGAAGGAGAAGGTAGAAGAAAATGAAGTCAGTCTAGTTTATGTAAATACTAAAGAGCAAATTTCAGACATCTGCACTAAACCTTTGCCTAAAGTGTCATTTGAGTACTTCAGAGACAAATTGGGGGTTTCTGCCCCTTCAGTAGAGACCTGAGTGATGTTGATTGGCATCAGTCCGGTATGCATTATCAGAGATATTACTTATTTTGGATTGATGTGGTGGTGCTACTACTCAGGGGGAGTAGTCAACTGTAAGATTCAGAGGATTTATGACTTTTCTTTGATGTTAATGTCAGATTTCTGGCATTGATGTCAAAGGGGGAGAGTTATTATTGTGAAAAACCTAAGGGAGAGATATATGCATTAGGGAAGTTTTGTTCAAAGCTTCATTGCTATATCATTTTGTGGGAGATTGTTGGTTGTATTCCATAGGGGGAGACTTGTTTGGCATTTCTTGGCACTTGGATGTTTTTCACATCTAGTGTTGCCATCAATGCCAAAGGGGGAGATTGTTGGCATTTGGAAAAATTGATTATGTGTTGCATTGATGTTTTTCATTGATGGCAACACCGATTGTTTTGGTTATTTACCAGTTTTCAGTTGGTTTCGGTAGAGTGGTTGGATTGTGATATTGATCTGATATGATCTGGTATGCTTTGGTTTGTGGAATTATTTTGGATCTATCATACATGCTATTCAGATGCGTATCATGATCAGTTGGTTCAGGATTTGATGTCTCAAGAGCTATCATTTATTCAAGTAAGCCTTTTGGTCACAGATAAGGGTTTTACTAACAGAGCTTTGTTGAAGATCTTTTGATGCACGTGATAAGTGGTGTTGGTGCGGCTTCTAGATTGTTCTTGGGATGCTATTGGTTATCTTGTTCGCGATCCTGTTGATTGGTGGTGTTGGATTTGGTTTATGGCGACCTATTTTGGGTCCAGTGTTATTTAGGTTATGGACCAGTTTATGTAATGTGTTGGAGGATGTTCCTAATGTGTTACTGGTGGGATTTAATGATTGTTTTACATTTTTTTGGCCTAAGAGAACTTCTTTGATCATTGTACTATGGGTTTATGTTAAAAATTCATTGTATTATCTTTTAGGGGGCTGACCTAATTGTTTAGGTCTCAGGTTGGTATAAATGTGATGTAAGATCTCTTTGTAGATCATAGGTCAAGGTTATGGGATGATCTGTGTGCAAATAATGTTGTAATCATATGCATAAGGTTTGGTCAATCACAGGTGATTGAATTGGGTTTGTGCAAGAGGTTTAAGACTTTTGGTATTGAGCTTAATCAGAACTGTACTCAGGCATAGGAGATGTTATACTTGTAGTTCAATCTTCTTTCTAGATTGTAGTCTAGATTTATTTTGTAGTCAGTGAGGTTCCTTTGGCGATGAGAAATACACTCTAGGCTATTGGCCTTCCTACATGTGTAGGCCCCTCATATTATAATCACATATTGCAGAAGTATTATCTGACTATGGGTAGGCTTCCCACCGTGGTTTTTCCCTTTACTGGGTTTTCCACATAAAAATATTGGTGTCATGTGTTCTTGATGGATGGTAACTATTCTATGATTTATGTTTATGTTTAATTTCTTTATCAGTCATTCCAGTATTGGTTTATACATTCTGATATTGAGTTTGTGTGTTCCTGTAATAAGGATTTGAATGATTAAAGTTCTATAATCCGGTGACAACTGATTCACCCGCCCCCCTCTTAGTTGTCCTCTGGTTATCTGAGCTGTCTAACAACATGTTGTTGATTATAGCCACCTAAATGGATGCCCTTACTAGACACCTTTTATGTTAGAAGCCATAAAACTTTCTAGTTTTTGGCAGAGGAGGTTGGACCTCTAAAGCGACTCACATTCTTACGGTTCTTAGTAGAGATACAAAGTTTTCCATGGGGAGTTTTCATGGGGACTGGTGCTTGGCTTCCCCAGATAAGTGAGTGCCAAGGGTGGAGCCAGTGGGGTCAAGCATCTAAGTATTTGTTCTAAATTGTGTAGCTTGGGGTAACCCCCCAAGTGAGATTCAATAACTATTGTCCCGCCCAGCCTTAGGATTTGTGCTTGCATGATCAAAGCACTCAAATATTTTCAAGCAAAACAAAGAAACATTGTGTCTTCTATGTCTTCCAAGTGTATGTAAAATGAACAAGAACATTTTACAATCACACTTAAAATTGAAACACTTTATCTTTTTTTAACAAAAACACATTCACACATTGGGTCTTCATTGTTTTGTTGTGTTTTCTTGCCACTAAAAGTCAAAAAATTGAGATTTAGTCACATTCAACAACTTCACAATTGGACAAAATTGCAAAACATTTTCAGAACTGTGTCTGTGTCAGTTTAAACATCATTTGCATCGAGAAATCGCATCTATGCAGAGCAGAGTCATGTCTGGGTATCAAAGAAGTATACTATCACATTTGCCGAAAAAAAAAATTAAAACCATGTCTGTGCCAGTTTGAACCATGTCTGTGCTAGTTTGAACCATGTCTGTGTTAAAAATGCGTATGTGTAGAGCAGAATTGTGTCTTTGACTTTCAAGCTAAAATTGTCATTATCACTAAAAAACTGCGTCCATGTTTACTGTAACTGCATCCAAGATTCCTATAGGGCTTTATATTTCATTCAACCTATCTTGGTGACACAAAGTCAATCTAAAGCAGTCACCAATAAGGAGTGACCTCAAAGAGATCAATCGGGATTGGTCAACAAGAGTAAACACAACAAAAACACACATATATGATGGAGGAAATGCATAACAGGTTATTTTATTGCATGAAATTTGATTACATCTAACTGGTAACAAATGGGTTACAACATACCATCTCCCAGGCTGGGTAGAATAGGTCACAACTGGGACCTTGAATTGAAAGATCTATCTTCTATGTACATTCTAGCTTCCTAATTCTCTGATTGATTTCATTCTAAAGAATTATTATAAATATATATATCGGTCCAAAGGATCTAGTCAACCCAAAAGGGATCAAAACCCAAAGAACAAGACCTAACATGAAAATAAAAAAGGTCAGCCTCCGCTAAGAGATTCCTTCAAAAAATCCAAAGGATGAAACATAGAAGGTCAGTAACATGCCAAGGAACACCAAAATTAATGCCCAGGGCTCGCAAGATTTGGAATGGGTTCTGGTAGATCACTAGAATAAGTCTTAGGCAACCAGTAACAAAGGAACAACCAGTGAAAAGAAACTGCCGTGGAAACCAGTAGCAATATCTTGTCGAAAAGTTATCCAAATGCGATGCGGTCTAAAAGAAAGAAAGATGACCAAGTCTTCAAGTATAATCCAACTCCACATGATCTGGTGAGCCAAAACTGGGACACATAGAAGGGAAAACTGAAAATGCAAATGAAAAGCAAAATAGAAAGGAAAATGTTTTTGGTTGATGCAAGATTGTTGTGATCCGGGGATGCTCCTGTATTAGGTTATTGAAAAAGAGAGCCTCTCACTTTGCTCGGGTTAGAGGAAAACCAAGATGGTCCACCTCTACCTGAGAAATCCAAGATGAATCTTCAACTGGTCTGTCCTTCCACTTCACAAGATATTCCTTATACTGACTACTCAGGGTACTACGCCCAATCCTACTGTCCAAAATCTCGTCAATCTGATCTAGTTCCTTCCAGGGTAATTGTTTCTCCAAGTTTGCAACACTGTCCTTACTGAATTTTGGTTCATGGTACTCATGAAGATCTGTAATGTTGAATATAGGTGAAATAATTAGACTATCCAGTAGCTCCACTTCATATGCATTTCCAGAATTGAACTTCCTCAAAATCTTACAGGGTCCAAACTTCTTCATCTGCAACTAATGATAAGTTCCAACTGTGAATCTCTCTTTTCTTAGATATACCATCACTTCATCGCCAACTTCAAATTCCTTATGTCTCCTTTTCTCATCTGCCTTATCCTTATATTAGTTGTTCATTTCTTCCAAATGTTGTTTAACTTGAATATGCAATACTACCATGTGATCTATAAAATCTTCTACTTCTGAACTCTTTTAGTTTTAACTGCTAATATCTCTCAATTCTGCTATACCTCTAGGGTGCACTCTAGTAACAATATCAAAAGGTGTTTTTCTAGCACTTCTATTTACGGAATTGTTATAGGAAAACTCTGCTTGTGCAAGGATCAAATCTTAACTTCTGGTTTTATCTCCCACTAAACATCTCAACAAATTTCCCAAACTTCGGTTAACAACTTCTATCTATCCATTATTTTGTGGATGAAAAGTAGAACTGAACTTCAAATTTGTCTTCATCTTCTTCCAAAGTGTTCTCCAAAAATAGCCAACAAACTTAGTGTCTCTGTCTAAAACTATGCTCGTAGGTAATCCATGCAATCTCACCACTTCCTTGAAAAATAGGTCTGCTACATGCAATGCATCTAATGTCTTCTTGCAAGGTATGAAATGAGCCATCTTCAAAAATCTATCCACTACCACAAATATTGAATCACTCCCTCTTGGTGTCTTAGGCAATCCAAGTACAAAATCCATTCTTATATCCTCCCAAGGTCTTACCGATATTGTCAAAGGTTTATACAATCCCACATTCTAACTACTACCCTTTGCAACTTGATAAACTCTACAACTCTGTAGATGTCTCTTCATATCCTTATGAATCTAGGGCCAAAAGTATTTCTCTCTCACTAATGTAACGATTTTGTTAATGCCAAAATGTCTAGCTAGCCCTCCACTATGTTTCTCCTTTATCAGGTTCTCTCTCATGGAACTCTTAGGTATACACAACTGAACTCCCCTAAATAACATCCCATCCTGAATAAATTAATCCAACCATTTTCTTCTATCTACCATAACTGGTTCTCTACATGCTTTGCAAGGTTTTGCAAAATCTAGTTCTTCATCATACAAGGTCTCCAAATCTTCAAAGCCTAATACTGTCACTCTCATCTCTGTCAACAAATTCCTTCTCCTACTCAATGTATCAACAACTTTGATAGATTTTTCACTTCTATGCTTCAACACAAAGGTGTAACTCTGCAATAATTTTACCAATCTCATATGTCTTTGATCCAACTTTCTCTAACTATTCAAATATTGCAAAGCTTGATGATCTGTATACAACACAAACTCCTTAGGCAACAAGTAGTGTCCCCATTTCTTTAAGGCTTGAACTATGACATAAAATTCCTGATCATACACTGAATATCTCTTCTGGGCATCATTCAATTTCTCACTAAAATAGGCTACTTCTCTCCCTTCTTAACTCAAGACTGCCCCTATTAGTATTTCACTTGCATCACAATCTACTTGAAATACTTTATTGAAATTTGGTAAAGCTAACACAGGCTGCTCAATCACTTTCTGCTTTAATAGTTCAAAACTCTTGTTTGCTCTGGTGGTCCACTTGAATTCCTTTTGATCTCCTCTCATGGTCTCAATCACAGGGTTACAAATTGAACTAAAATTTCTGATAAACTTTTGGTAAAAACTAGCCAACCCATAAAATGATCTTACCTCCCTAATGCTTTCTGGTGTAGGCCACTCAACAATGGCTTTCACTTTCTCAAGGTCCATCTTCAAACCATCCTCAAATATCACAAATCCTAAATAGACTAACTCATCCTTCATGAAAGTACACTTCTTGATATTGATCTGCAATTTTTCTTCTCTTAACCTCTACAAAAATTGTCTTAATTGCAACAAATGCTCCTCTTTTGTCTTACTGAAAATCAGAATGTGTTGACCTCAATAGCTAAATTTGATAAAATTAAGTTTTGTGAGCTTCCTACAAAGAAAATTTTCCAATTATCATCCAATATTAAATTGGTCGCCCCATGAATTTGACAATTGAAATTTTTTTAGTCTTTGTGAGGTTATAAATCTTACATAAATGTAAATCTCAAATCATGTTTGATGTAAGGAAAATAGTCAAGATGTTTTGTTCAAATATTCAAGTTGATCGCTTCTTCACAATGCTTGACACTAGTTTTGAATAAGATTTGTAAAGGCCGATGAATGAGAGATTGGCTCTTTTCAGGTACATTCAAAGAGTTCAAGTGTTCATTGAATTCAAATTCGACAAGTTTCGAAATGGATAAAGGGGGTCGATATGAAGTTGTAAGAAAGTGGTGATATATCTCTTTGATCACTTAGCATCTTATCAAATTTGCAAAGTGTTGAACATTGGCTGATACGTATGGTTAGTTTCCATTTCGCATTCAACTCTAAGTTCTCTCCACTCAAACCGGTAGTTGCAACAAACTTACCAATGCCCAAGATGATATCGGTGAAGTTGGCCAAAAAGATAAATAGGTTGAATACAAATATGAGCAATCAACTTTAAAACTTGAGACAACTAACAAGCAACGTGTTTGAAGCAAAGTTTGAAATGGTAGTTATTGGAAACTTGTGCCTTTTCCTTAAGTCACCGATGAAGTTAAGATTAGTTTCAAACACTCGAGTCATCCCATTATCCACTTTAACCAGCAGCTTTCTTGGTGGATCGATATGAGAAGTTCTAGTTGGCGAATATACTCAATCTCATCGGATAATGGCAAAATTACCAAGTCATCAGCCAATTAGCCAAAGTAATAAAGTAACCGATACACTTGAAGTTCTATTTTCATTGGCAACTTGGGAGAGTTTTTGAAAGATGACATCTCCTCTGTTGGTTTTTCTTTAACCTCCATCTGGCATAGCAAATGTAGCACGTGGTCCATAATTAAAAGATAATGAATACACAGTTAGTTTTATAACTAACTTCTTATTCGAAAGTTTAGAAAGACCAATAGTTTAAAGTTGTAGATGTATTAACACAACATAGATAGGATCCCAGAATACGATGGCAAAATATTTATGTAGTTGGTTCAAAGCTTTTGCCACAACGCATGCATGCAAAGGAGCTAGTGACCCTTGTCGATCTTCTCCTTCACGAACATGGAGAAATGTAAGTCCTGCATAGGAGATATGCATGCACTACATGAGCCTAGTTAGATGTATTTGATTTCTCTAAGGGAAAAAATTGTCTTATAGAAAGCCGTGAATCACCAGATGTTGGAAGTCGATGCGTCGACATGATTATTCATGCTTAAAGCCAAGTCATAGGTCGGTCTTCAAAAAACAACATCTTGTGGCATATTCAGTGTGAGAAATGGATTTGTCAAAGATGCTATAGAAACTTTGAAGTAGATACAAATAGGCAAGTGTAAAGCCACAACCCACAACCATTACTTGCATTCTCTCTGCCCATGAATGTAGGGAAGCTTATGAACAAGTTTTAGACATTTATTCAAACATAATAATGGGAGATTCAATCAGATATTATAGTTGGTATGTCATGAGAGATATACATACAAGAAAAAAGAAAATATGGATTCACCAATAGTGCACTTGAGTTATATGATCAAATTCTCCAAGAAGATATTATTTCCAAGAAGGTAGTAAAATGAATTCAGACTATAAACAAAATGGATTTATCAAAAAGGTTGTAGAAACTTTCCAGTAAATAACATTTGGCTGGTAGAAGTATATGTGATGACTTGCTCACTTGGTGCATGTAGATGAATTAACAATAAACCTTCAAGAAAAACACAATTGTCAAAATTTTTAAGGTGATTTCCATGCCTCTATAAGTCGTGGAAAAATTATTTTTTGAAACATCTCAAAGTCAAAGTTCCAGCTACATCAGTGTAAGAATTTGTAGAAATATCATCATGAGTATAAAGTTCAGGACTATGATTATGCTCCTATGATTGGCACTATGCTTCCTGAGGTTATTGATACTAAAATAGGACATATCAATCTATAGGACATTTGAAAATCACTAATAGAAGGAGATAGATCAAAATTGTCCCATAGGATAGCTGACAGCGGGTTGGTGGATGCGCCTTGTTTTCCCATAGCAATGCAATGTTCACAACTAGTGGTAGAATGTGCAAGAGGATATAACCCTGACACCAGAGAAATAAGGACTGTTGATGGACATCTGACGGCTAAGCTGGATGGAATTTCCATTGCCATTGTTCTTTGATTGCCATACAAGGAAAAGTTCACTTGCACCAATAAGCAGAAGGCTTACCGGTATTTCAGTGATAACAGAAGCAAATGTTTGAATAAATTAGCCAAAGAATGGATGGTAACATCATTAGGAGGACAATCTTAGCTTCCTAAGACACTCCACCACTCTCTTTTTATTAAAGAGATCTTTTATCTGATAGTCCTACTTCATAGAGTATTAGGCAGCCCTGATTCTACTGAATTCGAAATGTGGATGTACCTTTTCATCACAGTCATATCAATAGGAAAACAATTCATTGATTGGGATCATCTTATTAATGATTGCATACATAATCAGTTGATCCATTTCAAGACAAGTCAATGCTTTCACATGTCTTCCTATTTGATATATGCAATCGCTAATTTAAGATCATGGCTAGGTTTGAGTACAACTGGTGTTCTAAATCTAGAAACACATATTTATGACTACTAAAAGCAACTACAGTTGGAGGAGAGCTTCATGCATTTCAGACGAGTGAATGATGCCTTTATAATGCTATTAGTGAGGCTACTTCAAGGAAATACAGCTATGAGGGTATCAAAAGAAGCAATAACATTGATAAAGAAGTATAGAAGTTGCTTCATTCAATTTCCAAATTTCACCTACCTCTGAGTAGGGGGATTCAATGGCTATCCTTATAGATTACTAAAGTATCTAGATGATAAGCTCTTCTTGATCAAGCTATGTAGATAGTTGATGTTGGTCCAGAAGAAATGTAGAAATAGGAAGAACAAAGGAGATACTTTTCCGATTTTCCTTGGTCATTATAAATGCGAGTCTATCTCAAAAGCAGAAGAGTTGGAAAGGGCTCTAGCTAAAATCAATTTGTACACCTGCCAGATGAGATTTCCCTTTCATAGTAAAGGATATATCAAGAATAATTTGAGACTTGGTCCTAGATACCTCCATTCCCAAATATTGAAGACTTTTGGGAAGATTGCAAGGATGAATTTGAAGTTAGAAAAAGAGAATGGACAAGATTCACCTTGAAAAAAATTTGTCATTTCAAGATGGAATGGATTATTGAAGGTATTGAAGATGATGAATCAGATCTAATTGATCCCTTTTATTTTAAGAAGATTCAGGATCAACCTCTTCTTGCTATTAATTAGGTAGATCCATAGATTAGAGATATTAGAGAAAGAACCAGTTTTGTGATCAAGAAGTCAAAAGCTTGGGTCAGAAAGAGGATAGCAGAAACAACTGCTACAAAGCCAATAAGTTGGAAGGAAACACCAAGGAGAAGCGGCCATCAAGATAGTTCTACTTCATCAGTTCCTTCTCATACACCACTTGTGGATATTATTTCTCACTAGAAAACTCAAGGAAGTAGTGGAGATGAAGATCCTCCAAGAAGAACTAATCTCCAAAATACATGCAGAGATGAACCCAGATAAAGAAAGAAGAAATCCAGATCAAAGAACAAAGAAGAAAAATCTACTTCGAGAGAAGAGAAAGATCAAGATCCAGTAGAAGTCTGGGAAGATCCAAGGCTTGATGAAGGTATACAAACTATGTCACCTTCAATCCTTATTGAATCTCCTCATCACAAGGTACAAGACCCTACTTCAGCTATGGAGCCTTCTTTCCTAAGAAATCTAGTTGATCAAATAGAAGAATCTAGAGAGGAAGCAACTTCACTAGTACCTGAGTAGAAAAATCTTAAACAAAGTAATATGCAAGAGCCCTTAGAAAGCATTTATCTACCATGGCTAGAACAAAGTCTATTGAAAAAGAGAAGATCATAGGAGTTAGTGGCTCCTTGAATTCAACACAATATCAGATCTTTTCAGAAGACCCGAGAAGCCAAAGAAAATCAAAGTGACTTCAAGAATAAAGACTGATTTGAATTCAGGAAATATGTGCCTAGAGATAGCTCAACCCATCACTGAAAAAGATGTGAATGAAGCCACTCTTTCAGATTTTGTAATGACAAAAAATGATATGTGTCCATCTACTCATGAAGCTGACATACAAAATTTCAATGTCGTAGCTGCAAAGCTAGTGGAGAGAACTGAAAAAGAAAAGCAATCAAAGGATCAACTGAAGCAACAAGTGCAAACATTTTCCTCCTACTTGAGGTCCATAGTTGACACTTCTACCATGCCACTCAATGTGGCTCACCAATCAGTTATTTTAGGTCCAGAAGGAGAGGTTGAAAGAGATGTTATTGAAGGTCTTCAAAAGTATCAAGTTTACAAGAAAGTGACCAAAAACGGGGTGGCGAAAGTAAAATCTCTTGCATTTGATTTCATTGTTAAGGCCAAAGTTTTTCATGATGAAGCCTTAATCAAGAAAGAAACCATTGAAAAGGACCTCAAGAATTTCAATAAAGAAGAAGTAGCTTGGAAGGAAATCATGAATGATTTCAGACAAATGATGGAGATCAAAATGGACATCCTTGTCGCTGAGAAGATTCTACCTAATACTGAAGAGAACTACTTGGAGATATGGACAGAAAGTATAAGTAGGAAATTAGTGATCATTGATCAAGTTTGAACAAAGAAAGAAAGTCTTATGCTTTCTTGTGATCAAGTATGTGCAAAACTTCAAAGTTAGCTCACTGTCCTCCTTCCAAGTACATCATTGATGGAAGACTCACAAGTATTACAAAATGGTTTCCAAATCATGGTTGATCAACAACTTTTTAACAAAGAAGTCTTCAATGAAAACACAATGAATAAGTTGATTGATACCTACACATATTTGAAGATTTATATTTCTCAAACACCTAATATGGTGGCAGAGTTGAGTGGCATCTACAAAAACTTGAAGAATTGGAAGATGAGGATATCCAATATTCTTATTCCTAAAGGGAAATCCGTTACTCCAGCCATCAAACTTTTCAGAATATTTAAGGATAAAGAATCCGGTCAGTAGAACCTGTTTTTCAGAATCAACAACTTCATCAGTGATACCCTTAGTTGGCGTAGAATACATGAAGTGATGCATATTGTATAGTTTTCATTTTTGTTGTGTGTGTGTTACTCGAATCATTTTTTGGCTTTTCTTTGTAAATAAGTTTCATGATCGAGTTTTCCTTATTCAATTCTTATCTTCATCTCTTTTTGTAAAGTTAGGTTTACCCTAACTCTTTCTTTTGAGGTAGTTATTTAAAGTGCTCAACTTAGGTAGTTACTCTAAGCAACTAATATTCCAAATGAGTTAGTTATTTCAAGTTGTTACACTTAAAGTGAGTTGGTTATTTTAGGTATTTATAAAGGTGGTTAAGGTAGTTACTCTAAGTGGTTACTAACCTCACCTATATATACCTCATTGTAATTCAATCAAAGGGATTCCACATTTTTATAAGTATTGTATGAAGGACTCGAATAGTACTATTCAAGCAAGAAAGCAATAGAGAAATGTTTTAGATGTGTGTTCAAATTCATCTCTAGTGTTATTGTTAATGTTCTTATGTCCTATCAATGATAATAATTTGCTTTCCTTTAACATTGCATGTGAAGAAGATTATCATTTCAAGTTTTGGTATCTTAACTTGGATCTGTGGAATTTAAAAAATTTATTTGTTTATATCTTATTTCTCAATCAGTTTTGATTATTTATATTGTTCTTTACACCTTAGAAAATACATATACCCCCATCATATGAGGGAGTTGTCCCTCTCAAATGCAGAGAGGAATTGGTAATTTTTTTTTACAATTCTTCAACTGTTGTGAACACTTTATTGCTAATTAAGGGTGAAAGAAGGTTTTTCAAAAAGATTACTTAAAGCAACAAATTTGTTTACCAACAAAATTTCATCCAAATACACAATAACAAAGTTACCCAAGAATTTCTTCAATACCTCATTCATCAGCCTCATGAAAGTACTTGGTGCATTAGTCAATCCAAAAGGCATCACCAACCATTCATATAGTCCTTCATTTGTCTTAAATGTTGTCTTCCACTCATCACCTTCTCTAATCCTGATCTAATGATATCCACTCCTCAAATCTATCTTTGTAAATTATTTTGGTCCACTCAACAGTCCATTATATCATCCATCCTAGGCAAAGGAAACTGATATTTCACTATGATCTTGTTTATTTCTTTTGAATCGGTACATATTCTCCACTCTCCATTTTTCTTAGGTGCTAATACTACTGGTACTGTACAAGGGCTCAGACTCTCCCTGATCAAAACTTTCTTCAATAGCTCCTACACTTGTCTATTCAGTTCTTCATTCTCTGTCGGTGTCAATTGATGTGCATCTTTGTTAGGCAAACTAGCTTTGGGAACCAAGTCCATGTAGTGACTAATACTTCTAACAGGTGGCAATCTATCAGGTACATTATCTAAAATGATATCCTCATATTCTATCAGCAAATCTCTTATCTCTTTCGGGTGTTCTCCTTTCGGTTCTGGTCTGTCAGTCTTCTTAGGAATTAAGGCAAAACACACATTCTCATGTCTCAGTCCATCCATGAATTTCCTTCTATCTACTAAACAGATTCTTGCATTCATTCTAACTTCATTCTGCAAAGGTTCCTCCAAAGGTAACAAGATTTTCTTCATCCCATTGGCCACAATAGTGTATGTATTCTTCCTTCCATCATGTATTGCCTGTCTATCAAACTACCAAGGTCTACCCAACAACAAATGACAAATATCCATAGGCCTAATATCACAAAAAAATTCATCATGATAATTCCTAATTTTCAATTTCACCAAACATTGTTCACTTACAAACAACTTATGTTCATCCTGAATTCATTCTATCTGATAAGGCTTAGGGTGTTTCAATATCTCCAATTTCTACTTATTCACCATCTCTTTTAAAATAAGATTATATGAACTACCACTATCATTGACAACTTTACAACACTTACCAGATACCTTACATCTGGTCTTGAATAGATTCTTCCTCTACAAGGGCTCTTCATCTCCTCTGGTATGACACAAATCTCTCCTCATCATCAATAGTTCTCCATATTTCAGTTTATTGTTTGATCCGGTGAGGTCCACCACTCCTACTCTTCAGGTAGCCTCTATCTTCTTACATTTGAATGCAGGGTGTCCTTCTCCTCCACACTTAAAGAAGGTTTTTTTGAATGTCCTCTTGTCTTGTTTTCCAAAGTTTTCATTTTGGTAACCATCCAGTTCTCTCCTCTGGTATAAATTTCTATCATTATCCAGTATGAATTACCTTCTTTTCTCACTTCCTTTTCCTTGTTCTGATCTGTACTGGTTCCTCTTCCTTTGGTATATCCTCTTCCTCCAGTAAACCTTCCACCTCTACCTCTCTGTCTTTGCTCATGTCTTTTGTTCAATTTCTCTTCAGCCTTTAGGACATACTGGTAAGTCTCTTCAACACTATCCAATTTGATCACCGAGTTCATCTTGTATTATCTCCACATTCCATTCAAATATCTTGCAATTTGTTCAACTTCATCATCAACATGTCCGGATCTGATGTTCAACTTGTGAAATGCTTCGGTGTACTCTTTCACACTAGATTCCTTTTGTCTTAGATTTTGCAACTTCTAGAACAAATCCACTTGATAATTTTGTTGGCATTGTGTTGTCATTGATGTCAACCAGTTTTGGATGGCAACCAGTATAAGACATGTATGTGCAACACTATCATTGATACATATAGGATGTGATGTCTTTTATGTCACCTAGCTTAGTAGGTAACCGGTCAGGAATATAAGGTCATCTAGCATAATGGCCATTGGAGTCACCGATACACAAGTTAGTGATTGAATTATGTTGAAGATATTAGGACTGCAGACCGGTAAGTGACATGTTGGCAGTGCATAGTTGCGAACCAACAAGAGAGCAAGATGTTGGGCTGTTGATTGTGATGAAGAGGGAGAATGTTACAAAAATCACATCAAGATCGGAAGTGAAGTATGTGTAGGCCATCAGTATGCTTTGTGGATGTGAAACAACATGACTCCCACTGAAAAAAGATGCAGTCACCATTTGAAGAGTTAACTGACAGTGAATGTGCCCAACTGGATCACATGTGCCTGTTTGTAGATATGCATCTCAAACAGGGAAGCCATATTGGTGCAATGCCATATTCAGATGAAAAGGATCCACTCCAATTGCTAAGTGGAGCTTATCTCCTATTATGCATGGAATTAATCATATTCCTCTAAGATAGGATAGAAGAATAAAAGGCAAGTGATTGAAAGTTCACACTGGATGAACTGGTGAAACACTATGTTGCCTTAGGTGCATGAGATCAGAGATATGCACTAGATCAACCAGGTAGACAATGATGAGTTTCCGGTACAAAGATTGTAGGATATGGTTGTGACTATGACAAACATGTTAATAGAAGAACCAGTCTATTGATGAAGATGGTAATTTTGAACAATTGTAGACAGATGGAGATTGGTGAAGGTTGATGACATGGTTTCATCAAGGTGTTTACCGATAAGTATGTCCACTGATAGTGCTGACAAGGTGCAGAAGTGAAAGGCTCCAATCTATTTGAAGATGTGCATAAGGTAGGTTAGCAAGTGTTCTAATTGGTTTAGGTGCTCCACCGGAAGAGAAGTGTGTGTGTGAAAATGTGAAAAGAGTCTGATAGCTGCAGGCACAACACTTCAATTAAGTCATTACATATATGGCTAGTAAATCAATAATCAATAAATAATAAACCATAACAAGGTGACTAATTGCCTTCTAAAAGCTGCGAGTATAAGATTGCTCTCAGATTTTTATAAGCAACACCAGTGACTAGACTACACCAAGATGAAGGTTTTAATCTATATGAGCATGATATTTAGCTAAATAGATGCAAGATGGATGAAAGATTCAAGCAATAACAAATTCAAGCAATATGGATTCAAGCAATATGGATAAAACTAAATATGGATGCAAATAATCTAAAAAAGCACAATATATTCAATGACTCCAGAGCAAAATCAATGTAATAATAATCTCCAAGCGTGATCTCAAAAATCTCTGGGGTGTTTTTAATGAGAGCTGAAGGTTGAATTTATAGAGAATTACAAAAAAAACTCAATTTAGGATTAATTGAAAATAATTGAGAAATCAGTTAACCTTGAGATAGATTCTAATTATAGTTTAATTAAAATGCATCTAAATTAGAAGTTCAAGTTGCAATGGAAATAAGATTTAATTAATTCCATGCACTTGTGATAAAAATAGATAATTCTTTGATTTATTCAAGAAAGGAGTCTTTTCAATGCAACTAAACTTCTTTTTCTGAAAAGCTTTGAGTTCCAAATTTAGAGAATGATCAATAATTCAATTAATTGCTTTTCCAATTTCAAGTTCTAAATTTAGAAAAAGAAATAATATCTCAAGTTTGATTCCTCTCTCAATTCAATTCTTTTATTTTATTTTCAATTCAACTCTTTCTTTGTAATTAATTCCTCTTTTGTAATAAATTAATTCTTTTTTTGCATGATCAAATGGAAAATTTATTAATTAATTAAATATGCTAGGATATTTAATAAATTAAACAGGATAATTGATCAAAATGATATTCTTGGAATGATCCAATTAATTAAATAAATATTTAATTAATATTGAGTAATTGACTTGCCATGCAACATTTGATGATGAAAGAATTAATTAATATGCTCAAAGATTGATTTAATTGTTTTTGGTTAGGACCTTGGTGATGTTGTCAAGATTAGGGACCCATGGTTTAGATGACCATTTTTAGGGTATTACATTTTCCCCTCTTTGAATTAATATGCAAGCAGCGCGTTGGTTCAAAGAATATGTGATGTCTAGGAGATACCAGTTCTAAGCTTGATTGATCATGAACCAAATGAAGAGCAAGGTCTTTAGCTTGATTTGAAGCGATGAAGCTGAACATAGTCTGATTAAAATGATATCGATCCCGAACTTGATTGAACTAGGAATGATAGAGAGCAAAGATGCCGGACTTGAACTTGATTGATCAAGAAGTGGATCTTACTGATCTAGAACTTGATTGAACTAGACACAGTGAGCGAAGATAAAATCAATCTTGAACTTGATGGATCAAGACACGATGAGTGAAGATAAACTCCCCAGCTTTATTCGATGCGATGAAACTGAACACTTTCTTAGATTGAGTGTGTGATCAAAGATACTCTTTAAACTTTTAATTGAGTTTAAATGAATAATCAACTTGATGAAAAGCAATGAAACTGATTAACATTAAGAGGTGGATTTAGATGAAGATAAATATCAGCTTGATTTGAAGTGATGAAACTGATATGCCCCTAGTGATTGATTCGATTTAGATGATCGAGAGATCTCAACTTGATGTGAAGCGATGAAGCTAAGATGCCCCTTAGCAATAAGAATTTGATTTTCTTTATTTGAAAAATATTTTTGCTTGACCTTTGGTAAAGATTTGAAAATTTTCTCAACTTTGAAGATGTGAGGTCATGAGGTCATGAGTATGCCCCCTCAAGAGTGAAATCGAAAGATAGCGAGGGTACATGATTATAGACAATTGTTGGTGATGATAAGTTATTTGAGCACAAATGAATCTGAGGAATATTTGAATATTTGGTTTTGATGTTGAAGATGAGCACAAAGTTGTTGTGTAGAATAAAATTGAGATTCAACGTTGATTCATGAGAAATTGAGTGCAATTTGAAGAAAGAATGAGCATTTGATGAAAAAGCGCTAAGTGGTCCAAATTCTATGAAATTGACTAGGAAAAAGATCTTGGATTTCAATTTTGATCCCGAAAATGGAATCAGAATGGGCAAATTAGCTAAGGGTACAATTTTCATGTACATCGAAGCAAGTTGAATAATTAGGGTTTTGGCTATATTGATAGTTCTGATACTTAATGTAAGTACAGATCCAATAGCCAAAAAGATGAGAGGAGGGGTGAATCATACAAACTTAATCTTCCATAAAAACATCAGATTCAACCTCGGTAACATTTACTTCAGTAATATAACCAAAACTGCTAAACATACAAACTCAAAAGCATATAAACATCATAAACCTCATAGCACCAGATTTAACATGGAAACCCAAATAGGGAAAAACCACTGTGGGATTTTAGACCCACTAAGAAATATACTCTTCTAGAGTATGCTCGGTTAAAAGAAAATCTTTTTAAAGATTACAAACACATTGCTAGATGTGATCCGGTTAAGGGATTTCCCTCAGATCTGTTAGGATCTTCACCTTGTTAAAGGATTTCAAACACTCAATCAGAATGTCACCTTGCTAGAGGGTTTTACAAATAAGATTGTTAAGTCCACTCGATTAAGAGATTTTCTATCACTTTCACAAAATAACAATAATAAAAATCTATCTGCAACTTCACATCTAAAATGCTAAAGCAGATTCTATTTGTTCAATACAATCTAGAAATAGAACTAATCTTGTTCATTTGCTGGGCTTCTATACTCTGTTATTCAAATAGGTCTTCAAGCTTCTATGCTCGGTAATCACTATGTAGCATCCTTGTGCATACCTTTGCCCACATGCATTGTTTATCATCAGTTCCCTATTTATAAACAATTGGCTAACCACTTAATCTCTTTGATCACATTTCCCATGATCAATCATAGCCATTAGATCTTCATGCTTGACCAGGTTCAATGCATCTTTCAATCTGAAAAATGTTTTACCTCACCTTGGAACTTGAAAATATTTCTTGGAACTTGTGCTAGGGTATTGCAGTTCAATATGAGCTGTAGATCTTCCTGCCGATCTTCCATTGCCATAGATTCTTAACAAACTTTATTTATGGCATACCAATCATTTAATCAGTTCTAGCTCATCAGCTTCCTTCATTAAATAACGCATGTAAACATTTAATGCATTCAGTTACAGCTCGGTTACAACTCAGTAACAACTTGGTAAATACTAAACTTCACTCGGTAGACATTTTGCCTTCATTAACCGATAGCAATAACCTTAGGGTTTACTGACTAGGTTCCTTAGGGTTTACTGAGTAGTTTCTTTGCTTGGTAACATAGTATAGTATTAACCTTACAATTTACAACATATATATGATGTTAAAACAATCTAAACATCATGATCTCATCATTGTCTGACTCTGTAATAGTTGCCCATTGAATACCTTATTCATCCCCTTATTCATCATATTCTTTCTTGTGTCTTTTACCAACATCTTTATATTCTTCAAATCATACTTCTCAAGATATGGCAACATCATACTGAATTAGAAAATCAATTTCTTGATGTCAATGACAAAATAATAATATCAAGATAGTAAACATCCTTAATCAGTTATATCCATAATCATCAACAACCTTCTCAATATCCTTATTGAAATGCCAACAATCTTCCATTGTCTTTTATAATGCCAAATGCTAACAATCTCCCCCTTTGGCATTGATGGCAAAACCAATTGATTTGACCTTAAAAGATTTGGATTGCTGTGATTCTAAAATGCTGAAATTCTCTCTTGCTGTCATCAGACTTCTCCCCCATACATTAGACTTCTCCTCTTTTTTTTCAGTCTTCTTTCCAATCTTCAGTCTTCTCCCCTTTCTCTATTTTCTCCCCCTTTGACAATAATGCCAAAAAGTAAAGAATGAAAACATAATTTCTTCCTGTATGAAGTGAATTCCTGTTGTAATGTGTCAATTTAGTCTCAGTCAGAGCATTTTGTCTTCAATTCCTGTTCCCTATATTGTTTCCTGTATTATTTCCTACAATATTTCCTGTAATATTTCCTGTACACCTTTAGAAAACATCCTAAAGTGTGTAAGTCAACATCAATTCTAAAAAGATATTTGATAGAGTCATTGAATTGATGCTTTCACTGAACTCGGTCGGTGAGTAAAAGATAGGGGTAGGACCCCTAAC
The DNA here is from genome assembly GCF_030272615.1 of Cryptomeria japonica. Lineage (NCBI taxonomy): Eukaryota > Viridiplantae > Streptophyta > Pinopsida > Cupressales > Cupressaceae > Cryptomeria > Cryptomeria japonica. The sequence goes on from NC_081409.1 coordinate 437,433,634, forward strand.
TTACATATGAGATATTCAAAAGTGTCCCTTGGTAGTGGCTTGGTGAAGATATCTACTATTTGTTCCTTTGTGCTAACATACTTCAACACCACTTTCTTCTCTTGAGCTTCTTCTCTAAGATAATGATATTTGATAGAGATGTGCTTTGTCTTAGAGTGCATAACAAGATTCTTTGAAATGTTAATGGCACTAGTATTGTCACAGAATATAGTTACTGGCTTGGTAACTTTCTCATTTATACCTTCCAACAGTTGTTTGATCCATGCAATGTTGGTACAATTCAATGCTGTAGCAACGTATTCAGCTTTTGCTATTGACTGTGAAACACATCCTTGTTTCTTGCTAAGCCAACTCACTAGTCTTTCTCCTAAAAAGAAAGCTCCTCCACTTGTGCTTTTTTCTGTCATCAATGTTGCCTGCCTAATCAACATCGGTATAAACTTTTAAATCAAAATCATTTTCTTTCTGATATACTAAGTCATAATCCTCCATGCCTTTCAAGTATCTAAAAATTCTTTTGATTGTTGTCATGTGTGTTTCCTTAGGATATGCAGAGAATCTTGCAACTATACCTACTGCATGTGCTATGTCTGGTCTGCTATGAACAACATATTGTAGCTTTCCAATCATGGATCAGTAAAGTGTCTCATAAATAGATGCAGATTCATCATTCTTTGATAATTTACAGTTGGTAGTCATAGGAGTACTTACTGGTTTTGAATCCTCCATTCCAAATTTCTTCAAGATTTCCTTTATGTACTTGGATTGAGTAATGAAAATCTCATTTTTCATTTTCAGTATCTATAAACCTATAAAATACTTTATCTCACCAATTAATGACATCTCAAATCATTTGCTCATTTCATTTCCAAAGTTCTTTCATAGAGAGTCGTTTCCACAAAATATAATATCATCAACAAATATGGCTGAGATCAGTATTCCATTTTCATCATTCTTCATGTACATATTGTTGTTCTCACTTGTCCTTATAAAACCAATCTTAATCAAATAAGAGTGCAATCTTTCATACCATGTTGTAGGTGCTTGTTTCAAACCATATAAAGCTTTGTTCAATTTTCATACCTGATCTTTATTATTGTCTTCAACAAATCCTTCAGGTTGTTCAATAAAAACTTCTTCTAAAATTCCATTCAGAAATGCAGATTTGACATCCATTTGATATACCTTGAAGTTTTTGAAAGCAGCATATGCCAACAATGTTCTTACTCCTTCAAGTCTAGCAATAGGTGCAAAAGTTTCACCATAATCAACTCCTTCTTCTTGAGCATAACCTTTGCAAACTAGTCTTGCTTTGTTTTGAATGACCTCTCCTTTTTCATTTAGCTTGTTTCTAAAAATCCAATTTGTACCAATTACATTTTTGTCCTTTGGTCTTGGGATTAGTGTCCATGTGTCATTCTTCTTGATTTGATCAATCTCTTCTGTCATAGCATTTATCCAATCTTGACTGTTAAATTCCTCTTTCACTATTCTCGGTTCAAATTCAGATATCAGACGTGTTCTGTCTCAATTTCTTCCTTGTCATCACTGGATCGTCCTTATCTCCTATAATATGACTTGGTGCATGATGTCTTCTAACATACTTGGCTAATACAGGCTCGGTAGGCTCTGTATGATCTTCTTCATCACTCGGTAACTGGATATTCTCTTCATTTTCTTCATCAGTCTTCTCGGTAGAACTTGTTGGTTGAACATAGACAAATTCATCATAATCTTCTAGTTCTTTGGAATTTCCTTTATCATTTCTTTCTGCAAATTCATCAATTTTCACATTTGCACTTACTACTATTTTTTTAGATGATTTGATCAGACATTTAAATGCTTTGCTTCTAGAAGAATAACCTAGAAATGTTCCTTCTTCACTCTTCTGATCAAACTTGCCATTTCTATCATCTTTGTGAACATAGCATCTACTTCCAAAGATTTTAAAATAACTTACATTAGGTTTCTTATCATACCAGATTTCATATGGTGTCTTCAAAGTACCTTTCTTCAATTGTACTCGGTTCAGGGTGTAAACTGTTGTGCTTATTACTTCTCTCCAAAATGTTTGTGGCACTTTCTTTTCAATTATCAGTGTTCTAGCACAATCCACAATAGATCTATTTCTTCTCTCAGCTATTCCATTTTGCTGTGGAGTTCTCGATGCAGAGACTTGTCTTTTAATACCATGATCATTGCAGAATAAGTTGAATTCATCAGATGTGAACTCTCCTCCTCTATCTGATCTAAGACATTTCAGTTGTCTTCCTGTTTCATTTTCAACTCTTGCCTTGTACCATTTAAACATTTGAAAATCTTCAAAAAAAAAATTTAAAAACATTACTGACATCATCCTTGAATAGTCATCCACAAATAATATGAAATATTTATCACCATAATAACTTTGAACTTTCATAGGACCACAAAGATCAGTGTGCACAAGATCTAAAATTCCCTTAGAATTGTAAGACTTACTTGTAAAGCTTGATCTTGTCATCTTACCCATTTGGTATCCTCGGCACATAACATTCTCAGGTTTTTCAAGACTCGATAGACCTCTTACGTGGTGCTTCTTACTTATTTTGATCAGATTATCATCAAAATTTACATGACAAAACCTTTTATGCCATAACCAGGTATCATCTATCTTTGCATACAGACATTTATTCTGAGTTGAGTCAAGGTGAAATGTGTTACCTTTTGTTTGTGTCTTGGTAGCAACTAACTTTCCATTCTTGTCATGAACTTTGACAACTCCTTTCTGAAATTCTATTCAGTAACCTGTATCGTTTAGCTGTGCTACACTCAACAAATTGTATTTCAAACCTTCAACCCAATAAACATCATTGTATCTTTCATTGTCAAGAAGTGTTATAGCTCCTTTACCTTTCGTCGGACTTGGTGCATCATTACCAAATCTTACATAGCCTCCATCATAATCTTCTAACATAACAAACTTGTGTTTATCACATGTCATATGATGTGAGCATCCACTATCTATGATCCAAGAATCATTAGTGTTTATGTGAGATATTAGGGCTTTTTCTTCATACCTTTCTTCATCTGATCCATCTTTGATAGCCACATAAACTACTTCCTCTGTATCAGTTTCATCTAATTTATCATCGTTGGATTCCTCATCAGCTATTAAGCATGTCTTTCTATCTCTTCTTCTAAAATCTTGGTGTCCTTTGTAATGATTGTCTTTCTGTCTGTCATCTCGGTAATCTCTCTTTTCAGTAGAATATTTGTCAGGACAATTAGAAGCCATATATCCTATCTTATCACAATTGAAACATTTCAAAGGTAGTTTTCCTTTATACATACCTTTGCCTCTCGGTAACCTTTTGGCTAATAGTGCTTCAAACTCTTCCTACTTTCTAATTTCCTCATACAGTTTGTGTACTTCTTCCATGTTCTTACGAAATCTTTCACTTGCTCCACTATGATCTCCTTCAAAATACTTATACTTTCTTTCATTGTAATCATTAGATTCATCAAGATGAAAAGAACTAAATGCAGATTTAACTTTATTTACTGAAGATCCACTGTTATCAAAGTTACTTAACTCAAATGCATGTAGCTTACCAATAGTAGAATCTAAAGAAACTAGCATATTAGGTACAGACCTCAATTCATTGATTGCAGAGACTCGGATTGCATAAGCTGGTAGAAGGGTTCTTAACAACTTACTTGTTATATCCTTTTCTTCAATAGTTCCATCTACTCCTTTGATTTGATTGACAATCTCCTTTAGTCTTGTACTGTACTAAGTTATGTTCTCACCTTCACTCATCCTCATAGATTCAAGTTGTCCTCTTAGACTATCTACTTTTTCTCTTTGAACATGTTCATCTCCTCCATATACTGATATGAGCTTATTCCACATAGTCTTTGCATCATTGCAGCCTTCTAGATCATTAAACTCTGAATAGGTCAATGTAGATGTTATTTCAATCATTGCTTGGATATGTTCTTTCTTTGCCTTTATCTCTTCCACTGTCAATGGATAGGTGCTCGGTGTGATGAAATAATTCTCTAGATAATATACAACATATTCTCCAACTCCTGATAGGTGCAACATCATCCTTTTCTGCCATGTAGAGAAACTTGACTTGTTCAGCTTTGGTGCATCCCTCTTATACATCTTTGGATCTTTAACTCAAGTGCCTTTAAACTTTTCTTCCGGAGTCCAAAGCTCTGATACCAATTAATAGTTCTGATACTTAATGTAAGTATAGAGCCAATAGCCAACAAGATGAGAGGGGGGTGGGGTGAATCATACAAACTTAATCTTCCATAAAAACATCAGATTCAACCTCGGTAACATATACTTCAGTAATATAACCAAAACTGGTAAACATACAAACTCAAAAGCATATAAACATCATAAACCTCATAACACCAGATTTAACGTGGAAACCCAAATAGGGAAAAACCACTGTGGGATTTCAAACCCACTAAGAAATATACTCTTCTAGAGTATGCTCGGTCAAAAGAAAATCCTGTTAAATATTACAAATACATTGCTAGATGTGACCCAGTTAAAGGATTTCCCTTAGATCTATTAGGATCTTCACCTTGTTAGAAGTGACCTTGTTAAAGGATTTCAAACACTCAATCAGAATGTCACCTTGCTAGAGGGTTTTACAAATAAGACTATTAAGTCCACTCGGTTAAGAGATTTTCTGTCACTTTCACAAAATAACAATAATAAAAATCTATCTGCAACTTCACATCTAAAATGCTAAAGCAGATTCATTTTTGTTCAATACAATCTAAACATAGAACTAATCTTGTCCATCTGCTGGGCTTCTATACTCTATTATTCAAACAAGTCTTCAAGCTTCTGTGCTCGGTAATCACTATGTAGCATCCTTGTGCATACATTTGCCCGCATGCATTGTTTATCAATAGTTCCCTATTTATAAACAATTAGCTAATTGCTTAATCTCTTTGATCAGATTTCCCATGATCAACCATAGCCATTAGATCTTCATGCTTGACCAGGTTCAGTGCATCTTTTGATCTGAAAAATGTTTTACCTCGCCTTGGAACTTGCATATATTTCTTGGAACTTGTGCTAGGGTATTACGGTTCAATTTGAGCTGTAGATCTTCCTGCCGATCTTCCATTACCATAGATTCTTAACAAACTTTATTTACGGCATACCAATCATTTAATCAGTTCCAGCTCATCAGCTTCCTTCATTAAATAATGCATGTAAACATTTAATGCATTCAGTTACAGCTTGGTTACAACTCGGTAACAACTCGGTAAATACACTAGTACATTCGGAGCTGATTTTCGATGGCCGTTTATCGGATTTTCGATGAAATTTCATCAGAGTGTCGAAAAAATCCACCGTCGAAAACTCGGCATCGGATTGGTCGATGATGCCATGCCCCTCAGAAATTCAACAATCCAATGGATTCTGCCGATGGTCAAAGAAGTCATCAGTCGAAAGCATGGTATTCGTCATAATTCTGACGATGATCATTTTTATAAAAAAAATAAATATAAAAGAGCCATCGAAGGAAGGAAGTTCTTTCAATTTGTTTTAAATCCTAAGGGGTTCAAGGTTTAGGTTTTAAGTCACTTCAATACTTGAGAAAAGCCCTTTTGGTTTCTAATTTGGCGTTACTATATTCACTTAAGCGATGGGTCCATTTATCATAAAAGTGTTCTCCCCTTGTCATTTACCTCGGCAGTCCCTTTAAATATTTTATTCTTGCTCGCTTTTAATTTGCCTTTTCTAATGTCCATTGGGCCTTATAAGTATCATGTGATTTTTTGTTGATCTGACGGCCCGCGTTGATTCGCGACCAAAAAGTGCTCTAAACTTAGTTTCCGTGAAGTAGCGAAAGGTGAAGGTGGACGCGGCATATAGGTTTGGACCAAAGATAAACACCAATCAAGTTTCATCTGATCGGACGAACAACGTGGTTTCATGAGATCAAGCTGAATGTGTTTTAAGCTTCGTGAAGTGGCAAAAGGGTTTGGCGGGTCCCAGAGATAAGCAAACTTCTTTGGTTAAAGAATGATCGGGTTGGAAAAAGATCAATGGCTTCTCGTTGTTTCATGGCCGGGAGATGCATGAGCTATACCTTCAGCGAAATAGCGAAAAGGTGGAGGGTCCCACTAAGAGTGGTAGTAAATGTGGTAACCCCAGTTGGTGATGACATGGCGGTGACAAGGCACTGAGTTGGCGGTATGCAGTGGGTCCGAGAAAGGTTATCATAAAAAGAGTAAACAACAAGCAAGTTCTTGAGATCTAACGGCTCGCATGAATTCATGAAGATAAGATGCTAGCAAGTTAGTCATTGCGAAGTAGTGAAAAGGCTGATGGGCCCAAGGGATAGGCATGGCATGAAGTTAAAAGCAGATAAGGTCTGTTTTGATGTAATGGTTCTTATGGTTTCATGGCTGCAAGCCAAACGAAGAATAATGTTTGTGAAGTTGCGAAGGATAGGTGGAAATCACACGGAGGAGTGACATGGCATAACAGCTGCTGCTTTTTGTAGAGCTTGGAAAAAGATCAATGGCTTCTTGTTGTTTTGTGGCAGGGAGATGCATGAGCTATACCTTCAGCAAAATAGAGAAAAGGTGGAGGGTCCTGCTAAGAGTGGTAGTAAATGTGGTAACCCTAGTTGGCAATGACATGGCGGTGACAAGGCACTCAGTTGGTGGTATGCAGTGGGTCCGGGCAAGGTTGTCATAAAAATAGTAAACAACGAGCAAGTTCTTGAGATCTAACGGCTTGCATGAATTCACAAAGATAAGATGCTAGCAAGTTAGTCATTGCGAAGTAGCGAAAAGGCCAATGGGCCCAAGGGACAGGCATGGCATGAAGTTAAAAGTAGATCAGGTATGTTTTGATCTAACAATTCTTGTGGTTTCGTGGCTGCAAGCCAAATGAAGAATAATGTTTGCGAAGTCACGAAAGACAGGTGGAAATCACACGGAGGAGTGATGTGACACGTGGTTTAAAAAAGTGGTTGAGGGCCCACCTAGGTGTAACTGGTAGTTATGTGGGAATAGTAAAAGGGAACATGTGGCGGATTAAGGGTGGAACCAAAAGGAGTTTCCAGGGCTAATGGCCAACTACCATGTGGCATTTATTAACCGGATAACAAGTGGGGTAAGTAATTCCTGGATAAAGGGCCCACTTAAAAGGCATTCATCTCAAGATTGATCCAACACTTCTCATTGTTTCGTGACCCGAAGATGCCCACAACTTAACCTCAGCAAAATGGCGAAAACTGTTAGCCGTCAAGATGAGGCGCGGTTAGTTAAAAGGGTTGACGGTCCCAGTTGGAGTCAAAGGCTAGGTGATTTGAGTTTGATCTAATGCTTGGCGTGGCCTCACAAAGGAAAAGTGCATGACTATTAAACTCCGCGAAGTGGTGAAAAGGAGGTAGGGCCTGACACTAAAGCAAAGAGATTAAACAGAGATAAAGGCGATGTAAGTTCTCAAGATCCAATAGCCAGCGTTATTTCACGAAAGAAAAGAGCATGGGTTTTATGTTCTGCGAAGTAGCGAAAGAGCGAAATAGAGGAAAGACTTAGAGAAATTATGACCCATTGGAGCCAGTTTTGAATTTGATTTGGTGAATTTAATTCTGAAAAGAAAGCCGAAGCATGCAGAGTTAATTTCTAAAAACTTAAATGCCAACTTTCCCTTTTCAGTTCGCATCAACTTGATTGCTAAGTATTGTTTCATTGAAGTTTGTTACAGAGCGAATTTTTGTAGAGCGAATTGTTGTAGAGCGATTTTCTTCAGGTGAATAATCAGGTTTCTTATGCTTTTCTTGATAACTCTTGGTTTGTTCTCAAATACTGCTGTGTGAATTACTTCATTAGAGGTCTGTGCTAGCTTCTAGTGGTATAATTGTTTGACTAGAATGGCACCTAGAAGAGAATTTACAGGGAAAGTGAACTACGAGGACCAAAATATCTGTGATGATTTTTTAGAGCAATTAACCATGTCCACCAATGCTGGGGCTAAGGCCAAAGAGCTAGTACCTAAGAACCCTCATCTAAAAATTGGAGATGGCCTTTATGATAAGGGTAATTGGTTGAGGGACCTTGAAATAGGATTGTCAGGCTTAGGACTCTTCAAAGTCAGTTTTGGGCAGAGGAATTCCCTAGGTCCTTTGAATGACATATGGGAGTAGGATGTAGGAAAGCTTGTGGTCCCAGGTGTTTTTATGGATGTAGATCTGTTAGCCCTGATTGCACAGAATTATGACTCTGTGGCAAGATGCATCAGGAACATAAAGGGATTAGTCTTGATTAAGATAAATGAAAATGAATTTAGGAAAGTGTTTAAACTCAGTGAGTCCTCCAATTTGTTAGAACCTATTGACTTTGAGTTGTTAGCCCAGGTTTACAACACACAAAGGGATCATCTTAGAAGTGTCCCATTGAAAGAATTCTTTGTAAAGATAGGGGGGTTAACAGTTGTAGGCCCCAGCACAATGGAACCATTCTCTCTCAACCTATTCACTCTAAGAGCTAAGGGTATGTATTGGGAATTATGCCAGATTTTTGGAGAGGATGCTGAAAAGAATATGCTAACCCATTATATGTTAGTGATCGCACAAATTCTAAACCCCTCCCTAGCAATAACATTTGATTATGCCTCATACCTTGCTGATGCAATTCATAAAGGGCTAGTAGGAATAAAAAATGGTAAGGTGGATAGGCCATTTGGATGGTACTCCATGTTAATGTATATGTTTTTGTTCAAAGGGGTTGATTATTTTGGAAAGGAGATGGACCTGATTAAGGTCAAGGATAAAGAGGAGATGCTAGTGCAATTGTGGAGTACTGTTCTATCTTAGGATAGAGAAGATGCAAGTTATTTAAAGTTTGATACATGCTTTGCATCTAAAATTAGGATTCTTCTATGCAAAGAAAACCCTATAATTCCTAAGGCTCTTTTGGAGTTTCTCAGACCAAAGGAGTTTGCAGAGGATATCAAGATTGTTCACAATTGGGGAGACATATATTTGTACCTTGTGTCTACTATTTTTAGAGTGTTTGGATTTAGAGGTACCCCCTTTTTACTACCCTATCAGGTCCCATTGAAGATAGGGATTGTAGAAGTCCTGAGATAAATTAGGGAAGTACAAGAAGCAGAGCTAACCAATAGAGGTAAAGGGACTATTTTCCCAACTATTACCATGGCTCACCATTTTGTGATCACTAAGGGTGGATGGAGATTTTTTGAAGAATTCTTTAAGCCATATAGGCTGTCTACTGCAGTGTCAAGATGTGCAGACCCTGAGGATTTTTCAATGGCATGTTTAGAAAAAGAGCAGTGTGCAAAGGTAGGCCACATCAATTTTAGTTCCCAGAAGATCTGATTAGAAATGAATTCAGCTTAGATGAGCAAGAACTGAGGAAGGAGAAGTGGGTGGCATATAAGAAAGCCCTTGATTTTATCCATCAATTTGACACTGGCTATGACCCCCTTTCTAGCTTCAATCCATTTGAGGAGAAAATAAAATTCTTGATTCTTTATTTTGAAGATCTCGTGCAGACCTTAAAAGAAAAGAGGGAGGCCATAATGCAAAATGAGCCTGATAAGGCTAAGATGGTATTGGCTAAGCCTGCCTTTTCTAGAGATATCCCATGTGGTGACTATGTAATGTACAAAAGGTCAAAGTACACTGTGATAATGCCAGTGACAGGTGAGCCTTCCACTTCAAAAGGGAAGAGGAAAATTTAAGATGTCATTGACATCCAGGATTCCCCTAAGAAGAAGAGAGTGGGAAAGGAAATTGAAATTGATGAGCCTCAATATTCTCCATCTCAGTCTCCTATCCACATTGGAGATGAACAAGTTGTGGCTGAACAATTATTGCAGTTAGGGAGTCTCGGTGAGATTGCCTATACCTATGAGGAGTCACAAGAGGGGATGCCCTAAGAGCCACCTAATGTTGAAATGGATTTGACTGATGGTGAGTTAAAGGGCCAAGAAATGGACCTTACTGTTAAGCAAGCTAGTGAAGAATTCCTAGCTGACAGTAATTTTGTCACATTAGGAGCTTTTATATAGTTTCTATGGAAGCAAAATATTGATCAATTCAAGACTAGATGTGAACAGAGGAAAAGTGAACAACCTCTTAAAAATACAACTCAGGTAGAAGAAGAGGTTAAGAAAGAAATGATGGAGGAGTTCAAAGAAATCACCCCTGTGAAAGGAAGACAAATGGTAGCAAAGGATGGTGTGTTGATTCTCCCTGAATGGGATATAGCTGATGCCTTAGTGCTTGATGCAGTGAGGAAAGAAACAAAGCCTATGGAAGGAGTGACATTCAACAAAGATAATGCTTCTCTTGTCATGTGCTCTTTAAAGAAGGATGAAAACAAAAGAAGGAAGGATGCATCAGATTCTAGCCTCTTAGGAGGCATGATAGTTAAAAGAGTCCAAGACACAGGGGTAGTGGAAGCTGCAAGCATAGTCCTAGAGACTGCAAAATTCAGTGTTGCAGTGGCAGAGAAAGAGGCACAAGAAAAGGCTAATCTCCAATTGAAGTTGGAGACTATTTTAAAAGCTTATAATGATGCTAAAGAAGGAATAATTGCTAGACTCCAGAGTCAACTGGCAGGTCAATATCATCCCGGTGAATCTTCTACACTCATGATAGCCTCCTCTCCAACAAGACCCCCTCCTACTAGTCTCATCATTGAATATCCCCCTTCTCCTATGCCTTCTAGTTCCCAATTACCTGAAAATGTCGAACATGAGTTGGAAAAATTGAAACAAGCTCAGACATTGTATGCAAACAAATATGAGGAGAAGGTGAAAGCCACCATCTTGCAGTTTGCTAACTCAGTCAAAACCTCCAATATATACATAAATATGAAGAGGATTCTTGATATTTTGATCAAATTGAGAGAAGAAGAAGCCAGTTTGGAACTAGTCCTGAATAAGTGGGAGCCTAGAGGTAAAGAGTTAGAGCTCATGTGTTCTTCCCATGCAGAAGTAGAAGAGAATGACAATCTAAGGTCCACATGTGAGCTTATAAAAGAGATGAATATTCTTTCAGTGGAAGGAGTAGGTATAAAAAGAAAAGCCCAACTTTATGGGAAAGAATATTCAAATCATAAATTTGAAATGTTTCCAGGAGGTTTCATTGGTCCTGTCTAGCTAAAGGAAGAGAAGACTTGGTTAAAGGAGGTGGACCACAATTTGTCCCTAAGGATCAATCAGATTATTAGTATTGATGACACATCCTTGTTTGTCCAAACAATTGAGGAAATTGAAAAAGTGAAATCTCATTATGGTTTCATAGAAACAGAGATTGGGCATGTACAAGTCACTTGGAAGCGGCTAGAAGATATGAAACAGAAGATTGCTATTTTACTTGGCCTAGTGATGATGTGTATCAGGAGTGGAAAGATAAGTATATGGGACAGAAAGAAGATGCTCGGGAGTAGTTACAGGAGGTTGCAACAGAACAACAAGCAAAGGAAGCTACAGATGCTGAAAAGGACTTATAATCGCTTTTTGAAAACAACCGGTTGTTTGTAACAAACTTTCTTTTGAAGGGTCCAAAGCTTGTATGCATCCATACTATTATAAATGGATACCAGGACTCCTAAAAAAATGATTGCAAGTAATTGTAAGAAAATGCTACAAAAATTTATCTGAGCTTTTTTCTAGTCTTATGGAGAATACTCTGAGTTTTGTAATATTTTCTCTAAATTAATATGAATATACAGACTAGAAATAGTGTATATACATAAATGTGCATAGTAGTCATAGGGAAAGTCATGTCAAATGTGCAACTCAATACAATAAATAATCTTAGTTTGCAGCCCTATAGCATCATAATGCAGTCCTTGACCAAGTATGCATACAAGAAACATCTAGTTCTATTAAGGCACAAGCATCAAAGTCAGAGGTTATGACAACTAGTGAAAAACATCAAGAACAAAAAGTCTAGTCTCAAGAATTAGGAGTTGTAATAAAAAAACTTACAAGGATGAGGCATATTCATAAATTTTGTAGTCCCACCTTGGATATCAACACTAGAAGCAACTCATATTGTTCATGTACAAAAAAGACAATATGGGAGTTCATTATACCCAACAACTCATGGTGTTGTTGTTCATGTTGGCTCTGTTGGACCCTGCAATTAAGATTCAATAAGATTAACTGTGCAACATAATAAAATATTGAAAAGTGTGTTACCTTTTTGAGCTTCGCTTGGTTTCGAGAATAGTTTAATATTCTCTACTTAACAGGGGCAACCACGTGAAGGTGGAAGCTCATTTGCCCCCCCCCCCCCTAACATCACTCTAAATTCCCCATTAACATCTTATAACATTCATTAATTAATTCTTTCTAACATTAATAAAATATAGCATTCATTCATTAATATCACACAACATTCATTAACACATAACATTGATTAACATTAATTAACATGCAACATTCATCAATATTAATTAACACATATCATCCATAACCATTAATTAGCACATAATTACATTCACTAACACATAAAAATCAATCATTATCAAATAAGTTAGATTACAATCATTTCTTTCTTTGTTTTTTTTTTGAAGCTATGAAAAGACTAAGTGGAACATCAGTGTCTTCATCGTTTCCCCCCTCTGTAGATGTTCTGCCAACTGCTCATGATCTCAATGTATTCCTAGTCCTATACTGAGGACGAGGACACTGAAGTGAAGGGGGGTCCTCTGCAATAACAAAGAAATGGGTTAAATTCAAAACAAAAAAATTATTATTGTTACAAGTATTTCATTAATTTAGAGAACATAATTGTTGTGCTCTTTACCTGATGGGGCCACATCATTTTGTGTATCCTCAACCTCAACATGCTGAACACCACGGTCCTCTTCACCTGAGTGGGGAACATCACGTTCTTCAGGTTGTGTACCTAGATCATGCTCCACTTTCTCACCACCGACTACATGCTCTAAAATATTAACAAGAAAGGTTACATTAATTACTACTCTAATTACAAATTAAGATGTTTAATTGTATTAATAGCTAAATAAATAAATTTGAATAGCAAATGAATACCTCCACTACTGGGATGCACATCTGGACATTCATGTGCAGGTGGTGTTTCACAATTAGTAGGCTGCATTCCAATGACATGCACATTGTTATCATTGCTTGCTTATTTAAAACAAATATAGTCACTTTATGTTGGAACTCAACATCAATTAGATTATTGGTAAAGTATTCAATTTGAAACAACTTCCATTTACCATATTTACCTGTGTGGTGGATGCACTCGAATGTTGTGTATGCCCACTCAATTCTCATAGCCGATTAGCCATGGCTGAATAGCCTTGCTGGTAGGCAATTCTCTTGTCATCTTCTATGGGCACTCTATTGAATTCAGAGCCTTGCATTTTTGCTTGGTATTGTGAATTTTGCTTGCATTGTTTGATAAAAAAAAACCGTTTGCAATTTATTAATATTTTGAGACAATATGGGAGTTTACATGAGATACTTACAATTCATGCAACAAGTTTCATGTAACCACCAAAGCCGAGTTTGTGTTGCCCGTGCTTTTCTTGCCTTGCCTTGGTTGCCTTTGACGTGTCACTCAGTCTATAAAAAGTTTGAAAAATGTTAGATTATATAAATATAAAGAGTAATTAATTAGTACATAATTACATTCTTAATAGTATCTCGTACCTTCTTCTGGCATCTACTGGTGTATTTCCTTTTTTCCTTTCAATTCTCTCCTTGGCATCCAAAATCAGGTCCTTCCACTCCCTCTCTGGAATCATGGGGGGACGCTCGTACTTTAGCTTCCTCTCCAAATGGGTCCTGTATTGGTTCCTCACATACTTTAGATATGTGCTAGCTTTTTCAAGGAGCTTTGTTTTGTCAAAGGTGTCATTTCCAAACCACTCAACCATTTGGTTTGTCAATTCATCTTTTAACCTTTTTTCTTGGTCATTCCACCTTTTAAAGCAAAAACAAACCTGTTAGATTCAGAAATGAACTGAAGCTACATTTATTACACTTCAAGAAATGGATCAAAGGAAAAGTATTCTAGCAATGATATGAAATCAAAAGTGGATAAGGGTTAGTTCACATATGATGTACCACCTTTTACATATGGTGGGCCCAAATATCTGCAATGCAATGTCACTAAGATGTTTATAGAAAATATCATTGTCTGCAAAAAATTCATGGGATCAATATTAGTCCAGAATGAGTGATCATAAAGTAAATTACAATTAGAGTATATATAATAATAATTTTAAAGTACCTGGAACCTTTTGTATCTTTAAGGGAAGCATTTCTTCGTCGCTCACCACGAATGTGGCCTGCAATGTTCCTGTACTAGCAATACGAGAAGATCCAGGAAATGATGCTATGTTATCAGTAGTAGTTGCCTCTAGCACATCCTCACGTGCATCTCCTCCTGCAAAAAATGAATCCACTATGAAATGGCATTAGAATTCAAGAAAGAATGCTTGAAGGGAAATAAACACATGACAGAAGATAGAGCAAAAGAGGGATCTACCAACAGTGGGCAGGCCAATATGATGTGCATTAGAGGATGTCTGCATGCTACATGTTGCCGACATTGCAGTCGGCAATATAGGTGAGGGTGAGCTCTGATGAGGTGGCATCGGCATTTGGATAGTAACATTGACAGTACCTAAAGAATAATACATTAAATATATGAAAAGTGCAAGAATTGTAAACAAGGATGGACCTTTATTTTGAAAATTGACAGTATCAAGTATGATGTGTTTTGGGTACTCAGAGTGATAAGCCAAGCAAGTGATAATACAAGAAAATTGTCATCACTTGATCCTGCAACACCTTGATCATAGGAACGACTTTCATGGGGGCGGATAAATTGCTGTAAAAACAATACGTACATATTTTAGTTAATGACATAAAAAGAGAATAAAATATAAACCATTATTGAACTTTTGTTATAATTAAAGCTTTCATTACTGCTTACTTGCAAGTTTTCTGCTATCTTATACAATAATTCCACCCTCTGTCATATCTCATCAGTGGTAGGATGCACGGCTGCCAGAGCAACAATCTTTTTTCTAATTTTTATAAGAGGCATTTTAAAGAATTTCACAAGGTCTGTGGGATCTTCAGGGTCATCATTTCTTAACCCTAGTGATTCCACATCCATAGAAAGGTGCTCAAGTACTGCAACTCCCTTTCCCTTTCTCCGAACATCCGTCTATGTCAAGAATATCATTAACAACTACAAAATTAGTATAAATCACTAAAAAAAAGAACATAATAATGTAACAGTTTGCTTCTACCTAATTTGTACAATTAATGAGGTTTACCTGCTTGGTAGAAGTGTCGCAAGGTACATCTCTATCTGTGATATGTGATGGATCCATGTCGGCCTATGACAAAAAAATATTTAAAAAGTTAGCGAAATTACATCATACACAACATGAACAACATAAAATTTGTAGACAAAAAGAGTATTAAATAATAAAAAGATGTTGTCATCAAAATCATTGTAAATTTTGTAATTCCTTACCTTTAATTTATGTAGACTATGTAGGATCCTCAACTAAATGGTCACATAAATAGTCACATAGCTAATAAACAATCCAATTTCCATAAATAAACACAGTTTAAAAATTGTCACATAAATAGTCACACCCCCTATCTCCATCTCCATATTAAAAGGTACATCATGAATTAATTATGTAATGGCATTAGAATTCAAAATAGAATGAATTAATTATGTAAAAAAAATTCTATCAAGAAGTCAATATTCAATAGATAATATACTAATCGCATTCCTCATACATTTCATTCCTCATCATCATGAACATCAAGGTCATCATCATCATCATCATCATCATCATCATCATCATCATCATCATCAATGTCTTCGCCATCATCATCACCATCATCACCATCACCGTCATCATCATCATCATCATCATCATCATCATCATCATCATCATCATCATCATCATCATCATCATCATCTTCTTCTTCTTCTTCTTCTTGTTCTTCTTCTTGTTCTTCTTCATCGTCATTGTGAAACTGTCGATCATGATCATCCACTTCATCTTCCACTTCTTCGGTATCTTCTTCTTCGGTATCTTCTTCTTCCATCACTTTATACTTTATCGGCCTTCCTCTTGGATCATGTCTAACAACAAATGACCAACCCGGTTTATGTGGAACCTCTGAGTAAAATACTTGCTCACATTGGCTTGGAAGAACATAGGGCTCATCCCCAACTGGTTCAAATGACCTTGTATTTAGCATTATAAAACCATTATCATGTTCAATAACAGTTCTATCAGGATCATTTTTATTCAATCGTAGCCTATACCATTTGACGACGAACAAAACTAATTTGAAGGAATTAAAGTCACACTCAAGTATATAATCCAAAATGCCATAGTATCAATTTTGAGACTGTTGAGGATGAATGTAATTTCTCGATGAAATATTTGTCACCTCAAAGATTGCAGTGATGCTAGAATCACAAGTTTTCTTCGTGTCATCCAACTTTTTTATGCGAAATTTATGACCATTGTAGCACATAGCGTTGTGGCATTTGACTTGCAATATGTCAAACATGTAAAATTTATTGCATTGTGAGTTGATAAACATATGGGTGATTAATAAATTTATACGTACCTGTTTATCTCTTAAACCATATGCTAAATCAATTTCCCTTTGCGTAACATTGGAATCTCCATTACGATGTGCTTCTTTAACCAATGAAGCCACACCTTCCCATGTTAACGTGCATCTAGAATGTTGACAATGTTCAATCCATACTGTCATCCAATCAAGATTGTTTGCAATATACAAATGTAGTGCATCCCACTCTTGACCAACTGTACAAAAAATAAATAGACATCTTACAATCGATTTATTTTGAAGATTAAGAATTAATTAACTACAATAACATCTTATAATTACCTCTCACTTTCCTCAATCTACCTTTCCCCATCAAGTAATCCCCTTCGAATTTGTTAATGGTGTTGGGATCCCAAATGCGATCCATGTGGATGTTTGCTACAAACTTAGGAAGATATTCAGAAATGTACACCATAGTCTAATATACCATATATCCCTCCACCATAGAACCCTCAGGATGTGCTCTTTGTCGAACCAAAGCCTTCAAAAATTTCAAGTGCCTCTCAACCATCCACATTGACCTAGTGTGTACAGGTTCACACAATTCAATCTCCTCAACTTGGTGTATGAGGTAGTGTTCTTGTGCATTGAAAAAAGCTGGAGGTAGACACTTTTGCATTTCACACATTAAATGAAAAAATTTTCTCTTCCAATATTTTATATCATCTTTATGGATTTCTTTACATGACAACCACCTACAAGGTATTCAAGATGCAAAAAAATATATTACATAAGAAGTAAAACAAATCGCAAATATAATATCTATACAACGAACTAAACAAATATCACTACTTACCTATGTATTTTCCAAGATCATAATGAAAAGTACATGTACGCTCAGTACTTAAATACATACTAAAAACACAAGAACATGAATTACCTTAATGAAGGTATACCAATCATGCATTTTCATCCCTGGCCCAAATTCACTTTTCTTTGATATGAGATTGTTTATGTTCACAGCAAATCCTGTGGGAAATCAAATTTTTCATATGACTTCTTTTATAGCATTGCTTTGTTGGTCTGTTAATAACCAAGGAAGCTCACTTATATTAATCATGTCTCCATGGCTATTTGATTGAATGACATTTATCATTGCATGATTGGAATCCTAAATGTCACTACATATTTTGACAATTTTTTCTTTGTCACGCCTTCCATCCAATATTTTCCATAATGTCTCTGTTATATTCTTTCCAATATGCATACTATCAAACAAATGAACAATTTGTAACTGCTTGTAGTAGGGCAACCTACTAAATTGTCGGGGATAACTTTTTATTCCCTTAGGAAGGTGGTCATTTATGCCTTCATGACCTTCATGACCTTCATGATCATCAATCACATCATCAGTAAACAAAACAAAATAGAAAAGATGTTTTATGACAAACCAATAGATGGAATGGCACTACCTTGATGATTAATTCTATTATATTCCAACTTCCACAGGTGAGGTGTCATTCTTCATGGCTTTGATGTATTCTCTTCTTTCCCATTGAAAAGATGTTTTTCAGTATTTTGAATACTTATGATTTCTGTGGAGAAAGTGCCTATACTCATCAAACACCTGCTTTCCTAAACTTTTTGAATGACGAGATTTCATCTTTGGACCACAAACAGGACATGCAAATTTTCCTTTTGTTTGAAGACCTACAAGATAATGTATAATTGGATTAAATATGATAATTTTTTGAATTATAATGTTCATGCACAACTTAAACACTATAACATACCACAAAAATGTGTTAGCCCCGGGGCATCGTGTATTGTCCATAGAAGCATTGCACGGAATTGAGATTGTCTTTGTCCTATTGGTCTAGAGACATCATACATAGTGACACCATTCCATAACTCTAGCAACTCGTCGATAAGAGGCTCAATATATACATTCATATCTTTAACTTGGTACTTAACTAATCGAATGAGCAAAAACATTACATAATTATTATGACCAATTTACTAGAATATTTATAATTAAATTTAGACGACTATATTTAAATGATAAAATACTTGGAACAATCATTGCCAACACTATGTGCTCCCTCTTTATTGACATCCATGGAGGAATGTTATTGTTGATAACAAAAATAGGCCACACTGAGTAAACAGATCTCATCTCTCCAAATGGATTGACACCGTCTGCTGCCAATGAAAGCTTGAGATTACGAGGTTCTTCTTTAAAGTGTGGCCACTTTTCCTCTATGTCCATAAATGCTGAACCATCCACAGGAATTTGAATAATGTCATCTCGACTTCTATTGCGTGCATGGTAATCCATAAATTGTGCCAAGCTAGTGCACTTGAATAATTGTTGCATACGTGGAATAATGGGAATATAGCGAAGAACCTTACGAGGAACCCTTTTTGTTATTTGATCTATTCGATATCTACTGATATGACATTCAGGGCATTCAATTCAAAATTCATGTTGTTTTTGATATATAATATGATCATTGGGACAAGCATCTATTGCTTGATACTCCATTCCAATATCTTTCATAACGGCAAATAATTCTCGGTATGAGCGAGGTAGAATATTTGATGGTGGTAACAAAAACTCACCTATCAATCTACAACAACAAAATATAATTTGTTATAATAAAGAATATTAATGGTATAGCATGATTCACAATTTATTATGACATATATGACATGCCTTAACATACATGACATTGTTATGTTGGATAAACCATTCATAACCTTCAAGTTCACCAACAACAATACAGCTGAGAGAAGAGTTGCCTACAAGCCTTCATAAAGGGCCTCAGATGCCTTCTCAAGTAGAGGGACATCATGAACAACATCAAGGTCATCTTCATCATCATGATTAGCTACGCGAGTACTAAATGAGTCATGGATTAATGTATTTGTACCATCATCTTCAATTGTGTTTTTTGGCTCATGATCGTCATCTTCCATGGGATCATTATCTTCAGCTTTGATATTCACACCTCCATGTTCGTCCACTTCGAAAACCATATTCTCAGGGTTGTGTTGATCCATACCATGTGCTCTGAGGTGCTTGACCTATATAAAATTGATATACATAAATAAACCATCATCATGATCTCATCATCAAGTGATTTATTATGTATATAAATTGTCAAAACGATATAATGAAAAACTTACCAATGGATGATAATCATGTCCAGCTTCAATGTGACCATGCAACCTACAATGTTTCTTCGTTGTTTTGATTAGAAGTCTTCTAGTCTTTAACCCCTTACAAATTTTGCATGGACAATAACATTTTCCGTCACCTTTTCTTTTCAAGTTAGACCAAAATCTAGCAATTGTCTCCTTATTTTGTTGTTCGTTGATATTATCTGACATAGTCTTTCTTCACAGGCAAGAAAATAGAAATTATTGTCTAACAAGGTCTTTCCCTCAGGAGCTGGCAGATCCTGCTTTTAATGCAGAAGTAGAAGTCTATCTCTTATTCAATATCTCTAGTGAAACCCCCATGATCTTTTGTTGGAGTAGAATTTGTTATATTCTAGAAAGGGTCTTGTCCTTTGTTGATGGGATATTCATCTACCTCAAGAAATAACTGTTCTTTTCTCCAACAAGAAGTGGAACTAAATGAAGATCTAGCACCATGAAATTAATCCTCAAAAGGATTACTATAGTTAGTTTTGGTAGATAATGATCTAGGTAAAAGACTAATGTGGCTTTATGAAGCATTATGTACTAGCTTAGCATACTCTAACAACTTTGGTGCGACATGCTACATCCAATTAAGTCTCCATTGGTATCTCTATTGTGTTTATGGATTGGGATTCAATGTACTCTTTTTATACACAGATTTTACTTTCAACTGAGGAGGTTTGTATGTACTTACTTGTCTTTCGATTGTATCCCTATTTCAAGAATTTCTTCTATCAACAAATCATTTTTTGTAAGTTGTACAAGTGGAAGCTTGAACATACCTTCCATGCTAGCCTTGTTGATATGTTCAACACCATCTTGTGCAACAAATCTTTAGAACTCCATTTTTCCAAATTGAAGAGTGAGTAGTAGGGAAAATCTAGGACACTTGCAAAGGTTTTGCAAGAGAGATAAATAGACCTAAATATTATGGCTTAATAATGATCAATAGGTAAATAGATAAGAAACTCTCAATATCAAAATGACTTTCTCAATTGTCTTTACTAGAAATGGATAGATCTGCTAATAATGGATTTATGACTATATGTCAACTTTAGACTCAATCCAAGAAGAGCTATAACTAATATGCGATATCTAGATTTATGATCTCTATAATATAACAATCCCATAATTATGTTTCCATGCATCTATACCACAACAAAAACATCATGCTAGTGTTCGGCCATAGCAGTTGATATCCTAATTATAGAATGTGAAATATGAACATAACTATGAATAAAGATTAAGAAAAACAAAGAAAGATGCTTATTGCAAACATAAATGACTAATGGACAAGAATTTAATTCATTGTAGATAGTTTTGAATATCAAATTCACTTATTTGTGTGCATTTAGTAACTCATGTACTTGTGGCCAACCATTTATCTCTTTCATAAATTAAACACTTAATAATAACATTAAATGGGTAAGTAATTATGTTTTAGTTGAAATTGAAAATAAAATATTTTATTTCAGGACAACTCACACTATTACCCTATCATATTTTAGACTCTCAGTTTTGTTAGTAGTGGTTTGATGTCTTTGGAGCTGATCATTGCAATTATTTAGTTATGTTTGCCAGCCTACTCCTAGCCTATGCCAAAATGGGAGCTTTGGAACAGGGTATGGACATCCATCAAAGCATAAAAGATAGAGGAATTTTGTTAGATGTAGTTGCAACTGCATAAAATGGATTTGTTGAGAAGGCTTTAGAAACTTTCAAGCAAATGCAATCAGCAGGTGTAAAGCCAAATTCCATGACCATTGCTACTATCCTCCCTGCCTGTGCCAAAATGGGAGATTTGGAACAGGGCATGGACATTCATCGAAGCATAAAGGATAGAGAAATTTTGTCAGATGTTGTAGTTGTAACTGCCTTGGTAGACATGTATGAAAAATGTGGAAGCATAGACAAGGCATGTGAACTATTTGATAGAATGCTTGAAAGAAATGTTGTCTCGTGGACTGCAACAATTGCTGGATATGCATAAAATGGATTTGTCGAAAAGGCTTTAGACACTTTCAAGAAAATTAAATTTGAAGGCATAAAGCCAAATTCCACAACCTTTGCCAGCATCCTCCCTGCCTGTGCAAAAATGGGAGCTTTGGAATAGGGTATGGACATCCATCAAAGCATAATGGATAGAGGAATTTTGTTAGGTGTTGTACTTGCAAATGCCCTGCTTGACATGAATGCAAAATGTGGAAACATGGACAAGGCTTATGAATTGTTTGATATGATGCTGCAGAGAGATGTGATCTCATGTGAACAATCAACACGTGTGTATACGAGAGGAAGGGATTGCTGATACAAAACTGAACGCTCACTCCTCAATCACAGTTCTATGGTTTTATGAGATTAAACTAGGACAATTAACCACCACATGTATATTTTTTGCAACATGAAATTAAAAAATAGGGCAATTTGAATCTACCTCCTGCCTGGGATTGCCTTCGATGCAGGTTTGATGTTCTTGGGGGTTGAAGTTGCCACGGATGCCTACGCGGGATTGCAATTCACAAATGAATTCCCCACCTTTTTTTTTGTTTTGTAATGGCCGCTGTCATTGGAATTATGATGAACTCAAGCACTTTTTTGAAAAAAAGAAAATTCTCATTGCTAATGCCTTCTTCATCGAAAACAAATGGGTAATTGCCATCAGAATTACAATGAATGTGGGCATTTAAAAAAAAAAAAATCAAATTTGGCCACAATATACCTTCTCCGTCGGAAACCTAAGTCATAAATCTAGTCCAAATGTATTAGTGATACTAAACTTCACTTGGTAGACATTCTGCCTTCATTAACCGATAGCGATAACCTTAAGGTTTACCGACTAGGTTCCTTAGGGTTTACTGACTAGGTTCTTTGCTCAGTAACATAGTATAGTATTAACCTTACAATTTACAACATATGTATGATGTTAAAACAATCTAAACATCATGATCTCATCATTGTCTAACTCGGTAATAGTTGCCCATTGAATACCTTATTCATCCCCTTATTCATCATATTCTTTCCTGTGTCTTTTACCGACATTTTATATTCTTCAAATCATACTTCTCAAGATATGACAACATCATACTGAATTAGAAAATCAATTTCTTGACATCAACGACAAAATAATAATATCAAGACAGTAAACATCCTTAATCAGTTATATCCATAATCATCAACAACCTTCTCAATATCCTTATTGAAATGCCAACAATCTTCCATTGTTTGTTATAATGCTAAATGCTAACATATATAAGGGGTAAAAGTGTTATTTTCAATTCATTTTACCTTCCAAGTTTGAAAATTCAAAAAGCCTTCTGTGAAGAAAATGGTGGTTCCCATCTGTGAGAATTGATTAGAGTGACAGAGATGACATAATCGACCTCGGGACTATGAGCCAGTGGTAAGTGATCGATCTTAAGCCTGTTATTCATTTTAATTTTGAATTTTTTTATGATTTTTCAAGTTTTTGGCACATTTAAAGTCGGGTTTTCTCATTTTGTTGTGTGAGACAGGATCTTGTCTCATATGACAAACTGATAAAGTGCATTTTGTCATTTAGAGTCATTAGTTTTGTTGTACGAGGCCTACCCTTGTATCGTATGACAACATTCATAAGAGACCATTTTTTCGTCCTAATTCTAGTCCTGTATCGTATGCGATTATTTTATCATACGGGCCCTAATCCTGACTCGTACGAGTTTCTGCCCTTCTGTGTTTTATCATTTGGAAAATAGTGAGCATTTTTGAAGGTTCAAACTTGAAATATTTACTTGGTGATTGACATAGTTGAATTTGCGTGATTTTTTACTTCTCTTGTAGGCTTATTTGGAATGTTTTCTGATGCTTCATTGTTTGATTTTTTGTAGGTTCGTTTGCCTCATGTTCTTTTTAGATGTGTATATCCACCCA
Source organism: Cryptomeria japonica (assembly GCF_030272615.1). NCBI lineage: Eukaryota > Viridiplantae > Streptophyta > Pinopsida > Cupressales > Cupressaceae > Cryptomeria > Cryptomeria japonica. The sequence goes on from NC_081409.1 coordinate 437,457,359, forward strand.
CTATGACATTAGTTTGGCAGTTGTCAGATGTTGAGTAGGCATATATTGATTTGTGCAGTTTCACCCACCTTCTTAGGTTACTCGATATCCGTGTGAATCACATAATGCTGACTGTGCTTGTAGAGAGATTCCATTCTGAGCATAACACATTCCACTTTCTAGTTGGAGAGATGACCATCTCTCTTGATGACATTTACAAGATTCTTCATATCCCTTTTGTTGGGAGTAAGGTAGATTATGATGTAGCACAACTTCCTGGATTACAGGCTGTCAGACGTGTATTCAGGGATCCAGATATCTTGACACGTTCTATCAGTTGGGACATTATGATGAGCAGGTATAGTGAGGCTTTTCCTCTGGCTTGTGTTATAGCAGGGTTTATCAATTGTTTCTTATGCTGAATAGAGGAAAATAGGGATTCCTTTGTGGATGGGGCATGATGCTGGAGAGGCATGTTGAGACCCCTCAGAGACTAGGCCAGGGTTCTTATATATTGGCCCACATGTATCGTGAGATGCATGAGATTGTTTATCGGGAGGGGAAGAGCATGGCTGCAAGAGTCTTGATTTTACAGGTATGGGCCTGGGAGCACCTCCCAGTTTGTAGGCCAATTATAGATGATGGCAGGGAGCCTGGTCAACTAATTGTATATAGATATTCAGGATATGTCACTCAGCCCCATCTAGGAAAGACTAATTTCTGGCGATGACAGTTAGATGACTTGATAACTATGGTATGGAGATCTTATAGGGGCCTAGAGCCATGGGATGACTAGAGGATCATACACAAAGATCTATTTGTTACACGCCCAATCATTGGCAGATCACAGACTATGGTGGAGAAATTCATGGTATCTCAAGTGATGAGGTAGTATGGTAGGCCTCAAGGGATCTCGTAGGAGTTCACAGCGTATGTGAGATATGATGATGAGGAGAATCAAGGATGGGAATTGAGGTTATCTTATGCCTTGGGTATGCAGGACTTGACTGGATTGCAGTGACTCTGGTGGGACTGCATGGATGAAATTGCAGATGTGGGGGTATTGCCCCAGTACAGACATTGGTTCCAGCAACATCCATTCGCTATATTTATAGATCTGATAGAGAAGGCACCTCATATTGAAGAGATTGAGGATGATGCACCTGCACAGGGATAGGGATAGGGATAGGGATAGGGACAGGGACAGGGACAGAGAGCTGAGGCTCTGAGTCAGATAGGTGGTGATCTTGGTGCTAGTAGCAGCAGGGTTCCAGCTAAAGTTAGACAATAGAGGGGTGAGGGTGGATCCCTAGGGAGTATTGGTGTGAGGTTGGGTGGGGGTGAGGAGGAGCGAGTAGCTCCTAGATAGGTCTGATAGAGGCAAGAGGAGCAGGGTGGAGATGGAGGTGTAGATGGGGGTGGAGAGCCTGCAAGAGAGCAAGGGGCCGACACAACATGGTCGATGAGGGTATGTCTAGCAGAGCTATAGTCACAATTGACAGTGGCATAGACTCAACTGGCAGAGAAAGATTGATAGCTAGAAAATCTTAGAGCTAAGAGAGACCGTCAGGTTACAACGATGAGGGCAGAGCGAGATGCTTTGCAACAGGAAGTTTTTTACCAGGCGAGTAGGGAGGCTTATTATGTTGCAGCTTATAGTGTAGCAGGTTGTCCCCTACTCATAGTACATGGCACGATCAAAGGGAGCTCAGTCACCTAGGTAGGATCTCGGTCAGTAGGCTCCTCCTCCACCTAGCGATGAGGGAGAGGCTGAGAGCTAGATATTCTTTTTGTAGCTCTGATATTTTTTAAAGACACACCCATTTTTTGTATCCTATACAATTCTTGCTCCGATGGGAGTTTGTATATGTTAGCTGACATCATTTTGTACTCTGAAACTTTATACGATATATATATGAGATCTAATTTGACTTCATCGTACTTGTGTTGATTCAATTATGAGATGCTTTCTATATGCTTTATTCTATATGTATGCATATTTTTTTTTCAGTATGGATGTATGTAATTCAAATGATTATGGATGTCTATTTTTTTTTCTTTTCATATGCAAATAAATGAATGAGTAATGAATGATGCTAAAATTTATTTTATTTTTTCTATGCAATAAAGTGAATGCAAATGAGTAATAATGAAATGTATGAATCTATATAAGATGTTTATGTATGCAGTTAACATCTTAAAACACAAGTACTCGATCAGAGAAATGATGAAAAAGAGACCACTTAGCTAAGAAATGATGATGCTTCTAGCTCTCATTCAGAAGATAAAGAGATCATTATTATCATACCAAAATCACTCTAAATTCACAAAATACAGAATGAAATGCAAAATGAGATGCAAAGTGAAATGCAACCTAAACCTAGTCACTAGATTTAAAATGCTTAAGTTTCATCACTGAGCATAAAAAAAATAACAGGCAGATTAGAGTTCCTTTCTTTTCATGTGCAATATTAATTATCTTGTCCACAATTACCCCTTTTTCGTTCATATCCTTGGATAGATTTCGCAGGGACCCGGATTGTGTGATAAAGAAAATCCCTCAAAACAAACAAAGAAATGACATGGACCTCCTTGTAGCATTCAAATAAGCAAAGTCGAGGTATGTGTGGCGATTTCACCTTGATGTGAAGGCTCTTATCACAGTCACCCAGCTAATTAGATGTTTCCAAATCATTGGGATCATTCCTACAAGCAGAAAACAAAGAAAATATTATGCCCCCAATCCTTGCTCCTCTTAGTCAAGATGGACTTCCTCGAGTTACTCAGAGGGATAATAATTGAAAATCAATATAAAAGACAACATACAAAGTAAATTTTCATTCATAGCTCAAATTGTTTAGTGATCATTTCCAATTTTGTTGTTTTGCTTGTGTACTCAGTGATAAAAATCTTTGGTAGTTAGGAGACAGGTGACTGATTCAAAGTGGACGACCAGGTTTCACTGATGGAAAGATGAATTGGTTGATACTTCTTAGGACATTTAAATTGCTTTGTCGATTAACCTAAGACTAGGACATTGATCAGTTTCAAGCCATGAGGTTTCTAACAAACCAGGATGTCACAAAAGCGACTATAATATATGTACAGGCAAAAGCAAAGATGCAGGAAAGCGAGAATGCCAATGTTGCATTGATAGATGGAGTGCTTGAGTACAAGAGGTGCTTGTTTACCAGGTTTTCACCTGCTTGGCATAGATTCTTTTTTTTAACAAGGTGCCTATTTACCAGGTTTTCACTAGGGTATTTTCTCTCTTTTTTCCTTTTTTCTTTTCTTTTCTTTTCTTTTTTCTTTTTCTGATTTTTATGATTTTTTTCAAGACTTTTTCATTTGCACAAGTTGTTGGAGCAGAGAATGCTAAGTGAATAATTTCTTCAAGTGGATGGTGTTAATCGGTTCATGGAGTTTTTCTCCTTCCGATGTTGAGAGTTGATAGGCACTAGAGCTAAAGACTGCAGTAATGATGTAGGGACCCAACCAGTTGGGTTCAAACTTCCCTTTGTTGTCTCAAAACTGTTGATTTTTTAGGATTTTCTCTCAGAACTAGGTCACCAAACTGAAATTCTCTTTGTCTAACCTTCTTGTTATATCCTCTAGACATTCTCTTTTGATACATCAGAGATGATCAAACACCACTTGCCGGTGCTCATCCATCAATTCAAGTTCTTGCAATCTAGATATTCTATAGTCTTCATCAGTAACAAGACCTTGCAAAGAAACTCTTAGAGATGGTATTTCCACTTCAATAGGTAATACTGCTTCAGACTCATACACCAAAGAAAAAGGTGTAGCCCCAGTAGGTGTTCTGATACTTGTTCTATAAGCCCATAATGTAGGATTGAGTTGCAGATGCCAATCCTTCCTAGATTTGTTTAATATCCTGTGTAAGATAGTCAACGGGTTTTTGTTAGATGCCTCAGCTTGTCCATTACCTTGAGGGTAATATATAGATGACCAGTGTTGTCTAATTTTGAATTTCTCACAAAGCTCATCTAGGTCTTTATTCTTGAACTATCCTCCATTATCAATCACGATGGATGAAGGTATCCCATACTTGCAGATGATATAGTTTAGGATAAATAGAGCTACTTGTTTACAGGTTGCTTTGATGAGTGGAACTGCTTCTACCCACTTGGTGAAATACTCAGTGGTAGTTATGATAAATTTATGTCCATTAGATGATGCTAGATATATCTGACCAATGAGATCAAAGGCCCATTGCTGGAAAGGCCAATGCATGATGAAGGGTATGAGATCCCTTGCTGGAGCATGTATGAGATTTACATGTAGCTGACATTTCTCACAAGTTTTAGAAAACTTTATAGTGTCCTTCTCCATGTTTGGCCAGTAGTAGCTAGCCCTTAGTATTTTCCTAGCTAAAGTAAGACCATTCAAATGAGATCCACAAATACCTTCATGGACTTCCGATAATGCACGTTTAGATTCTTCAATTTCTAGACACCTAAGAAATGTACCATCCAAACTTTGTCTAAACAAATCTCTAGCAATCATGACATACCGTGAAGCATTTTGGGTTAGGTTCCTTTTCTCATTATGGGTAAGATTTTCTAGAACAATTTGGTCACACAGATAAGAGTAAATATAGTTATATCAAGATGAGTCATGTCCAATAATAGAACAAACTATCTGGGACTCAGGAGAATCATAGGAAGGGGAATGTAACTCTTCCACTAGGAATTCAAAGCAAAAATTAGATTCCTGTAACTTAGGTATAGATGCCAAGGTGGCCATAACATCTGCTGCTCTATTTGCTGATCTAGGAATCTGCTGGAATAATACAAAAGTAAAATACTTCTTAAGATCATCAACCATCCTCTTATAAGGCATCAATTTCTCATCTTGATTCTGATATGTATCATTGATTTGATTGATAATTAGTTGAGAATCTCCATAGATATGTAATTCAACAACCTTCCATTCAATAGCTAGCTTGATCCTGTTTACCAAAGCTTCATACTCTACAATATTGTTTGTGCAAGGGAAAAGAATCTTGTACACCTTCAGGATTGAATATTTCTAAGTGATAAATAGTATTCTAGCACCGAAACCATTTTGGGTGAAAGATCCATCAAAGAACATCTTCCATGATTGTTGAGTAAGGTGCATTATTGATTCATCTGGAAACTCTATATGCAACGGTTGAGTGTCTTTAAGTGGAGCTTCAATGAGTTGATCTGGAATTACCTCTCCTTTGATGGCTTTACATTCCACATATTCAATATCAAACTCTGTAAGTACCATGACCCATTTTACCAATCTTCTAGTGAGTGTTGCTTTGTTGAGAAGATACTTGAGCGGATCAATCTTAGCTACTAGCTTAATGGAATGTGCCAACATGTAGTGTCTCAATTTTTGTGATGCAAAGACTAATGCCAAGCATGCCTTTTCTATTATAGTGTAGTTCATTTGATAAGACACCAATGTTCTTTTGATGTAATATATAGCTCTCTCTTTTTTATTTTCATCCTTTTGTGTCAGAAGTGCCCCCAATGATGAGTCAGTGGCTGATATGTATAAGATCAATGGTTTTCCCTAAATTGGCGGATTGGACAGGTAGTCTTTGATCTACTGAAGGTGTTGTTCACATTCTCGATCCCAGTTGTATATTACTCCTTTCCTTAATACTTTTGTGAAAGGTTGAGCTTTGTCTGCCAGTTGAGAAATGAAGCGTCTGATTGATTGGAGACATCCCTGTAAGCTTCTCATTTGACTGATGTTCTTTAGAGGCAGTATTTCCATTATAGCTTGGACCTTCTCAGGATCAACCTCGATTCCCTTCTTTGAAATGATGTAGCCAAGTAGTTTACCAGATGTCACTCCAAATGCACACTTTTTTGGATTTAACCAGAGTTTGAATTTTTTCCATTCTATCTAGTATAGGGCCTAGCTCTTGAATATGTGTGAATCTATTCATAGTCTTTACTAAAGTGTCATCAACATAATCTTCCATATTCATATGCATCATGTCATGAAAGATAGTAATTACCGCTCTTTGGTATGTTGCTCCTGCATTCTTTAGCCCAAATGGCATGACATTCCAGCAAAAGGTTCCCCATGCATAGGTGAAGGTTGTCTTTTCTTGATCTCCAGGAGCTATTTTGATCTAATTATATCTAGAGAATTTGTCCATTAGTGAGTACATCTCATACCCAATAGTCCTATTGACTATCATATCAATGTTTGGTAATGGAAAGTCATCCTTCGGACAAGCTTTGTTGAGATCTTTGAAGTCTATGCAAACCCTAATATATTTGTCTACCTTTGACACAGGTACTATCTTTGAAATCCATTCGACATAGTCTATAGCTCTGATGAATCTAGATTTTAGCAGTTTTTCTAGCTCAACCTTGACTAGCAGTGCCACATGAGGGTGCATCTTATGGAGTTTTTGCTTGACTGGTTTAACTCCTGGTGTGATAGAAAGATGGTGCATGATAAGATCAGGATCTAGGCCTAGCATATCAGAGTATGTTCATGCAAAATTGATCTTCTTTTCTGAAAATAGATGAGTGAAATCTTTCAATTCTTCTACTGATAGTGATTGAGCTACATGAATGATGTGTGGTATTTCTTGACTCCCAATGTTCACTGGCTGAGTCGGCTTGATCAATATAGAAGACCTTTCCTGAAAATGACTTGGTAGTATATCAAGTATCTCACCTTCAGGTGCCTCAGAGAGGTTTTCACCCTTAGGTACATCCTTTATTTTCTCTTTTTTAGATTCTAATGTGGTTTTCACCATCAGATCTTTTATTTTTATTTTTCTTATTTTTGCAACTAAGATACTTGATATCTATTTCAGTCATGTTTTCGCTCTGTTCACTGGTGGAAGAGTCCTTACATTCAACTACATTGAGATGATAGGCTAATGCATAATCATTGGCAAAAGTAGGTATATTCATGAGCTGGTTTTGTAAAGTACAGTCAACTAGTTCAGGATGTAGTAAGGATAAATGTTGGACAGGTTCGAGGGAGTTCACAGTATTGTCATCACAACTGCTGATTGAAAAGTTGAGTTCCAAAAGGATACCTTGCATAAATGTATCAAGACCAGAAAGAGTCAGAACATGATTATTAAAGTGCACATTAATATTTAGTTGACCTAATCCAATAGACATACTTGTAGCGTCGTTCTCTATGCAAGACTAGACTTCATATCGTGGTTCAACAACAATAAGATTAGTATATTGATTTTCATTATTTACATTAGATGATTCAAAATTTGATGCTGAGTAGATATTGTCATGAATAGGACTATTGTGAGAGTCATCGGAGTCATTGGATGAACTTTCCAAGTCTTCTTTAAGTGATTTAGTGAGTATATGTATGGTATCAACACCAACATCTTTAATGTTGCAAGTTCCTCCAAGATTTGTCTCATTTATCATTTGTATCTAACACACCTATTGACATGATCTTGATGTTTATGTGATTCCCCATTGTCTACTCCATTCAGCTTTCTCTAGACTAATGACTAGTTCTTCTTCTATTGCTTCCAATTCTTCTTGTGTAGTGCTATACCTGATTTGTTCTGTCTTAGTATAGGGGTACATAAAGGAAATGATTTCTGGTATTCTTGCTTCCTTTAGTCCTTGTTCATAGTTTGCTTGTCTCTTTTGTCTAATTTCCTATATTTATTTTTCTAGTTTTATGCGCATCAGCTCTTGAGTATCATCTGTGGTACTAGTAGACTCTTCTGGAGTTTCTGTAGTGGATACATCTGAGAGGTGATTTGGACCCAATTCATACTCATTTGAGTTAGTCTCTAAATATTCTACTTGTTGCCTACTAGTGTATGTGACTGGAACCTTTAGTGGTGCAAACAATCCTCTAATTCTTTCTACTTCGTCTCTTATATCCTCTGGGACTTCAACTCCTTGTATTGTTGTAGCTGACACCATCGAAGCTTGAGTTCTGATTGTTTCTTCTTTCTTGACTATTGATTCCTCTTTCTCTTTTACACACTCTGCTTGAGTTTGTTGAGTGTTTGTTTCCTGTAATGTTGAAGGCGATATCCTTTTTTTCCACTTAGACTTAGAAGCATGTTTTTGGTCTGATGTCTTTTTCGGATTGTACCCTAGTCCAGCCTTATCATTTGGTGATTTTGTTTGTAGCTGAATCGGTTCAATAATACCCTCTTGATGTTTGCCCAGGGTGGTAGTTCTGATACTTAATGTAAAGTACAGATGCAAATAGCTAACAAGATGAGAGGGGGGGTGTGAATCATACAAACTTAAACTTCCATAAAATCAATAGATTCAACCTCAGTAACTTATACTTCAGCAACATAACCAAAAACTGCTAAACATACAAACTTATAAACACATAATCATCATAACACTCATAACACCAGATTTAACGTGGAAAACCAAATAGGGAAAAACCACTATGGGATTTCGGACAAGAAATATACTCTTCTAGAGTATGCTCGGTTAAAAGCAAATCCTGTTAAAGATTACAAACACATTGCTAGATGTGACCCGGTTAAGGGATTTCCGTCAGATCTGTTAGGATCTTCACTTTGTTAGAAGTGACCTTGTCAGAGGATTTCAAACACTCGTTTAGAATGTTACCTTGCTACAGGGTTTACAAATAAGACTGTTAAGTCCACTCAGTTAAGAGATTTTCTGTCACTTACAAAATAGCAGTAATAAAAATTTATCTGCAACTTCACATCTATAATGCTAAAGCAGATTCTTATTTTCTCAAAACAATCTAGTCATAGGACTTATCTTGTCCCTCTGCTGGGCTCTCTACTCTCTTATTCAAATAGGTCTTCAAGCTTCTGTGCTTGGTAATCACTATGTAGCATTCGTGTGCATACACTTGCCCACATACATTATTTATTAACAATTCCTTATTTATAAACAATTGCTAACCGCTAAATCTCCTTGATCACATTTCCCATGATCAATCTTAGCCATTAGATCTTCAAACTTGACCAAGTTCAATGTATCCTTCCGATCTGAAAACATTGCCTCGGGACTTGCATTCCTATCCTGGAACTTGCACAAGTTTATTGCGGTTCATTCTGCGCTGTAGATCTTCTTGCCGATTTTCTTTTATCATAGATCCTTAACAAACTTCATGCATGACATACCAATCATTTATACATCTCCAGCTAATCATTGTCCTTCATTAAATAATGCTTTTATCCATCCAATGCACACTATCATAACTCGGTTGCAACTCGGTAAATACTAAACTTTACTCGGTAGACATTCCGCCTTCATTAACCGATATCGATAACCTTAGGGTTTACCGACTAGGTTCTTTACTCAGTGACATAGTATAGTATTAACCTTACAATCAACAACATTTGTAGGATATCAAAACAATCTAAACATCATGATCTCATCATTGTCTAACTCGGTAATAGTTGCCCATTGAATAACTTATTCCTCCTATTATTCATCACATTCTTTCTATGTCTTTTACCGACATCTTAATTCTCTTCAAATCAATCTTCTCAAGATATGGCAACATCATATTGAATCAGATAATCAATTTCTTGACATCAATGACAAAATAATTTTATAAATATAGTTATCATCCTTCTTCAATTATATCAATAATCTTCAACAACCTTCTCAATATCCTTATTGAATATCAACAATCTTTCTTTCTACTGAAATGCCAACAATCTCCCCCTTTGGCATTGATGGAAAAACCAACAATTAAATGGTAATACCAACAAGATATTCAAATTGATTCAGATTCAGATTGCTGTTAGACTTATCCTGTTATCCTTGATCTATTGTCTTCTGAAGTCTTCTCCATTTTTCATCATTCAGGGCTTTACCATTTAGTCTTCTCCCACTTTGACAAAAATGCCAAAAAGTAAAAGAACTAAATCTTGATTTCTTCCTCTATGAAGTGATTTGCCTTGTTGTGTAACATCTCAGTCTCGGTCAGATCGACTTGTTTCTATTCACTTTTTCTTGCACACCTTTAGAAAACCTTCTAAAGTGCATAAATCAACATCAATCTACACATAATATTCTGTAGATTCATTGAATTTATGCTTTCACTGAACTTAGTCAGTGAGTAGAAGATAGGGGTAGGACCCCTAACTTGCTTTTGAGATACTCAAAAGTGTCCCTTGGCAATGGCTTTGTGAAGATGTCTGCTAATTGCTCCTTTAACTGATATATTCCAGCACAACTTTCTTCTCTAAGATAGTGATACTTTATAGATATATGCTTTGTCTTAGAGTGCATTACTAGATTCTTTGAAATGTTAATGGCACTAGTATTATCACAGAATATAGTTACTGGCTCAGTAACTTTCTCATTTATACCTTCCAATAGTTGTTTGATCGATGCTATATTGGTAAAATTCAATTGTGCAGCAACATATTCAGCTTCTGTTGTAGACTGTGAAATACATCCTTGTTTCTTGCTAAGCCAACTTACTAGTCTTTCTCCCAAAAAGAAAGCTCCACCACTTGTTCTTTTCCTATGATCTATGTTGCCTACCCAATCAGCATCAGTATAAACTTTTAAATACCAATCTTGATTAAGTACAATGGAATACCAATCTTGATTAAGTAAGAGTGTATTCTCTCATACCATGCTCTAGGTGCTTGCTTCAGACCATATAAAGCTTTGTTTAGTTTGCATACCTGATCTTTACTCTTGTCTTCAACAAATCCTTCAGGGTGTTCAATGTAAACTTCTTCTTCTAGTATACCATTCAAAAATGCAGATTTAACATCCATTTGATATACCTTGAAATTTTTGAAAGTAGTATATGCCAACAATGTTCTTACTCCCTCAAGTATAGCCACAGGTGCAAAAGTCTCACCATAATCTATTCCTTCTTCTTGATCATACCCTTTGCAAACTAGTCTTTCTTTGTTGCGAATGACCTCACCTTTTTCATTTAGCTTGTTTTTGAAAATCCACTTCGTACCGATTACATTTTTGTCCTTTGGTCTTGGGATCAGTGTCCATGTGTCATTCTTCTTGATTCGATCAATCTCTTCTATCATAGAATTTACCCAATCTTCACTGTTAAATGCCTCTTTTACTATTCTCAGTTCAAATTCAGATATCAGACATGTGTTCTATCTCAGTTTGTTTCTTGTCATCACTGGATCATCCTTATCTCCTATAATCTAACTTGATGCATGATGTCTTTTGACATATTTGGCTAATATAGGCTCTGTAGGTTCTGTATGATTTTCTTCATCACTCGGTAACTGGATATTATCTTGATTTTCTTCAGTAGCTTTCTCGGTAGGACTTCTCGGTTGAACATAAACAAATTCTTCATAATCTTCTAGTTCTTTGGAATTTCCTTCATCATTTCTTTCTGCAAATTCATCAATTTTCACATTTGCACTTTCCACTATTTTGTTAGATTATTTGATCAGACATTTAAATGGTTTACTTCTAGAAGAATAACCAAGAAATGTTCCTTCTTCACTTTTCTGATCAAATTTTCCATTTCTATCTTCTTTGTGAACATAGCATCTACTTCCAAATATTTTAAAGTAACTTACATTAGGTTTCTTGTCATACCAGATCTCATATGGTGTCTTCATAGTTCCTTTCTTCAGTTGAACTCGATTCAGGGTGTAAACTGCAGTGCTGATTGCTTCTCTCCAAAACATTTGAGGTACCCTCTTTTCTATCATCAGGGTTCTTGAAAAATCCATAATTTATCTATTTCTTCTCTCAGCTATCCCATTTTGCTGAGGTGTTCTCGGTGCAGATACTTGCCTCTTTATACCATGATCATTGCAAAATAAGTTAAATTCATCAGAAGTGAATTCTCCTCCTCTATCAGATCTAAGATATTTCAACTGTCTTCTAGTTTCATTTTCAACTCTTGCCTTGTACCATTTAAACATTTGAAAAGCTTCTGATTTTTCTTTTAAAAACATAACTGACATCATCCTTGAGTAATCATCCACAAATAATATGAAATATTTATCACCATAATAACTTTGAACTTTCATAGGACCTCAACGATTAGTGTGTACTAGATCTAAAATTCCTTTAGAAGTGTAGGACTTACTTGTAAAGCTTGATCTTGTCATCTTACCCATCTGGCATCCTTGGCACATAGCATTCTCAGGTTTTTCAAGACTCGGTAGAACTGTTACTCGGTGCTTCTTACTTATTTTGATCAAATTATCAAAATTTACATGATAAAACCTTTTATGCCATAACCAGGTATCATCTATCTTTGCATAAAGACACTTGTTCCGAGTTGAGTCAAGATGAAATGTATTACCTTTTGTTTGTGTCCCAGTAGCAGCTAACTTTCAATGCTTGTCATGAACTTTGACAATTCCTTTCTGAAATTCTATTCGGTATCTTGTATTGTTTAGCTGTGCTACACTCAACAAATTATATTTCAAACCTTCAACCCAGTATACATCATCACATTAGCATTGTCAAGAAGTGTTATAGATCCTTTACCTTTCACCGGACATGGTGCATCATTACCAAATCTTACATAGCCTCCATCATAGTCTTCTAATTTAACAAACTTGTGTTTATCACCTATCATGTGATGTGAGCATCCACTGTCTATGATCCAAGAGTCATTATTATTTATGTGAGATATTAGGGCTTTTTCTTCATGCCTTTCTTCATCAGATCCATCTTTAATAGCCACATAAACAACTTCCTCTGTATCAGTTTCATCAGATTTGTCATCGTTGGATTCCTCATCTGCTACTAGACATTTCTTTCTATCTCTCCTTCTGAAGTCTCGGTGTCCTCTGTATTGGTTATCTTTCTTCCTATTATCTCCGTATTCTCTCTTTTCACTAGATTCTTTGTCAGGGCAGTTAGAAGCCATATGTCCTATTTTATCACAATTGAAACATTTTAAAGGTAGCTTTCCTTTATACTTACCTTTTCCTCTCGGTAACCTTCCGGCTAATAATGCTTCAAATTCTTCTTGCTTCTTGATTTCCTCATATAGTTTGTGCACTTTTTCCATGTTCTTGTGAAATCTTCACTTGCTCCATTGTGATGCCCTTCAGAGTACTTACTCATTCTATCATTGTAATCATCAGATTCTCCAATATGAAAAGAACTGAATGCAGATTCTACTTTGTTTACCGAAGATCCACCGTTATCAAAATTACTTAACTCAAATGCATGTAGCTTACCAATAGTAGCATCCAAATAAACTGGCATGTTAGGTATAGACCTCAATTCATTGATTATAGAGACTCGAATAGCATAAGCTGGTAGAAGGGTTCTCAACAACTTGCTTGTTATATCCTTTTCTTCAATAGTTCTACCTGCTCCTTTAATTTGATTGACAATCTCCTTTAGTCTTGTACTGTATTGTGTTATGTTCTCACCTTCATTCATTGTCATGGATTCAAGTTATCCTCTTAGATTATCTACTTTAGGTCTTTACATGTTCATCACCTCCATACATAGATATGAGCTTAGTCCACATTGCTTTTACATCATTACAACCTTCTAGATCATTAAACTCTGAGTTGGTCAATGCTGATGTTATTTCAATCATAGCTTGAATATGTTCTTGCTTTGCCTTTATCTCTTCCAAGGTCATAGGGTTGGTGCTTGGTACAATGTAATCATTCTCCAAATAATATGTTGTATATTGTCCAATTCTTGATAAATGCAGCTTCATCCTTTTCTGCCATGTGGAGAAACTTGACTTGTTCAGCTTCGGTGCATCCCTTTTATACATCTTCGAATCTTTGCCTCAAGTACCTTTAAACTTTTCTTCCAGAGTCCAAAGCTCTGATACCAATTGATAGTTCTGATACTTAATGTAAAGTACAGATGCCAATAGCTAGCAAGATGAGAGGGGGGGGTGAATCATACAAACTTAAACTTCCATAAAATCAACAGATTCAACCTCGGTAACTTATACTTCAGCAACATAACCAAAAACTGCTAAACATACAAACTTATAAACACATAATCATCATAACACTCATAACACTAGATTTAACGTGGAAACCCAAATAGGGAAAAACCAGTGTGGGATTTCAGACCCACTAAGAAATATAGTCTTCTAGGGTATGCTTGGTTAAAAACAAATCCTGTTAAAGATTACAAACACATTGCTAGATGTGACTTGGTTAAGGGATTTCCCTCAGATCTGTTAGGATCTTCACTTTGTTAGAAGTGACCTTGTCAAAGGATTTCAAACACTCATTTAGAATGTTACCTTGCTACAGGGTTTACAAATAAGACTGTTAAGTCCACTCGGTTAAGAGATTTTATGTCACTTACAAAATAACAGTAATAAAAATTTATCTGTAACTTCACATCTAAAATGCTAAAGAAGATTCTTATTTTCTCAAAACAATCTAGTCATAGGACTTATCTTATCCCTCTGCTGGGCTCTCTACTCTGTTATTCAAACAGGTCTTCAAGCTTTTGTGCTCGGTAATCACTATGTAGCATTCCTGTGCATACACTTGCCCACATACATTGTTTATTAATAATTCCTTATTTATAAATAATTTCTAATCGCTAAATCTCCTTGATCACATCTCCCATGATCAATCTTAGCCATCAAATCTTCAAACTTGACCAGGTTCAATGTATCCTTCCGATCTGAAAATGTTTTACCTTGCCTCGGGACTTGCATTCCTATCTTGGAACTTGCACAAGGTTATTGCGGTTCAATCCGCACTGTAGATTTTCCTACCAATTATCCTTTGTCATAGATCCTTAACAAAATTCATGCACGACATACCAATCATTTATACATCTCCAGCTAATCAATGTCCTTCATTAAATAATGCTTTTATCCATCCAATGCATATTGTCATAACTCGGTTGCAACTCGATAAATACTAAAATTTACTCAGTAGACATTCCGTCTTCATTAACCGATATCGATAACCTTAGGGTTTATCAACTAGGTTCCTTAGGGTTTACCGACTAGGTTCTTTACTCGGTGACATAGTATAGTAATAACCTTACAATAAACAAAATTTGTAGGATATCAAAACAATCTAAACATCATGATCTCATCATTGTCTAACTCGGTAATAGTTGCCCATTGAATAACTTATTCCTCCTCTTATTCATCACATTGTTTCTATGTCTTTTACCGACATCTTAATTCTCTTCAAATCAATCTTCTCAAGATATGGCAGCATCATACTAAATCAGATAATCAATTTCTTGACATCAATGACAAAATAATGTTATGAAGATCATTATCATCCTTCAGTTATATCAATAATCTTCAACAACCTTCTCAATATCCTTATTGAATATCAACAATCTTTCTTTCTACTGAAATGCCAACACAGGGGACTAGTACCTGAATATCCCATGTGTTGAATCATCTTGTAGTCAGGACCATATTGGGTTGAGGAAATCTCACAATGTCGTACTTCCTCATTTTGACTATCTTCCTGGAAAAGTTATTTAAGAATTGCATCCTCTTCTATTTCATCTGCCAGGGAAGTAGAGGACTATACAAAAAGACCATCATATATGATATTCAAAGCTAAATTTTGTGTTCTCATATCCTTTGATGGTTTGTCCACCTATTTTGGTGATGGAGGGAGAGAGACTAATGAAATTACCGGTTCTATCTTGTAGCCATCCATGCCAGTTTTGTAATCTTCAATTTCTTTTCTAAGTCTTTCATCAGAGCTTCTGGATTTTCATTTGTAGAAGTTGGCCTATTATGAGGTACAAAAGTATCAGCACCTTTTGTCAATGCATTAAATGGGACATTTGTATCAACAGGAATATTGACTTCAACTCCATGGTAGGGAAATTTTAAGCATTGATGGTATGTAGATGGAACTACCTTCATTTCATGAATCCACGGCCTACCGAGTAAGATATTGTATGGCAGAGGAAGATCAAGTACCTGGAAAACAACATCTCTTTCTACAGGTCCCACCCTAATTGGTAATGATACCAGACCTTTAGAGGTCCTTTCCTCTTCAACATAGGCTTTAATTTTTATTTTCTTGCCCAAATCAATGACATTTTTAGAAAATCCTAGTTGTGTAAGCAGTCTGTAAGTACAAATATTCGACCCCGTTCCTCCATCTATGAAAACAAGTTTGAATCTGTGTTTATGGATCATGGCTTCAATATGCAATGGCTAGTTATGTGGATGATTTAGCGAGTTGTCATCTTCTTTAGAGAAGGTCAGATAGTGAGGTGAAGTTATATGACCCACCATAGACTGAAACCAATCAATATCTAAATCTTTCAGAACATTAGTGGTAAGCAACTCTTTGTCCAGGATCTCTTTGTGAGCAGAAGAGATTTTTAGCAATTCAAAGATTGAGATTTGAGCATTTGTCCTTTTCAATTTTTCAACAATGCTATATCCAGAGGATGATGTTGAAGTTAGCCTTTTAAATATATCCAAGGTTGATTCTTTTTGTTTGTTTGATAGGGCTGGTAGGTTTTATGTTTCTTGAGTCAAGTTGGAAGAACTAGCTCCTTGGAGAGTGACTTTCTTTTGAGAACGGGTCTGAGCTCTTGCATATCATGATTCATTTGGTTTATCTTGGACTATAATCACATTGCAATATTCAAATTGGGAAGGCTCCATCATGTTAATGACATTGTCATTGTTGGTATAAGTATAATTTACTTTGGCACATCCTTTGGTCTTTGAGGAATCACCTTGTTCGTAAATAGGTAAAGGGTCCTTAAATGCTTTATGATTAGCATTTGTCAGGTGATTCTCGACAACAATTTTACCAGCATCTATGAGATCTTGAATCTCATGTTTGAGCTTCATGCAGTTGTTTGTATTATTACCTTTATTTCGATGGTAGTCATAGTATTCATTTTCTCTGCACCATTTTGGTTTGACTTCCAGATCATATGGCCTAGAATTATCTGGTAGTGTTATCAGATTGTTTGCCAACAGAGTTTTGAAAGCAGATTCATATGATTCTTCAAGAGGAGTGGAATCACGCTTAGGTTTGGAAAGCCAAGGTTTCTCTTTGAACTACTCTTTTGTTTTCTTTGGAGAATTTTTTGCTGCAACTTCAACAGCTTTGAGCACTTGTGTGCCACTAGCGAAGATGAATATCATGGGATTTGAGTTGGTTTTAACAGTGTCTACTACTCCATCATTAACAATGTTCTTATTGTTGTCTTTGCCATACTTCCAATACTTGTTTTTCTCTTTAGAGATAGATCCTGGTTGTGTTTCTTTCCAAGGTGAGATATCCCCCTTCTTTATGAGCACATCTTCCATTCAAATAGAATTATCTAACATTTTTTTAAATGATGGGTGTACTTGCATTTGGATGCTATATTTCAATTCTGGGACCAAGTTGTTGACAAATATATCCATTTTCTTAAAGTCTGGGATACATCGAGAATACCCAGAGAACATCTTTCTCCAACATTGGAGGAAAGTAAGAAAAGGCTCCCCTATTTTCTATTTTTAATTGCAAAGCTTGATCATAGTCATGGGATGTCGAATGTTATATGAGTATTGTTGTAAAAATAGTTGGATTAGTTCTTCAAACTTTTTTATTCCTTTGGGTAGACTTGAGAACCATTCCATAGCTTGTCCTCCCAAACTCCTTAGAAAAAGGTGCATGAGATACATTTGATCATGCATGAACTCCATACAGGTAGCACAAAATTCCCTGACATGATCTTGAGGATCTGAGGTACCATCATATTTTTCAAATTTTGGGATCTCAACTCATGAAGGAAATGGAGGCATGTATAGATTCTTGTCAAATGAAAAGGGGCACATTGTCTCTAGAGAATATTGTTTTGGGGACTTATCCTTATTCTTCAAATCTATGATCTCAGTCCGTAAGGCTTGCAATTGTTTGTGTACCATGAGTATAGGTGATTCTTCCTCTTTAGTAATGAGTGTCTGAACATCATATCCAGTAGGAAGTTTGGCACCTTGTTTTGCTAGTTCTAAGAAATAGTCTTCCTTTTCTCGAGCTAGGATAACTTTCATCATTTCTCAGAAGTCTTTATCCTTTTGACAGTCACAAATATCTTTTTCTTGAGGTTTATTGTCTTCTTCAGCTTCACTTGATGAGGAATCTTTATCGGTTTTGTGAATACTAAGGTTGTCTTTGTCATTGTATTTCATCTCATGTATAGTGGGAAATTCAGGTTCATCAAAAACTGGTACCCCTGATGACGAAGGTTTGTCAGTGAGCGGATCCTTCATGTAGTATTGGTTATCTTGATATGTGAAGGGTTTTCCTTTGCCTTTGGCTTCTTTCTTATGAGAACTCCTGGTTTGAATAGGCATTTTTATGGATTAGTGTGACCTAAAGCTATTTGTGATGTAGAGGTCAAGATCAATTTCAAAGCTAGTTGTTCAGTTAACGTATTGTTTGAGAGAAGCAACTAAGATTTAGTCTAGTTTCAGGAGAGATGTATCCTATATAAGACATTTATCTAAGTTGATTCGAGAGTACTGACTAAGATTCGATCTGATTTCAGGAATGATCTATCTTGTATAAGACGTTATCTAAGTGACTTAGGTTTGATAAGTAGTTGATTGAACTAGCTGAAAGATGATCGAACAAATTGTGCAATACAAATGGAAGAGGTACACTGTCTTGATTTGTTTATGCTTAGGATGATGATAACCAGTATTATGTTCATTGTAAATTATTTTAGGCATGTTTAACTGCTCTGTACTGACAAAATCATAGATTCGTATGACAGGTTTTACTGAGCTAGATGACAATTTAATAGCTTCAGGATGACAACAGTTTTGTTTTGTATGAGTTGCTACCTAGTACCATATGATAGATGGGTATGTCTAGGATGACAGAAGATTAAGTGCAATTCTATATCATATGACATAGGATTCAACTTTATACGACAGAGTATTAGGATTCGTATGACAAAGGATTAAGCTTGGATGACAAATAATTAGACTCGTGCGACACAGGATATGAAGCAAGAGGATAAATTATCAGATTCGTACGATTGTTCTCAGGATAGAGACAAAAATTCTGAGTTTTTCAATAGCTGAGTATGACAACTGAGTATGACCAATTCTGAGATGGACTGAGTTTTGACGAGGATAGACTAGTTTTGGATAGAATTTTGACTTAGGATGGACTAGTTCTGACACAAACAGAGTTTTTGATCACTGAGTTATTTCTTGTTTTCTCCAATTTTGGTATTCCAGTTTTAGTTTGAGGGATGAAAACACAAAAAACACATAGTATGAATAGTAACTCCAATCATAGCATGCAAGCCCTACAAAATTTGGTGAGAGAAGAAAACCTTTGCTTGTAGACTCAAGTACACACCCAATAGCTAATCAGAATATGACTGCTAAGTCTCATGCAATGGATTCTCAACGTCATATTATTTGACTCCAAACACTAATGGGGGCACAAAATGACAAGTATCTTGGGAGAGTTACTATCTCTCTTGCACAAAGATTATCCCCCTTTTGGAGGTGAACCAGGTAGCTTCTAATTTTAATTGGATCTAGTAAGGGGTCCGTTTGGCACGTTGAGGTATAAAGTCAATTAAGAGGTCTCCCAGCCTTGAAAACCAAGGTTTAATATACCCAAAGGTATTGAGGAGAGCTATTCCCGAGCACTGTCGTTGACTTGATTTTCATCAAATCACGTTTATTTTATTGTGGGTTGGAGTACTTGGCATTTAGCCATTCCCACTAAGGTCGTTCCCTCACACTAGCCGTAATGGCTTTAAGAGTTTTTAAGCTCCTTGGTAGGGCAGGCCTGCTAAATATGTATAAATCTCAAACAAAGAAAATGCCTCAAGGGTCTGGATTTCTGATTGTCTAGAAAAAGACAAGAGCAGACTCTCCTACCTCTCAGAATTTTCTTAAAACATGAAATACAGATTTGTTCTTTAGCCAGATAGAAATTTAGGTTCCTAAAAATGAATTTAAAGAATACATGATGTTTGGTCAATTCTCTTCAGGCAACTTGCAAAGACAACGAATCAATAGTCGTATTGTCTTTGTGCGATAAGCATATTCTTCGACAAGCGTTCTACAAAAACTGATTAGGCTATGAAAATTTCTAAGATAGACAGATAAACAACTAGGGTACGTCGTCAGTATAACCAATCTAAACAGAAAACCAGAATCATAAAATTTGTTTTTTTGTCCTTTTAACCAAAAAAATATAGAATCGTATGACAGAGTTTACCAGATCGTACGATACAGGATTTCAGTTCGTATGACACCTGTAGTTTGTCATTTTGGCCTGTGAGAAATATCATATGATATTTGTTGGTAAATGCACACTCCAATGAGAAATTGTAGGTGACTGAAGGTATTGTCATTGATGGTAACCTTGCAATCCTATGGCACCAGCACTGACACCAACAAACTCTACACCGGCAGATAGTTTACCGGCAGCGGCAAAGATGATTACCGACACCCCAGCTGACAGGATTTTGAATATTGCATTTTGTATTTAATTGTAATATATTTTTGTAAGCCGACAAGGTGAATTGTAATAGGACTCATATATATAAGTATGAGATCTTGTAGATCATTTATGTATAAGGAAGATGCGAACATGTGAATATTAAGGCAAATTTTGGAGTAAGGTTTATGGCTATTGTGTGAACTTAAATTGGTACTGAACCTGGCATAGTAGATGCTGAACTGAAGCAGTACATTGTATTGGATTTGCATAATCCATTTTTTAAGTCAGTGAGACTTCCCTTTTGTATTTAAGCAGTGAGGTTTAGGCAGTTGACCTTCTTGCATGTGCAGGCCCCTATTGTAAGTAATATTCATTTATTGGCCAGTGAGTGAATATTGTGGGTCACAAATCCCACCAAGGTTTTTTCCACATTGGGTTTCCTCATTAAAAATCTTGTGTTATGGTGTGCTTTCTATGTTGTGCTTATTGTTCTTATTTACTACATTAATTCTTGTTTACCGATACACTATTTTAGAATGCAATTTATTTAATAAGGTCAAAAAATCTATTAACTGACAAGATACTGATTCACCCCCCCCCCCCTCTCAATATCTTTGGGAATCCTAACAATTGGTATCAGAGCCTGGTCCTCTATTTTCAAAATCCTAACATCTTGAGAGAGATTCTAACATTGGTACATATGGATAACTTGAGAAAGCAATTGGAAACAACTCTTGCAGATTATGATGCAGAAAAGTTGAAGAATATCAAACTTGAAGATGATCTGAAGGCTACATAGGAAATCATTCAAGGACTTCAAGGAAATATTACTATTGCTAGAAGAAAAAGAAGAGAACTTCATGAGAAGATACAAAATGATGATGATGAAAAAGAAACTCTTAATGATCTTGTAAGCAAGATGAAGCAAGAGAACATGACCTTGCGGAATAAGACTATGAAATTTTGTAAAGACATTGAAGATGGAAAGAAGAATGAAGATGACTTGGCTAGGAGAATCAATGATGCTGGAAATGAAAATCTAAGACTCAATCATGAAAATGATATGTTAAAGACATATCTGATTCACTTGGAACATGATAAAACTGAACTCATGAGACAGAAAGATTTTTTGGAAAATGAGTTGGCTACTGCAAATCAACATAAGGAGTAATTCAAGAAAAGTTCAGAAGAACTTGATGATATGCTAAAAAATTAGAAACCTAATGGAGACACTAATGGACTTGGCTTTGAAGTTGGTGAAAGCTTCGATACTGCAAATAATAATGATCACAGTAAACTGGTAAGACAACCTAATGCATACAAATTTAATGGGAAATTCTTTAACTATAACAAGTATGGTCATATAGAAAATTAGTGTAGAGTTAGAAACTATAAGAACACTAATACACCCACTGGTTAATGTTCTAAATGCAACAAAATTGGTCATAATTCAGAAAATTGCAGAATGAATGTAAGATGTTATGTTTGTGGAAGATTTGGACACTTATCTAATCAATGCAAAACACATACCGGCATAGGATATGGAAAATCTATTCTGAAAAATGATGTGACTTGTTCTGCTTGTAACAAGATTGGACATATTGCAAAATTTTGTAGAAGTAAGGCATCACCGACAAATAACAAAGGACCATGTTTGAAAGGTAAAGAGAAGGTTGATAAGGTAAAGCAAGAATTTTCAAAACAATAGATTAGAAAGACATATCAAAATGTTGATCAGGCTATTCCTTCACTGATATAATAGAGTATCACTCCATCGGTAGGAGATTCTTTATCTAACTAAAAATAAATCCCTTGGGGGTATGGCAACAAATTGAAAACATGCTAGTTTGCCCTTGGTTTATGGTAAGAAGATGAAATGTTTCTTTATCAGCAGATGAGTTAAGTTTTCACTTAACCGACAGGCATTTATTATGGTAGTTGAAGGAAATGACATTATAAAGCAAGTTTTTTTCACTCTTTTTCACTCACCGAGCACTCAAATTTCCTAAGAGCACGAAAAACCCAAGCAAAGACATCCACAACAAGAAGTGAAGCAAAATCTATCAAGCATTCAAACCTAAAGGTAGATTAAGGTATTTATACAATGGCTTCCTCCTCTACACCTAAATTCATTGCAAACCCTACTATAATTGAAGTGATTAAATGCCCTAGGCCAGTATTTAAGATTATACCCGAAGTTGCGAAGCAGGATGATACCCTAGGTGCATTTTCTAAAATACCCAAAGGAGTTTCTTATGCTAAAGACCCTAGGATATACATACATTGTCATATTGAGTAACTTGGTGCTGATGAGATAATGAACATGTATAGGACTGTAATTTGTGATGAAAATGGTAATGTGAAACCGGAACACAAAATAATTGAAACCCTAGGTTTTGTGGAGATACTTAGCATTCCTGATTTTTCCAAGGAAGTTGTAAGAATTGTACTTAGCAGAGTTCATGGGGAATTTTTTTGTCTTGACTCCATCCATAAGATTACAAGAGAAGTAGTTAGGGTAGTGACTGGCTTACCTTCCACCGGTAGCAGGCCTGATAAAACTAAAAAGGTTCCAAACAACATTGTGATGACCCTAACCGGTGCAACCAATGACAACAGATCCTTGAGAGTAAATGATGTAAGGGATGATAATGTAAGATTCATTATCATGATACTAGGATACAAGACTACACATGCTAATAGATTAAACTTTGTTTCCAGTTTATGTATCAAAAGTGCCTATGACATGGTGAACAACAACACTAAGATTGACATATGTGAATGGCTAAAAGATGCATTGATTGACAACTTGAAGAAAATTAAGGGTGACAAGAAAGGCACATTCAGATTTGGTAACTTACTTTTATGTCTATTGCTATACATCACTACGAAAGTTCCCGGTATAGGTAGAAAAGAATTTTGTTTCCATATACCGGTAACAAAACAACTTTTGGATATTTTTAACTGTGTGTGAGAAAAAGTGGTCTATACCTGTAAGCACAACATTTCAATTAAGTCATTATATGTATGGTTAGTAATCAATAATCAATAAGTAATAAACCATAACAAAGCGACTAATTGCCTTCTAAAAGATGCGAGTATAAGATTGCTCTCAAATTTTTATAAGCAATACCAGTGACTAGATTACACCAAGACAAAGGATTTAATCTATATGATATTAACTATATGGATGCAAAATGGATGAATAATTCAAGCAAATAACAGATTCAAGCAATATGGATTCAAGCAATATGGATGAGTAAAACTAAATATGGATGCAAATAATCTAAAAAGCACAATGATCTTCAATGACTCCAGAGTGAAATTAGCTTGATAATAATCTCCAAGCGTGTTCTCCAAAATCTCTGGGGTGAATTGGAATGAGAGCTGAAGACAAAATTTATAAAGAATCACAAAAAAGCTCAATTTAGGATTGATTGAAAATAATTGAGAAATCAGGTTTAGTTAACCTTGAGATAGATTCCAATTATAGTTTAATTGAAATGCATTCAAATTAGAAGTTCAAGTTTCATTGGAAATAATAATAAATTAATTCCATGCACTTGTGATAAAAATAGATAATTCTTTTATTTATTCAAGAAAAGAGTTTTTTCAAAGCAACTGAACTTCTTTTTCTGAAAAGCTTTGAGTTCCAATTTTACAGAATAATTCAATAATTTAATTAAATTGCTTTTCTGATTTCAAGTTCTAAATTTAGAAAAAGAAATAATATCTCAAGTTTGATTTCTCTCTCAATTCAATTCTTTTATTTTTTTTTCAATTCAACTCTTGTTTTGTAATAAATTAATTCTTTTGCATGATTAAATGGCAAATTTATTAATTAATTAAATATGCAAGGATATTTAATAAATTAAAATAGGATAATTGATCAAAATGATATTCTTGGAATGATTCAATTAATTAAATAAATATTTAATTAATATTGAGTAATTGATTTGCCATGTGATTTTTGATGATTAAAGAATTAATAATATGCTCAAGGTTGATTTAATTGCCTTTGGTTAGGACCTTGGTGATGTTGTTGAGATTAGGGGCCCATGGTTTAGATGACCATTTTTAGGGTATTACATTTTCCCCTCTTTGAATTAATGTGTGAGCAGTGCATTGGTTCAAAGAATGTGTGATGTCTAGGAGATGCCAGTTCTGAACTTGAATGATCAGGAACTAAATGAAGAGCAAGGTGTTTAGCTTGATTCGAAGCGATAAAGATGAATGAAGTCTGATTAAAGTGATACCATTCTCAAACTTGATTGAACTTAGGAACGATAGAAAACAAAGATACCAAACTTGAACTTGATTGATCAAGAAGCGGATCTTATTGATCTAGAACTTGATTGATCTAGACACAGTGAGCGATGATAAAAATCGATCTTGAACTTGATTGATCAAGACACGATGAAGATAAACTGTCCAGCTTGATCAAGAAATGAATCCTGAACACCTGCTTAGATTGAGTGTATGATCAAAGATACTCTTTAAACTTTTGATTGAGTTTAAACGAATAATCAGCTTGATGAAAAGCGATGAAACTAATTAACGTAAAGAGATTGATTTAGATGAAAGACAAATATCAGCTTGATTTGAAGCAATGAAACTGATATGCCCCTAGTGATTGATTCAATTCAGATAATCGAGAGATCTCAACTTGACATGAAGCGATGAAGGTGAGATGCCCCTTTAGCAATAAGAATTGATTTTCTTTAGTTGAAAAGATTTTGCTTGACTTTTGATGAAGATTTGAAAAATTTCTCGACATGTGAGATGTGAAGTCATAAGGTCATGAGTATGCCCCCTCGGGAGCGAAATCGAAATATAACGAGGGTACATTATAGGCAATTGTTGGCGATAATAAGTTATTTGAGCACAAATTGATTCTGAGGAATATTTGAAAAATTCAGCATTGATTGATAAGATTAAGTGCAAATTTGATCATAAAATTGATGTGTAGAATTGGAATTGATATTCAGCGTTGAAATTGAGCGCAATTTGAAGAAAGAATGAGCATTTGATGAAAAGAGCGCTAAGTGATCCAAATTGTGAAATTGACTAGCAAAATGATCTTGAATTTTGATTTTGATCCCAAAAATGGAATCAAAACGGGTGAATTAGCTAAGGGTAGAATTTTCATATCCATCAGAG
This sequence comes from Cryptomeria japonica, assembly GCF_030272615.1. Lineage (NCBI taxonomy): Eukaryota > Viridiplantae > Streptophyta > Pinopsida > Cupressales > Cupressaceae > Cryptomeria > Cryptomeria japonica. Next base: position 437,482,890 of record NC_081409.1, read on the forward strand.
CAAGTTGAAAAATTAGGGCTTTTGCTATATATGGGACAAAAGTGTCATTTTCAAATCATTTTAACCCTCCAAGTTTGAAAATTCAAAAAGCCTTCTGCGAAGAAAATGGTGGTCCCTACTTGTACACATCGATTCGAGCACCATAGATGTCATAATTGACCCTAAAACTATGAGCCAGCGGTAAGTGATCGAACTTAAGCCTCTATGTTTTCAATTTTGAATTTTTTTGCTCATTTTTCAAGTTTTTGGCTTGTTTGGGATTGAGTTTTACGTTTTATCATGCAAGACAGGATTCCATCTCGTACGAGTAATTGGTAAATTATCTTTTGTCATTTGAGGTCATTAGAATTGTCGTTCAAGACGCACCCTTGTATCGTATGATAGGTCTGTAAAAAGACCATTTTGTCATGCGGGGCCTAATAGTTTGTCATTTGGGAATGTTTTGTCATACAATGGCTATTCTTGACTCATACGAGATTCTGTCCCTCTGTGTTTTTTCGTTCGGGAGACAGTGAGCATTTTTGAAGGTCTAAATGTGAAAATTTGATTTTGCATTTGACTTAGTTGGAATTTCTTGATGTTTTACTTCTCGTGTAGGCTCATTTGAAATGTTTTCTGATGCTTCAGTGTTGTGTTTTTGTAGGTTTGATTACCTCTTGTGCTCTTTAGATGCATTTATCCTCCTACTATGGCATTAGTTTGACATTTATCTGAGGTTGAGCAACCTTAGGTTGATGTATGTGGTTTGACTCATCTTCTTAGTTTGCCAAATATCTGTGTGAATCATGAAATGCTCATGACATTGGTAGAGCGTTTCCATTCAGAGCATAACATGTTTCATCTGCTAGTGGGGGAGTTGACTCTCACTCCTGAGGATGTATATAGGATCCCCCATATCTCTTTTGTTGGGGGTAAGGTGGATTATGATTCAAGGAACCTTCCAGGATTACAGGCAGTGAGGCATGTCTTCAGGGATCCTGACATTTTGACCCGTTCCATTAGCTGGGACATATTGATGAGCAGATATAGTGAGGAGTTTCCTCTGGAATGTGTTCTAGTAGGATTCATAGGCTGTTTTCTAATGCTAGATAGAGGGTAGCAGGGTTTCCAGTGTGGTTGGGGAAAGATACTGATGAGATTGATGGAGACCCCTTAGAGGCTTGGCTGGGGTTCTTGCTTATTGGCTCACGTGTATCATGAGATGCATGAGATCATATATAGAGATGGTAGGAGAATAGCTATAGGTGTATATATTTTACAAGTTTGGGCTTAGGAGCACCTTCTCGTTTGTCGACCGGTGGTAGATGATAGTAGTGAGCTTGGGCAGCCGATTATATATAGGTATGCCTATTATATTACGCAGCCCCATCTGGGCAAGACAAATTTTTTGTAGCGACGGTTAGATGATTTGATAGCCATAGTGTGGAGACCTTATAGAGGTTTGGAGCCATGGGATGATTGGCGGCTAGTCTATAGGGACCTTTTTTTCACGTGCCCTCTTATTGGGAGATCGCAAACTATTGTCAAGCGGTTCGTTGTATCATGGGTGATGAGGTAGTATGGCCAGCCTCAGGGGATCTCGCAGGAGTATACAACTTATGCACGTGATGCGGATGAGGAGAGATAGGGATGGTCTCCATGATTATCTTATGCCTTAGCTATGCAGGAGCTAACTGGTCTACAATTCCTTAGATGGGATTATATGGATGATGTAGCAGATGCAGGGGTATTGCCTCAGTACAGAGAGTGGTTCTAGCAACATCCTTTTCCTAGGTTTACTGATCCAGGTGAGTAGGTACCGCACATTGAGTATGTTGAGGATGATGCTCTCGTATAGGTACATGGAAAGGTTCTAAGACAAGGCCAGGTCCAAAGATAGAGAGAGGGACAGAGAATCGAGGCTCCAAGGTGGACAGGTGGTGATCCTGGTGCTAGTAGCAGTAGGGTTCTAGCTAAGGGTGGACAACAGAGGGGTGAGGGTGGATCCCTAGGGAGAGTAGGAGTGAGATTGGGTTGAGTTGAGGAGGAGTGAGCAGCTTTGAGACACGTTTGTCAGCGGCGAGAGGAGTAGGGTGGTACTAGAGGTGGAGAGCCTATGAGAGAGCAGGGGACAAACACAGGGTGGTCGATGAGAGAACGTCTTGCAAAGCTATAGTCACAGTTGACAATGGCTCAGACTCAGTTGGTGGAGTGAGAGCATCAACTTGCAGAGGTGAGGGCTGAGAGAGATCGTCAGCTTATGGAGCTGAGAGAAGAACATGATTGGTAGCTGGTTGAGCTAAGAGAAAAGCGCAATCATCAACTTGCAGCAATGAGAGCGGAGTGAGACACCCTCCAACAGGAGATTTTGCATCAGAATAACAGGGTAGCCTACTATGTCGCAACATATAGCGTGGTAGTTCTAGTAGCGCAACAAGTGATCCCTTATTCTTAGTATATGGCACATTTAGAGGGAGCTCAGGCACCTCGACAAGATCCTAGTCATCAGGATCCTCCTCCTCCACCAGGCGATGAGGGAGAGGCTCAGAGCTAGATATTCTTTTTGTAGCTCGGATATTTTTTATAGACACACCCATTTTTTTGTAGCCTATACGATTCTTGCTCCGATAGGAGTTTGTATATGTCATTCAACATCATTTTGTACTCTTAGACTTGACATGATATATATATATATATATATATATATATATATATATATATATATATATATATATATATATATATATATATATATATATATATATATATATATATATATATATATATATATATATATATATATATATATATATATATATATATATATATATATATATATATATATATATATATATATATATATATATATATATATATATACGAGATCCGATTTGAATTCATCATACTTGCATTGATTCATTTATGAGATGTCTTTTATATGCTTTATTCTATATGTATGCATTTCTTTTCATATGCAAATAGATGAGTATGTAATGAGTAATATGAGTAATGCAATGTTTTCATTTTTCTATGCAATAAGATGAATGCAGATGAGTGAATAATGAAATGTATGAACCTATATTAAAATGTTTATGTATGCACCTAAACATCTCAAAACACAAATACTCGATCAAAGAAATGATGATAAATAGACCACTTAGCGTAAGAAATGATGATGCTTTCAGCTCTCATTCAGAGGATAAAGAGATTATTACAATACTGAAATCACTCTAAATTCACAAAAATGAAGAATGATATGCAAAATGATATGCAAAATGCATCCTAAACCTAGTCACTGAATTTAAAATATTTAAGATTCATCACCAAGCATAACAAACACAACAGGTAAGTTAGAGTTCCTTTCTTTTTCAATGTGTAATATGTATTATCTTGTCCGTAATGACCCTTTTTTCATTCATATCCTTGGATAGATTTCACAGGGACCTGAATTGCATCATAAAGAAATTCCTTCAAAATAGACAAAGAAATGATATGGACCTCCTTGTAGCATACAAATAAGTGGAGTTGAGGTATGTGAGGAAATTTCATCTTGTTGTGAAGGCTCTTATCATAGACACCCAGCTAATTTAGATGTTTCCAAATCATCAAAATCATTCCTACAAGTAAAAAACAAAGAAAATATTATGCCCCCAATCCTTGCTCCTCTTAGTCATAATAGACTTCCTTGAGTTACTCAATCAAAAACCAATATAAAAGGTAGCATACAAAGAAAATTTTCATTCATAGCTCAAACTATTTAGTGATTGTTTTTCATTATGTTGTTTTTCTTGTTTACTCAGTGATAAAAACTCTTTGGTAGTTAGGAGACTGGTGACTGACTTGGAGTGGATGATCAGGATTCACTGACAGAAAGATGACTTGGTTGACACTGCTTAGGACATGTAATGTGTTTTGTCGAGTAACCTAAGACTAGAACACTAATCAGTTTCAAGTCATGAGTATTCCAACAAACCAAGATGCCACAAAAGTGACTGAAAAATATGTACAAGCGAAAGCAAGGATGCATGAAAGAGAGAAATGCCAACATTGCGTTGATAGATGGAGCGCATGAGTACAAGAAGCGCCTGTTTGCCAGCTTTTCACCTGCTTGGCAAAGATTCACTTTTTCTTTTTTACCAAGGTGCATGTTTACTAGGTTTTCACCAGGGCATTTTCTCTCTTTATATTTTCTTTTTCTTTTTCTTTTTCTTTTTTTATTTTTTTTTAAAAAAATTTGATTTTATTTAATTTTATGATTTTTATGATTTTTTTGTATTATTTTTTTTCAGGATTTTTTCCAGCTGTACATGTTGATATCACAGAGAATGCTAAACAAATAATTTCTTCAAGTGGATGGTGTTAATCGGTTCATGGAGCTGTTCTCCTTCCGAGTTTAAGAGTTGATAGGTACCAGAGCCGAATACTACAGTAACGATGTAGGGACCAAGCCAATTGGGTTCAAACTTCCCTTTGGTGTCTCGAAACTGCTGATTTTTAGGATTTTCTCTTAGAACTAGGTCACCAACTTGAAATTCTCTTTGTCTAACTTTCTTGTTATATCCTCTAGACATTCTCTTTTGATATACTCTAAGATGATCAAATGCCACTTCTCGATGCTCATCCAGCAATTCAAGCTCTTACAATCTAGATATTCTATGATCTTCATTAGTAACAAGACCTTGCAAAGAAACTCTTAGAGATGGTATTTCTACTTCAATAGGTAATACTGCTTCGGACCCATACACCAAAGAGAAAGGTGTAGCCCCAGTAGGTGTTCTTATACTTGTTCTATAAGCCCATAGTGCAGGATTGAGCTGCAGATGCCAATCCTTCCTAGACTTGTTCACTGTTCTATGCAAGATAGTCAGTAGGTTTTTATTAGATGCATCAGCTTGTCCATTACCTTGAGGGTAATATACCGATGACCAGTGTTGTTTTATTTTGAATTTCTCACAAAGCTCATCCAGATCTTTATTCTTGAATTGTCCTCCATTATCAATCACGATGGATGAAGGTATCCCATATTTGCAGATAATATGGGTTAGGATGAACAAGGTGACTTGTTTACTAGTTGCTTTGATGAGCGGAACTGCCTCTACCCACTTGGTGAAATACTCAATGGCAGTTATGATGAATTTATGTCCATTGGATGAAGTAGGATATATCTGACCAATGAGATCAAAGGCACATTGCTGAAAAGGCCAGTGTGTAATAAATGGTATGAGGTCCCTTGCCGGGGCATGTATGAGATTTCCATGAAGCTGACATTTCTCACAAGTCTTAGCAAATTTGATGGCATCTTTTTCCATATTTGGCCAGTAGTAGCCAGCCTTTAGTAGTTTCCAAGCTAAAGTAAGACCATTCAAATGAGATCCACAAATACCTTCATGGACTTTTGATAACGCACGTTTAAATTCTTTAGTTTCTAGACATCTAAGCAATGTACCATCCAAACCTCATCTAAATAAATCATTAGCTATAATAACTGTAGCATCGTAAATTGTACGCACTCGCTAGGGTGGTACAATTTCACACCTAGTTTAGCACCCGCCTTAGTGCATTTTGCATTCTGCATTGCATTTCTCCTTAAGCACTTAATTAATCAAATTAATTAGGTCTAAGGTCCTATTTCATCATTCTCTACATCACAAAGTTGGGCCCTTTCGCGCCCTTCGCATTTTATTCCTCCAATACATCACTCAACCAAAAACCCTAATTAAGTCCTATTTCGAACTTGGGGGCTTGGTTTCGGGGTCAAAACATCTCGAAATCACCTGTAACTTCGGGATTCTCTCTAAAATCATCATATCCGACGGCCCTGAAAATTTGGTGAAAAGTTGTCGAGACCGTGGCGCCCAATGCACATGGTCCCGGACATTTTTCCCGAAATTTTAGGAGCGCAATCCAATCATAAAATAAAGCTTAACCCCAAGAAATTGGCGGGATATTCAATCTCTAGGTTGGCCAAAATACGAATTTACGACCTAGGGTTTCATACATAAAAGCTCTCTTTCCTCATTTGGGGGGATCCGATTTTTGTTTCCAGGAACTTCATATGCAGCGAAAGAGCAGATCTTTGAGGACTTCAACAACATTCAACATCATTCTATCAAGCATTTATCAAATTCATTCATCCACTTAGGGCTTGGAAGACATTGAAGAACAATAGGAGATTACCGACTGAGGATTGGCTTGTACTCCTCCCTTGAGGGTTGGGTATGATTTCATGTTGTTTTCATGTCTTTGCATAAGATTTGATACATCATTTATCCATGCTTTAGATCACATTGCATCTTGATTTAGAGCATCTACATTATCATTTGCAAGCAATTAGGGTTTACTTTCTAGGTTACTCTAGTTTGCTTTCTTGCATTTTGGACCTTGCACACACACTAGGTCTGCACACACAATACATTTTACAAAACAACTTGGCTATTCGTGGAGGTGGAAATCACCGAAGCGGGGGTTTGACTAAGGCAAAACCCTATATAGCCGCCCCTCTCCCTATTCAGATATTATTGCAGGTTTCGGGATTCGGACGACGCCGCAGGATATAGATCCGGAGAGAGAAATTTGGAACAGCATTCTGTGTGAAATTGCTGAGCAGGAGACCGGGACAGGGGCGCTGGGCGCCCTGGTCCCTGGGACAGAGGCGCTGGGCGCCCTGGTCCTCCGGACAGACAGTTTGCAGATAGTTTCCAGACAGTGTTTCAGAGTGCAGAACAACAGTTTCCGGTGCAGTTTTTAGGACAGTGGCGCCCGCGCCCCCGTCCCGAACATTTCCAGTCCGATTTTGACTCCGGGTACATATCTGCATTCTTATTTCATCCTTGTACTTACAGCTGTTCATTATTTAATCTCAATTCTGCAATCTTGTTATTAGTTCATACTCGCATTTTGAGATTAGGGTTTGAACTTGCATTACTTGATCTTACAATTTCAACAAGGGAATAGGAATCCTAATAGATATCCCGTGGCTCTCTCTTTCACCAAAAGAAGTAGCCAATTGTGTGATATCTCTAGGCTCTTTCGTATTCCGTAATGTGTATCAAAAGGTAGGATTAGGGCATGATTAACCTAGTCTCGCTTTTTTCCCCTACACATTTTGGTGAACCCGACATGAATCTATCATTGCTTCCTCTTGCATTGCATTTGTTAGATCTAGATCTAGATTTAGTGTGTTTTCATTTCATTTTCATTAAAAGAGAAAAAGAAAAAAAAAAGAAGGGTGTGTTTCCTTGCATTGTGTGTTCAAATTTTATGCAATCTTTTCAAAATGTCAGATTTTTATTTGCAAAATGTTCATGCTTTTGATGATTATTATGAGTATAGCCAAGATGAATTAGATGAAGCTTTAAATGAGTTTTTAAACCCTAAGGATGCTAAACCTTCATTTTACCAAAAACTCATAAACCTTGTTACTATGCCATTTAGGTGTGATGAGAAAGATAAGTCGAATGATTCCTCTCAAGGATACATTCCTATCCACTCTTCCCCTGAATCTAGTAACATGGTTGTTTTCAATAATCCCCTCTATGAGGAGATGTCTCCTTTTGAATCAAAAGACAAACCTTTTAACCGATATGATCATGCTTTGTTGGATAATGCTCTTGATGACTTTGTGGTTTTGTCGAAACCTTTAAACAAAAACAAGACCTCTAAATTGGTTAACATGATAAATTTGAATGAATATCACAAGCCTCTCTTTGAAGTCCAAGGTGCTTATCCTTCTCCCACCTTTCAAAATCCTAAAACACCTCTCCTGACTGTCCAAGGAAGGTATGATCATGATTCCTTTCGTACTCCGAATAAACCAATCATCACCGTGCAAGGGAGAAAACCTATAAGTCCTTACAATTATGCTAAGCAAATAACTAGAGAGAGTTATCATGCGGTTGCCCATACCTATCATACCAAAAATACTAGGCAACCTAGTCCTCCTCCTGTTATTCCAGTTTCCCTTCCGAATCCTCAACCGATTCTTCCACAAGCTCCCCGTATTTCACAAGTTCTTAGCAAGGAATATGATCTCATAGAACAACTTAAAGTTACCCCTGCTAAGATATCCCTTTGGGATTTGATTCAAACTTCTTCCGCTCATCATGGAATGTTACAAGATGCCTTGAAAGATTTGAATGTTCCTCCACCGAATACATCTAGTAATATAGCATCTTTTGTTAACTCTGTGATGAATCCTAAAGCTCAAATTGTGTTTTCTCAAGATGAGTTGCCTACTAGTGAAATTCAACAACAATATGATCCCTTGATGATTGTGGTTGTCATGAAAGACACTGCTATAAGACGAACACTAGTAGATAATGGCTCTGGCCTTAATGTGTGTAGCACTAATTTATTGCATAAGATGAATGTGGATACGTCTCTTATGGAGCCTGACTCTCGTCCCATTCGTGGCTTTGACAATGTGGCTAAGACTTCATTAGGTATCATCACCTTACCTCTCACAGTGGGACCTGTTACTTTGCCTACTCCTATCCATGTTATGCCAGGAAATTTAACATATAACTTGTTATTAGGGAGGCCTTGGATTCACAGCATGCAAGCTGTCCCCTCTACATTGCATAGACAAGTTAAATTCATTTATAACAATAAGACATACACTTTGATGGGTGATACTAATTTTCAAGCTTGTCTACAAACATCTAATTCCAAAGGAGAGTCTTCTAAGCCCTCCTCGTCTAGTGATGACTCTTTAAACAAGAAACCTATCGCTGAGTTTTCGCTTTCTGATGATCCAAATCCTTTGGATGAGTCTAGAAATCCTGAAGAAGATTCTTCTCGACTCGAAAATACACATAAAAAGGATTCTGATCCTGAGAAAGTCCTCGCAGAAGATGATTGGGGATCTCTTGATTTTAACCCGACCTTTGTGGGTGAATATAAGGTTCCTTCTAGAGAAATTAAAGTTGAAAAGAAAGAAGAAACTAAAAATCAATCAACCTTACCTGAATCTATGAGTAATAATTTTGTCGCTGCTTCTCAAACTTCTTCTCCTCACATCTATAATTATGAAGAGTTTGATTCTTTGTCTTATGAAAAACCACCTTCTCTTCCTGAAATGGCTGATCATTATGGTCGTGGTTTTCGCATTTTCGCTAAGCATGGGTATCATGGAAAAGGTTGTGGTGCTCATGAACAAGGGATAAGAGTTCCTCTAGAGACTAATTTTCACAATTATGCCTTTGGACTTGGCTATAATCCCTGCAGACGTACTAAAGCTTCTAAAAGACCATGCATTAGTGTTAATGCTATCTCTACATCTCTATCAATACAACACCCTGAGTATATTGACGAGGATTCTTTGGGTGATTGTGCTTTGGATATCTTCCCTACCGACGATGCTTTAGCTGAGTTCTTGGGAGCCTATGACACTCTTCCTCATTATCATCACAATAGGGGACTCCCTTATTGTTTGAACACCAAAGCCTATTTTGGAAAAGAGATTGATAACAATAAGATTGTGAAAGAATTCCCTTAGTTAAAGGATACTCCTCAACAAAGTAATCTTCTCATAAGTGACACCACTGATGTTAAGATGGATCCTTGCAATAAAGAGAAAGTCATTAAAATTGGGAAATGTTTGGATGAAGAGGAACAGAAACAGTATGAAGAACTATTGCATGAATTCCCTGAGATCTTTGCTTGGGCATATTCTGACATGCCTGGTATAGATCCTAAGATCGTTACTCATAATATTGTCTTAGTTCCTGATGCTAAGCCCGTGAAACAAAAGATTCGAAAAATGAATCCTAAGGTGGCTCTGCTTGTTAAGACTGAGATTGAAAAATTATGGGAGGCTGGATTTATCCGCCCTATTGACTATTCCCCATGGATTTCAAATATTGTCGCTGTGGTTAAACCAGATAACAAAATAAGAATGTGTACTGACTTTCGAGATTTGAATAAAGCTTCCTTGAAAGATGATTTCCCTCTTCCAAACATTGACATGATAGTTGATTCTACGGCAAGCCATGCCTTGTTATCCTTCATGGATGGTTTTTCAGGCTATAATCAAATTTTCATAAACCCTCAAGATCAATTCAAAACCGCTTTCACCACTCCTTGGGGTACGTTTTGTTGGATAATGATGCCTTTTGGACTTAAAAATGCCGGTGCAACTTATCAACGAGCGATGACCCTTATCTTTCATGATTATATGCATAAGATTTTAGAGGATTATGTTGATGATATTTTGGCCAAATCCTTTCTTCGCATGGATCATGTTAAAATCCTCCGACAAATTTTTGAAAGAATTCATAAATATCACATGCGCTTGAATCCCCGAAAATGTGTTTTTGGTGTGGATAGTGGAAAACTATTAGGATTCATAGTTTCGCATCGTGGGATTGAGGTGGACACTAAGAAAATAGATGCTATTGTCAACATGCCACCTCCTCGAAATGTGTCTCAACTTAAAAGCTTACAAGGAAAGATTCAAGCTATTCATAGGTTCGTGTCTCAGCTTGCGGATCGTACCTTTCCTTTTACTCAACTTCTTAAAAAGGATATCACTTTTCAATGGAATGAGGATTGTCAGCAAGTATTTGAAGATTTAAAAGTGTATTTGGCTAGTCCTCCTATTCTTCAACCTGCTGAACCTTCTAAACTCTTCCTTCTGTATACAGCCGCTTCCTCTCATGCTCTCGCATCATTGTTGGCACAACATGATAAAGATGGTAAGGAATGTCCGGTTTATTACATAAGTCGTACCTTACTCGATTATGAGACCCGATATTCTGCGATAGAAAGACAATGCTTGGCCTTGGTGTTTGCGACTCAGAAATTGAGACATTATCTTTTAAATTCAGAAGTCCACGTCATGGTAAAGTTTGATCCTCTGAAGCATCTTTTCTCTAAAACTGATTTATCAGGACGTCTAGCTAAGTGGGTTATGATGTTAACTGAATTTGACCTTAAGTTTGTTTCCCAAAGAGCAATTAAAGGACAAGCGTTGACTGATCACTTAGTTGAGGCCCCTTCGCCTTTCTCCTTCCCTAACCCTGAGTCCTTTCCTGATGACTTCATTCTTTCTATAGAGAAAGATGAAACTTGGGAGTTATACTTTGATGGCTCTAAGTGTCGTACGGGATCGGGGGCAGGTGTTGTTCTGATTTCTCCTACAAAGAAGTCCATTCCTTTATCATATCATCTAAATTTCCTGTGTACCAATACCATTGCTAAGTATGAGGCTCTTATAGTAGGAATAAAAGAAGCCTTAGCTCTGAATATAAAACACATACATATCTATGGAGATTCACAATTGATTATAAGACAAGTAATAGGAATATATCAAGCAAAACAAGACAAATTATCACAATATAAAGATCTTGCTATCGCTTTATTACAAAATTTTGATTCTTATACTATGGAACCCGTTCCTCGAAAAGATAATCGACATGCGGATGCAATGGCATGTGTGGCTTCTCTAGTATCTTTAGAGGACCCTATGGTCGATCTTAATTTCGTTATTCACAATCTTATTTCTCCGGCTATTGAAGATGATTCTAGCTTGATAACATGTTGTGACTTTGTAGACTCAGATGAATGGTTCTCGCATATCGTAAGATATTTGACCGATGGTACCTTTCCTGATTCCGCTAATAGGAACACTAGGGCTAGAATCCGCAAGCTGTCTGCTAGATATATCACCCTTTCTAATGTCCTTTATCGAAGGGGTTATGATGGTCTTCTCCTTCGTTGTCTTAACAAGTCGGAAATCCCCATTGCTCTTGAAGAGGCACATTCAGGTGCCTGTGGGGGGCATTTTGGGGGCAAATCCCTGGTTCATAGGTTGCTTCGTATGGGATACTATTGGCAAACTATGCAGAAGGATTCCTTTTCATTTGTTAAAAAATGTCATCAATGTCAACAACACAATAATTTGATTCATGCTCCTGCCCAAGAACTCCGTTCTCAAGTAGCTTCTTGGCCTTTCTCCGCATGGGGTTTGGATCTTATTGGAAAAATTTCTCCTCCTTCATCTCAAGGACACACCTTCATTATAACCACAACAGATTACTTTACGAAGTGGGTAGAAGCTATTCCTCTTCGCTCTACTACTGCTGAAGTGATTTGTCAATTTCTTCTAGAAAACATCATTTCTCGATTTGGGATACCTTCCACTATTATCTCAGATAATGGGACATCGTTTAAAAACAAGGATGTGAAGAAATTCCTCGAGAAGTATCATATCAAACATCGATTTTCTACACCTTACTATCCTTAGTCAAATGGCCAAGCCGAATCATCCAATAAGATAATTGAACAAATTCTTCGCAAAACCGTGAATAAGCATGGTAAGGATTGGAGTAACCAGCTGATCTATGCTCTTTGGGCCTATCGAACGAGTGTACAAATTGCTACGGGAACTAATCCTTATAATCTTGTTTATGGTGCTGATGCTATTATGCCCTTAGAGTTAGAGATTCCATCACTTAGGGTTTCTCTCAAAGGTATAGTAGATGATGACTCTTATAGGGAACAACGACTTCAACAGCTTGAGATGCTTGATGAACAGCGCATAAACACTCTTGAGCATATTCAAGCGTATCACAAAACTCTACAACGAAGATATAATGACAAGGTTATTCAACGTTCCTTCTCAGTAGGTGACTTAGTCCTTTATGAGAATCAGCGCAATGTGAATGCCTTGCCTGCAGAAAAGGGAAAATTTAGTCCTAATTGGCTTGGACCATATATCGTTATTGAGGATTATGGATCAGGTGCTTACAAAATAGCGGATGTAGACGGTATGCCTCTTAAAGAACCTATAAATGCTATGCACTTGTGTAGATATTATGCTTAATTCTTCATTCTTCATCTTCTTTTTCAATTCTTCAACATTGGATAATATGTTAGTATTTCTTAATTAAAGCAAAATGGAATTAAATGTTATGTCGTTTAATCTATATTGCTTCATTCCTGACAAGCATGTCTTCTTACTTTATAGATTGTCTTGAATTCATTAATGTAAATTGTAAAAGGTTTACATTTCTCATTATGCTAGCATATTATACAATGTCTTTATGTATTAAGCAGAATCGTATCATGTTGTGTTTAAATTCAGAATTAAATCACATTAGTTATATGATTCTTAGGCTTAATGCATATTTCTTCTTTATCATCAATGTAGTACTTGATTAAACATTTTAATTAAGTCACACATGTATCAATTTAATCATGGAGCATTGAGAAATCAATCACATGGAAATTAAATTCTGAACATATATGTACATTTACCAAATGTATTAAGATTTAATCAAAACAAAACATACATTGTTTTAAGCATTAAAGATAACACATTTGAGACAAAAGAGAAGCATGTATATATGCATATATATATGTGTGGATCGTATACAAATCTAGGTCACTGTACATCCAAAATGTGACCTCTCTTTTACATCATAAAATCATCTCCTATCCCTAGGGCTAGTGGCTGGAGAGTGTCGACTGGATGCTCCCTCCTAGTCTGGCCGTGAAGGTGGACCCATGGGTGTGTAGCGCGATACAGATCGTGAGTGACTCCGAGAGGAACTCCTACGATCCCTATCCATAAGGATCGTGCGATAGGTGGTAGCCTCGGTCTGAGCCACTGCTAGATCTCGCCGCACCTGCTGGAGGTCCTCTGATAGGACTCTCTCTCTCTGCCGCGCCTGCTAGAGGTCCTTTGATAGGACTCTCTCTCTCTCCCTCCATACATCTACCTGTACTCGGAATGGGAAAAACAAATCCTCATGCCGACCCGCGTTCCCCTGAGGCCTATAGGAAATCTGTGAGGAACTAGGGATCTGTGCTATCATGGAAATGTCTGTCATTGCCTGCTGAATCAAGGAACGCCATTCCTGCACATTAGCTGTGGCAATAGAACAGATTTTTGTTAGTACCATTCTTTATCATCAAAACATTAATCAATCAATATAAACCTACTATACCTGGATCTCCCTCGCGCCAGTAGGGATCATGATATGGTAGTATCTGTGACTAAGAACCGCTAGGCTCCCCTCACTCGTATACTCTATCCACGATGGGTGTAGAGTGGACGGTACTGGTGATAGGTCTCCGTATCGCCTCCTGTTCCCCCTATTGGGGAATAAGAGGTGGATCCAGGGCTATGGTATCATCTCCTAAATGGTGGGGAGCTGCATCCGACTCCTCCTCATCATCTCTATCCTCCTCCTCCTCGTCCTCCTCGTCATCCTCATCCTCATCCGCATCATCACCTGCATCCTCCTCGTCCTCCTCTCTATCTGCATCCTCATCCTCCTCCTCCTCGTCACTGGGCTGATCGCCTGTAGGTGGATCAGGATCTCCCGCCTCCTCATGACCCTCTTCCTCCTCTGGCTCCTCTGACCTGGATCCCTCGTCCTCGTCTCGGTCTCCATGTCTCCATGGGCCTGGATAGCCTGTCGGATGATCTGGTGGAAAGATAGGACCTGGATATGATCTCATGAACCATGAAACATATCTACGCTATGCTCCAGGCTCTGCAGAATAGTCAGTGACTACATCCTGATCAGATCCCTCTAAGTCTGTTGTCTCAATATCATCTACCATCGGTCTTGCTACTGCTCCAGGTTTGGGAAGGACCCGTGAGTGTCGAGTATAGATGGGCACATCGGCTGGAACACACTGCTCTAGTCCAAACTACCTCCGTACTCGGTCAAAGTAGAAGGGGACTATGATGTGTGCATATCGTCCTCGCAGTAGGCGGTTCCTCTGTAGACACACTAACTGTCTCTCCATACCATCCCATCTGTGCATCAGTAGGTAAGGTCTCCACACTATCACCTTGGATGTCAGTCTGTCAACAATCACTCTCCAATACAACAAATCGCCAAATCTCCACTCTCTGGTAAGTGGATAAGCGAACACCCTAGGTCGCTCGCTCGCTGTACTCAGTGGAAAGCCGACGGGCCTAGTGCATGTGAAGTGCTCCAAAATCCACACCTGTAGAAGTGTGCATGTCATCAAAATACAACCCTGTCTGAATACATACTCCTCAAGGTCGTGATAGAGATGCGCAAGCATACTCCGACCCCAAGCATACACTCTCCTATGTCTCTCCATCGCTCTGATACACCATGTGAGGCCCCCATGCATGTGTGTCCCTCGCCCATTAGGGAAGACGGCTAGTGCTATGATGGCTATCATAAGGTGTCTCAGAAGTGGTACCTCCCCTGTAGGATGTAAGAGCCAGCTGACCATGATGCGACCTCTCATCTCGCTTGGCATGACTCTCCCTATGCATTACACCTGCTCTCTCTGATGATCCTCCACTGACCGATCGGTCGCGTATGTAACTGTCACTCCTCTGATAGGAAGACGAAGTATATGGTACACATCCTCGAGTGTGACCGTCAGCTCTCCTACTGGAAGGTGAAAGGTGCATGTGTCAGGATCCCATCGCTCCATCAAGGCCATCAGCATCGCAGGATGAAATCAAATGGCTGGCATCAAAATCACATACCACAATCCTACAATCGATAGTGTGTCTCTCTCTAACTGGGTCAGCCGTGGAATCTGATCTCGCAAAGTGCAAAGAATATGTCCCGCTGTGTGCTCTCTCATGTACGGGAGACCCTACAACATGAAAACATGACCGTAATTAGTACTCGATCATCGAAATCGGAAATGCAAACTGTTGTACATTGTATGCTAGCCTTGTAACCTCTCGCCAGGCCCTGATTGGGGACCATGGCGCCCTGATGGGGACCATGGTGCCCTGTCAGGGACCATGGTGCCCTGAGGGGACCATGGTGCCCCTGTCAGGGACCATGGCGCCCTGGGGGGACCAGGGCACCCCTCAGGAACCATGGGGCCCTGGGTGGGCCCCGGTCAGCCTTCGAGGCCCGCATACGATCACGGAAAAGTCAAACATGCGAAAAATCAAAAGTCAAACGTTCAGTCAACTCACCTCGTCCAGTGGCTCATCGTCGATCATGGCCTGGCGCAGGATCTCGATCCTCGTGGGATGCTCTGGTCATCGTGAAGGCATGGTGATGGCTATGTGGGCTCCGCTACACTGAATAGTACCCTGAAATCGACAAAGTGACGAATACAAGTGTCACTTTCGAGGTATATACTCTCGTTTGCTTGTTCTTACTTTTTGAAACCCTAATTTTCCTCTCTCATTCATTTTATCATAACTTGAGTTTGGGAGATGCGATTTTCGAGCCGTTCGTTGTGTTGGAATCGTATTTTCCTTCTCCTAATCTCAGGATGTTCCAAAAAGTGCTCTGATGAAGCCTATTTCGTGAACACCCCTCATCAACACTCTCTTACACAATTTGTCGCAAGTAAACATGCTACCCTGTTTCACCTCCCTAATAAGCAAGTCGAAACAGGGGGGGGCATATAGCTACTCACATATTTCATCACTTTCCCTAGTAAGCATTAGGTGATTTTGTGATCTAACGTTTGTTTTGTAGGGTGCGGTTCCTAACTGTGTACTGCAGATACCGATGGGGGCTTCGTTCGACAACTTATGGATATATCCTTTTTCAAATAATGTTTACTTTTCTGTACTTTAGCTTGCATATGCACGTAGTACTCATATGACCGCTAAAGTGGGGGCTAAATGTAGCGTCGTAAATTGTACGCACTCGCTAGGGTGGTACAATTTCACACCTAGTTTAGCACCCGCCTTAGTGCATTTTGCATTCTGCATTGCATTTCTCCTTAAGCACTTAATTAATCAAATTAATTAGGTCTAAGGTCCTATTTCATCATTCTCTACATCACAAAGTTGGGCCCTTTCGCGCCCTTTGCATTTTATTCCTCCAATACATCACTCAACCAAAAACCCTAATTAAGTCCTATTTCCAACTTGGGGGCTTGGTTTCGGGGTCAAAACATCTCGAAATCACCTGTAACTTCGGGATTCTCTCTAAAATCATCATATCCGACGGCCCTGAAAATTTGGTGAAAAGTTGTCGGGACCGTGGCGCCCAGTGCACATGGTCCCGGACATTTTTCTCAAAATTTTAGGAGCGCGATCCAATCATAAAATAAAGCTTAACCCCAAGAAATTGGCGGGATATTCAATCTCTAGGTCGGCCAAAATACGAATTTACGACCTAGGGTTTCATACATAAAAGCTCTCTTTCCTCATTTGGGGGGATCCGATTTTTGTTTCCAGGAACTTCATATGCAGTGAAAGAGCAGATCTTTGAGGACTTCAACAACATTCAACATCATTCTATCAAGCATTTATCAAATTCATTCATCCACTTAGGGCTTGGAAGACATTGAAGAACAATAGGAGATTACCGACTGAGGATTGGCTTGTACTCCTCCCTTGAGGGTTGGGTATGATTTCATGTTGTTTTCATGTCTTTGCATAAGCTTTGATACATCATTTATCCATGCTTTAGATCACATTGCATCTTGATTTAGAGTATCTACATTATCATTTGCAAGCAATTAGGGTTTACTTTCTAGGTTGCTCTAGTTTGCTTTCTTGCATTTTGGACCTTGCACACACACTAGGTCTGCACACACAATACATTTTACAAAACAACTTGGCTATTCATGGAGGTGGAAATCACCGAAGCGGGGGTTTGACTAAGGCAAAACCCTATATAGCCGCCCCTCTCCCTTTTCAGATATTATTGCAGGTTTCGGGATTCGGACGACGCCGCAGGATACAGATCCGGAGAGAGAAAGTTGGAACAGCATTCTGTGTGAAATTGCTGAGCAGGAGACCGGGACAGGGGCGCTGGGTGCCCTAGTCCTGCCAGGACAGGGGCGCTAGGTGCCCTGGTCCCTGGGACAGAGGCGCTGGGCGCCCTGGTCCTCCGGACAGACAGTTTGCAGATAGTTTCCAGACAGTGTTTCAGAGTGCAGAACAGCAGTTTCCGGTGCAGTTTTCAGGACAGTGGCGCCCGCGCCCCCGTCCCGAACATTTCCAGTCCGATTTTGACTCCGGGTACATATCTGCATTCTTATTTCATCCTTGTACTTACAGCTGTTCATTGTTTAATCTCAATTCTGCAATCTTGTTATTAGTTCATACTCGCATTTTGAGATTAGGGTTTGAACTTGCATTACTTGATCTTACAATTTCAACAAGGGAATAGGAATCCTAATAGATATCCCATGGCTCTCTCTTTCACCAAAAGAAGTAGCCAATTGTGCGATATCTCTAGGCTCTTTCGTATTCCGTAATGTGTATCAAAAGGTAGGATTAGGGCATGATTAACCTAGTCTCGCTTTTTTCCCCTACACAATAACATATCATGAAGCGTTTCAAGTTAGGTTTCTTTTCTCATTTCGGGTAAGATTTCCAGGGATAATTTGGTCACATAGATAGGGATAGATGTGGTTGTATCAGGATGAGTCATGCTCGATAATGGAACAGACTATTTGGGTCTCAGGAGAATCATAAGCTGGGTAACATAACTCTTCCACCAGGACTTCAAAACAAAAATTGGACTCTTGTAACTCGGGTATAGATGCCAAGGTGGCCATAGCATCTACTGCTCTATTTCCAAATCTAGGAATCTATTGGAATGATACAAAAGAAAAATACTTCTTAAGAGCATCAACCATCCTCTTGTAAGGCATTAATTTCTCATCTTGAGTCTGATATGTATCATTGATTTGATTAACCACTAGCTGAGAATCTCCATAGATATGTAGTTCTGCAACCTTCCATTCAATAGCTAGTTTTATCTTGTTCACCAAAGCTTCATATTCTGCAATGTTGTTCATGCAAGTAAATAGAATCTTGTAAGACTTTGGGATTGAATACTTTTGAGGAGTAATGAATAATATGTCAGCACCTAAACCATTTTGAGTAAAGGACCCATTAAAGAATATTTTCCAAGGTTGTTGAGTAAGGTGCATTATAGATTCATCTGGAAACTCTGTCTGCAGTGGTTGAGAGTCTTCAAGTGGAGCTTCAGCAAGTTGATCAGAAATTACCTGTCTTTTTATGGATTTTTGTTCTACATATTCAATATCAAACTCTGTAAGGATCATGATCCATTTCGCCAATCTTCCTATAAGTGTTGCCTTATTGAGAAGATACTTGAGTGGATTAATTTTTGCCACTAGCTTGACTGAATGTGCTAGCATGTAGTGCCTCATTTTTTGTGATGCAAAGACTAACGCCAAGCATGTTTTTTCTATTATAGTGTAGTTAATTTCATAAGACACCAAGGTCCTAATAATGTAATAAATAGCTCATTCCTTTTATTGTCATCCTGTTGCGCCAGAAGTACCCCCAGTGATGAATCAGTTGCTGATATATAAGATTAGTGGTTTACCCTGAATTGGTGGCATCAATATTGATGGATTTGATAGGTACTCTTTTATCTGCTGAAGATGTTGTTCGCACTGCTGATCCCAGTTGTATATTACTCCTTTTCTCAATACCTTTGTGAAAGGTTGAGCTTTGTTTGCTAGCTGAGAAATGAATCATCTGATGGATTGGAGACATCCCTGTAGACTTCTCATTTGACTGATGTTCTTCGGAGGTAGCATTTCCATTATGGCTTGGACCTTCTTAGGATCAAACTCAATTCCCTTATTTGAAATGATGTAGCCAAGTAGTTTATTAGATGTCACTCCAAATGCACACTTCTTTGGATTTAACCGGAGTTTAAACTTTTCCATTCTGTCGAGTATAGGACCTAACTCTTGAATATGCATTGATATTTTTATAGTCTTCACTAAGGTGTCATCAACATAATCTTCCATATTCTTATGCATCATGTCATGAAAAATGGTAGTAACTTCTCTTTGATAGGTTTGCCCTGTGTTCTTTAGCCCAAATGGCATGACATTCTAGCAAAAGGTTCCCCATGCATAGGTGAAAGTTGTCTTTTCTTGATCTCCAGGAGCTATTTTGATTTGGTTGTAGCCAGAGAATCCATCCATTAGTGAGTACATCTCATATCTGGCAGTCATGTCAATTATCATGTCAATATTTGGTAATGGAAAGTCATCCTTTAGACACGCTTTGTTAAGATCTCTGAAGTCTGTGCAAACTCTGATGGATTTGTTTACCTTCGATACATGTACTATGTTTGAAATCCATTCGACATAATCCATAGCTCTGATGAATCTGACTTTTAGTAGTTTTTCTAGTTTAGCCTTGACTAATAGGTCTACATGTGGGTGCATCTTACAGAGTTTTTGCTTAACTGGTTTTACTCCTAGTGTAATTGAAATATGGTGCATAATGAGATTAGGATCCAAGCACGACATATCGGAATATGTCCATGCAAAGTTTATTTTCTTTTTTGAGAATAGTTGAGTGAAATCCTTTAATCTTTTGTTGATAGTGATTGAGCTACATGAATGATGTGTGGTGTCTCTTGACTCCCATTGTTCACTGGCTGAGTTGGCTCGATCAATATGGAGGACCTTTCCTAGAAATGACTTGGTAGTATATCAAGTATCTCACCTTCAGGTGCCTCAGAGAGGTTTTCACCTTTAGGTACATCCTTTATTTTATCCTTTTTAGATTTTGATACTGCCACAATGTGGTTTTCGCAATCAAATCTTTTATTTTATTTTTCTTGTTTTTGTGACTAAGATACTTGATATTTGCTTCAGTCATATTTTCACTTTGTTCACTGGTGGAAGATGTTAGAGTATTCAGGTATTTACTTGATTAATTAAACATTCTTTGTTTAATTATTTAAGTTCCCTTTATCTCTTTTACACTTAAGCTAACTTTAGGTGCATATAATTAATTATTTTAATTAATTATTATGTGCAAACCTAGGTTTTCCCTTTTCAGGGTTTCTTGACCTATTAAAGGTTGAGTTCTTTCTTTTCATTGTAAGAATCACATTACATATTTTTGTGAATATTGAGCTCTCTCTTTTTGAGCATATTCTCTGTGTTTTGTATGTTCTTCAGATTTTGCTTCATTGCTTCTCCTTGTAACAGGTTATTCAGCTTGCAGAAGATCTTCAGGCTCCTGTGGTGTTGTATTTTCTCAACTCCTATATGGTATCAGAGCTTGGACCTGCAGCTACCTATTCTTGTTTTGAGAATTTTTGCTTTGGAAGCAGATCTGGGGTTTCAAGAATTTTTTATGTACCTAGGGTTTGAGATTTTTTTCTAAGCATTTTGGGCCTAAACGGACCTCACCATCGTGCTCAGAAGGCCCGAAAACCCCTATGGTCATATAAAATTTGACCTATTTTGGTTCCTGAGCCTCTGGGAGCAATTTTTTTCTCAGATCCAGGCCGTACGGCCTTGGCATGCAGATCTAGAAATTTTTTTTCCAAAAAAATTAAAAATTTGCCTTTTTATGGCATGCAGGCTGAAATTTTCTTTTAGAAAAAAAAGGTGAAAAAAAGGGGGGGGGGGGGGGTTTGTTTCTTTTTAAGAAATTTTTTTTTTTTTGGCAAAAGAAAAAATACAATTTTGGGGGTTCCCACGGTACGCAGGGTACCATGGGACCCCTGTAGGTGTCAATATGGCCCTACCGCTGCCTGCCCTCAGGCCCCATGCTGCCGTTTACCGGCGCTTCTGCCGGCCGCTGCATGTCGCCACTTCGGTCCTCGCCGGCCAGCTCTCGTCATCGGCCAGTCTCCGCCCGACCACCGCTTCCTTACCGACCACCGCCTCCCTGCATTACCAGCTGCCCAGCCCACCGCTGCCTGCCACCGCTGGTCTCCCTGCCTGCAGCTCAGCCCGGCTCCGCTCACTCCGCGCTCAGCCTTGGCCCGCCACCTCTGCCCGGCCTGTTTTCCGGCCAGCCACCGCTCCGCCACCGGGCCGTGACCCAGCAACCACCTCTGCCCAGCCTATTTTCCGGCTAGCCACCGCTCCACCACCCTGCCACTCGGCCGCCACCGGTGCACCACCGGAGCTCCGCTCCCTGGCCACTGGACCACCAACAAGCAACCAGACCCCCTTTTTTGGCTTTTTCAGGGGGGGTTTGGTTTTTGGCTCTATATTGGGCATACGGAGTCAGATTTTGGTGAACAAATAGGCGTCAGAAAGCTGGTTCTGAGGCCGACCTCATGGTGTTGGTAATTTATTCCAATTTTTCTGTTTGACTATGTTTTTTTATAGTCAAAGTGAGGTCTCTTTTTTGCACTCCGGGAGACGTAGAATGAGCATCCGACCTCCGTTTTTCGAAAACTTTATATTTTCGGAAAGCGTGTTCTGTGTACTTTCCAGAAATATGATTTTTTTTTTCTAGATTCTGCTCCATGCATATTTTGTTCAATTTTTTGCTTTTCAGCACTCTGGTGGATATCGTGGTTGTTTCAGGTCCTGGGATCTCTTTTCTGAGTAGGGTGTCTCTGTTTTGATTCTCGTTTCTATTTCTAGTCTTCTTATCATTGTAGCTTGTAATTATGCAAACGCACTGAGATAAAGTGCCATCATTCATTGTTTACCTGGATCTTGCATATCTTGTGTCTTGTTGTACATGCACTGTTGATCAAGTGCCATGAGGGGGTTGATGTTTGCCTTTGTTTGCCATCTTCCTTTGTCAAGTGAGTGTTCCTTCCATGAAATTCACCTCATGATGATGTGTCTCAGCACCTTTGATGTTCTTGGTTCTTTGTCATGCAGTTGTTTTTGGCTATCCTTTTCAGTGTTCCTATCCCTCTCCCACTTCCGCATTAGGGGGAGGTTTATCCTGTTGGTTCTAATGCTTCCGTGGTTCGATTGATCAGCTCTTCAGGCTTTGGTTTCTCATGCCATCTGTATCTTCGATTTCAGTTGTTTTGCCTTGTTTGCCTCCTAATTCGAGTAGTGTCATTTGAGGGCACTCATGCAGATTACAGTCTTCTCTACCTGGTCATGTTCTAGTTCAGTGGATGTTCTTCAGATTAGCAGTTATTCTTCGACAGAGTTTGCAGGGTCTTCATGCTTCAGTTATATTTTTTCCATCTCTTTTTGGAGTAGAGTTTTTTTCCCATGTGGTTTTCTCTATTTCTCCAGTTCATAGAGATTTCATTGTATTTGGGTACCTGATCAGGCCTTGTTGTCGGGACCCATCTTTATTGCTTTCAGTAGCTGTTCTAGGTTTTAGCTTCTCCCTAAGTCTAGCTTAAGGGGGGGTGTTAGAGTATTCGAGTATTTACTTGATTAATTAAACATTCTTTATTTAATTATTTAAGTTCCATTTATCTCTTTTACACTTAAGCTAACTTTAGGTGCATATAATTAATTATTATGTGCAAACCTAGGTTTTCCCTTTTCAGGGTTTCTTGACCTATTAAAGGTTGAGTTCTTTCTTTTCATTGTAAGAATCACATTACATATTTTTGTGAATATTGAGCTCTCTCTTTTTGAGCATATTCTCTATGTTTTGTATGTTCTTCAGATTTTGCTTCATTGCTTCTCCTTGTAACAGGTTATTCGGCTTGCAGAAGATCTTCAGGCTCCTGTGGTGTTGTATTTTCTCAACTCCTATAGAAGAGTCCATAGGTTTGACTGCATTGAGATAATAGGCTAATGTATAGTCATTGGCAAAAATAGGTATATTCATGGGCTGGTTTTGTAAAGTATAGTCAATCAATTCAGGATGTACTAAGGATAAATCTTGGATAGGTTCAAGAGCGTTCACAGTATTGTTATCACAGTGGCGGATCAAAAAGTTGAGTTCCAGAAGAATACCTTGCATAAGTGTCTTGAGACCAGGAAGAGTTAGACCATGATTATTAAAGTTCACGTTAATATTTAGTTGATTGAATCCAATAGACATACTTGTAACATTGTTCACTATGCCAGACTGGACGTCATATCATGGTTTAACAGTGATAAGATCAGTAGACAAATTTTCATTGTTTGTATTAGATGATTTAGAATTTGAGGCTGAGTAGATATTGTCTTGAATAAGAATATCATTAGAGTCATCAGGTGAAGTTTCTGAGTCTTCTTCAAGTGATTTAATAAGTGTATGTATGGTATTAACACCAACATCTTTAATACTGCAAGTTCCTTCATGTTGTGGTTCATTTGTCATTTGTATCTAACACACCTGTTGACATGATCTTGATGTTTCTATGATTTGTTGTCGTCTACTCCATTCAGCTTCTTTTGGACTGGTAATTGGTTCTTGTTCTATAGCTTCCAACTCTTCTTGTGTAGTGCTATACCTAATTTGTTCTGTTTTAGGATAGGGGTACATAGATGAGAAGCTTTCTGGCATTCTTCCTTCTTTCAGTCCTTGTTCATAATTTTCTTGTCTCTTTTGTCTAATTTCATGTATTTCTTTCTCTAGTTTTATGTGCATCAGCTCTTGAGTATCATCTTGAGTTTCTTTAGTAGATGTGTCTGAGAGGTGGTCAGGACCCCATTCATACTCGTTTGAGTCAGTCTCTGAATCGTCTACTTGTTGCCTGCCAGTATATGTGACTAGAACTTTTAGTGGTGCAAACAATTCTTTGATTCTTTCTACTTCATCTCTTATATCTTCTGGGACCTCAACTTCTTGTGTTATTGTAGCTAACACCATCAAAGCTTGAGCACTGACTGTTTCTTCTTTCTTGATTGTTGATTCCTCTTTCTCTTTTCTACACTCTAATTTTGTTTGTTGAGTGTCTGCTTCGTGTAATGTTGAAGGCGATATCCTTTTCTGCCACTTAGACTTAGAAACATGTTTTTGGTCTGATGTCTTTTTCGGATTGTATCCCAGTCCAGCCTTATCATTTGTGGATTTTGTTTGTAGCTGAATTGGTTTAGTAATACCTTCCTTTTGTTTGCTCAAAGGACTAGTACCTAAATACCCCATGCATTGAATCATTTTTTAGCTAGGACCATATTAGTTTGAAGAAATCTCACAATGTCATACCTCCTCATTTTGACTATCTTCCTTAAAGAGCCAGTTAAGAACAACATCCTCTTCTATTTCATCCGCCAGGGAGGTAGAAGACTATACAAAGAGACTATCATATATGGTATTCAGAGCTGAAGTTTGTGTTCTCATAGCCTTTGATGGCTTTCCCAACTATTTTAGTGATGGAGGGAGAGAAACTAATGAAAGTACCAATTCTATCTTGTAGCCATCCATGTCGGTATTTGTAATCTTCAATCTCTTTTCTAAGTCTTTCATCAGTGTTTCTGGATCTTCATTTGTAGAGGCTTCCCTATTATGAGGCACAAAAGTATCTGCACCTTTTGTCAATGCATTATAGATGACATTTGTATCAGTAGGAATATTGACTTCAGCACCATTATAAGGAAAATTTAAGCATTGTTGGTATGTTGATGGAACTGCCTTCATTTCGTGAATCCACAACTTGCCCAGTAAAATATTATATGACAAAGGAATATCAAGTACTTTGAAAAGGACATCTCTTTCTACTGGTCCCACTCTAATAGGTAATGATACTAGACCTTTAGAAGTCCTTTCTTCCTCATCATAGGCTTTTATTGTTATTTTCTTGCCGGGATCAATGACATTTTTAGAGAATCCTAGTTGTGTAAGCAGACCGTAAGTACAGATATTCAACCCCGTGCCTCCATCTATCAAAACACGTTTGACTCTGTCTTTATGGATCATGGCTTCAATGTGCAATGGTTGGTTATGTGGATGATTTAGTGAGTTGTCATCTTCTTCAAAGAAGGTCAGATAGTGAGGTGAAGTCAGATGAACCACCATAGACTGAAACCGATCAATGTCTAAATCTTTTGGAACATTGGTGGTGAGCAATGCTTTATCTAGAATTTCTTTGTGAGCAGATGAGAGTTTTAGCAATTTAAAGATTGAGATTTGAGCATTTGTCCTTTTCAACTATTCAATGACACTATATCCAGAAGATAATGATGAAGTTAACCTTTTAAATTTGTCCAAGGTTGATTCTTTTTGTTTGTTTGGCAAGGCTGGTGGGTTTGATGTTGCTTGAGCTAGATTGGAAGAACTAGCTCATTGGAGAGAGACTTTCTTTTGAGATCGGGTCAGAGCTCTTGCATATCATGATTCATTTGGTTTATGTCGAACTATAATCACATTGCAATATTCTGAGTGGGAAGGCTCAATCATGTTGATAATGTTGTCCTGACTAGTATAAGTATAATTTACCTTGGCACCTCCTTTGGTCTTTGAAGAATCACCTTGTTTGTAAATAGGAAAAGGGTCCTTAAATGCTTTATGATTAGCATTGGTCAGGTGATTCCCAACAACAACTTTACCCGCATCTATGAGATATTGAATCTCATGTTTTAGCTTCATGCAATTGTTTATGTTATGACCTTTATTCTGATGAAGTCACAGTATTCATTTTCTCTCCACCATCTTGGTTTGACTTCTGGATCATATGGTCTAGATTTATCTGGTAGCGTTATCAAGTTGTTTGCCAATAGAGTTTTGAAAGTGGATTCATATGATTCTTCAAGAGGAGTAAAATCACACTTAGGTTTAGAAAGCCAAGGATTTTCCTTGAACCATTCTTTTGTTTTCTTTGGTGGATTTTCTATTGCAGCCTCAGCAGCTTTAAGTGCTTGTGTACCACTAGCCAAGTTGAATATTGTGGGCTTTGAGTTGGCTTCAACAATGTCTACTACTCCATCATTAACAACATTCTTGTTGTTGTCTTTGCCAAATTTTCAATACTTGTTCTTCTCTTTAGAGATAGATCGTGGTTGTGTTTCTTTCCAAGGTGAGATTTCTCCCTTTTTTATGAGCACATCTTCCATTCGAATGGCATTATCTACCATTTTGTTAAATGATGGGTGTACTTGCATTTGTAAACTATACTTCAGTTTGGGGACCAAGTTATTGACAAATATATCCATTTTCTCAGAGTCTGGGATAGGTCGTGGATACCTAGAGAACATCTTTCTCCAGTGTTGGAGGAAAGTAAGAAGAGGTTCCCCTGTCTTCTGTTTAGTATTGCAAAGATCGATCATAGTCATAGGATGTCGAATGTTGTATGAGTACTGTTGTAAAAATAGTTGGATTAGTTCTTCAAATGTTTTTATTCCTTTGGGTAGACTTGAGAACCATTCCATTGCTTGACCCCTTAAACTCCTTGGGAAAAGGTGCATGAGGTATGTTTGATCATGCATGAACTCCATACAGGTAGCACAAAACTCTTTGACATGATCTTGAGGATCCAAGGTACCATCATATTTATCAAATTTTGGGATCTCCACTCATGAAGGAAATCGAGGCATGTATAGATTCTTGTCAAATGGAAAGAGACATATTGTTTCTAGAGAATATTGTTTTGGGGACTTGTCCTTATTTTTCAGTTCTGTGACCTCCATTCATAAGGCTTGTAATTGTTTGTGTACCATGAGTATAGGTGAATCTTTCTTTTTAGTAACAAGTGTCTGAACATCATATCCAGTAGGAAGTTTAGCACCTTGTTTTTCTAATTCTAAGAAATAGTCTTCCTTCTCTTGGGTCATGATAGCTTTCATCATTTTTCTAAAGTCTTTGTCCTTTTGACAGTCACAAATTTCTTTTTATGGAGGTTCAGTGTCTTCGTCAGCCTCACTTGATGAGGAATCATTGTCATTTTCAGGAATGTTATTATTGTCCTTGTTTCCATCCTTGTGTTCTGTCTCATACATAGTGGGAGATTCAGGCTCATCAAAAATTGGTCTGCCTGATGGCGATGGTATGTCAGTGAGTGGATCCTTCACGTAGAATGGATAATCTTGATATTTGAAGGGTTGTTCTTTTCCTTTGGCTTCTTTCTTACGAGAACTCCTGGTTTGTGTAGGCATTTTTATGGATTAGTGTGACCTAAAGTTGTGTGTGATGCAGAGGTCAAGATCAATTTTAGAGCTAGTTGTTTGGTTAATATATTGTTTGAGAGAAACAACTAAGACTTTAGTCTGGTTTCAGGAAAGATCTATCCTGTATAAGTTGTCTATCTAAGTTGATTCTAAGAGTAGTGTAAGATTCGGTCTGGTTTCAGGAATGATCTATCCTGTGTAAGATGTTATCTAAGTGACTAAAATTTGATAGGTAGTTGATTAAACTAGCTGAAAGATGATCGACCAAATCATGCAACACAAATGGCAGAGGTACACTGTCTTGATCTGTTTATGCTCAGGAAAATTGATAACTAGTATTATGTTCCCTGTAAGCTATTTTTAATTAAATTTGACTGTTCTATTTTGACAAAACCAAAGACTAATACAACAAGATTTTCTGAGTCGGATGACAAAAGTTCTGTTTCATACGAGTTGCTGCCTTGTACCGTACGAGAGATGGGTATGTGCAGGACGACAAAATACTCAGAGCAGTTCTATTTCGTACAACACAGGATACAGAGCCAGACAACAGATGAAAATGACTCGTATGACATAGGATCAAGTCTAGGATGGCAAATCAGAAGACTCGTATGACACAGGATCAGGTGTAGCATGATAAATTATCAGACTCATATGACTGTTCATAGTTCATAGGACAAAGCCTAAAATTCTAAATTTTTTTGATTGCTGAGTATGACCAATTCTAATATGGACTGATTTTCGACCAGGATATACTAGTTTTGGACAAAATTTTGACTTAAGATGGACTAATTTCTGACACGGACAGAGTTTCTACTTAGGATGGACTAGTTTCTGACACAGACAGAGTTTTGACTTAATATGGACTAATTTCTAACATGAACAGAGTTTCGACTTAAGATGGACTAATTTCTTACACAAACAAAGTTTCTACTTAGGATGGACTAGTTCTGACATAGATAGAGTTTCAAATCACTGAGTTGATTCTTGCCTTCTCCAATTTTTGTTTCAGGGATGAAAACACAGAAAACAAGTAGTATGTACAGTAACTCCAATCACAACATGCAAACCCTAATGAATTTTCTTGTAGACTCAGGTACACACCCAATAGCTAATCAGAATATGGCTGCTAAGTCTCACACAATGGATTCTCAACACCATATTATCCGACTCCAAATGCTAATGGGGGCACGAAATGACAAGTATCTTGGGAGAGTTACTATCTCTCTTGCACAAAGATTATCCCCCTTCCCAAGATGAACCGGGTAGCTTCTAATTTTAATTGGAACTAGTCAAGGATTTGTTTGATGCGTCGAGGTATAAACTCAATTAAGAGGTCTCCCAACCTTGAAAACCAAGGTTTAATATACCTAAAGGTATGGAGGAGAGCTATTCCTGAGCACTATCATTGACTTGATTTTCATCAAATCACATTTATTTTATAGTGGGTTGGAGTACTTGGCGTTTAGCCATTTCCACTTAGGTCATTCCCCTCGCACCATCCATAATGGCTTTAAGAGTTTTTCAACCCCTTGGGAGGGTAGGCCTGCTAAATATGTACAAATCTCAAACAAAGAAAAAACATCAAGGGTCTAGATTTCTGATTGTCTAGAAAAAGACAAGAGCATACTCTCCTACCTCTCAGAATCTTCTAAAAACATGAAAGATAGATTTTTTCTTTAACTAGATAGCAAGTTAGGTTCCTAAAAATGAATTTAAAGAATACACAATGTTTAGTCGATTCTCCTTAGGCAACTTGCAAAGACAACGAATCAGTAGTCATATTGTCTTTGTGCGACAAGCATATTCTTTGACAAGCATTCTGCAAAAACTGATTAGGCTGTGAAATTTTTTGAGATAAACAGTCAGGGTTAGTCGTCAGAATAATCAATAAAAAATCATGAAATTTTGCCTCTTTTTTAAATTTTTTACCAGAAAATATAGAGTCGTATGACAATATTAAAAACTCATATGATACAGGATGCCAACTCGTACAAGACAAGATTCCAATTCATACGACACCTGCAGTTTGTCGTTTTAGCCTGTAAAGATTGTCGTACAAGATGTATGGACGAAAATCCAATAAATATGAAATCTGGAAAATAACAAAAAACAAAGCAGTCAGTCTTGGAGGCCAAAAAATGTAGTCTTCCGGCCTCATGGTGGGCACCAGAGATGTGTGTGTGAAAAAGTGGTTTGTAGCTATAAGCACAATATTTCAATTAAGTCATTATATGTATGGTTAGTAATCAATAATCAATAAGTAATAAACCATAACAAAGTGACTAATTGCCTTCTAAAAGATGTGAGTATAAGATTGCTCTCAGATTTTTATAAGAAATACCAGTGACTAGATTACACCTAGACAAAGGATTTAATCTATATGATATTAACTATATGGATTCAAAATGGATGAATAATTCAAGCAAATAACGGATTCAAGAAATATGGATGAGTAAAACTAAATATGGATGCAAATAATCTAAAAAGCACAATGATCTTCAATGACTCCAAAGTGAAATTAGCGTGATAATAATCTCCAAGCGTGTTCTCCAAAATCTTTGGGGTGAATTGGAATGAGAGTTGAAGACTGAATTTATAGAGAATCACAAAAAAGATCAATTTAGGATTAATTGAAAATAATTGAGAAATCAGGTTTAGTTAACCTTGAGATAGATTCCAATTATAGTTTAATTGAAATGCATTCAAATTAGAAGTTCAAGTTGCATTGGAAATAATAATGAATTAATTCCAAGCACTTGTGATAAAAATAGATAATTCTTTTATTTATTCAAGAAAAGAGTCTTTTCAATGCAACTGAACTTCTTTTTCTGAAAAGCTTTGAGTTCCAATTTTACAGAATAATTCAATAATTTAATTAAATTGCTTTTCTGATTTCAAGTTCTAAATTTAGAAAAAGAAATAATATCTCAAGTTTGATTTATCTCTCAATTCAATTCTTTTATTTTATTTTCAATTCAACTCTTGTTTTGTAATTAATTCGTCTTTTGTAATAAATTAATTCTTTTGCAAGATTAAATGGCAAATTTATTAATTAATTAAATATGAAAGGATATTTAATAAATTAAAATAGGATAATTGATCAAAATGATATTCTTGGAATGATTCAATATTTAATTAATATTGAGTAATTGATTTGCCATGTGATTTTTGATGATTAAAGAATTAATAATGTGCTCAAGGTTGATTTAATTGCCTTTGGTTAGGACTTTGGTGATGTTGTTGAGATTAGGGGCCCATGGTTTAGATGACCATTTTTAGGGTATTACATTAACAACATGGGAGATGATAGGGAAAAGAACATAATTGAATTCTTTTAGGCATTTAAGGCTATAATGAAGATTAGGGAAAGACTATCTCAAAGCATAGTTGACAAATATTAGGAGATATGTTTTGTTATCAAGAAAGATGAAATCTGGATGGAAGCAATGGTTCCAAGAACTATCTGGGTAACCGAAATGGGTTATGAGGCAAATGAAAACATAATAGAAACATATGCTAAAGCCCTCCTTGAAGCCCTTAGAGAACCTAAAGAGGAAGTATTTGGAAATGCTGAAACTATTGAAAGCAAAGTACAAACCATGAAACAAAGAGAAGAGAACAAACAATCAAAAAAGTAACTAAACAGGCAAAAGAAATCAAGGAAGACTTGTTGAAAAAGATTGGTATCAAGGAAAGTGACCTGGAAGGGTTACAACCAGAAGCACATCTTTCACCAGTTGGAACTTCATCTGATAGTGAAATCCCATCTGAGTTTAAGAGAGTGGAAAGAAAAAGGAAACCTTCACCAGTACCCGCTCCTACACCAAAGAGAACAAGAAGGAAACAAGAGGCAATAAGGCCCTCGGCAAAGAAAATAACACCAAGGAAGAAGAAGGAAAAACAAGTTATTCCTCCACTTGATAATCTTCTAAATAAAATTACTGAAGAAGGAAACTTGTCCAATGTCAGCAA
The DNA here is from genome assembly GCF_030272615.1 of Cryptomeria japonica. Taxonomy (NCBI): domain Eukaryota; kingdom Viridiplantae; phylum Streptophyta; class Pinopsida; order Cupressales; family Cupressaceae; genus Cryptomeria; species Cryptomeria japonica. The sequence goes on from NC_081409.1 coordinate 437,514,528, forward strand.
CTTGTATTATACTTTTACCAATGAAGAAAAGGAAAGCATAGAAAATAGTGTCATTCTACACTTAGACATTTACAAGAAATTTTTGATAGAAGTTGTAGATGATTTACCAAGTGATTTGTATAGGAGACTAGATGCAAAAAGATTAGCAATTGTGGAATTAGATAAGAAGATAAAGGTAGAAAAATTACTTGTAGTTCACCAAGTGAAATCAACAGAAGAAATTGATGAACTGATAAGTGAGGCAAAAAGGAGAGTATTTTCCACTGGTCACCAACATGTAGCTTTAATGGCTGGTAGAGTGAATGAGATCACTTAAGAGATAGCAGATAAATGGGATATCTTCTTTGTGGAAAAAGAAAAGCAAAAATAACTTAAACGACCCAAAGCTTTCAAAGTCTATCAAAAGGATAAGGATACAGATAAAGGCAAGGTAGGTGGACCTCCAAGCATAAAAGTAACAGACAATTTGCCCCCACCTCCTTTTGATACTCCACCGACATAGACTTTTTATACACCACCGACTACTGATAATATTGAGTTGGAATCAACACATGAAGACACCAATTTCGATTCAAAAGTGCTATATACTATGAATATTGACACACAAGAGGTTCACATTATGGTTGATAAGGAAACCGCTGAGAAGAAAGATGTGGCAACTGAGCCACTGAATGAGAATATTGCTGTAGAAACACATGTTGAGGATATAGTTGAAAATATTGAAATTGGGGTTGAGACACAAACTAAACAATCAGTTGATCCCTTGGCTTCTAGAATGGTGACTGATACCACTGGTGCACACATTGAAAAACCCACTGAGTTAGAGAAACCGACTGATAACACAGTAAAATTTGTTGAGATACCGACAATGGACAGTTTAGAGGTACACACAGAGAAAGTGATAGTAAATACTAAGACTTCATCAAAGAAACCAGTAGAAGAAAGCACAGTGAAACATATTGAGGTACATTCTGAGAAACATATAGAGAAAAAGGTTGAGATAGAGACAGTGCCACCGGCAACAGCTCAGAAACCCAAACCTTTGCTAGTTGAGATGCAGACACAAACTGACCTATCAGAGGTCAATATCAGCAAAGAGGTTACTAACATCGGCGAAATACAAATTGTTAAGGTAGTTGGACAAACATCTGGTTCTTCCATAACAGAATTCAGACCGACAAATGTAACAGAGGTATTATTGGATTCCATCAAGAAAATCATAGATTGCAATGCACTTGCATACAAGGCTATTAATGACACAATTCCTTTATTGAAATTTATTGCACCCAAGTGCAATGTGGAAAATAAAGATTCTTTGAGTCAACTAGACACATTGTCTAAGTATATCACCGACAACCTATTGATAGTTGATTAGATTAATGAGGAGACATTTAATGAGAAAATGAACAAGGAAAAAGAAAAATTATTTGATGAGACAATAAAGAAGTGCACGGAACACATTGACACCCTCCTACCAGCACTAAACAAAACATTAATGGAATTTAAGGAGTTGTACAGAGACACATGTAAGACCAATATTTTGACAGTGGATATAGACAAGGAGATCAGCACGGTACAGACAAAAATAAATGATATAGCTGACAATCTCATCGGCTCATCATAACCCATATCAGTTATAGAGCTGGAGATAGCAGGTTTTGAGGAAAAACTTGAAAAATTGGAAAAGAAAAAGGAAAGAATACAATACAAGGCAAAAGAGCTTAAATGTAGACTTGGTCCTAAACTTGACAACCTCATCTCTTTGAGAAAAGAGATATCAGAGGCACTTGTTCAAGGACTGAAGACACCAAAAGAGAAAATTCAAATCCTCACCGGTACAATACAAAGGACAAAAGCAACATTAAAAGATAGTGAAAGGTTCACTAACATCTTAAATTTTGTACTGGCAGATCTATTTTAGATTGTAACCAACCGGTTACAGGGATCCAACTGAGAACTACACTCAGTTGAAATTTTTGACAACCTTTATCATTAATGTCAAAGGGGGAGTAGTTGGGATGAGAAAAATGATGACAAAAGAGATCATCTGCTTAGGGGGAGCACACAGTTTTGGCAAAAATATTGGACAACATATTTTGGATACATTTTTGACTTTTTCTCATGAGTGTTGCCATCAATGCCAAAGGTGGATATTGTTGGCAAATGCACACTCCAATGAGAAATTGTAGGTGATTGAAGGTATTGTCATTGATGGAAACCTTGCAATCCTATGACACCGACATTGACAGACTCTACACTGACAGATAGTTTACCGATAATGACAAAGATGATTACCAACACCCCAACCGACAGGATTTTGAATATTGCATTTTGTATTTAATTGTAATATCTTTTTGTAAGTTGACAAGGTGAATTGTAATAGGACTCATATATAAGTATGAGATCTTGTAGATCATTTATGTATAAGGAAGATACGAACATGAGAATATTAAGGCAGATTTTGGAGTAAGGTTTATGGTTATTGTGTGAGCTTAAACCAGTACTGAACTTGGCATAGCAGATGTTGAACCAAAGTAGTACATTATATTGGATTTGCATAATCCATTTTGTAAGTTAGTGAGACTTCCCTTTTGCATTTAAGAAGTGAGCTTTAGGCAGTTGGTCTTCCTGCATGTCCAGGCCCCTATTGTAAGTAATATTCATTTATTGGCCAGTGAGTGAATATTGTGGGTCACAAATCCCACTGAGGTTTTTCCCACATCGGGTTTCCTCATTAAAAATCTTGTGTTATGGTGTGCTTTCTATGTTGTGCTTATTATTCTTATTTACTCCAGTAATTCTTGTTTACTAGCACATTGTTTTGGAATGCAATTTATTTAATAAGGTCAGAAAATTTGTTAATCGACAAGATACTGATTCACCCCCCCCTCTCAGTGTCTTTGGGAATCCTAACAATATTATGCAGAAGCTGTACGACTGAAAATTCAAAAAGTCTAAAATCTGAAAAATAACAAAAATAAAAAAGTTAGTCTTGGAGGCCGAAAAATGTAGTCTTCTGCCCCACGGTGGGCGCCATAAAAGTGTGTGTGAAAAAGTGAAAAGAGTCTGATAGCTGCAGGCACAACACTTCAATTAAATAATTACATGTATGGTTAGTAAATCAATAATCAATAAATAATAAACCATAACAAGGCGACTAATTGCCTTCTAAAATATGTGAGTATAAGATTGCTCTCAGATTTTTATAAGCAATACTAGTGACTAGATTACACCAATATGAAGGATTTAATCTATATGAGCATGATATTAAGCTAAATAGATGCAAGATGGATGAAAGATTCAAGCAATAATGAATTCAAGCAATATGGATTCAAGCAATATAGATAATGTTTATGGTGAAAGTGGAAACAACAATATTGAAAGACTAAATAGATTCAACCACAAAACCCTAGCCTAACAACAACAAAGATCCACCATAATATATGAAGGTTACCTAAGACAATGCAAATCAAATGAAATCACAAAGATTATACAATCACATGTCCAATAGGGTTTTGGATCTCCATTCTTCCTATCTCCATTGATCTTGCTTGATATATTTGCTCTCAGATTTTATGTGCACAAGAGCTCAACAAAGAACGGAAATGTGGTTGCAAGTAGGCTTGATTGCATATGCAAGTTTGAAAGCGTAGTCGGGGCTGAATGCATAGTGAGGGTAATCAATTGATTAGGATGCATCGATTGATTAGGGTTGATAACGAAGGAAGTATCTCCTTATATAGAAGACACCATATGAAATGGAGGAATAAGATTGAGAGGTGTAAAAGAGGTCGGCTATGATTAGAGGGTAGGTAAAGAAAATAATAAAATAATAAGAGGGTAGGTAGTGTAGGAATTAAGAGATGAATGACACATGTCATGGGTAGAAAAGGTTAATGAATTAATTAAATAAATAAAGATTTATTTAATTAAGAGAAGAAGTGGGATAATTAAATTGTAGTCACTCAAAATTGGTCATCACTCTTACATTGCTAACCTAATTCTTAGCATGTCTTCTATGTTACATTTGATTTTCATCATATGTTGGAATTGTGTCATTCCTTGGTTTCAATTCATTTCAAATCCAACCCTCATCAATCTCGTTCAATCACATTTGGTCCTAAATCATTATAATTGGCATTTTTTTAAAAACATTTTTAAATCATTTGAATTGGTATCATCTTGACAATTAGACTTAATTCCCTCTTTGTTGATAATTAATTAGTCATTAATTATCAACCTCAATATCAATTAATATTATCAAGTCATTATCAATCAATCTTATCAGTCTCTTATCAAAATCATTATCAATTTTGGGTCTTTTTTGATCCTTTGTCCTATTTTGTTGTCAAATTCAGTCAATTGTCATTAATTTTCATCAATTATTAGCCAATCAATCATCACTATTGGGACTTAATTCATCATTAGGGTTGGTATCTTAATTTATTCAAATCATTTCCCCTAGGTTAATTAATTAAATAATTAATTAATCCCCTTTCTTACTAACATGTCCCTTTTTGAATAAGTAAATATATATTTATTTATTCACCATATTTTTGTCCATGTCACAATTAATATATTTTTTTTTAATATTAATTGGCTAATTTGATTTTATGAGTGAAATTAATAATTATTAATTATTAATTTCCACCTCACTCAAATGTCTTCACTTAAGTGATTCACTTTCTAAAAAGTGAATCACTTGTCTCCTCTCTCAAAGGCAAAGTTTCCATTTTCGACCAAGTGTCAAAAATGGAATTGTCCTTCTAACTCATCTTCCACTTGCCATCAAAATGGAAATTTCCCAAGAGACTCCCCTTTGCATGCGATTTCGACCGTCAGATTGAATCAATCTCATCCGTCGAATTCTTGTCTCATCTCTCTCCAAATTCTATAAATTGGAGGCCTCTTTCAATCATTTAAGGACCACGTCTCTAGTATCCTTATGCTATCATTTTTTGAATTATAATCTTGCTTGCATTCACTTGCATTTTGGAGGTGAGATCCACAATAATTTGGAGGAGAAAGAGAAACAATGGAGGTCAAGGAATGAGCTCAAATATATGGTTTGCATAGTATAATAGTGTTTTTATTTCCTTCTTCTTTTGAATGTTTTGCTAGAATTATCATATACTAGGTTATGTTTGTGGTTGCATAGCTTATGATGTATTTGATGTTTTACAATATTTTTAGCTACATTAAATGGTGAACCTGACGTGAAAATGCTTGGATCTAATATTTTTTTGAATGTTTTGTGAAGTTGCAGATTTTTTTGTGGAGAAATTGCAGATTTTTCTTCTAAAAGAAAAAAATAGTCATAATCAATTGATCACGTAAAAAATTTCGTGCATAATTAAAATAAACGATTTTTGGGTATATTAGATCACGTTTTTACCTTTCCAGATCATCTTACAGCTTGTGATTTGGATAAATATTGAGGAATAAATGACATTTTTAATTATGCTGCTGTAAATGGTCAAAATTTTCAAAAACAAAATCATGCAACGTTCATCTAGATTAATTTAGCTTGGCAAATTAATCATGCATTCATGCAAATTTTATCTAGATTAATCTAGGGTGGTAAATTTGATAAATTTCACATAGATTAATCTAAGAGGACCAAAAATCACAACTTTTATGGATTAATTTTGATGGTGATTCATTTCTCTTGAATCTCTAACGTTGTTGGTAGCTTTGTGGCGAAACGCTTGACAAAGAATTATTTCACAAACTACTAATGAATTTTTTGCAGGATGCAGTCAAAGATTCATATTCAAAACTATGTGTTTGTGATTTCTAGAGTAGTTGCACATTTCATTTCTTAAAGGTTAATGAACACCATGCATGCTTTGTCTGTTTTTAATTTGATTGCATGTTTTAACACTTAGAACTAGGCCTGCCTCCCGATTTGCCTGGCACTTCACACAGGCATTGGTGAGAGGGAACGACCCAAAGTGGTGATGGGCTAAAGCCAAGCTCTTCCAAACCACTCTAAATAACTGTGGATGCAACGAAAGTTGTAGACAACGGGTGCTGGAATGGTATTGCGACGATTTATTCGCCGGATCAATACCCACCTGAATGGATGCCCTTACTAGAATCTCTTGTTTAGATGCCAAAATCCTTCAATCTGTTGGCTCAGGTGTTGTGATGCGCGCATGCCGAATATACCTCTCATGTACTCCTCAGTTAGAGATAGCAAGTTCTTGGGAAGTGAGGCCCCTTGAACTTGAAGCTTGGTATGCTCGAGAAGTGAGTGCACTATAAGGGGGAGCCAGTGCTACAAAGCGTCTACCTATCCGGCTGAGTGTTGTATTTTATGGTTAGAGGATTCAATAGATATTGCCATTGTCAGCCATAGGATTTGTTGTGAATGAGCATGATTGTCTTGGGTCTAAGTCCAAACATCTTGTCTTTTGTGATTGTCAAAAGTTGAATTATACAATTGTCACAAAACATCATTTGTCAAACAAGTCCAAACATTGTCCAAACAAGGTTCTAAAAAGAGAACATTCATCCAACAAAGTTCAAAACATGGCTTTCAAACACATTGAAAAACTTTGTCTCAACATTCATGTCACTTTAGGCTAGGTTTTGCATAGTCCAACTTAGGTCCTAGGGCATATTGTAATCTCCCTTCATTTTAGTCCTTTTCATTGCAAGCGTCCTCATTTTGTACTTAGGTTCAAAATCATTTCCCTAAGTTTGCATTTCATTGTCATATCCAAGCTAGACTTCCATTTAGGTGACATTCATGCATTATCATTGTCATGCTAAAATTAGGTCTTGCCTAGGTTGCATTTTGCATATTCCAAGTCATTGGTCTTCGCATATCCTTATCATTGTATTGTCATCTTGTCTTTGCTTCATCTTGTCATATCATATCCTTAGATCATTTTGATGTTATATCCTAAGTCATTGTCATAATCATTGCCTTCTTGCATTTAGTCTTAAAAATTGGGTTTGTCAAACTTTAAAAAAATCAAAACTTTGGATGATACCCTAAGTTGTTGTTAAGAAGTCTTGACCTTGTCTAAAACTTGTCCTTTTATTAATATCATTTTTGTCAAACCTAGCTTAGTATCCAAGCATATAGGTGAGACATTGTCATTTTGTCCTTTTGTCATTTGGTCCTTTTGTCCTTTAAGGTCTTGACTTCATTTCAATTTCCCAAGGTTGTGTCTTTAGCTTTGCATTTCAAAAGTTTGTCTCCAAAAATTCAACAAGAACAAAAACATTAAGTTGCATTGTCATCCTTTTAGTTTGCATTTGTCAGTCCCATTAGTTGCATTGCATAGTGACATGTTTGTTGAAATCAGGTCTCAACCTTCTTACGAAGCCATGTCATCATAATTAAGAAATCAATCATGTCAGTCCAATCTCTATATGTCTCAGAACTTGGATCAAACTTATCATAATGATGTAAATGTCCAAATACAAAAACTAGAGGAGAAACTAGCTCAAGAAAAGGAGATTTTGGAACAAAAAAGTGAAAAACATTGAGAAGAATAGATCACAAATGTCCAAAATGTTTTGAAAATTTCCAGGTTGAAATCCAAATATTGAGCCAATTGATGTAAGATCTCTTATCGAATGATCAGACATACCAGCTCTCCTCTCACAAATAGAGATGATGAAACAATTTCAAGAAAAGAGACAACAACATTATGTGCCTCCACAACAAGAACAAGAAGGTGTTTACTATCAATCAGATTTTCAACCATCACAACCAATTATTCAACAGTTCGAACATTTCCAACAGACACAACCAATGGTCCAACATATACAACCAACACAACCAATGGTTCAATTTCAACAATATGTCCAACCAACTATACAATGTCCTCAAATAGTTCAACCAATGGTGGAATATCAACAAGTTCAATCAACATATCAATGTCAACAACTACAACCAAACATTCAAAAACAAAGGTTGCAGCACACACCAAGCCAAATTTTGAACATGTCAAACCAATTTGATCAACATCTAGTTCGAAATCAAAACATGACATCAAACCAAAACCAAATTCTTGCCAAACAAGTTCAAATTCCAGATACAACTATGTCAAAACCTTGAAAGAAAGGTGGCTTTATTGCAAGGATCTTAAGGAACCTACCAAGTGAGTTCTTTGAAGAAGATCAAGATAATACACTTATGTCTAGCAATGCCTCATCTCCCCACAAACAAATTGACTCTCCAGTGGTATCTATCCCTACACCTCTAGAAGTTTCACAAGAACCTTCCATATTGTCCTCATCAAACAATACACCCAAGGATGAAATTATCCAAGGGCTATCCATAATTGATTGCCAAGATAATCCAATTCATGATGCACATCCTTGTCATGTTTCATAAATACAAGACCCAATGCCACCATGCACTTTATTGCCATTACCTGTTTTAGAGGATGCCATTCGAAGTCCCTCTTCCTCATGTTCAAGCATTGATTCCTTGCCAGAATCAATCACAAATGTTCAAAGTGCATTTCCTTCATGCCAATACATTAATTCCTTGTCAGAATCCCCCATGCATATCCAAAGTCCAACCCCATGTCAAGAGGATAATTTAGATCATGAAGAAATGTGTCTTAAAAAAGATCAAGATCAAGATCCCGAAACCTGATCATCCCATCCAATTATTGACCAGGAGTTCAATCCGGACTGGCCAGCAAGAGTAAATACAATAGAAACACACATAGATGATGGAGGCAATGCAGAAGAGGTTATTTTATTGCATGAAATTTGATTATATCCAACCGGTTACAACAGGGTTACAACATACCGACTCCCAAGCCTGGTACAATAGGTCACAATTGGGACCTTGAATCGAAAGATCTATCTTCTATGTATAATCTAGCTGCCTGATTCTCTGATTGATTTTATTCTAAAGCATAATTACAAATATATATCGATCCAAAGGATCCAGTCGGTCCAAAAGGGATTAAAAACTGAAGAACAAGACCTAACATGAAAATAACAAAGGTCGGCCTCTGCCAAGAGATTCCTCCAAAAAATCCAAAGGATGAAATGTAGAAGGTCAGTCACATGCCAAGGAATATTGAAATAAATGCCCAGGGCTCCACAAGCTTCGAAATGGGTTCTGGTAGACCACCATAATAGGTATCAGCCAACTGGTAACAAAGGAACAACCGGTAACAAGAAACTGCCATAGAGATTGGTAGTGATTTCTTGCTAGAAAGTTATCCAAATGTGATGTAGTCTGAAAGAAAGAAAGATGATCAAGTCTTCAAGTAGAATCCAACTCCACGAGATCCGGTGAGCCAAAATTAGAACACACAGAAGGGAAAACTGAAACTACAAACATTAAAAAAAACATAAAGGAAAATGTTTTTGGTTGATGCAAGTTTTCTATGAATTGGGGATGCTCCTGCATCAAAATCATTTTCCTTCACTTGCATTTCCCTCATACATATTTTCTAAATTTGAGTCAAAATTTTACTTTGCTTGTCCTCATCAAACTTTGCAAACATACTACAACACAACACTAGGTGATTCTCATATCAAGATCTATCATCTTAGGGTCTCATTTAGTCTTCTTGAGTCAAGATCAACTTACCTCATCAAGAGATCCATCATCTCTTTGGAAGCCACAACTTACTCTAAAGACATACATACTTTGGTTTTACACTCTTGGACATTTCAAGTGTACCCTAGATTCATCTACACTTCATACACCTCTTGGTCTTCCATAGTCTTTGCCTTTTCGTACTACCTTTCATTTTGGTCAAGACTTTAGTCCATGGTTAAAACCCATTCACAAAGGTTTAGAAGGGAAGCTGAAATTTTTTTAAGGTCTTTGAACATGAGTACTTATGAGTTTTATGGAGATGAATTTTACAATCCAATTGACAATGACAGTAATATACCAGACCATGACAATGACAATAATGACAACAATAATGGAAATGATAATGACAATGACAATGTATCCATGGATTCTGCAGAAGTTGAGGAAACCATTATGGATTCCCATTTTAATAAATTGGTTCAAGAAATCATGAAGAGGGATAGACAATATTTCCTACAAGTTATGGCATAAAGTGGAACAAGACTACCTCGTGATTTTGATATGTCACAAATTTTGGAGGATGATATAAATCAAGTTAATACACGATAAAGGAGACTAATAATGGTGGTAATAGGAGAGAGCATCTTGTGCTTGAATCACCTTCCTCCCTATTTCAAAAACCTGAAATTCCAAATATATACACCCATTCTGATGCCACTTATGATAGAACCTCTCATGAACAATATCGGGGTCATCCTTTCCCATGGAGAAGAACTACCACTACACATGATCATGATGATACCCAAGATCATACCAATACATATAATTACACTCAAGCGAATATTCAAAATCATGACATGAGGAGACCTTGTGTCAGATTTGGGGGCAATACTCAAGATCACTCTTATGATACCTCCCATCTTTATGGTCAAGACATGTATCAACCTAGACCTAGTGCTCCTCATTACAACACCATACCAAGTGGTCCATATCCAAGCTATAACTATGTCCCTCCTCTATATGAACACATATATGATCAATACCATCCATATATGTATTATATCCCTCCTCCTCTACCTAGTGTCTCAATCTTGGGACTATCTCAAAGAGAAAAGACACCACCCAAGAATGATTTGCAAGAACAAATCAAAGATTTGCAAAAGAAAATGATGGACATGAATACACCAAAGAAATAGTATACAATGAAGGACATATGTCCTTACCCATTTTATAGAAGCATTCCAATACCTCCATTCCCTCCATATTTTGTGACACCAAAATTTGATAAGTACAAAGGCAAAGGGGACCCTAAGACACATATAAGACAATTTTTCACAGCTTGCATTGAGGTAGCAAGAGAAGAAACATATTTGATGAGATTGTTTCCACAAAGTGTAGGTGAACAAGAAATAGAATGGTTCTCCCAAATTCCACCTGGAATTAAGTCATGGGGTGATCTAGAAGAGGCTTTCATACAAAACTTCTCATATAACATTGAAACATATGTGTCAGTGGCTACCTTGTGCAATACTAAGTAGAAAAATGGGGAATCTTTTGCTTCATTTTGACAATGATTGAGAGGTCTTTCTAGTCGATGCTCTTGTGATATCCCACAAAAACAAATGGTAGAAATGTCCACTCAAAATGTCAACAAGGATATCAGATATGAGCTAAGAAAAGCTTGTTTGTCTACCTTCAAGGAGGTCATTGAGAAAAGAATGGCAACAAAAAAAGTCCTTATTAAACAGGGTGTCATAAAGATATTCAAAGAAAACAAAGAGGAATCAAATGGGAAAGACAAACCCCATTTTTGGAACAAGAATAAGAACACAGTCAATGATGGGGTAGTAGATGCAAATATTGTGAAACCTAACTTTCCTTGGTGCATTTCTTCTAATACGAACAATCAAGTGAATAATCAAAGGTAATCAAAACCTCAAAGGAAATACACTCCATTGAGAGAACTGATTGAAATAGAATTCAAGAAGTTAGTGGCAAAAAGATAATAACACTACTAGATAATCCATCATATGAGCCAAAATTAAAACCAAATTAATGGAATGATGATGAATATTATGAGTATCACAAGAGTAAAGGGCATATAACTAGTAATTGTTACAGATTGAATAATATCATATAAGATCTTATTGACAAAGGCAACATACAAGTTGATTGTCACACCTCCAATGAAGAGAATGCTATGTTTAAGGAGACATTTCATAAACATGACAAAGGAAAAGCAAAAACTATAAATAATCAAACTAATTATACCAAGACGCCCTATGATTATGATTCTTTTATTAATCATATTTCAATGGATAATCATGTTTCTACCATCATCATCAAGGACAAAAATCCTGAAGGTGTTACCCAAAAGATTAAAGTTGTTTTGAAATGCATTGGACCATCTTTCTCATCTTCCAAAAATGAAACCTTGGAATGTAATGTCACAACCCGTCGAGGTAAAGTCACCTTACAAGGCGTTCCATCTAAGATGACAACCTATCATCCACCAAGAATAAGTATGACCTTGTATATCAGTTAGGGAAGACACCCACCCTCATTTCCATCCTTTACCTTTTATGCATATCTCCTGCACATAAGACCATCCTTGATAAAACTTTGAGAGAGACCTTCGTGCCCACTGATCTGAACGTAGACTAGTTTCAATTCATGGTGGGATACCTTTTCGTTCCTCATAGCCTTACATTCACATAAGTCAATGATGCATCTGCAACTCAGCCTCATAATGCACCTCTACATATTGAATCCTTTATCTATAAAAAATGAATAAAAGGAGTCTTGATAGATGGAGGAGCAGGTTTGAATATTTGTACATTGAACACTATTAAACAATTGGGATATTCTGAAAAGGTTGTGAATTATATACATGCAATCACCATAAAAGAATATGATGATGAAGAGTGCTCATCCAAGGGCAAGGTCACCTTACTTCTTAGAGTTGGGCTAGTTATGAAGGATGTGGTATGCCAAGTCCTTGATTTAGAGCTCACAAACAATATACTCTTGGGATGCCCATGGATCCATGAAATGAGATTTTTTCTTTCTACATAGCATCAATGTATCAAGTTCCCACACAATAGAGTTGAAGTGATCATTAATGGTGACCCAAATCCATTCATATATTACAATAGCCTATGGTCAAAATTGGAAACAATAATACCAATCAATAGAGAAGCAACTCCATCATCCACATATGTTGATCCTAAATCATTAAAACCTTCAACACCAAAACAAGGTGATCTTAAAGGGAAATATTAGGACAAAGGCATGGGTGAGTACACTCTAAATCAAACTTTGTACCTAAGACACGCAATGGATTATCCATAAAAAGGTATCTATCATTACACTAAAATGGGATCTTACTATATTCTAAAAGTGGGGTGAGATGGAAGAAGAGGACTTATACAAAATGCTTTATAAAGAACTTGAAGAGGATACACAAGATCACATCAAGATACCATGTGAAAAGTATGGCAAAGGATTCAAGTTCTTGCAAAAAATTTGATATGATGGTAAGAGCCCTCTTGGCTTAAGAAAAGAAGGTATCACTCAACCTTTGCAACCAGAATTGACATTCAAATATCAGCGCTCCAAAGGACTTGGTTTCATACCTTTCAGAATAGGTACTCATAAATCTAAAGAAGCATTGCAAATCATAGACTGTAATTATCAACAAAAGAAACACTATTACATCGATACCAATGAATGGGAATGGGGTTCAAATAAATCATCTAGTGACTATGAGCTTACTGAAACATTCAGAGAACTAGGTGAACCCACATAGGAAGAAGAGTTCAATAGAAAAATTAGGGTTGGTCAAAATACTTCAAAGTCTACAACACAAGAAGAGGATGATAAAATAAAAACTTCTGAGGATCCCAAACAGTCTCTATTTCTAGGTTATAGCTCGAAATCATGTAGAATGAGGACTCCCATTGCTGAATGTTCTTCTAGTGATGTCAATTTGGACTCATTTGCAATTGAGACAGATGAGGAGAGTGCTAGTGATGACCTCGACAAATACCTAAAGATAATTTTGTCTTTTCCCTTAGTCCTGTTGACTTTGAAAACACTGATGGCCTTCCCCTTGTTCACCCACAACTCATTGATTGGGACTAATAAGGACCTTTACAACTAGAAACATTTGAAAATGATGAGGCTTTCATAGACTAATTGGGAATATGAGATGATCTTCCACTTGGGGACCATAAAGAAGGGTACACTATAGAAATCAATAGTGTGGTATACTTCAGTGAGGGTGTTGGGCCTTCTAGTCGCAAAAATATAAAAATAAAAACAAATCATGAGTCTTATGGTGAAAACCTCATTGTGGCACTGTCTGACTCTAAAAAAGTAAAAAGAAAGGATGTATTTGAGGTTGAAAACCTCTCTAAGGTGCCTAAAGATGGAAGGCTAGACATTCTCCCGATGACATCATATGAAAAAAAATCATCCATGTTGGCGGAGGAAACTATCAAGACAAACATTGGCACATAAGAGATTCTGCACAACATATTCTTAGAAAAATCCCTAACAAAAAAGAAAGGCTAAAGTTCATTAGTTTCTTTACAGAACAAAAAACCAATTTTGCATGGTCATATGCAAATATGCCTAGAATAGATCATGATCTAGTTATTCACCATTTGAGAGTTACACCAGGAGCAAAGCTAGTGAAATAGAAGTTAAGGAAAATGCATCCACAAGTGGCACTATTAGTAAAGGTAGAACTTGAGAAATTACTGGATGTTGGATTCATAAGACCAATTGATTACCTCAAGTGGATCTCTAATTTAGTACCTATCAGCAAGCCAGATTGTAGCATCAAAATATGTATGTATTTCAAAGACATCAACAAATATTGTCCTAAGGCCTGAAAGTGAGATTATAAAGGGAGATTTGAAGCACTTAAAGGATGTGGTGATGATTCTCAAAGAAAAGGGTGAGTCTGATAATGGTATGATAAACAATCAGATTCAAAAAAATAAGAGGGCCTTGAAGAAATTCATGGAGAATAGTTTAGTTGTGTTGAAGGTGTCCTCTCAAAATATGAATGTGCTGGTTGCTTGCCTGGAGAAGGATAAGCAGGATAAATAAACTGTGATTATTGATGATGAGATGACTTCTAGTTTTATTCAACACTCCTCCAGATGCAAAACCAGGCAAAATGCAAGTGAGCTGGAGCTGAAGACCAAAGGCAATGAACAGATGCAGGAAAATAAAGACCTAAAAGAGGCAGCTAATGCGATGATGATGTTGGTCAAGGATGCAAAAGAGACTATAAAGATTTTCACCTGAAATGTATTTTTTTTTTAGGTGTGCTAGTCTCTCACTAGCCTTTTGTTGTTCTTTACTTTGGTTGTTGTCCTTTATGTTGTTCTTTTGCTGCCTTTCTCTCTTTTCTCTGTTTTCTCTAGTTTCTCTATTGCTTCTCTTTTCATTATGTAAGTGGGTTTTGGGTCCCTTAAAACTTGATTTTCCTTAATCAAAAAAAAATCTTGTCCTAAAGATGACTTTTCTTTGCCAAATATTGACTTGATAGTGGATCTTACAATTGGTCATGCAATGTTATCTTTGATGGATGGATTTTCTTGCTACAACGAGATAAAAATCACACCTGAAGATCATCACAAAACAACACTTACTTGTCCTTGGGGAACTTTCTGCTGGAATGCCATGCCCTTCAGACTAAAGAACACAGGTACCATAAACCAAATATCTATGATTACTATCTTCCATGATCTTATGCATGTTACCATGGAAGATTATTTGGACATCCTTTCAGTGATCTTTGATTGATTAGAAAAATACAAAGTTAGTTAAACCCTAAGAAGTGTGTCTTCAAAGTAACCTCTAGGAAATTCCTTGGATACATTATCTCAAAGAGAGGAATTGAAGTTGATCCAACAAAAGTCAGAGCTATATTAGAAATGCCACCACCTAATAATATTAGTCAACTTCAGTCTTTACAGGGAAGACTCCAGTCTATACGAAGAGATTCATTGCTCAACTTGCATATAAATGTCATCCTTTTCAATATCTACTCCACAAAAACATCAAATTCAAGTGGGATGATAAATGTCAATAGGATTTTCAAATACTTAAATATTATCTCGTAAATCAACTAGTTTTGATGTCGCCAATTCTAGGAAAACCCATGTTACTCTACATATCAACTACACAAACAATATTGGGGGCACTCTTGGAACAACATGACAATGAAGGGAAAGAAAGAGAAGTATATTACATTAGTCGTACTTTGGTTGGCTATGAGCTTAACTACACACCAATTGAGCGTGCATGTCATGTTGTGGTTTTTGACTCATAGAAATTATGACGTTGCATGCTAACTCATAAAACTAAGCTCGTTGCAAGGATAGACCCACTAAAATATATTCTCAATAAGGAAACACTCACTAGAAGATTAGCTAAATGGGTTATGATTCTAAGTGAATTCAACATTGAATATGTGGATAGAAATGTAATCAAGGGACAATATATTGTAGATCAATTGGCAAATTCACCCATGATTGATGATACTCCTATGACTTCAGAGTTTGTAGACAAATCCATTTTGATGGTGACACACACAAAGCCTTGGCAATTATACTTTGATGATTCATACATGCGGCATGGCACAAGAGCTGGAATACTCTTTATTGAACCTCAAGGGGATTCCTTTCCTAAATCCTATCGGTTGTCATTTCCTTGCATGAATAACATAGTAGAATATGAGGCATTAAAAAAAGTTTACGAATTGCGGTTCAATGGAAGATCCAGGAACTTCATGTTTTTGGGGACTCTCAACTTGTAATTTGTCAAGAAAATGATGACTACCAAACAAAATATGAAAAATTATTCCCTTTAAGAAAATGGTAGATGACTTCAAACAATACTTCACAGAGATAATCTTTGAGCAAATTCCAAGGGGAAACAATTGAGCTGCATATGCCATTGCTACTATTGCTTCATTGATTGATCTACCACAGAATGAGACCTACTATGAGTTATTGGTGGATGACCATTTGGTTCCCTCATATGAGATCACTCTTGTCGAGATGATATGTGTCATTGGTCTCGATTCCCCTTGGTATGGTGCCATTTTTACATACCTTCGCAATAATACCCTTCCCCTTAACCTTTCCAACAATCAGCACCACACTTTCATCTATGATTCTTCTCGCTACATAATTTTAGTTGATACCCTTTACCATTGAGGTCTCAATGGCACTCTTCTTAGATGTTAAAAAATGACGAAGCTCAGATTGCATTACGAGAGGTTCATGAAGGTATATGTGGTGCCCACTCTAGTGGTCTTACCTTAGCCAAGAAATGTATCAGGACTGGATACTACTAGCCCACTATGGAAAAAGACTCATATCATTTTGTCAAGAAATGTAAGCAATGTCGGATTCATGGAGATCTCATTCATGTGCGGGCTCAAGAATTTCAATCGATCATGACTTCTTGGCCCTTTTGTCAGTGGGGACTCGATCTCATAGGAAAGATTCACCCTCCTTCTTCCAATGGCCATAAATTAATTTAATGTCACAAAATATTTCACAAAATGGATTGAATCCATTCCTCTCACCCAAGTCACGAGAAAACAGATTGTGAAATTCATCCTCAATTACATCATTTGTTGATATGGTGTACCTCTTTCCATCATCATAGATAACAGATGTCCCTTCAAAAATTAGGATGTATATGAACTTTGTGATCACTTCCATATTGGCCACCGCTTCTCTACTCCATATTACCCTCAAGGTAATGGTCAAGCTGAGGCATCTAAAAAAACCATTCTCAAAATCCTCAAAAAGATAGTCAATGATGATGGTCAAAATTGGCACATCCAACTCAACCCAACACTTTGGGTTTATCATACAAGTGTTCATACACCTAGTGGAGCTACCCCTTATTCACTTGTCTATGATGTTGAAGCTATCTTGCCTATTGAGTTTGAGTTACCATCCTTACAAGTCTCTTTACATGATATAATCAATGATGAAGACTATAGGGTCTCCCACTTATAGGAACTAGAACTATTTGATGAGCGATGATAAACTTCTTTTACTCATCTTAAGGCTTATCAACACAGAATGAGTCATAGCTACAATCATAAGGTAAAGCATCATACATTTGAGGTAGGTGATTTAGTATTGAGGAAGATTCTTAAAAATCAGCAGGACCGAGAAAAGAAAGGAAAATTTGAGCCCAATTGGCTTTGTCCTTATATCTCACTGTAGTCTATGGATCAGGTGCATATCAACTCTCAACACTAGATGGAGAACCTTTGGAAGATCCTATCAACAACATGCACCTTCACAGGTTTTACACATATCTCTTAAATCGTTACTTGGTGAAAACCTAGCAAACAAGTGCCTTGTGACATAAAAAAATTAAAAAATTAAAAAATGTAAAGAGAAATAAATTTGTCCAATGGTGAAAACCACTTCGGTGGTGCCCTGGGCAAGTACCATGGTGAAAACCAGGTTACCGATGCCATGTGTAGAGACATTGCTCCTTCTTCCTTTAGGGTTGAATCTTATCCTTCCACTTTGCACACACTCACAACCTATACATCCATAATAAACTTACCCATTCCCATCATGGATTGTTATTGATCTACCTTTGATTGGTTAGCCATTCATAATAAATCCTCTCCTTTCACCCCTTTCCTTCCATAATAAATTAGGTCCAATCTTCAACTAGGAAAAAATCCTAAATCTAGTGATGGAAGTGGTACCCTGAGCATCACATGTTTTGAGGAGCATTGTCATTTCATTCCTCCTTCTTTTCGCACACAATCTGCAATAAAAGGTCATCTTGCATCGCCAATCCGCAATAAAGTTTCGTTCTTCTTCGCAATAAAGTATCAATTTCATGGATTCAGTCAGTTTTAGATGAGACACAAGCAATAGTGGTCTTTCAACAAATCAAACCATTCAACAGACTTTGTCAGCAACATGGTTTTTCAGCATGATTTGTCCTTTACTAGGATGACAACATGGTGCATTGTACACAATAAGAAATGTACTAATGGGCCTACTTCTTGGTTTATACACCCAAAGATTGATTTCTCACTCCTAGGTGGTCCAATGGCTTCCTAGATGGAAGGAATAATCTCCTAAGTGTGTTTCACACCCCACACTTCTCCTAAAGGTTCTAGGGACCTTACACAACTCCAGCCAAAATTGGGTTTTAGGGACGCCTTCCCCAAATTTGACCAAAAATTGGAAATCTGGTCTCTGGTCTACAAATTCTTAATTTGATGATTGGGATAGTTTAATTATGGCTAATATAAGCAAAATCAACCACAAATTGGGTTCTGGGACCTCCACAAGGCTAAGAACCCTTATAGGGCTAGAGGGTCCTAGTAGGTCTCTTTAGCTAGTTTATGGGCAACAACTTGCAAAAATTCTAAAGGAATAGACAAAAAAATCACTATTTTGGATACCCTTTTTTGACTTACAAAAGATCCCAAAGTTATAGGAATTGAGTCTACTCCAACATACCCTAACCCTTACTATGTTCACAGACCTAATAGGCCTAATTAGGCTTGGTTAACAAAGTAAGTATCAAGGACTGGGTGCATAGAACAAATGCAACACTTTGGATAGGTCCTCCTACCTCCAAATGAATAGGATCCACTATTAAACTAGTCACCTTACTTGTTTGGTTGACTGTTCACACAATGGTCTCATCACTTGGCTAAATACATAGAGATATTTAGCCTAGGACTTGGTGGTTGAAGCAACAAATAAAATCCTCCTGTCTTGAGCCTTTAGGGTCTTACTATAAACTCCTCTAACTTTCATTTTCCAAGTGGTCATGAGATTCCACTACAGAAAAGACAAGTTAGGGTTCCATCTCTGCACTAACCCTGAAATTAAGGGTTTCTAGACCAGTTAAAATAGAAAGAAGACAAAATAAATACTTTGGTCACCAAGTGAACTCCAAAAAAGGGAATTTAATAAGAAATTTGATTTTCTAACATTCCATGCCTATAATTTTGATCTAGCAATCCGTACTGTACCGTACTATCTCAGAAAAATAAAATTGCTCGGGAAATTCAGTGCTTCTCATTCAATTCTCCACCAAAATAACATCCAAATAATTTTCCCCTTCACCTATAAGGTTTCACATGCTTACATAGATCCTTTAGAATTAATCTAACCACCTTTTGAATGGTTATGACTGTTAGAACAAAAATGCAACTTCTCGAAGCAATATTGCAAAAGTTGTTGACAACATTTTTGACAATTTTTGCAACTTTTGGCAATTTGCACCCTCCAAGCTTCAAACATGTTTAGGATCTGTCCTAAAGTAATTTATTTTCTAAAACAATATTAAAAACACTTATGACATCCTATTCTAAGGTCCTATTGGTCTAATGAGACCCAAGGTTGTCTTAAGGTACCTTTTGGGACTCTTAGCCTTACAAATTGGACCAAAACATTATTAGGTGGATCCAAAGGATCAACACCATGATTACATCCTTTTAACCACTTAATAAAACCTAGTGACTCTTCAATTAAAACAACCTAGTGACTCTTCAAGAGTCTGAGATATGCCTTGGGTTCCCTACACCATACTTCCCATGTCAAAAAAACTCAAGTCTCTTGAGTTGGTATGTCAAAAATTGTAGCTCCAGTCAGCTTAATGCCCTGCTCAGTCATCCATGTGGCATCTTCCAGAGGTTTTCCCTTCCACTTGACAAGGAATTCATAGTATGTATGTCTCCTTGTTTGTTTGCTAACTCTTTTATTTGCAATGTATTCAATCTTTGGTGTAGGCTAAGAAAGGACATCGACCATCATATCAGGAGTAGGTGGATCAATAGGACCTACATCACCAACATCATTCAAAACATTCTTGTAGGCATATATCTCAACAACATTAAAGATAGGAGATAAACCTATATCAGTGGATAAGTCAATGTGATAGGCATTGTTGCCATATTTCTTGAGGATCTGGAAAGGACCAATTTTCTTCATCATCAGTTTAGTATACTTCTCCTTAGGCAATCTCTCTCTTTTAAGATGAATCATGACCATATCTCCCAATTGATATTGCAAATCTCTTCTTTTCCCGTCTGCATTTAGTTTGTACTTCTTAGAGGTATATTGCAGTTTGGCTCTCACCTACTCATGGATATCTTTCATGATCTCTACAAATTCCTCTTCTTGAGTACTCCTCTTGTCCAGATCTCTAACATCTCTTAATTCCAAGACACCCCTTGGGTGTGTTCCATAGACAATCTGAAAAGGAGTTAGACCAGTACTCCTATTGATTGAATCATTGTGTGAAAACTCTGCTTGAGGCAAGATGACATCCAAAGTGGCTGCATTCTCTCTTGTCAAACACCTCAAAAGATTACCAAGAGACCTATTAACTACCTCTATTTGACCATCTAAATGGGGATGGTAGGCAGATGAGAATGATAGGTTTGTACCTAGCCTTTTCCATAGAGTTCTCCAAAAATGACCTATGAATTTAGAATCCCTGTCTGAGATAATGGGCAATGGTAGCCCATGGAGTCTGACAATCTCCTTAAAGAATATACCTGCAATGTGAGAGGCATTATTTGTGGTTTTACAAGGCAAAAGATGTGCCATTTTGGAAAATTTGTCTACAACAACATATATATTGTCATATCCTACTTTAGTCTTTGGGAGTCCCATTACAAAATCCATACTCACTGAATCCCATGGTTTATTAGGTATTGGGAGAGGTGTATATAGTCTTGAATTAGATGTTTTTCCTTTAGCCTTTTGACAAATCAAACAACCCTCTACATACCTCCTGACATCTATTGGCATCCTTGGCCAAAAGTAGAATCTTCTAACAAGTTCAAGGGTCTTATCAACCCCAAAGTGTCCAACCAAACTTCCATAATGCTTTTCCTTTATGATGTTTTCCCTTAGAGATCCCTTTGGAACATAAAGTTGACTCCCCTTAAATAAAAGACCTTCTTGCAAAATAAATTCAGAAAACTCAGTGTGATACTTGTTTCCCATTTCCCTGCAAGCTCGATATGCCTCTTCAAAATCTTCATCACCATCATGCATGTCCTTCATGGAGTGAATCCCCATGCTATCCAATTGAACTTCTTGAATGATCAAATTTCTCCTACTAAGAGTATCTGCAACTTTATTTGTCACTCCTTTCTTATGCTTGATAGTGAATGTGAAAGCTTGAAGGTACTCCATCCACTTCATGTGTCTGTGATTTAGTTTCTTCTACCTATTCAAAAATATTAGAGCATGGTTGTCTATATAAACAAAAAATTTCATAGGTAATAAATAATGTCTCCACTTCCTAAGAGATTGTACCAAAGCATACATCTCTATATCATAGGTTGAATATTTTTTTTTTTGCCTCATTTAACTTTTCACTAAAAAAGGCCACAGGCCTACCCTCCTAACTCAAGACTCCTCCTATAGCCTTTTTAGATGCATCACACTCAATAGTGAAGACATTCTGAAAATTAGGGAGGGTTAAGATGGGCTGCTTTGCAATTTTTGTTTTCAAGAACTCAAAAGACTCATTAGATTCATCAATCCAAGCAAATTGACACTTCCTTCCTCCTTTGATGGTATCTATCATAGGTGCACTAACCCCACTAAAATTATTAATAAACTTTCTATAAAAGCTTACTAAGCCATGGAAACTTTTTACCTCACTTGCAGACCTAGGTGTTGGCCAATTGAGGATGATCTCCACCTTAGATGGATCCATTCTCAGATAACCTTTGGAAATAACAAATCCAAGAAACACTAGTTCTTCCTGCAAGAAAACACATTTGTCCAAGTTGATCTTTAGTTGCTCCTCATGCAAACTCTTCAACACCAAATCCAAGTGCATTAGATGTTCATTTCTATCTTTACTGAAAATCAGTATATCATCCAATTATACTACCACAAAATGATTGATAAAAGGCTTAAGAACCTCATTCATTAACCTCAAAAAGGTACTAGGGTCATTGGAAAGCCCACATGGCATTACCATCCATTCAAACAAACCTTCATTGGTTTTAAATGTTGTCTTCCATTGGTCTCCATCTCTGATCCTAATTTGGTGATAACCAATTTTCAAGTCTATCTTGGAATAGTACTTAGCCCCTCCTAAACAATCCATCAAATCCTCTATTCTTGACATTGGGAATCTATATCTTATTGTTATCTTGTTAATAGCTCTAGAATTTGTACACAACCTCCATGTTCCTTCTTTCTTAGGAGCTAGCACTATTGGGACCGCACATGGACTTATACTCTTTCTAATGAACCCTTTCTCTAGAAATTCTTGGATCTGTCTTGTAACTTCTCCATTTTGCTCAGGGGTCAGTTTATAGGCTGTCTTATTAGGCAATGTAGCACCTAGTATAATATCAACACAATGACCGATTTCCCTTTGAGGAGGTAAAGTATCTATGGTACTGTCTGCAACTATTCCCTCATACTTATCTAGCAGATCTTGAAGCTCCTTAGGACCTACTTTCCTCTTTGCCTCTTGGCTCTTAGGCTACTTCTTAGGTTCATCCTTAGGCTTGACAACTATTGCAAAGAAAGGGGTATCTTCCTCATTTAAGACCTTCATGAGCTCCTTCTTGTTAGCATTTGGCATTATAATAGACAATGGAAGATTGTTGGCATTTCAATAAGGATATTCAGAAGGTTGTTGATGATTATGGATATAACTGATTAAGGATGTTTACTGTCTTGATATTATTATTTTGTCATTGATGTCAAGAAATTGATTTTCTAATTCAGTATGATGTTGCCATATCTTGAGAAGTATGATTTGAAGAATATAATGATGTCGGTAAAAGACACAGAAAGTTTATGATGAATAAGGTATTCAATGGGCAACTATTACTGAGTCAGACAATAATGAGATCATGATGTTTAGATTGTTTTTAACATCATACATATGTTATAAATTGTAAGGTTAATACTATACTATGTTACCAAGCAAAGAACCTAGTCGGTAAACCCTAAGGAACCTAGTCAGTAAACCCTAAGGTTATCCTATCAGTTAATGAAGGTGGAATGTCTATCGAGTGAAGTTTAGTATTTACCGAGTTATAACCAAGTTGTAACCGAGCTGTAACAGAATGCATTAAATGTTTACATGCATTATTTAATGAAGGAAGCTAATGAGATCGAGTTGCTTAAATGATTAGTAAGCCATGCATGAAGTTTGTTAATGAATCTATGGCAAAGGAAAGTCGGCATGAAGATCTACAGCACATATTGAACCATAATACCCTAGCACAAGTTCCAAGCAATCTATGCAAGTTCCAAGGTGGGATAAAATGTTTTTCAGATCGAAGGATACATTGAACCTAGTCAAGCATGAAGATCTGATGGCTATGATTGATCATGGGAAATATGATCAAGGAGATTAAGTGGTGAAGATTGTTTATAAATAGGAAACTATTGATAAACAATGTATGTGGGCAAGTGTATGCATAGGGATGCTACATAGTGATTACTGAGAATAGAAGCTTGAAGACCTATTTCAATAATAGAGTATAGAGCCCAACAGATGGACAAGATTAGTTCTATGTCTAGATTGTATTGAGCAAATAAGAATCTGCTTTAGCATTTTAGATGTGAAGTTGCAGATAGATTTTTATTACTGTTATTTTGTGAAAGTGACAGAAAATCTCTTAACCAAGTGGACTTAACAGTCTTATTTGTAAAACCCTCTAGCAAGGTGACATTTTGATTGAGTGTTTGAAATCCTTTAACAAGGTCACTTCTAACAAGGTGAAGATCCTAATAGATCTGAGGGAAATCCCTTAACCGGGTCACATCTAGCAATGTGTTTGTAATCTTTAATAGGATTTGATTTTAACCGAGCATACTCTAGAAGAGTATATTTCTTAGTGGGTCCGAAATCCCACAGTGGTTTTTCCCTATTTAGGTTTCCACGTTAAATCTGGTGTTATGAGGTTTATGATGTTTATATGCTTTTGAGTTTGCATGTTTAACAGTTTTGGTTATATTACTGAAGTACATGTTATCAAGGTTGAATCTGATGTTTTTATGCAAGATTAAGTTTGTATGATTCACCCCCCCCTCTCATCTTGTTGGCTATTGGATCTGTACTTGTATTAAGTATAAAAACTATCAATTGGTATTGCAGCTTTGGACTCTGGAAGAAAAGTTTAAAGGCACTTGAGTTAAAGATCGAAAGATGTATAAGAGGGATGCACCGAAGCTGAACAAGTCAAGTTTCTCTACATGGTAGAAAGAATGAATCTGCATCTATGAAGAGTTGGAGAATATGCTGTATACTATCTGGAGAACGATTTTGTTACACCGAGCACCTATCCATTGACAATGAAAGAGATAAAGGCAAAGCAAGAACATATCCAAGCAATGATTGAAATAACATATGCATTGACCGACTCAGAGTTTAATGACCTAGAAGGCTGCAATGATGCAAAGGCAATATGGGATAAGCTCATATCTGTGTATGGAGGAGATGAACATGTTCAAAGAGAAAAAGTAGATAGTTTAAGAGGACAACTTGAATCTATGAGGATGAATGAAGGTGAGAACATAACTCAGTACAGTACAAGACTAAAAGAGATTGTCAATCAAATCAAAGGAGCAGGTGGAACTATTGAAGAAAAGGATATAACAAGTAAGTTGTTAAGAACCCTTCTACCAGCGTATGCAATCCGAGTCTCTGCAATCAATGAATTGAGGTTTGTACCTAATATGCTAGTTTCTTTAGATGCTACTATTGGTAAGCTACATGCATTTGAGTTAAGTAAATTTGATAACAGTGGACCTTCGGTAAATAAAGTTGAATCAGCATTTAGTTCTTTTCATCTTGATGAATCTAATGATTACAATGAAAGAAAGTATAAGTACTCTGAAGGAGATCACAGTGGAGCAAGTGAAAGATTCGTAAGAAAATGGAAGAAGTACACAAACTGTATGAGGAAATCAAAAAGCAAGAAGAGTTTGAAGCACTATTAGCTAGAAGGTTACCGAGAGGCAAAGGTAAATATACAGGAAAACTACCTTTGAAATCTTTCAATTGTGATAAAATAGGACATATAGCTTCTAACTATCTTGATAGAGATTCTACTGAAAAGAGAGATTACCGAGATGACAATCAAAAAGATAATCATTACAGGGGACACCAAGACTTCAGAAGAAGAGATAGAAAGACATGCTTAATAGCTGATGAGGAATCCAACGATGATAAATCAGATGAAATTGATACAAAGGAAGTAGTCTATGTGGCTATCAAAGATGGATTAGATGAAGAAAGGTATGAAGAAAAAGCCCTAATATCTCACATAAATACTAATGATTCTTGGATCATAGATAGTGGATGCTCACATCATATGACAGGAGATAAACACAAGTTTGTTAAATTAGATGATTATGATGGAGGCTATGTAAGATTTGGTAATGATGCACCATGTCCGGTAAGAGGTAAAGGATCCATAACACTTCTTGATAATGCAAGATGCAATGATGTTTATTGGGTTAAAGGTTTGAAATATAATTTGTTGAGTGTAGCACAGCTAAACAATACAAGTTACCGAATATAATTTCAGAAAGCAATTGTCAAAGTTCATGACAAGAATGGAAAGTTAGCTGCTACCAAGACACAAACAAAAGGTAATACATTTCATCTTGACTCAACTCAGAATAAATATCTTTATGCAAAGATAGATGATACCTAGTTATGGCATAAAAGGTTTTGTCATGTAAATTTTGATAATTTGATCAAAATAAGTAAGAAGCACCGAGTAAGAGGTCTACCGAGTCTTGAAAAACCTGAGAATGCTATGTGCTGAGGATGCCAGATGGGTAAGATGACAAGATCAAGCTTTACAAGTAAGTCTTACACTTCTAAAGGAATTTTAGATCTTGTGCACACTAATCTTTGTGGTCCTATGAAAGTTCAAAGTTATTATGGTGATAAATATTTCATATTATTTGTGGATGACTATTCAAGGATGATGTCGGTAATGTTTTTAAAAGAAAAATTAGAAGCTTTTCAAATGTTTAAATGGTACAAGGCAAGAGTTGAAAATGAAATAGGAAGACAACTGAAATGTCTTAGATCAGATAGAGGAGGAGAGTTCACATCTGATGAGTTCAACTTATTATGCAATGATCATGGTATTAAAAGACAAGTCTCTGCATCAAGAACTCCACAACAGAATGGAATAGCTAAGAGAAGAAACAAATCTATTGTGGATTGTGTGTAGTACCCCTGCCCTAATCAATTTCTAATCTTGGTTAGCTTGTCTTAATATAATGTTATAGTCAGATGTTTGATTTAATGCATAGCTGTTGATGTGGTTTTCACAGTAGTTGTATGCAAGTTGTTTAGTGTTCCTATTTCGTGGTATTAATATTGGGCTAACACTTTCATTAAGTTTATATATGTATGCATGTATGACTCTTGGTTGCAGGAGATTTCAGGTACAACGCTGCATGAGTGCGAGGTTCGTCTTCACCTAGATTCGCAGGTTCGAGTGTACCTCTTTAATCCTTAGAGTTGGATTAGGTGGTCGTAAGACCCTAGTTGACCATAGTCATGCTCAAGTGAGCATCGTCAGTCATCATCGGTTTTCCCTTTTTGGTTGGGTTTGCGAGTCATCTGTCTGGTTGACTTTCTTGGTTTGCGTGCTTGGTGTGTATGGTTAAATTGATTAATTAGTCCTTAGTATTTAATTTGATTAAAAATGTGGTTGTGCATTAAAGATTAATGGACTAAATTAATCGGGATTTCGTTATGCGATTATCATTGATATTGGATTGCTCGTCTTAAATTGGGAGTAAGTTCAATTAAATGGTTGATTTTGAATATTAAATGCATTTTGTATATGCTGTTGAAAAAGAAAGATTTAAATTTAATTGCAATAGAATTAATTTAATCTTTTGGCATTTTTGATATAAAAAGGTTAAATTTCAGTTGAGTGAAAAAAATCAATTTTGAATTGAAAGGCAAATTTAATTTGTTGATATAGTTAGAAAAGAATTATTTTTGAGAATTAATTTTAAATAAAAATTTTAATTCCAAAAAATGGAATTTTGGTCAACTCTTCCTTATAACCTAAATTTTTGGAAATTTTGGAGAATGGATTTTTTTGGAAAAATGTTTTTTTGGGAAATATTCTTTGGATGGAATTTGGGGGTTTTGGATGGGGAAGGATTCCTTGAGCTGCAGATTGGGGCTCTTCAGCAGATCTTGCCAGGAATGCGAGATAAGGTAGGATTCAGATCCATCTTTTTGATTTCTGGTTGTATTGTTCTTGCTTTTTCAAAACCAAATATTGGATATCAATTGGAAATGGTTGTTCATGAGGAACTCTTGTTTAAATCTCCATTGGGTGTTCTCAAATTCAAATTCTATTTTAGAAATTAGATTTTGTTGGGAAGAATGGTTGAGTTATTTAGTTTAAATGCCCATTTTGCCCAAGTATGGATTTTTGTTGAAGAAATTTTTTATGGTTTGATATTCTTCAGATTGTTTGGGGTTTTTGTTATTCCTCAAATTTTATCCTTTTTGTGGGTGTTTGAAACCCATTTGTGTTTGGGAAGAGGGATACCCCCCCCCCGTTTTTAAAAAAAAAAGAAAAGAAACCAAAACACTTTGTTTATGAACCGGATTTTTATGTAAATCAAAATTATAAAACAAGTTCGATTTGTTGTTTTAAAAAAAAAAAATAATATCGAACTGTGCGAAATTTAAATAAGTTTATATTGGTTTTGGGTTTGGAGGGCGGGGAGCGGAGCTCCACCCACCTCCTCCTCCCCCTTTTTCCCTTTCTCCCCGCGCAGCCCGCAGCCAGTGGAGGCCGCAGCTCGCTGCGACCCTCGCGGCGGCCGCAGACTCTGCGTCTCCGCCGCGGTGGCCACAGGGAGCAGCGCGTCCCCCGCGGTGGCCGTAGGGAGTGGCGCGTCCCTGCGCGGGAGCCGCAGGTCCGGCGCCGCTGCGATTAGGGCACGGGCCCGGTTCCCCACGTGCTATTGTTGCTTAGTTTTTTTTAAAGTGTTTTTTTTAATTTATTTTTTTTATTCAAAAAAAATATATATATATTATTTTAATATTATTTAATGTTAAGTTTTTTAATTAGGTTTTTAATTATGATTAATGTGGCATGGTTATAATTAATGATAAATTTGATATTAATTAATTGTATAATGGAATTTATATGTTAATTAATATTCAATTTCATTTTATGATTAATGCACTTTTTCTAATTAAATTCTAGAATTGTTAATTTTGCAATTGATTATTAATTGGTTATATTTTGATTAATCTTGGATTAATAAATATATACCTTGCTTTATAGCTAATTTGAGTATTTGGTTAATTGAGGAAGTTTTATTTAAAAAAAAAAAATAGAATATTATTTTATTGGAAAATTGTTGAAATATGAAATTGTAGAGGTTGGTTTTGAACCAGTATGTCAATGATATTTTAATTGGAGATTAAATATCTTATTTAATTGATTAATGGTAGTCTGAGTTTTATTAATATGAATTTGGTTTAAGAACTCATTATGGCTTAGTATGTCTGTTCGATGCTTTGAACCTTAGAGAGTTAGAAAACCAAGAACAACCTATTCCTAGATGAGGTAGATAACTGTAATCTAATATAGATCATGTAGAAAACTTGATCGACTTTTAATGTTTAGATCAATTTGGAAAGATTGTATCTGTTGAATATTCCTATGCGAGTTTAATTTCTGTATTCGCTTTTGCTTATGTAATGGCAAGTCGTGCTTTGTTTGTTAGGACCCTGTCGCATGGAATGATTTGGGGTACCTGTTTCAGTCCTCGGTTCTGAGTTGACTGTTGTTTTGTGGTAGTGTCGTATTTGGTCATATTATTTGTGTGGGTATCGAATGATGATTTGTGTTTGACCAGATGGTTGTTCTCTCCTTTTTGAACTCCATTCGTCTGACCATGTCTATTTCCTTGGCTTTTGAGTTCGTCTGAGTATAGTCTAGTGTCGTATGGGAAAGTGGCTTTCGATTGGGGGCCGCGTCCAAAGTGGCTGCTAGGTAACCCGTCGAAAGTGAGTCTAATAAGTGATAACCTATCAGTAGATTAGGATGCAATCTCTAAGTAAGATACTTGTGCCTCACACATGGGACGAGTGCTAACACAGACTCGACATGCTGTGAGAAGGCCTGAAATGGCAAACCATCATCCTTGTCTTCACGAGAGGATGTCTGGGTCCATATGAGGCTTGGATGGGCTGGAGGCTCGGATTAGGTTCCCAGGGTAACCAGTGTATGGGGCCGGAACCTATGAAGACCTGCCATGGTAACCATACCCGGTTGTGTGATGACACTTGTCCCTACGTTCGCTGGTGTGTTGTCATTTTGTCCTGTTAGGAGTACCTTTGTGGGTCATCCTTTTGTCTATGCCCTTGTGAGTACTTGGTTTCATGTTAGACCTTGGGTGGTGATGACTCAATTTTGTGGATGCTCTCCCAGACCTTTGTATTAGCTTTGATTATGTTCAGCTGGATCCTTTTCTTTTCAGGGATCGTTTATGTATTAATTGACCGATGTGGTCGTTTGTATATTGTTTATGTTTCGCCTTGATGGCAGGATTGTAAATGGTGTAACCTCTTGTATTCCTAACTTTATTAATTATCAGAGGGGTCTTGCAGTTGAGCAGACCCAGAGATGTAGCCCTTTAGGGGTGAACTCCGAGATCATTATGGTGTTATGTGATGTTATTCTCTTATGCTTCCCTTATTCAACTTTATCATGTATGAATTGCTTATGTTAGAATGTATAAGTGGATAAGATGGAATTAACTTTAAATGCTTATATGTAGCCCTTTCTTGAATGCCATGTTGATCGAATGCATAAGTGGTTTAGATGAGATTTATCGTAGATGCATGTATGTAATCGTCCTTTAAAATGCAATAAATTGGATTATGAAAGAATGTAACTTAGAGTAATGGAATATATTCAGTTGTTGTTAAGGAAATTAAGTATGCTTGAAAAGATCTCATATGTTTATGATGAAATTCTAGTGTGTTAGAATATTAGATGTATGGCTTGTATTTTTATGAAAAGCTTGAATGCAGATTATGAATAGATCTTAATGGATGAATCTTTGCTTGCGATTTATATTTCCATCTTCTGAAAGAAATTATCCTGATTAAGAATTATCTTGTTATTAAGATAATCAGCTTATTGGATTAATTGTGTGAGTTAAGTGAATTGTGAAATTTAAGTAATCTCGTTGGGAAACTCTTTAGGTGTTAGTTGATG
The DNA here is from genome assembly GCF_030272615.1 of Cryptomeria japonica. Lineage (NCBI taxonomy): Eukaryota > Viridiplantae > Streptophyta > Pinopsida > Cupressales > Cupressaceae > Cryptomeria > Cryptomeria japonica. Next base: position 437,545,364 of record NC_081409.1, read on the forward strand.
TCTTCCGCTATGTAATTTGAATCTTTGATATCTTGTTGTATCTTAATGTGGTGTAACTTTAAAAAAAATAAAATATGGCACTCTATTCTTGTGTTATGGCTTAATCCCTTAGGGGTTTCCTGGTGGGGCATTACATTGTGCTAGAACACTGATGATTGAAAAGAAAGTGCCACAAACATTTTGGAGAGAAGCAATAAGCACAACAGTTTACACCATGAACCGAGTACAACTGAAGAAAGGTACTTTGAAGACACCATATGAAATCTTGTATGACAAGAAACCTAATGTAAGTTATTTTAAAATCTTTGGAATTAGATGCTATGTTCACAAAGATGATAGAAATGGCAAGTTTGATCAGAAAAGTGAAGAAGGAACATTTCTAGGTTATTATTCTAGAAGCAAAGCATTTAAATGTCTAATCAAATCATCTAACAAAATAGTAGAAAGTGCAAATGTGAAAATTGATGAATTTTCAGAAAGAAATGATGAAGGAAATTCCAAGGAACCAGAAGACTATGATGAATTTGTCTATGTTCAACTGACAAGTCCTATCGAGAAAACTATTGAAGAAAATGAAGAGAATATCTAGTTACCGAGTGATGAAGAAGATCATACAGAGCCTACTAAGCCTGTATTAGTGAAGTATGTCAGAAGACATCAAGCACCAAGTTAGATTATAGGAGATAAGGATGATCCAGTAATGACAAGGAACAAACTGAGATAGAACACATGTTTGATATCTGAATTTGAATCGAGAATAGTGAACGAGGCATTTAACAGTGAAGATTGGATAAATGCTATGACAGATGAGATTGATCAAATCAAGAAGAATGACACATGGACACTAATCCCAAGACTGAAGGACAAAAATGTAATCGGTACAAAGTGGATTTTCAGAAACAAGCTAAATGAAAAAGGAGAGGTCATTCGAAACAAAGCAAGACTAGTTTGCAAAGGTTATGCTCAAGAAGAAGGAATTGATTATGGTGAAACTTTTGCACCTGTTGCTCGACTTGAAGGAGTAAAAACACTGTTGGCATATGCTGCTTTAAAAAATTTCAAGGTATATCAAATGGATGTTAAATCTGCATTTCTGAATGGAATATTAGAAGAAGAAGTTTTTATTGAACAACCTGAAGGATTTGTAGAAGACAAGAATAAAGATCAGGTATGTAAATCGAACAAAGCATTATATGGTCTGAAACAAGCACCTAGAGCATGGTATGAAAGATTGCACTCTTATTTGAGTAAGATTGGTTTTATAAGGACAAGTGAGAATAACAATATGTACATGAAGAATGATGAAAATGGAATACTGATCTTAGCCATATTTGTTGATGATATTATATTTTGTGGAAATGACTCTTTATGCAGGAACTTTGGAAATGAAATGAGCAAAGAATTTGAGATGTCATTAATCGGTGAGATAAAGAATTTTATAGGTTTACAGATACTGCAAATGAAAAATGAGATTTTCATTACTCAATCCAAGTACATAAAGGAAATCTTGAAGAAATTTGGAATGGAGGATTCAAAACCAGTAAGTACTCCTATGACTACCAACTGTAAATTATCAAAGAATGATTAATCTGCATCTATTGGTGAGACACTTTACCGATCCATGATTGGAAAGCTACAATATGTTTTTCATGGCAGACCAAACATAGCACATGCAGTAGGTATAGTTGCAAGATTCTCTGTAGATCCTAAGGAAACACACATGACAGCAATCAAAAGAATTATTAGATACTTGAAAGGAACAGAGGATTATGGCTTAGTATATCAGAAAGGAAATGATTTTGATTTAAAAGTTTATACTGATGCTGATTGGGCAGGCAACAATGATGATAGGAAAAGCACAAGTGGAGGAGCTTTCTTTTTAGGAGAAAGACTAGTGAGTTGGCTTAGCAAGAAACAAGGATGTGTTTCATAGTCAACAACAGAAGCTGAATACGTTGCTGCAGCATTGAATTGTACCAACATTGCATGGATCAAACAACTGTTGGAAGGAATAAATGAGAAAGTTACCAAGCTAGTAATTATATTCTGTGACAATACTAGTGCCATTAACATTTCAAAAAATCCTGTTATGCACTCTAAGACAAAGCACATCTCTATCAAATATCATTATCTTAGAGAAGAAGCTCAAGAAAAGAAAGTGTTGTTGGAGTATGTTAGCACAAAGGAACAAATAGTAGATATCTTCACCAAGCCACTATCCAGGGACACTTTTGAATATCTCAGAAGTAAGTTAGGGGTCCTACCCCTATCTTCTACTCACTGACCGAGTTTGGTGAAAGCATCAATCCGATGACTCTATAGAATATCCTTTAGGAGTTGATGTTGATTTACACACTTTAGGATGTTTTCTAAAGGTGTATAGGAAATATTACAGGAAACAATACAGGGAACAGGAATTGAAGACAAAATGCTCTGACCAAGACTGAATTGACACATTACAGCAAGAATTCACTTCATACAGGAAGAAATTATGTTTTAGTTCTTTACTTTTTGGCATTGTTGTCAAAGGGGGAGAAAACTGAGAAAGGAAAGAAGACTGAAAAAATAGGAGAAGTCTGATGACAACAAGAGAGCATTTCAGCATTTCAGAATCACAACAATCTGAATCTTTTTAGGTCAAATCAATTGGTTTTGCCATCAATGCCAAAGGGGGAGATTGTTAGCATTTGGCATTATAATAGACAATGGAAGATTGTTGGCATTTCAATAAGGATATTGAGAAGGTTGTTGATGATTATGGATATAACTGATAAAGGATGTTTATTGTCTTGATATTATTATTTTGTCATTGATGTCAAGAAATTGATTTTCTAATTCAGTATGATGTTGCCATATCTTGAGAAGTATGATTTGAAGAATATAACGATGTCGGTAAAAGACACAGAAAGTTTATGATGAATAAGGTATTCAATGGGCAACTATTACCGAGTCAGACAATGATGAGATCATGATGCATATGTTATAAATTATAAGGTTAATACTATACTATGTTACCAAGCAAAGAACCTAGTCAGTAAACCCTAAGGTTATCACTATCGGTTAATGAAGGCGGAATGTCTATCGAGTCAAGTTTAGTATTTACCGAGTTATAACCAAGTTGTAACCGAGTTGTAACAAAATGCATTAAATGTTTACATGCATTATTTAATGAAGGAAGCTAATGAGCTAGAGTTACTTAAATGATTAGTAAGATGTGCATGAAGTTTGTTAATGAATCTATGGCAAAGGAAAGTCGGCATGAAGATCTACAACATAGATTAAACCATAATACCCTAGCACAAGTTCCAAGAAATGTATGCAAGTTCCAAGGTGAGGTAAAACATTTTTCAGATCGAAGGATACATTGAACCTGGTCAAGCATGAAGAACTGATGGCTATGATTGATCATGGGAAATATAATCAAGGAGATTAAGCAGTGAAGATTGTTTATAAATAGGAAACTGTTGATAAACAATGTATGTAGGCAAGTGTATGCACAGGGATGCTACATAGTGATTACAGAGAACAGAAGCTTGAAGACCTGTTTGAATAACAAAGTATAGAGCCCAGTAGATGGACAAGATTAGTTCTATGTCTAGATTGTATTGAGCAAATAAGAATTTTCTTTAACATTTTAGATGTGAAGTTGTAGATAGATTTTTATTACTGTTATTTTGTGAAAGTGACAGAAAATCTCTTAACCGAGTGGACTTAATAGTCTTATTTGTAAAACCCTCTAGCAAGGTGACATTCTGATTGAGTGTTTGAAATCCTTTAACAAGGTCACTTCTAACAAGGTGAAGATCCTAACAGATCTGAGGGAAATCCCTTAACCGAGTCACATCTAGCAATGTGTTTGTAATCTTTAATAGGATTTGATTTTAATCAAGCATACTCTAGAAGAGTATATTTCTTAGTGGGTCCAAAATCCCATAGTGGTTTTTCCCTATTTGGGTTTCCACGTTAAATCTGGTGTTATGAGGTTTATGATGTTTATATGCTTTTGAGTTTGCATGTTTAACAGTTTTGGTTATATTACTGAAGTACATGTTACCGAGGTTGAATCTGATGTTTTTATGCAAGATTAAGTTTGTATGATTCACCCCCCCCTCTCATCTTGTTGGCTATTGGATCTGTACTTGTATTAAGTATCAGAACTATCACTTCTCATCTACTAGCATGACACTAGTCACAATAGTATTATCCTTACTGTCATCTGGGAGAGGGGTCATGGTGAAGTTCTCTCCATTTTTGGTGATGGTATAGAAATTCTTTATGCCTTCATGCCTAGCATCTACATCATATTTCCAAGGCGTACCAAGTAACAAATGACAAGCATCCATTTCTACCACATCACACAACACTGTATCCTTGTATTCACCTATTGAAAACTCTACCCAAACTTGTTCACTATTCAAGGCTTGTTGACCTTTGTTCAACCAAGACACCTTATAGGGATGCAGATGAGGTAATCTTTGCAAATTAAGTTTAGTAACCATTTCAATAGAAGCTATGTTATTTGTGGACCCTGAATCTATAATGACTTTACAAACCTTGCCTTGTACCTCGCAAGAGGTTCTGAAAAGAGATTTCCTTTGAGGGAGCTCTTTGGTGTTTGGTATCTTCAAGAGGGCCCTATTAATCATCAAGAGTTCTCCTTGCTCCGGATCTACAAACTTTGAGGTAGATGTGTGGTAGGAGGTCATACTTTGACTATCTTCTTCTTGTATTAAATATGCTTCTCTATCACCTCCTGGCTGCTATTACTTAGCTTCTCTAGACACCTAAATGACTGATGCCCATCTTGGTTGCATGAAAAAACCTATCGGTGAAGATACTAGGTCCTCTTCCACCAAACCTTCCTCTACCATTCCCCCTTCTTCCTCTAAAGTTGCCCCTGCTCCTTGATTCTCCTTCATGTTCCTGCTGATTGGAATCTCCTTGAGGTTTAGGGGATGGTCCCCTACCATTTAATCTTCCTTTACCTCTAAAATTTGCACCCCTTCCTCTATTATTGTGTTCTCCTCTCCTCTTTTTATTCCCCTCAATTCTAAGTTCCATTTGATAACACTTGTGAACTGATTCCGGATTAAACAAACATAGTTCATGTTGAATGTTGAACTTAAGGCCATTGATGTACCTTGCTAGCTTTTGTGTCTCACTTTCTGGTATCTTTGCCTTTAGTTTCATCTAGTGAAAATCCTCAGTTTAGGTACTGACATCCAAATCTCTTTGCCTTAGGTTTTGTAATCTCTTGTGTTAGATGATCTCATAGTCCTCAGGCACAAATTGTCTTAATCTCTACCACCATCTTTTTCCATGAAGTTATAGGCTTCTTTCCTTCTTCATCTCTTTCATTTTGTAGGAAGTTCCACCAACTAAGGGCTGGACCCTTCATTTTGGATTTAGATACCTTCACCCTTTGGTTATCAGGTACCTTCTCGCATTCAAAATAATTCACCATTGCCTCTATCCAATCCATACATTCTTCTAGATTCATTTTCCCAAAGAATGTAGGTAATTTTGCTCTATTGTCTCTTCTTCCCACTCTATTAAGGGCTTCAATAAATTGTATTTGGTCTACTGTCATCTCTTGTCTCTCTAATTCCTCTTCTCCTTCTCCATCAGAGGCTGATGCAACTTCTTCACCTGCTTGTTCTCTCTTCAACTTCTCTATCTCTTCCTCTATCATTTTATTCTTGGTCGCCTCCTCTCTCACTATCTTGGCCGACTCCATGTTTGTCATGGGTCTAGTTGGGATCTCCTCACTATTCTCTATTGTGTCTTCCATTTCCTTATCTTTCCCAAGGTTCTTTTGATGCTCTGATACCACCTAGTGTAGAGTACAACAAGAAATGTACTAATGGGCCTACTTCTTGGTTTATACACCCAAAGATTGATTTCTCGCTCCTAGGTGGTCCAACGGCTTCCTAGATGGAAGGACTAATCTCCTAAGTGTGTTTCACACCCCACACTTCTCCTCAAGGTTCTAGGGAACTTACACAACTCCAACCAAAATTGGGTTTTAGGGACACCTTCCCCAAATTTGACCAAAAATTGGAAATCTGGTCTCCGGTCTACAAATTCTCAATCTGATGATTGGGATAGTTTACTTATGGATAATATAAGGACAATCAACCACAAATTTGGATTTGGGACCTCCACAAGGATAAGAACCCTTATAGGGCGAGAGGGTCCCAAAAGGTCTCTTTAGCCGGTTTATGGGCAACAACTTGTAAAACATCCAAAGGACTAGACAAACAAATCACTATTTTGGATACCCTTTTCAGACTTACAAAACATCCCAAAGTTGTAAGAATTGAGTGTACTCCAGCATACCCTAACCCTTACTATGTTCATAGACCTAATAGGCCTAATTGGGCTTGGTTAACAAAGTAAGTATCAAGGAATGGGTGCATAGAACCAATGCAGCACTTTGGTTAGGTCCTCCTACCTTAAAATGAACAAAATCCACTGTTAAACTGACCACCTTACTTGTTGGGTTGACTGTTCACACAATGGTCTCATCGCTTGGCTAAATACATAGAGATATTTAGCCTAGGACATGGTGGTTGAAGCAACAGACAAACTCTTCCATTCTTGAGCCTTTATGGTCTTACTATAAACTCCCCTAACTTGCATTTTCCAAGTAGTCATGAGATTCCACTGCAGAAAAGACAAGTTAGGGTTCCATCCCTACACTAATCTTGAAATTAAGGGTTTCTAGACCAGTCAGAATAGAAAGAAGACAAAACCAATACTCCGATCACCAAGTGAAATCCAAATAGGGGAAAGTAAGAATTAATTCAATTTTCTAACATTCCATGCCCAAAATTTTGATTTGGCAATCCATACTATACCATATTGTCTTAGAAAAATAAAATTGCTCAGGAAATTCAGTGCTTCTCATTCAATTCTCCACCAAAATAACATCCAAATAATTTTCCCCTTCACCTATAAGGTTTCACATGCTTACATAGATCCTTTAGAATTAATCTAACCACCTTTTGAATGGTTATGACTGTTAGAACAAAAATGCAACTTCTCGAAGCAATATTGCAAAAGTTGTTGACAACATTTTTGACAATTTTTGCAACTTTTGGCAATTTGCACCCTCCAAGATTCAAACATGTTTAGGATCTATCCTAAAGTCATTTATTTGCTAAAAAAATATGAAAATAACTTATGACATCCTATTCTAAGGTCCTATTGGTCTAATGAGACCCAAGGTTGTCTTAAGGTACCTTTTGGGAATCTTAGCCTTACAAATTGGACCAAAACATTATTAGGTGGATCCAAAGGATCAACACCATGATTACATCCTTTTAACCACTTAATACAACCTAGTGAATCTTCAATTAAAAAAACCTAGTGACTCTTCAAGAGTCTATGATATGCCTTGGGTGCCATGCACCACAACATTGTGACCAAATCAAACATGTTAACATATGTGGCAAGAAACACAAATAACTTCAAGATTTCATTGTGTGTTGGTGTCAAGTCTTGGTTTTCTTTGTTAGACAATTCAAATAAGTGGAAGACAACTGAGAGGGGGGGCATGAATTAGTTGTAATAGATTATCAAAATCATTAGCAATTTAAACTTTAATACCAAAACCCAAAATATTAATATCAAAATAGTAGATAAATCAATTAAGCATAAACAATAATCACTGAATAAAAGTCATCCACATAACACCAAGATTTGTACATGGAAAATACATTAAAGGGAAAAACCATGGTGGGAAGCCTACCCATAGTCAGATAATACTTCTACAGTAAGTATGCGAATTACAATTGAGGGGCCTACACTTGTAGGAAGGCCAATAACCTAGAGTGCACTACTCATCACAAAAGGAGCCTCATTGACTACATAGAAATCCAAACTACAATCCAGAGAAGACTTGAACTGCAAAAGATAGCATCTCCTATGCCCGAGTACAGTTCTAGTTTATGCTTAATACCAGAGGACTAAATCCTCTTACATAAACCCAATTTGATCTCCAATGATCGACCAACTCCATTGCCTGAATGATATTACATTACTCGCACATTACATTCCTGACCATGACCTCTACCATTAACCATGATGATCTACAATGATATCTTACATCTATTTATAAAAAACCCTCGACCATAAACAATTAGGTCAACCACCAGATGATAAAACAATTACATAATTACAAACCATGTCGGCCTTAGGCCAAACAAATAATATCAACACATAAGACATCCCGAAAATACATCAATAGGTCCTATCCACATGTTACATTAAAGATGATCCATAACCTAGATCAACCGGGACCAAGTATAGGTCCACACGCCACAACAATGATATCCATCTACTAAGTTTCGAACATGATCACCTAAAACATCCTGAAACTCCATCAGAAGCTACACCAACACCACTTATGTAATTCATAAAAGATCTCCATCAAAATCTTTATCGTTGAAACCCTCGCCAGAACCAAAAACCAAGCTTCTAAGCAAGTAGGATAGAATCCAATCTCCAAAACAAAACTAACTGACCAAATATGCACATGAGTATCATGAACAAGCCAATTCCATCACCAGACTATACTGGAGCCTACCGGATCATGCCGGATCCAAGTTAACCAGAAACCACTCAACCTACTGGTACCATATGGGTGTCGATAAAGCATCCAAACACCTAGTGTTGGCATCAATGATAAAACATCAATGCAACACATAATCAATTCCACCAAATGACCAACAATATCCCCCTTTGGCATTGATGGAAACACTAGATGTGAAAAATATCTAAGTACCAAGAAATGCCAAAGAAGTCTCCCCTAATGGAAGACAACCAACAACCGCATACAACTCTGAATATCAATATCTCTCCCCCTATAAATAATATCTTTGTAAAGCTCTGAATATCTTTTCCTTTTTCACAAAAATATCACTCCCCCTTTCTTTTTCTTTTTTCACATCAATATCACTCCCCGTTTGACATCAATGTCAGAGATCTGACAGTAATATCAAAGAAAAAACATTAACCAAAAAAGCTCACTACTCCCCCTGAGCAGTAGCATCCCACATCAGTGCTGGAATGAATAGTATCTCTGATAATGCATGCAAGACTGATGTCAAACCACATCAATCAAGTCTCTACCGAAGGGGTAGAAACTCCCAATCTATCTCTTAGGTACTCAAATGATTCCTTGGGCAAAGGTTTAGTGAAAATATATGCAATCTTATCTTTAGTGTTCACATAAACCAGTCTAACTTCATTTGCTTCCACCTTCTCCTTTAAAAAGTTATACTTGATAGATATGTGCTTTATTTAGAATGAAATACCAGATTCTTTGATATATCAATTGTAGTAGAGTTATCACAAAGAATAATTGCCGGTGCATCACAATCCACCTTTATATCCTTCAACATTTGCTTCATCCATAAAACTTGTGTATAGTTAGTAGCAACAACAACATACTCAGCTTCAACAATAGATAAAGAAGTACATGACTGTTTCTTGCTGATACATGAAACCAACTTCTTTCCAAGAAAGAATGCTCCACCGCAAGTACTTTTCTAGTCATCAACATCTCTAGGCCAACCAACATCTGTATGTACACATAAAGTAAAGTTATCATCCTTAGGGTTGCACAAGCCATATTTTGATGTACCTTTCAAGTATCTAAAAATCCTTTTTACCAACATCTCATGATTTTCTCTAGGATCACTCTGAAATTATGAAACAATACAAACAACATTCATAATGTTAGGCCTAGTCTGAGTCAAATAAAGAAAACCTCCAATCATAGATTTGTATCTTGTAGGATTTACCACTGCAGAAACATCTTTTCTTGTGAATTTCTCACTTCTAACTATAGGAGTACTTACCAGTTTAGAATCTCCTATACCAAATTTCTTCAATAATTCCTTAGCATATTTAGTTTGACAGATGAAAATACCTTTGTCAGTCTGAGTAATTTGCAAACCTAAGAAAAATTTCATCTCACCAATCATAGACATCTCAAATTCTTTCTCCATATTCTTAGAAAATTATATGCATAACTTATCTTCACCTCCAAAAATAGTGTCATCAACAAATACTTCAATAATCAGTATATCATCATCAGTGATCTTATAATATAAATTACCGTCAGCATTTCCCTTAGTAAAACCAAACTTCAAAAGATATTTATCCAACCTTGCATACCAAGCTCTAGCTACTTGTTTCAATCCATACAAAGCTTTCCTTAGCCTACAAACTATATCTGTATCATCTGATAGTGAAAAACCACTAGGTTGCTCAATATAAACTTACTCATCAAGATCCCCATTCAAAAATGCACATTTAACATCCATCTGATAAACCTTGTAGTTTTTATAAGCAACATAGGCAAGAAATAATCTTACAGTTTCAATCCTCACTACAGGTGCAAAAGTCTCTCCATAATAAATTCCTTCCTTTTGAGAATATCTTTTACAAACCAATCTAGCCTTATTCCTTATAACTTGACCATCCTCATTTAATTTATTCCTAAAAAACCATTTAGTTCGAATAGCATTTTTATGTTTAGGCCAGGGAACCAAGGTCCATGTGTTATTTTTCTCAATCTGATCTAATTCTTCTTCCATAGCTTTCAACCAATGTTCATCTTTAGATGCCTCAATTATTGATACCGGTTCAACTTGTGAAATTAAACATACCTCATTAGTTTCCAATCTTCTTCTTGTCGTCACTCCATTGCTCTTATCTCCAATGATTTGATCTTCTGAATGATTCAATCTCACATACCTAGGAGTCTTCTAACTTTCTGCTCCTCTTCCTTTTTCTCCAGTTACTATAGAATTCTCTGATACTGTCAGAGTAACTAGTTCAACTCTCTGTTCCTATAAAAGTGCTACCGGTTCAGATATAATCATTTCCACTACCGGTTCCTTCTCATAAAATTTGATTTGACTTTTGTTAAGCTCGTCTGCTTTGACATTAGCACTCTCCACAATTCTCTACAATCTCTTGTTATAACATCTATATGCTTTTCTTTCATTATAATAACCAAGAAATATACCTTCATCACATCTAGAATCAAATTTTCCAATAATATCATCTCTCCTAATATAACATTTACTACCAAAAATTCTAAAATACACAACTGTAGGCATATTGCCAAACCATAATTCATAAGGTGTCTTACCAGTTTCTCCTTTGATATGTACTCTATTGAATGTATAAACCATTGTAGTCATTGCTTCTCTCCAGTAGATATGAGGTAGACTAGCTTCCATCATCATTGTTCTAGCAGCATCCAAGATAGTTATGTTCTTCCTTTCCACAATTCCATTCTGCTGAGGTGTCCAGGGAGTAGAAAATTGTCTTCTTATACCATACTTATCACAAAATTTCTGATTAATATGAAAACAAGTTTTAAGGACCTGAAACCTTTAACATAGGAGCATAAGATAGTTCATCAAAAAGCATCTAGACCAGCATTAAAACAACTTACAAAAAGACTGGCAAAAAGGCCAGTAAACCAAACGGAAAACTAAAGAAAGGAACATCAAAGCGGAAAAACCAGAGAAAAGACAAAAATGACAAACAACAACTATAAAGACTTAAGAAGATCAGCTGCCTTATTGATCAGCTGGTCATAGTTTGTCAAAGCAACTTTGAGTTCTTCCATATCCTTGTTTGGCTTCTTTTCCTTCTTTTTGCCTCTGGTCCTTGTTCTAGGTCCTTGCACTTCTTCCATACCTTCAATGTCAGGTTCTAGCTCCACGGAGTCCTTCTCATTCTCTAGTTTGCTGATGAGAATTTTGGTATTGTTGGCCGAGGGATTCAGAATGCTATATCTTTGTTCAGCTATGTTTTTGAGGCATTTTTCAATTTTGTTGAATTTGTTGTCAGTTTCCACCATTCTCTGGTCCGTAGAATTGTCATTGGTTTTTATCTTTGTCAGGGCCTTTTCAATTTTTGCAAACCTAGGGTTGAAGGAATCTCTTATCTCTTCAGCTCTGGCAATAATTTTACTCAAATCCTGAACATATTCAGCCATTAATTTGCCTTCACCAATACTGATTGTCTCCAGAATTTGGACCTTGTGGCTCAACTTCTTATTGTCCTCCACAACTTTCTTGTAACAGTTAATTAACCAATCAATGGTGTCCAAAAACCCTTTCAAACCCTCAGTGGGAGGTTTTGAAGGGGGAATTTTCTCACCAGGATTGTCCTGTTCATTTTTGGGGGCATCGCCACTACTGATCTTATCGATATTTTCACCAACCCTCTGATCAAAACCTTCCCCTGTGAGCTCCTCCTCCAATTTTTGGTCAATGTCAAGATCCTTTCTTTGCACTTTATCCTCCAGTTCCATATCATAATCATCCTGCCTCTTTTGTTTGTTCCTTATCTGAATGGAAGTTTTAGTTTTCTTATTCTGAGGAGACTGGGGTTCATCTTTCTTAGAATCCTTAGAGACCTCCTCCTCCTCCTCCGAGTGGATCTAGAAACCTTTTCTTTCATTTTTTTCTTACCCTTAGAAGAGGAGGGCTTGGTACTCACCTATTTTCTTTTCTTACCAATTTCAGCTTCAAAGTCTTCTAGACTCTCCTCCGACTCACTCATCGAATCACTTTCAGATTCCCCACCCATAGAAAAACCAGAATCTGACCCCTCCTCCTCAGACTCAGAGATAGAAGGCTAGGGACGGGTAATTTGGTTAGCTTTTAAATGGTCATAAATTAACACCATAAGACCTTGATGCATGGTTGTATCACCCTTAGGGTTCTCTTTATGGGCTTTAATAGTAGCATTCTTTGAAGACATCAGGAAATATGGAATATTAATCTTTTCATCATATCTGAAATGATTAAGCAATACAAAATGATAGCCATACACTTTTGTGAATCTTCCATCCAAGGTAATGTAATGCATAATATCAAACAGAACCTCCCTCCACAGCTTAACAAATGCCCTAGGCGGGTAGTAGGTTTTACTTAGCTTTACCAGGTGCTTATTCTCCTTTGCCATTTTGAGGTATCACTCAATTTCCTCCTTGCTCAGTTTTCTATCTTTTTAGTAATTGCTTCCTTCCCTGCAAAGACCCGTGACATGGGCAATGAGGTCTTCATCAATGGAGATTGTTTGATCTCCCATCTTTAGGGTGCCCTTCCTCCAGTTTTTGTAGAAAAAATTAGTGATTATGGTGTCTCTCCATAAACTTTGTAAACCTGCCCTTCTACAAGATGTTCCAAATTACCTCCTTTTGTTTCCACTCCTTACAATTGTTGGGTTCATAGTGGTGTCTATTTCCTCTCATTTTTTTGCTTTTCAAAACAAAAGACCTAGAGCTGCAAAAAGCTATAGGAAAGAAATTTCTCGAAGCGACCACATATACCCTAAAAGCATGGGAAAAGGTGGCATTTGTCTTGTAATAAATGGTACTGACAAAATGATAATTACTCATAGCCCTCCTATTAATCCATTTAATCATTATTTTGTCCATTTATGTTCTTTGGGGTATTGTTCTATCGATCCATGAAAATGATCAATTTGATGTCATTGAGGAGACCCTCTTCACCCTTCCAGGTAATGATATTGTTGTGATTGACCACCACGTTGGCTACCCAGTCAGCTGGACCATTAGCCTCATGATAAATGTGGGAAATAAAACATTTATCGAAGGTGTTGATGAGATCTCTAGAAGCCTTTATTATATTGTTGATAGTCCATGAAGGCTTAGAAGTTCCTTTTAGGCACTTGATGATGTTATTAGAATCCCCCTCAATCCATAGATAGGGATAGTTCCATCTTTTAGCCAGGAGAATGCCTTGGAGAGAAGCCATAGCTTCCGCTATGTGGTTAGTTTGGAAACCTATAGGAACAATAATCATTTCCTTACAACTGCCATTTTCATCTCTGAGAATTGCACCACATCCAACTAGGCTAGGATTACCTTTGGCAGCTCTGTCAAAGTTGATTTTGAGCCACCCATGAGGGGGAGAGTGCCATCTAGCTTTTAGTCTCTTGTTTTGTTTTGGATAAGTAATAACAACACTCTTCAGATTCCAGGAGTTGAAAATATGAGTTTCCATGGGGTTGGTAGAATTGCATGGATCCCCAATGTTCCTAATGTTCTCCACAATAGTCCTTTGAATTTTCTAGAAAACAACAACTTGGGTGAGAGAAGTGTCCCTAAAGATCCAGTTGTTCCTTTCTTTCCAGATTCCCCATAGGATGTGAGGGAGGTATAGCTGCCACAAAGATCTCAAAGCGGGGTTAGACCAATGATAACTCCAAGAATGGAACAAATCTTGGATAGAGTTAGGAAACACCCATTCCATACAAAAATTCTTAAGAAATCTTTCCCAAATTGAAACAGTGAAGGAACAGTGGATAGCCAAATGGTCCACAGACTCTTCCTCCTCAAGACATAAAGCACACCTATTTGGGAAGAAAAAACCTCTAACCTTAAGATTGTCTAAGGTCAAAATTTTGTTTTGAAGAATTGTCCAATAGAAAAAAATGATCTTAGGGATTAGACCCTTTATCCAGGCTTTATACCAAAAGAGATTCTCTGAGAGGGTAGGGGAAAGAACACCATACATTGAAGAGACAATAATGTTGCATTTGGTTCATATTTCCAAATAAGATAATCTTCCTAATTGTTCAACCATGCAAAAGACAGATGATTCTTAAGATTGATAAGGTAAGGATGGATACTTTCAATGTTCTGCCATTTATGACCTATCCAATACCCCTTAACCAAGGAGCCAAAGACTCTAATATAGGGGGCAGCAAAAGGGGCCCAATCAAGGATTTCAATAAAAGGCTTCTCAAGTAACCAGGGGTACTCCCAAAATCTAACTTTCCTACCATTACCAACTCTCCATTTCACCCCTTTAGCAATGCTATCTTTACACTTAGAGGCATGATTCCAAATATGGGACCCATTAATACCGAAATCAGAATTGATGAAAGAGAGAAGAGAAGAAGACAAAAGAGGATACTTACTTCTCCAAATTTTACACCATTCACTATTAGAGTGGAACAATCTCCAAACTTGTTTAGACAAAAGAGCTTCATTGAGGGTCCAGATTCTCCTTAGTCCCAGACCACCTTTACTTTTTGATCTGCAAACCTTATCCCAAGCCACTAATGCCATTCTTTTCTTTTCCTCTACCCCTGACCAAAGAATTTTTTTTTGGATTTTCTTAATAGCATCAACATACTTAATTGGAATTCTAAAGAGGCTAAGGGCATAAATAGGAATGCTTTGAAGGGATACTTTAAGAAGTTGAAGCTTGCCAGCATGACTTAAGAGAACACCTTTCCAACCAGCAAAATTTCTCTGAAATTTATCCACAAGAGAAATCCAAAAGGAATTAGGTGGAGCAATGCCCAGGGGGAGACAAAGATAAGTAGTAGGAAGATCAACAGTCCGACATTCCAGAATTTTGTAGATTCTATGTTGTCTTCTCTCAGGAGTGTTGATGAAAAACACTTCACTTTTAACCTAGCTGATAAGCTGGCTAGAAGCAAAAGCAAACTTACAAAGGGTGTCCTTCAGGATTTTGGCTTTCGAAATGCTCGAATCCCCTATAAAAATGGTGTCATCCACAAATTGTTGGTGGGAGAAAGTGTGATTAAACTCACTATTGCATATGTGCTTATCACAAAAGTTATTAAACTCACCTGATGTGAATTCTCCACCATGGTACGATCTCAAATATTTAATCTTCAATCTTGTCTTAGTTTCCACTTTAGCCTTAAATATTTTAAACTTTTCAAATGCTTCAGATTTTTCTTTTAGAAAAGTAACCCACATCATTCTAGAATAATCATTAATGATTAGCATGAAATATCTCACCTTGAAAATTTTTAACTCTAGCAAGGCCACATAAATCAATATGAATAAGATCATTAACATCATTTGATTTATCTTGTATACTCCTAAAAGAGGTTCTGACCTGTTTACCCATTTGGCATTCTTTACATACCAGATTATAGGGCTTCATAATCTTAGGTATGTCCCTAATTGCCTTGGTTGAACTGATCTTCACAATGCAATCAAAATTCACATGACACAACCTTTTATGCCATAGCCAACTCTCATCAATCCATGTAATCAAACATATCTTCTCGCTGGAGTTCAAATGAAATATATTACCTTTTGTTTGTGTACGGTTGCTATCTCCAAGCTAGATCTGTTAATGATTTTGCATTTTCCATCCTTTAACTGTAATTGAAATCCCTTATCTACCAATTGTCCTACACTCAAAAGATTATGTCCCAAACCTTCAACATAATAAACATTGTCAGTATTGTTCTTACCATCCAATGATATAGTTCCTTTTCCTTTGATCATACATGCCTTATCATCTCCAAATCTAACTAGACCACCATCAAATTCTTACAAAGAAAGAAACTTCCCTTTATCTCCAGTCATATGATGTGAACAACCACTATCAATTACCTATTCATCCTTGTCTTCAATTCTAGCAATGAGTGCCTTCTCTTCAGGTACATTCTCTTCCAGTGCCGGATCATCTTCCTTGATAGCCAAGAATACCCATTCCTTCCCTTTGCTGAATCCACTAGTAGAGTCTTCTGTTGGTTCATCATTAGAATCACTAATGTCTTCCTCATCCTCTATGTAGCATGATTTGTCTCTATTTTTCTTGTATTTATACTTGTTCTGATATCCAGGGTTAGGCTTAAATGATCTTCTAACTCTTTCTTCAAATCTTGAATATCTTTCAGGACATCTAGATGCAAAATGACCCATCTTATTACATGCAAAACATTTAAAAGGTGCTTTTCCTTCATACTTACTTCCTATCGGTCCTTTAGGTACTCTTCTAGCAAATAGTGCTTCAAGTTGCTCAAAATCATCATCTTCTCTTTTCATATCTTCCAATTCCTTTGCATACAATCCACCTTTATATCCTTCAACATTTGCTTCATCCATAAAACTTGTTCATAGTTAGTAGCAACAACAACATACTCAGCTTCAACAGTAGATAAAGAAGTACATGACTATTTCTTGCTGATCCATGAAACCAACTTCTTTCCAAGAAAGAGAGATCCACCCAGAGTACTTTTTTGGTCATCAACATCTCCAACCCAATCAACATCTATATATGCACATAAAGTAAAATTATCATCCTTAGGGTACCACAAGCCATATTCTGATGTACCTTTCAAGTATCTAAAAATCCTTTTTACCACCATCTCATGATTTTCTCTAGGATCACTCTAAAATCTTGAAACAATACAAACAAAATTCATAATGTCAGGCCTAGTCTAAGTCAAATAAAGCAGACCTTCAGTTATAGATTTATATCTTGTAGTATTTACTAGTTCAGAAACATATTTTCTTGTCAATTTCTCACTTGTAACCATAGGAGTACTTACCAGTTTAGAATCTCCCATACCGAATTTCTTCAACAATTCCTTAGCATACTTAGTTTGACAGATGAAAATACCTTTGTCAGTCTAAGTAATTTGCAAACCTAAGAAAAATTTCATCTCACCAATCATAGAGATCTCAAATTCTTTCTCCATATTCTTAGAAAATTCTATGCATAACTTATCTTCACCTCCAAAAATAATATCATCAACAAATAGTTCAATAATCAATATATCATCATCAATGATCTTATAATATAAATTACTATTAGCACTACCCTTAGTAAAACCAAGCTTCAAAAGATATTTATCCAGCCTTGCATACCAAGCTCTAGGTACTTGTTTCAATCCATATAAAGATTTCCTTAGCCTACAAACCATATCTGTGTCATCTGATAGTGAAAAACCATCAAGTTGCTCAATATAAACTTCCTCATCAAGGTCCCCATTCCAAAATGCACATTTAACATTCATCTAATAAACCTTGTAGTTTTTATAAGTAGCATAGTGAAGAAATAATCTTACACCTTCAATCCTAGCTATAGGTGCAAAAGTCAATCCATAATCAATTCCTTCCTTCTAAGAATATCTTTTACAAACCAATCTAGCCTCATTCCTTATAACTTAACCATCCTCATTCAATTTATTCCTAAAAACCCATTTAGTTCCTATAACAGTTTTATTTTTAGGCCAGGGAACCAAGGTCCATGTGTTATTTTTCTCAATCTGATATAATTCTTCTTCCATATCTTTCAACCAATGTTCATCTTTACATGCCTAAATTACTGTACTAGTTCAATTTATTAAATTAAACATACATAATTAGTTATCAGTCTTCTTCTTGTCATCACTCCATTTCTTGTATCTGCAATGATTTGACCTTCTAAATGATTCAATCTCACATACCTAGGAGTCTTTTGACTTTGTGTTCCTCTTCCTTGTTCTTCTGTTACTGTAGAATTATTTGATACTGCCGGAGTAACTAGTTCAACTTTTTTTTTTGGTAAAGGTTCTACAGGTTCAGATATAATCATTTCTACTACCGGTTCCTTCTCATAAACTTTGATTTGTCTTTTGTTCAACTCATCTACTTTGACATTAGCACTCTCTACAATTCTTTGAAATCTCTTGTTTTAACATCTATATGTTTTTCTTTCATTAGAATAACCAAGAAATATGTCTTGATCACATCTAGGATCAAGTTTTCCAATAATATCATCTCTCGTGTTATAACATTTACTACCAAAAATTCTGAAAAACTTAACTGTAGGTGTATTACCAAACCATAATTCATAAGGTGTCTTATCGGTTTCTCCTTTGATATATACTTTGGTGAATGTATAAACCGTTGTACTCACTGCTTCTCTCCAGTAGATATGAGGTAGACTAGCTTCCATCATCATTGTTCTAGCAGCATCCAAGATAGCCATGTTCTTCCTTTCCACAACTCCATTCTACTAAGGTATCCAGGGAGCAGAAAATTGTCGTCTTATACCATGCTTGTCACAAAATTTCATTAAACTCACTTGATGTGAATTCTTCACCATGATCTAATCTCAAGTATTTAATATATGATCCTGTCTCGGTTTCCACTTTAGCCTTACAGATTTTTCTTTCAGAAAAGTAACCCACATCATTCTAGAATAATCATCAATGATTAGCATGAAATATCTATCACCTTGAAAACTTTTAACTCTAGCAGGGCCCAATAAATTAGTATGAATAAGATAAAGAACATCATTTGATTTATCTTGTATACTCCTAAAAGATGTTCTAACCTGTTTACCCATTTGACATTCTTTACATACTGGATTATAGGGCTTCATAATCTTATGTATATCCCTAACTGCCTTAGTTGAACTAATCTTCACAATGCAATCAAAATTAATATGACACAACCTTTTATGCTATAGCCAACTCTCATCAATCTATTTAATAAAAAAATTCTTCTCACCAGAGTTCAAATAAAATATATTACCTTTTGTATGTATACCAGTTGTTATCTCCAAGCCAGATCTATTAATGATTTTGCATTTTCCATCCTTGAACTATAATTGAAAACCTTTATCTACCAATTGTCCTACACTCAAAATATTATGCCTCAAACCTTCAACACAATAAACATTGTCAGTATTGTTCTTACCATCCAGTGATATAGTTTCTTTTGCTTTGATCATACATGCCTTGTCATCTCCAAATCTAACTAGACCACCATCAAATTCTTGTAAAGAGAAAAACTTTCCTTTATCTCCAGTCATATGATGTGAACAACCACTGTCAATTACCCATTCATCCTTGTCTTCAATTTTAGCAACAAGTTCCTTCTCTTTAGGTACATTCTCTTCTAGTGCCAGATTATCTTCCTTGAAAGCCAGGAATACCCATTCTTTCCCATTGTCGGATCCACTAGCAAAGTCTTCTCCTGGTTCATCATTAGAATCAATAATACCTTCCTCATCCGCTATGTAGCATGATTTGTCTTTTTTTTCTTGTATTTATACTTGTTCTTATATCTAGGGTTAGGATTAACTGATCTTCTAACTCTTTCTTCAAATCTTGAATTTCTTTCAGGACATCTAGATGCAAAATGACCAATCTTATTACATGCAAAACATTTAAAAGGCATTTTTCCTTCATACTTACTTCCTACCGGTCCTTTAGGTCCTCTTCTAAAAAATAGTGCTTCAAGTTTCTCAAACTCATCATATTCTCTTTTCATATCTTCCAATTCCTTTGCATAAAAAGCTTTCTAGTCTTGCATAACGGTTGTAGATGTAGATGCATGAAAAGAAGGTCCAGATTTCACAGAAGGTCCAAATTTTTCAAGCTCAAAAGAAGATAGTTTCCCAACCAAATTATCTCTATTGATAAATGTATTAGCCATTTTTCTTAACTCATTAATAGCAGTAGACTATTTTGTAAGCTGGTGGTAGGGCTCTCAAGACTTTAGAAATAATTTCATCTTCACTCAAAGTTCCACCACAACATTGAATTCCCATAACAATCTCATTTATCCTTTCCAATAATGAAGTAATCCTTTCATCTTCTTCCACCTTTAGGTTTTCATATCTCACCCAGTAACCATCAAGTTTATAAATCTTCACTGTAGGGTCACCTTCATTAAGAATCTCCAACTTATCCCATATAGCCTTTCTAGATGATTTGTCGGTTAATCCCATTATTTGCTGATCAGAAAGTGCACATAGGAGGGCTTCTCTTGCTCTACAATCATTCTCAAGATCCTTGTCCAGGTTTGCCAGAGGAAGATTGCCAGATCCCAGATTATAGGGCGTGACACCATTTTGTGTGATCTCCCAAATCTCCTTGCCAAGACATCTCAGATGAGTCATACTGTGTAATTTATTCCATCAAGCCTCGAAATATCCCTTTGAAAGATAGCTTCAGAAGAATTGGATGAACTTGAATTATTAGTCACCATAGGATCTTCCTCAAGCAGTTAATCTTTCTGCAGAGAGGACCAAGGCTCTGATACCAATTGTTAGATAGTTCAAATAACCATAAGGCAACTGAGATGGGGGGGTGAATCAATTGTCACAAATTGCCAGAATCATTAGAAATTTAAACTTTAATACCAAAACCCAAAACATTAATACCGAAATAGTAGATAAAGTAATTAAGCATAAGCAATAATCACAAAATAAAAGCCATCCACATAACACCAAGATTTGTACTTGGAAAACCCGATAAATGGAATGTCATGCCCAAAATTTAGGGCAAAAACGGAACGATTTTTTATTTTATAAATACTAATTAATTAACAAGTTCGCTTACACGACAAGCGTTAAAGAAATTACCATAATTATATTCGAGCTAATTCTGAAACGAACTAAGCATAGATAATTCATTAAATATTATTTGCGGAAAACTAACTGGTTTAATTTTATCTCCAACGAGATACCTAGTCATTAGGTTTATTAAATCAATCACGCTAAATGAATAGGAGAGGAATAAAAAATTAATTTAATCTCCAATATGACTATATATTCTAATCAATCATTTTTAAATTTCTCTTTATTACATACTTTAAATTATAACCAAAATTATATAAATATATATATATATATATATATATTTATATATACATATATATATATATATATTTATAATTAAATACTTACTCCCAAATGACCAGAATTATATATATATATATATATATATATATATATATATATATATATATATATATATATATATATATATATATATATATATATATATATATATATATATATATATATATATATATATATCCATATATATATACATATATATATTTACATATATTTAATATATTTTAATTCTTTTTTTTAAAAGCACAATAACTTTCTAAATGCTAATCAATATTTCTCCAACCCTATTTAGGGTTCTATATTTTTTTTTTATATATATAATATCAATTCTAAATTATCATAATATTTTTTTAAATTCATCTACCCTAGCCCTACCCGGCCTAGGGTTTAACCCTTTTTATTATTTCCACTGAATTTTTCCACAGGGCCGAACAAGCGGCGGCGGCCATGTTTTTGTGCAGGTTACGAAGATGGAGGCGGGGAGAGCCGTGGCGCCACTGTGTGGGCGCACAGTGGGCGCCGCGGCACCACTGTATGTCCACACAGTGGGTGCCGCTAGCGGCTCCCCACTGTGTGGCCACACAGTGGCGGCCGCGGCCGTCCACTGTGTGTCCACACAGTGGGAGCCGAAGCGGCTCCACTATGTGTGCACACAGTGGGCGCCGCGCGGCCCTCACTGTGCGTACACACAGTGGGGTCCGCGTGGACCCAAAACAATTCCCCCCTTTTTTTTTTAAATTTTTTTTTTTTTTTTAAAATATATTATATATAAATTTATAATCATAGTTAAAAGGGTGAAAATATTCCAACATATATATATATTTTTTTAAAAAAAAAGATTTACATGCAACAGTATTAAATTAATATAACAAAGGAAAAACATTAAGTTAATTTCAGAAACATATATATATATATATATATATATATATATATATATATATATATATATATATATATATATATATATATATATATATATATATATATATATATATATATATATATATGAAATGTGTTTTTTTAATCAACACTAAGTAAAAATACAATTTAGAAATACGTTTTAAGAAATACAATATACTTCTCTAGAATAAAAAGATTCATTGATTTTTCCTCTAATAAAATATTTACATAAAGCATCTTTTTTTTTTCTTTAAAATACTTAAGATCTTTCAGCATAAATAAACTCCTATTTTGCCACAAGTAAAATATAGATAAAATTTAAATGAAATCTATTCTCTTTTTTTTTCCCATAATACAAAGAGGCTTTTGCATGCAACTCAAAATAACTTTTCTTTTACTAAAAAAAAACCAGAAGTAGAAATAAAACAAGCTTTTCTTTTTTTTTCACAACTCTAAGATATTCTACCAATTTACAGGATGTTTCTTTGTATAGCCACAACAATAAAGCTTCAAGTCTGTTTTTAAGAATTACAACTTGCTTCTCTTTTCTATGAATGAGGCATACTTCTATAACAATTTAAACAAATATCTGCAACTAAATTTAAGTATCTTCAATAATAATCTTCTGTGTCTTTTTCATGGTTCCTATTCTCTTTCTCCTGACTTTCCTGCATAATAGAAAACACAAATATGACCACGGAGTGCTCACCTCCCAGCCTAGGCTAACTGGTAGCCACCCCCGAGCTCGGAGAACCAATTCCTAGACGGGTAACAAACAGGCAAACACATAGAAAGCAAATGCATACAGATTTTCCAGACACATTCCCAACTTGGCTTTCACAGCACCACACCTTGGTGATGAACATTTTCAAAGGGTGGTAGTGGACCAATACCCTGAGGAGAACTGCAAGTATGAAATAAACAAGAAGCCACCTCATGGCACAATAATAATATCAAGAATCTCAACCCCTTATCCCTTATGCCCCCCAAAGGCATTCTAGCCTTATATCCCTCCTTATGACCCCCATTGCACAAAGAGGCCATGCAGCAAGGGTCACTCAAAGATCCCTTGTGATCGCTCTCAAAGAGAGTCTCTCACTCGAGGGTTTGTCACTGCTACCACCCTCAAGATCCTCTTCTCTCCCAAGAGTAAGAGGTCTTGAGAAAACTCCCAAAACACAAGCAAATCATAATGCAAAAATACCAAAAGATTTTCTAACATAAATTTTCAAGAACACAGATTTCTTACACCAACAAACTTCCAGACATAAACAAGAAGAAGACATTAAAAGAATAACTGAAACCCACCTTAATCTGCCCAAAGGTATTATGATATTTGATGAAGAGCTGCCCAATCCACAAATCTTTTTCCTTCTACCCTTAACCAATTTTTCTATTCCATAACATTATTTTCTTTCCAAATTTTCTTCTGTCTCCAAAAATGGAGAGTGGGTGATTACCCTCAAAATCTCAAAATCTTGCTTAAGAAGCTCGATCTCTGAGTTCTCACAAGTTTCTAAAAATCAAAAAGGAAAGAAAGCAAAAATGCAAAAAGACTCTCATTACAAAAGGAAAAATCTAAATTAGATTTAACTTCTAAATTTTCAATTTTCGCTCAACTCAAAAAAGCCAATTTTTAAAGCGTTAAAAAGATCATTATAAAGTAGAAACTTGCCTAAAATTACCCCTAACCCCTAGGTATACCTTATGGGCTTTAGGAAACCCTATTAAACTACCCCTAGGTGTTCATTTAACCCATTTTAAACCCCTCTGAAGTTTATTTTCGGGTCAAACATAAGTTGACCACCCCAAATATTATATTCCCAAAGTATTTATGACAACACATTATTTTATTTAAGAAGAACTATAATTAAACACTTTCCCACCAAGAGACAAAATAAAACATTTAAATTTAAATCCACACATGTGTCAAGTGACACAAATAAAACACTTTTACAAAAATAAAACATGAAATTGTCTCTTGTGGTTTTTACACAATAATTTTAAATAACACTTAACACTCATGCAGCATATACTGTTACGAATAAAATACAACACAAACGGGGTGTTGTCTCTCCAAATAGACAAACCCTGGCTTACGAGCATACATAAGTCTAGGTTTGATTCTCCGTAATTTCCATGGTCACATGGTAAATTTCCTGTGCATCTCAATTTACACATTAGTACTTCCAAATATCCATATATAATACAATTCAATAATATAACAATGCACATCATTACTTGCATACAATTTTCATCTGCACAGATTGAATACATCTTTAATCAAGCAAATTCACATAAGCAATTTCATCCCAATTCACATAAACTAAACATACATCATAGTTCTATATTCAGAGTAAAGTCCTGCAAATTCAATAACGACATCTATCATTGCAATATCATCTTATCTAACAATCATGTAGTGTTCTCTCACAAAATCATATAAGTAAAATCATCAAATCATAGCAATGTTATCCCAAATCCTGAAATCATATAAGTTCTAAGTCTCAAAATGCATCAAAATAAAGTATCCATAATAGTCTAAATATAAAATCCACTGAATGTCAGACTGAGTCGTGGTGAGGCCTCACATCCTCCCCCTCTAGGCATGAACTTCCTCCTAGAGTTCATCAAAGAGGTGGGGGTACTCTGATCTCATACGTGCTGCGTCCTCCCATGAAGCCGTAACCTCATCATAACAATCCCACTGGACCCTAACCTGGTCCAGCTCTTGACCTCGAAGAGCCAATGTCCGGCATGCCAAAATGCGAATGGGCTCCCAAGCTAGCTGCCCGTCCGACTCCACCTGCAAGGCATCCCAATCTAAAATGTGAGACTTATCATAGATATACTTTCTCAAAACTAAAACATGAAACACATCGTGGATGCGTGACAGGCTAGGTGGCAAAGCTAAACGGTAGGCAACTGGGCCTATCCTCTCCAGAATCTCAAAAGGTCCTACAAAGCGAGGTGCGAGCTTAGAACCCTTTCCGTAACGGATTGGACTCTTATGCGGTCGCACTCTCAAGAAAACTCTGTCTCCAACCAAGTAGCTATGATCTATCCTCTTTGCATTGGCATACTTCTTCTGTCTATCCTGAGCCTCTCTGAGACGCTGCCTAATCAAATCCACCTGCTGTTCCATATCCCGAACTAACTTAGGACCAATAGCAACTCTATCCTCTATGCGATCCCAACTCAAGGGCGTCTGGCAAGGCCTACCGTATAATGCCTGGTAGGGTGGCATCCCCAAAGAAGTGTGATGCCCATTGTTATAGGCAAACTCCACTAAGGGAAGATACTCCTCCCACCGGGTCTGATGATCCATGACGTATATACGAAGCATATCCTCTAACACCTGATTGACCCTCTCTGTCTGACCATCTATCTCCGGGTGATAGGCTGTACTGAAATTGAGCTTAGTACCCATAGCTGCCTATAATGACTTCCAAAAGGAAGAAGTGAAAAGAGAATCCCTGTCAGATATAATCTTGCGGGGTACGCCATGAAGCCTAACAATGTCTCGCAAGAACACCTGTGCTACTGCTGGAGCTGTGAATGTAGTACGAACTGGTGAAAAGTGAGCTACTTTGGTCAACTTGTCAACTGTCACCAAGATAGCATCATGGCGATGAGGAGACATAGGGAGACCAATGATGAAATCCATGGATATAGTATCCCACTTCCACTCTGGTATAGCATGTGACTGAAGCAACCCACCTGGATGGCGGTGCTCCGCCTTTACCCTCTGACACTCCAGACATCGAGCTACTATCTCAGCAATGAGCTGCCGCATTCCCGGCCAATGATACAACTGCCTCAAGTCAGCATGCAACTTCTTAACCCCAGGATGCGCTGCATAAGGAGCTCTATGAGCTTCCGTGACAATGAACTCTCACAACCCTCCGGAGGAAGGTACATAAATGCGCCCTCTGTGGCGTAACAGTCCATCGGACTCCAAAGAATAATCCACATATTTCCCTTCTAGAGTAACCTGAGAACGTAATACCTGACAAACCTCTGCATACCATCCATCCTCTGACAAGTGCTGAAGTATACGATCTCTCAAGTCTGTGCCCATGGATATGGTGTAAACCTCATGACGTCTCCTACTCAAGGCATCTGCAACTACATTTTCCTTTCCTTTGATATAGTGAACGTCAAAATCATATTCGCACAAGAACTCCATCCATCTCCTCTGATGTGCATTAAGGTTCGGCTGAGTGAAGATGTACTGAAGACTCTGATGGTCTGAATGCAACTCGAAGTGATGTCCTAAAAGGAAGTGTCTCCACCTCACAAGTGCATGCACTACTGCTGCGAGCTCAAGGTCGTGAGTGGGATAATTAAGTTCATGAGTCTTAAGTTTCCTAGACTCGAAAGCTATGGCCCTACCATCCTGCATAAGAACTGCCCCTAAACCCTCTAGGGAAGCATCTGTACAAACCATGAAGTCAGCTGAAGGATCTGGTACAATAAGGATAGGAGTGCTAGTAAGTGCCTTCTTGAGTTCCTAAAAGGCCTTCTCGCACTTCTCTGTCCACTCAAATTTCTTCCCTTTACGCTGAAGAGAAGTAATAGGGTGTGTGACTCTAGAGAAACCCTCGACAAAACATCGGTAATACCCTGCTAAACCCATGAAACTCCTGACCTCTGTCACACTGGTAGGCGCTGGCCAATCCATAATAGCCCTAATATTTGATGGGTCAACTGAGATCCCATCACCGGAAATAACGTGTCCAAGGTACTTGACCTCAGATCGAAAGAAAGCACACTTCGATAGGCTGCCAAACAACTGGTTATCCCGCAAACAATGCAATACCTGTTTCAGGTGCTCCTCATGCTCCTTCTCGTTCCGAGAATATATCAATATATCATCGAGGAACACAATAACAAAACGGTCCAGAAAGGTGCGGAACACCCCATTCATGAGGCTCATAAAAACTGCTAGGGCATTCGTAAGTCCAAAGGGGACTACGGTAAACTCATAGTGACCATATCTAGTGCGAAATGCAGTCTTGTGGATATCACTTTCCACTATTCTCAACTGATGGTATCCAGACTTCAAATCTATTTTGGAAAAGACTTTGGCACCCTGAAGCTGGTCAAATAAATCATCAATTCTGGGCAAGGGATATCGGTTCTTGATGGTTACTTTATTTAGCTGCCGATAATCCATACATAATCGGAGAGATCCATCCTTCTTCTTTACGAAGATGACTGGTGCACCCCACGGGGATACGCTAGGACGGATATGAACCTTGTCAAGAAGTTCCTCAAGCTGAATTTTAAGTTCATTAAGCTCATTTGTGGTCATTCTATAAGGTGCTCTGGAAACTGGCTCAGCTCCTGGTACTAGGTTTATATGAAAATCAATCTCTCTGCGGGGAGGCATTCCCAGTAACTCTAAAGGAAATACATCTGAATATCCCTTAAGGATAGGATGGTCATCGAGCGATGTTTCTCTTTCCTCCTCTTCCCCTCTATCACTGATAGTGATAGCAAAAAGCTCACATCCCTTCCGCATGCTCTGCTTAAGCTGCATTGCGGAGATCATACGAAGAGACACAGGCCTCTGAATCCCGGCGATAACTATGGGCGAACCATGATCATCCTCACACTCGATCCTTTTCAGGCGGCAATCCATCTTGGCTCTGTGGGCATAAAGCCAATCCATGCCAAGTACGATTCCGTAAGATCCAAGTGGATTCACTCTAAGGTCTACTAAAGTGGTGGTCTTGCCAATCTGCAGCTGACATGCCCTAACCTCTGATTCCACTGACACTCTAGCCCCTGACGCTAATTCCACTTCCCAACTGACACCCTGCCTAGTTGCCACTAGCCCGCAACGCTCCACAACCGATGGAGATATAAAGGAGTCAGTAGCTCCTAAATCAAACAAAATAGATACATTGTTACCTTTGATTATACCTGTAGATTCGATAACCGTGGCCTGATGCTCAGCCTGGCGGTTGTCAACCGCTGCGAAAACTCTATGGGACCTGCCCATATCACCAACTGTCGGCTCTGAAGTGGCCATCCGCTGACTCCCTACTACCTGTCCCTGAGGGAAATCCCTCGCCATATGCCCCATGGCTCCACATGTAAAGCAAGCACCCCATGCCTGGAACTGGGCACCCTGAGGCCTAGAAAATGCCTGACCTCCTATCCTACTGGATCTGCTGTACCCACCCCTGGAGGACTGCTGGGTCCCCGCCGGCTGTGTGTACTGCACCTGTGCTCTCTGATCATGTTTCTGTCCCTGAGTCTGCCACTGCTTGGGCTTGGAGCCCTGCTGATACTGTGGAGGCTTCTGCCTCTGGTTCTGTGGTGTCTATTGTGGAGGAGGGGGTTTGGAGAACCCCTGAGAATTTTGGTTGTTCCCTTTCCAATGTGGTTTCTGGAATCCATAAGTCTGAGGTGCGGGATTTCGGTTCTGAAACCGATCCTTATTATCTTGTGGTCTAACCTGAATTTCCTCGGCAATCAGTGCCTTCTCTACAGCAACCCGAAGGCTCTCTGGGGCGGACATCCTAACAGGCCCGGCTATACCGGCATTTAATCCCCTGATGAAGCGGTTTACAAGAAGTTTCTCATCCTTAAGATAATCTACATATGGCAACAACTCAAAGAATTTACTCTCATACTGGGTTACTGACAAGCCTTTTTGTTGGAGATCATGAAATTCGTCTATACGACGCTGTCTGAAGTGTTCTGATAGGTACCTCTCACGGAACCTCTCTGTGAATATCTCCCAAGTGAGTGTATTAGGAACTAATCCGCATTTGTACTCTTCCTGTCTCCACCAAGTGGAGGCTGTCCCTCTCAGAAGATGAATTGCAACACGTGCTTTCAAGTTGCTCTCATAAGAACGCAACGCAAAGCACCTCTCAAGACTCAGAAGCCATGCCTCGGCCTCTACTCCATCTGTAGAACCTCCGAAGGATGGTGGTTGGAGGCGCATGACCTCCCTGATGAGATCCCCTGGATCTCGACGACCTCTCTCAAAATAAACTGGTTCCACTACTGGAGGTGGTCCTGGCATATGCACTGACTCTGGCTCATTTCCACCCTGACTCTCTATAGGAATCGGAGCTGGGCTCCTGCTTTGCTCTCTAACAATAGATCTATGACTCCCAGAGTCATGACTCCTAACCTGAGGGTTCTCTGCTGGGATCCTTTCCTGAACAATGCCAATAAGATTCTGAATGACTGCTAAAAGGTCTCGGTTAGGTTCATTTGGCTTTTTAGGAGGTGCTTCTGGGTTCTCCTCTGGAACTGATGCCTCCCTCTCTACCTCATTGCGTGCTATGTGCACACGTCTAGGACCCCGTCCGCGCTTGCGAGCTTGTCGCGTCGTTGGAGGCATCCTTAGAGGAAAATAAGGCAAAACAATTAATTAATTAATTTTAGAATTAAATTCAATTAAATTCAAAAATCAATTTAACAAAATAATTTTAAATATTCTAAGGTGAAACGTAAGTGAGTAAGGCTCCTAGTGTGGAAACCTTGCTCTGATACCAAAATGTCATGCCCAAAATTTAGGGCAAAAATGGAACGATTTTTTTTTTTTATAAATACTAATTAATTAACAAGTTCGCTTACACGACAAGCGTTAAAGAAATTACCATAATTATATTCAAGCTAATTCTGAAACGAACTAAGCATCGATAATTCGTTAAATATTATTTGCGGAAAACTAACTGGTTTAATTTTATCTCCAACGAGATACCTAGTCATTAGGTTTATTAAATCAATCACGCTAAAGGAATAGGAGAGGAATAAAAAATTAATTTAATCTCCAATATGACTATATAGTCTAATCAATCATTTTTAAATTTCTCTTTATTACATACTTCAAATTATAACCAAAATTATATAAATATATATATATATATATTTATATATACATATATATATATTTATAATTAAATACTTACTCCCAAATGACCAGAATTATATATATATATATATATATATATATATATATATACATATATATATTTACATATATTTAATATATTTTAATTCTTTTTTTTAAAAGCACAATAACTTTCTAAATGCTAATCAATATTTCTCCAACCCTATTTAGGGTTCTATATTTTTTTTTATATATATAATATCAATTCTAAATTATCATAATATTTTTTTAAATTCATCTACCCTAGCCCTACCTGGGCTAGGGTTTAACCCTTTTTATTATTTCCACTGAATTTTTCCACAGGGCCGAACAAGCGGCGACGGCCATGTTTTTGTGCAGGTTACGAAGATGGAGGCGGGGAGAGCCGTGGCGCCACTGTGTGGGCGCACAGTGGGCGCCGCGGCACCACTGTGTGTCCACACAGTGGGCGCCGCTAGCGGCTCCCCACTGTGTGGCCACATAGTGGGAGCCGAAGTGGCTCCACTGTGTGTGCACACAGTGGGCGCTGCGCGGCCCTCACTGTGCGTACACATAGTGGGGTCCGCGTGGACCCAAAACAATTCCCCCCTTTTTTTAAATTTTTTTTTTTTTTTTAAATATATTATATATAAATTTATAATCATAGTTAAAAGGGTGAAAATATTCCAACATATATATATATATATTTTTAAAAAGATTTACATGCAACAATATTAAATTAATATAACAAAGGAAAAACATTAAGTTAATTTCAGAAACATATATATATATATATAAATATATATATATATATATATATAAATATATATATATATATATATAAATTTATATATATATATGTATATATATATATGAAATGTGTTTTTTTAATCAACACTAACTAAAAATACAATTTAGAAATACATTTTAAGAAATACAATATACTTCTCTAGAATAAAAAGATTCATTGATTTTTCCTCTAATAAAATATTTACATAAAGCATCTTTTTTTTTCCTTTAAAATACTTAAGATCTTTCAGCATAAATAAACTCCTATTTTGCCACAAGTAAAATATAGATAAAATTTAAATGAAATCTATTCTCTTTTTTTTTCCCATAATACAAAGAGGCTTTTGCATGCAACTCAAAATAACTTTTCTTTTACTAAAAAAAAACCAGAAGTAGAAATAAAACAAGCTTTTCTTTTTTTTTAACAACTCTAAGATATTCTACCAATTTACAGGATGTTTCTTTGTATAGCCACAACAATAAAGCTTCAAGTCTGTTTTCAAGAATTACAACTTGCTTCTCTTTTCTATGAATGAGGCATACTTCTATAACAATTTAAACAAATATCTGCAACTGAATTTAAGTATCTTCAATAATAATCTTCTGTGTCTTTTTCATGGTTCCTATTCTCTTTCTCCTGACTTTCCTGCATAATAGAAAACACAAATATGACCACGGAGTGCTCACCTCCCAGCCTAGGCTAACTGGTAGCCACCCCCGAGCTCGGAGAACCAATTCCTAGATGGGTAACAAATAGGCAAACACATAGAAAGCAAATGCATACAGATTTTCCAGACACATTCCCAACTTGGCTTTCACAGCACCACACCTTGGTGATGAACATTTTCAAAGGGTGGTAGTGGACCAATACCCTGAGGAGAACTGCAAGTATGAAATAAACAAGAAGCCACCTCATGGCACAATAATAATATCAAGAATCTCAACCCCTTATCCCTTATGCCCCCCAAAGGCATTCTAGCCTTATATCCCTCCTTATGACCCCCATTGCACAAACAGGCCATGCAGCAAGGGTCACTCAAAGATCCCTTGTGATCGCTCTCAAAGAGAGTCTCTCACTCGAGGGTTTGTCACTGCTACCACCCTCAAGATCCTCTTCTCTCCCAAGAGTAAGAGGTCTTGAGAAAACTCCCAAAACACAAACAAATCATAATGCAAAAATACCAAAAGATTTTCTAACATAAATTTTCAAGAACACAGATTTCTTACACCAACAAACTTCCAGACATAAACAAGAAGAAGACATTAAAAGAATAACTGAAACCCACCTTAATCTGCCCAAAGGTATTATGATATTTGATGAAGAGCTGCCCAATCCACAAATCTTTTTCCTTCTACCCTTAACCTATTTTTCTATTCCATAACATTATTTTCTTTTCAAATTTTCTTCTGTCTCCAAAAATGGAGAGTGGGTGATTACCCTCAAAATCTCAAAATCTTGCTTAAGAAGCTCACTCTCTGAGTTCTCACAAGTTTCTAAAAACCAAAAAGGAAAGAAAGCAAAAATGCAAAAAGACTCTCATTCCAAAAGGAAAAATCTAAATTAGATTTAACTTCTAAATTTTCAATTTTCGCTCAACTCAAAAAAGCCAATTTTTAAAGCATTAAAAAGATCATTATAAAGTAGAAAATTGCCTAAAATTACCCCTAACCCCTAGATATACTTTATGGGATTTAGGAAACCCTATTAAACTACCCCTAGGTGTTCATTTAACCCATTTTAAACCCCTCTGAAGTTTATTTTCGGGTCAAACATAAGTTGACCACCCCAAATATTATATTCCCAAAGTATTTATGACAACACATTATTTTATTTAAGAAGAACTATAATTAAACACTTTCCCACCAAGAGACAAAATAAAACATTTAAATTTAAATCCACACGTGTCAAGTGACACAAATAAAACACTTTTACAAAAATAAAACATGAAATTGTCTCTTGTGGTTTTTACACAATAATTTTAAATAACACTTAACACTCATGCAGCATATACTGTTATGAATAAAATACAACACAAACGGGGTGTTGTCTCTCCAAATAGACAAACCCTGGCTTACGAGCATACATAAGTCTAGGTTTGATTCTCTGTAATTTCCATGGTCACATGGTAAATTTCCTGCACATCTCAATTTACACATTAGTACTTCCAAATATCCATATATAATACAATTCAATAATATAACAATGCACATCATTACTTGCATACAATTTTCATCTGCACAGATTGAATACATCTTTAATCAAGCAAATTCACATAAGCAATTTCATCCCAATTCACATAAACTAAACATACATCATAGTTCTATATTCAGAGTAAAGTCCTGCAAATTCAATAACGACATCTATCATTGCAATATCATCTTATCTAACAATCATGTAGTGTTCTATCACAAAAGCATATAAGTAAAATCATCAAATCATAGCAATGTTATCCCAAATCCTGAAATCATATAAGTTCTAAGTCTCAAAATGCATCAAAATAAAGTATCCATAATAGTCTAAATATAAAATCCACTGAATGTCAGACTGAGTCGAGGTGAGGCCTCACATGGAAAAACCATGGTGGGAAGACTACCCACAGGCAGATAATACTTCTATAGTAAGTATGTGAATTATAATTGAGGGGCCTGCACTTGCAAGTAGGCCAATAGCCTAGAGTGCACTGCTCATCACAAAAGGATCCTCACTGACTATATAGAAATCTACACTACAATTTGAAGAAGTGTTGAACTGCAAAAGATAGCATCTCCTATGTCTGAGTACAATTTCAGTTTAAGCTCAATAACGGAGGACTAAATCCTCTTACATAAACTCAATTCGATCTGCAATGATAGACCAACTCCTCTACCTGAATGATATTACATTTTTCACACATTACATTCCTTGACCATGACCTCTAACATTAACCATGATGATCTACAATGAGATCTTACATCTATTTATACAAAATCCTTGATGATAAACAATTAGGTTGGCCACTAGATGATTAAAGAATTACATATTTACAAACCATGTTGGTCTTAGGCCAAACAAATAATATGAAGACATAAGACATTCCAAAAATATATCAATAGGCCCTATCCACACATTACATTAAAGTTGGTCCATAACCTATATCAACCGGTACCAAGAATAGGTCCAGATGACACATCAATGATCTCCATCTACCGAGTCTCAAACATGATCACCAATAGCATCCTGAAACTCCATTGGAAGTTGCACCAACACCACTTATGTAATTCATCAAAGATCTCCATCAAAAGCTCTACCGGTGAAACCCTCACTGAAACTAGAAACCAAGCTTCTAAGCAAGCAAGATAGCATCCGGTCTCCAGACCAAAACCAACTAACCAAATATGAGCATGAGTATCATGAACAAGACAATTCCATCACTAGACTATACTAGAGCCTATCGGATTATGTTAGATCCAAGTTAACTAGAAACCACTCAACCTACCAGGACCAGAAGGGTGTTGGTAAAGCATCCAAACAACTAGTGTTGGCATCAATGACAAAACATCAATGAAACAC
This sequence comes from Cryptomeria japonica, assembly GCF_030272615.1. Taxonomy (NCBI): domain Eukaryota; kingdom Viridiplantae; phylum Streptophyta; class Pinopsida; order Cupressales; family Cupressaceae; genus Cryptomeria; species Cryptomeria japonica. The sequence continues at coordinate 437,579,952 of NC_081409.1, forward strand.
ATAATAAATTCCACTAAATGGCCAACATTCTTTTGATTTTATATTTTGGTGACATGTCTTTTAGCTTTTTCAAGATGTATCTGACTAGAGGTTATATCTCTAGGATGTCTTTGACTAGAAAGGCAAGGATGGGATATGTTCACCTATTATTTTGTTGTCTATGGATTATCTCTTAGTAATGATATGACTTGTCCAAGGATATGAGGATACTGCGAGTCTAGTGTGAACTGGGGCATTCCTTGTTTGTGAGTGTCTAATCTCCATGCAAATGGGTACAATGACTTTCTGGGTTGAACCTATACCTATATTATAATAGCCTATTTGACATAATAAAGCTCAATTATGATAAAGCACAAGAAGTTCTTTCACTTCCATATCTTCTACCTTCCATCCCTCTTTCTTGATTGAACTCCATCATCCTTCCTGAGTTCGTGTAGCCCACTATCACATGATTGAGTATAATGACATACCAAAATAATCTACATTTCATTCACCCGCATCAACACATATTAGTAATTGTCATACATACATATAGATATCATAATTACATCACATCCCAAACACACTATTTATTATCATATCATATATACATTTGCATTCTCATCATGTAAACAATTATAGCATGTTAATAATCATACATTCATCCACATATAGTACATCTACATTTGCATAAGCATATAAAACAAAACAGAACCAAAACATATTGCATATCATCATGGATATATTTTGCATCCATAAGTATCATAACATCATCATAGCATCATGGAATCATTATAAGAACATGCATACATAAACTACATCAACATATAGAACATCACATAGGAACACATACATATAGCTACCACAAGGATGAGTCATCTCATATATATATATCAAGAAATAATGTGTCATGATACAATGATGTCAATATCTAATAAGGCACAAAATCACTCGAAGGTGTCTGCATCATCATACAAAATACTAATATAAAAAAGTGGATCCAAGAGAGCTATGATGAGCTCCCTCCCTCGGAGTTGGCTGGCCTCGAAGGAATCTAATCTCTCTAACTCCGTACTTTAGGATCACCTCCTTTTTATCCTCTTCCTAGTTGTGCGGTTGGATCCATAACCCTTCCATTGGATGCCTGTCATCTATCTCTCCCCCCTATTGTAGTCATCCTAGAAGCTCTCCTAAAGCTCCTAGCCCTCAGCTTTGGAGGAATAGCTACATAGTACAGATCCAACCTCATGCGCATCTAGCCTTTGTGTCCTCAACTACTCTCTTGTCTACCCTCAGTGCCTCCTCAACCTCAATATACCTTTGGATGGCCTGATCCCTCTCCATTTGCATCTCTGCTCACTATCGCCTCAATTAAGTCATGTCTCTCTTGAGATCCTTGATCTCATCGACCTTTCCTACAGAAATATCTTGCAGCACTAGTAGCTCATCCTCCTTCTCATCCCCACCCTGAGCACCCTCCTCCTGCCTAGCCTATCCCTATGCACCTCTCCTTGGTACTTGTACCTATCCTTATGAATATGGGGCCAAAAGTAATGCTCACTCACCACTACTATTGTTTTATCAACACTAAAGTGTCTGGATAATCCTCCACTACGTTTCTCCTTTATCAGATTCTCCCTCATAGAACTCTTAGGTATGCACAACTGAACTCCTCTAAATAACATCATATCTTGAATGAAGTAATCCAACCACTTGCTTCTATCTACCATAACGATTTCTCTACATGCTCTCGAAGGTTTTGCAAAATCTGGGTCATCATCATACAAGGTCTTCAATTCCTCTAATACTAATATTGTCACTCTCATCTCTATCCGCAAATTCCTTCTCCTACTCAATGCATGCGCAACTTTGTTAGATTTCCCACTTCTATGTTTCAACATAAAGGTGTAACTCTGTGAAAATTCTACCCATCTCATATGTCTTTGATTCAACTTACTCTGATTGTTCAAATACTACAAAGCTTGATGATCTGTATACAACACGAACTCCTTAGGCAACAGGTAATGTCTCCACTTCTTCAAGGCTTGAACTATGGCATAAAATTCTTGATCATACACTGAATATCTTCTTTGGGCATCATTTAATTTCTCACTGAAATAAGCAACTTCTCTCCCTTCCTGACTCAATATTGCTCCTATTATTGTTCCACTTGCATCAAAATCCACTTGAAATACTTTATTGAAATCTGGTAAAGCTAACATAGGCTGCTCAGTCACTTTCTGCTTTAACAATTATAAACTTTTGTTTTCTTTGGTGGTCCACTTAAACTCCTTCCTATCTCCCCTCATTGTCTCAGTCATAGGGTTACAAACTGAACTGAAATTTTTGATGAACTTCCAGTAGAAACTAGCCAATCCATGAAATGATCTTACCTCTCCAATGATTTCTAGTGTAGGCCATTCAACAATCATTTTTATTTTCTCAGGGTCCATCTTTGAACCATCCTTAGATATCAAAAATCCCAAATAGACTGACTCATCCTTCATGAAAGTACTCTTCTTAAGATTTATCCGCAACTTTTCTTCTCTCAACCTCTTCAAAACTTGTCTCAAATGCAACAAATGCTCCTCTTTTGTCTTACTGAAAATCATAATGTCATCCAGATATACAATAACAAACTTACCCAAGAATTTCTTCAATACCTCATTGATCAACCTCGTGAAAGTACTTGGTGAATTAGTTAACCCAAAAGGTATCACCAACCATTCATATAGTCCTTCATTTGTCTTGAATGTTGTCTTCCACTCATCTCCTTCTCTGATCCTGATATGATGATATCCCCTCTTCAAGTCTATCTTTGTAAACTATTTGGCTCCACTCAAATACTCTATTATGTCATCCATCCTAGGCAAAGGAAACTGGTATTTCACTGTGATCTTGTTTATTGCTCTAGAATCAATACAAATTCTCCATTCTCCATTATTCTTAGGTGTTAATACTGCACAAGGACTTTGACTTTCTCTGATCAAACCTTTCTTCAACAGCTCTTGCACTTGTCTATTCAACTCTTCATTCTCTTCTGGTGTTATCAGGTGTGCAACTTTGTTAGGCAAACTAGATCCAAGAACCAAGTCCATGCAATGACTGATACTTCTCATAGGTGGTAATCCATTAGGCACATTATGTGAAATGATGTCTTCATACTCTGTCAACAAATCTTTTATCTCTTCCTATTCTTCTTCTTCATGCTCTGGATTCTCAGTCTTCTTAGGAACTAAGGCAAAACACACATTCTCATGTCTCATTCCATCTAGGAATTTCCTTCCATCCACCAAACAGATTCTAGAATTCATACAAAATTCACTCTTCAAAGGTTCCTCCAAGGGCAACAAGGTTTTCTTCATCCCATTGGCCAAAATAGTGTATGTATTCTTCCTCCCATCATATATTACTTGTCTATCAAACTACCAAGGTCTACCCAAAAAAAGGTACCCACCATAGGCATAATATCACACAAGACTTCATCCTGATAATTCCCAATTTTCAATTTCACCAAACATTGCTCACTTACCAACAACTTATCATCATCCTAAATCCATGATATTTGATTAGGCTTAGGGTGTTTCAATATTTCCAAATTCAACTTATTCACCATCTCTTCTGAAACAAGATTATCTGAACTACCGCTATCAATTAAAAATTTACAATACTTACTGGATACCTTACATCTGGTCTTGAACAAATTCTTCCTCTGTAAGGGCTCTTCATCTCTCTCGGTATGACACAAACCTCTCCTCTTCATCAATAGTTCTCCATCTTCCAGTTTATTAGCTGATCTGGTGGGGTTTTCTTTTGGTGCACCACTATTGTTATTCTGATATTCTTTGTCTTCTTACACTCAAAAGAACAATGTCCTTCTCCTCCACACTTATATAAAGTTCCTCTAAACACTCTCTTGTCTTGTCTTTTGTCATCTTTTCCAAAATTCTTATTCTGGTAAATCCAGTTTTCTCCTCTGGTAGAAATCTCTATCATCTTTCCAATATGAGTTACCTTCTTTTTCTCACTTCCATGTCCTTGTTTTGATCTATACAGGTTCCTTGACCTCTGGTATATCCTCTTCCTCCTTGTAATCTTCCTTTGGAAAACCTTCCACCTCTACCTCTCTTCCTCTGCTCATGTCTTTTATTCAACTTCTCTTCTTCTTTTAGGGCATATTAGTAATCTTCTTCGACACTCTGCAATTTGATCAAATTGAGTTCATCTTGTATAGACACTCACAATCCATTCAAATATCTTGCAACTTGTTCAACTTCATCATCAACATATCCGGATCTAATATTCAACTTGTAAAATGCCTCGATGTACTCCTTCACACTAGATTCCTTCTATCTCAAATTCTACAACTTTTGAAAAAGATTCACTTGATAATCAACTTGCATAAATTTTGATTTCAACTTAGCAACCATCCAATCCCATGTCTTGATCTTCTCTTTACCTCTTCTTTGTCTATCAACCTACAAATTCTCCTCCAAAGAGATGCGTCACCTTTCAACCAAGTATAAGCATATTTCACCTTCATTTCTTCTGTAATGTTTTCAAAATCAAAATATTTCTCCATCTCTAAGATCCAATCCATTAATTCATTTGAATCCAACTTTCCATCATATTCCAGTGGGGTAAAATGAGGTTTGGTATTTACCCTACTCAAAACCCTCAAAAACCTTTCTTCATCCAGATCAATCACCGGTGGGTTTACTTGTTATGTCAGGGCTTCTTCTCCTTCATCTTCACTTACATCCTTAATATGTTGGTCTCATCTCTGGGCTATCTTAATGGCTTCCAATTGGTTTGCTATTCCTCTCAACATTTCCATCACAATAGGGTCTGCATTCCCATGCGCTCCACCATTCCTATTTCCTCTTCGCGCCATCTTAACGATAGTCCTTTGTAGCTACAGGTCGGATCCATAGTCTGCCATGATACAACAAAAATCTCTCAAGACAATGACATCTTTGGAATGAAAGCTCACTCTGATACCACTTGGTGCAGTCACCAGTTAGGAGGGACCTCTAAGAGATCAACTTGGGCTGGTCAGCAAGAGTAAACACAACGAAAACACAAGGATATGATGGAGGTAATACAGAATTGAATGAATCATATCATAATTTTTTTTTACAATGAACTGATAACAACCAGGTTACAGTAACCGGCTCATTATCCTACTAACATTCTTGATTATAGAATAGGTCACAACCGGGACCTTAATTCTTAGGATCTATCTTCTATGCTCTATCTCTTTTTTGAACTACATCCTAATGCTCAATTACAATGATTTATATGATCTAAAGGGATTCGATCGGCCAAAGGATGAAGTGTATATCAAATTCAAATGTCAGCCACATGCCAAGGAACATCAAAATCAACACCAAGGGCTCCGCAAGCTACAAAAGGGATTTGGTAGATCCCAGTAGATTACAAAAAGGCAACTGGTACAATAAAAATGTCTCAAAAACCGATAGCGATAACTTGCTGAAAAATGATCCAAATGCTCCATGGTTTAGGGATAAGGTAGATGATCAAGTCCTCAAGAAAAATCCCTCCACAAGATTTGGTGAGCCAAATCCAAGAAATACAGAAAGAAATGTTGAAACTGCAAAATAGAAAGAAAAATAGAAAGGAAATATTGCTAGTTGATGCAAGATTGCCATGAACTGGGGATGCTCCTGCATCAATTAGGCTAGGGTTTTTTGGTTGATCCTTTCTAGTCTTTCAATATTTTTGTTTCCATTAATCTATTTTCACCATATACACCTAGCATACCTATTGTGTCTTTTGCATCCATGCCCACATCTATATCTACCGTATGCATACCCTTGTCTCCTTCCACTGCCTCTTCTACTATAACCTCCATGACTTGATCTATTTGTTGGATCCTAATGTCCTATTCTACTCCTTCCCCCTGCTCTACAATGAAGTCATCTTCCATAATCCCATAAGTAGCCTTTAGGTCAAAGGGAATATCTCCCTTTACACTATTATCTATCTCCTTCTTGCATTCAAGGATTGGAGATGCTAGTTGTTGCTAGTTCAATCACATTTTCCTAGCATCTCTTAACAAATATTGTAGGGTTTCTTTACTTGATGGAATCATATCTACCCTATCTCCTTTGTTGCTCTTAAAATTATTTCTTATAGGGTTTTCTACTTCTAATTTAGGATCGTAATTTGTTGCATACGCTTCTTTAGATTTATTAGTTTCTACAGTAAAACCACCACCATTCTCATTCAATTTGATGGAAACATTCGGTACTGGAATTTCCTTAGCTCGATTTGGCCTTCTTGGGAGATCCCTTGTTCTTAATATAATGTTAGATTCATCAATTATCCCATTGTAGAAGGATGGTTGAATGAGCTATCTTTTCTCCATTGTAATTTCTGTGAGTTCTAATTCATTGATATCTGCATCTAAATCAACAATAATTCTAACTTCCTTAGCTAGGTTACTACCGATGATTCCTTCGCACCCTAGGAAATAACCCATATTATTGCCTATAAATTCAATAATCATCAAGGAGTGATATTCAATAGGTATCAAACCAATATTAACCCACTTAGATAATTTTTCTAGTTTATATAATCTAGGGTTGAAATTAGGCATCCAATCGATGCAGTGAAAAGAATAACCTTTGAAAAATATTAAATTTCCATATAGAATATCTTGTTTAATTTATTTATTATTGTATATTATTAGCAGACAAAGTTATCTATGTAGGAAATACTTACCTAGCTGGGGAATTTCTTCCTCCACTATTTTGTGATTTCCTGGAGTGAGTGGTTTAGTCCATTCCAGATCGCTAGCACTCCACACTCCAAATAAAAAATTCCAATTTGATTGCATAACATCCATTTTAAGTTCCAACAAACTTTTGTTTTGTCTCTCATCGAGCTTAGGGTGTTCTCTTGTAAAGTTTGATCCATTTATGTCCATTGGAGCTTCCTTGCCACTAGTCATTGACCTAGGGTGAGATTCCCTAGGCTGCGTCACCTGCCTCTTTAGATTTTCAACCCAATGTTGACTTCTCCCCCTAGTAAAGGCTTGACCATTTCCTTGACTTAATTCGGAAGTGAGCTTTTCATCCGTAGATCTATCAGAAGAGGGCTTTGACCAATTCTAATAATGCGATCTGCTATAATCCAGATTATATCTTCCCAAATTGCTTACAGTTTTTAATCTTGGGGGGATAGGTTTCGGTTGGATGCCTCTTTTAGCCTCTCTTAGGTGTGGAGCAAAGGGAAGTCTGAAATTCGATGAATAAGCTTATTGATTAGGGTTTGTAGAAAAGTTATTCCTGATCCCCACTGCAAATGAGTTGGCCCCTGACACTACTGGCATGGGAGGGTACAAATGTGTTCCTATTCTTGCCTACCTTATGGCCTTCCTTCCCATGACCAGGTGCCATTCTCCTTCTTCATCACTTGAAGAAGGGTGACACTTCTGTAGATGGTATTTGGTGATTCACATAGGGGATTTTTTTTCTACCTCAGATCAGAGCAACTATTTCTATTTAATCAAGGTTTTAAGAGAACGATGGAAGTCAACACAAAATTATAAAGCTAAGTAGGAAAGGATTAAAGTAAAATGGGTGTTAAACCCTAGGGATAAACAATAAAATTGAATATCTTAATCTTTTGATTAAAAAAACCTTTAATTTGTGAGAGTGGACTAATTGTAACAAATAGTTTCTCATTAGTTCCTCTTTTAACTCAAACTTATGAGCATAGGCTCCCAAAGTAGCAAACCTCTTAGCATAATTATAGTACCCTTTTGGGTCAAACTACATGCCTCTAGTCCAACTAGTAAATGAAAATATTTCAACAATTCAAAAGCCTCTCGATATCCTTTGATAGTAAATTATAAAATCACCACTATTAAGAAGCACCAGAAGAAATGATCCCTTAGAAGATTTTCTAAAAGGGGTAGATTCCTCAAACATTTTCCAAACAATCTCTATAGCAGATAATCTATTAGTCATTAAAAAGGGTAAAACAAGAGGTTGACCAATGAATCCATATACCCTAATGTAGGCGTATTCCTCTGCCATATACTAGTTTTCCCAATTATGATCAAGACTAACCTTAATCTCTTCTTATTTTCCCTTTGGACTCAAAAAATTCATTACCTGCCTTGTCAACCTTGGAAACCCAACACCACATGCATTTTATATTCTCCTAACAAAAGACTTCTTAAACACTAAAGCTTGGGAATTATCATAACCACAATCCCAAATTGAAGTCCATAATAAGATTGGTTTCTTATTGCCTATAAAGTATTTTAGCTCCCATGACGAAGTTACATTGATACTACACCAAACAAATAATTCTCAATGAAAATATACCAAGGAAAGAACTTATACCATGAAATTGGCCCAAATATTGGTTTATTATGCATTAACACTTGATTGAGAACTTTATTCTAAAACCAAAACACAAATACTAAAAATAAAATATAATTTTGCTTTGACTGGTCACTGAAAAAGTAACAATAGTATCAGTGCCTAGATCCATGGGTAACAAAGTCAATTAACTAAACCAATCATTCTTGAGGATTACATAAACCTCACCCATAGATCTAACTGTTCATGCCTTGCATAAACACTCAACAGTACAACATTCTAAATTATCATTTCTAATCACTAATTATTTCTTTGAACCACAACAACATTTCAATAGTATTAAACTATTTCCTTGAAATAGACTTGTTAAAATGTTACTCGTCAATGATAAAATCACTAAGACAAATTTATCCATACTAAATAGATAAATTCATATGGTAAAAGGAAACAAAATAGGAGACAACTTATAACGCCATATTTCATTAATGCATCAGAGTAAGCTCATACAATCTTCCAGATAGAAAAATCTACTTAAAATTCTTCTTTTACTCAAAACTTGCCTACCCAGCTTACAAAAGATTTTTAGAGCCCCATACAAATGATCCTAAATTCCCTTTTATAAAAACAAAGGAGAAAAACAAGTCTCAGATCATTTGTCAATTGTCAAAAATCCCAATGTCCAAAGACATGAATATGCATAAAGCATCATTTGATTATACAATAAAAAAGAGCTCAAGCTTTGGAGAAACAAAATATTAAATAAAAGTATTACCTAAAAGAAACATCCATTTACAACAATGATTACAAAAAGAGTGCCTCATAAAGTGGAACTATGGTTAAGTTGGTTGTAAGTTACACCATATGAAAACAAAACCAATGATGGCATTTTAAAATAAATATTAAATTGACCTTGAAGAAACTTAACAATTTGGAAATAGTTGTTGAAAGAAACAACATAAAATTGGCAATTTGATTGATAAATCTATTTTCCAAACATTTTCAGCTCTTTTATTAATTTGTAAGACACTCGTGATCAGTGGATTTGGCAATTTTATTATTAGGATTATTAAAAAACATTTGAATAAGTAGTCTTCCCTCCTTTCACAATGCTCTTGAATTCACTCTTCTTCCATCTTGTAGTACTTCTCATGCCATTGTGTAATAGAAAAAATTGATGGCCATTCAAAGTCACAAATCATCTGAACTCTAGCCGGAGCCTCTCCACATTTGTTGTCAACAATATTTCTAACATTTGAAATAAACATCTCATACATGATGTCTGCCTCAAAATTTTTATCAATGGTCTTAAAATAAGTAACCTCCTACACATGGTCTTAATCACCAATATTACACATAACCAGATGGATGGCCTCATTGTACTCTTTTCTCCATGTTGAATGCCTAGACAACTGAGAGGGCGGTGAATCAATTGTCAATTAAACTTTTTTAATTCTTTCACAAATCTGGAATAACCAACTTATTAATTATTTAACCTAAACAGATGTAAACATGAAAGCACACATATACTCAATGAAACCATACACAATGAATACTAGATATGACATAAAAAACCCTAGAAGGGAAAAGCCACAAAGAATGTTAGTTCTCAATATATAACACCTATTAGGGTGACACTGGTTAAGGTGATTTTTTACAAAGGTGGCTCCTTACTAGAATGCTCACTGCGAGAGGGGCTCATTTCCCAAAAAGGCTCACTACTGGAAGAGAAAGAAAGAAAAGAAAAAATCCACCACTATGCTACAACTGCTACAAAAAACAATGCTAAAATAGCCTTCGGTACCTAACAACATACAACACACCTTTGTACAACTTCTCACATCAATCATCAGTTAGATTTAGTTTTTCAATCTTGCATGTCTTTCATTACATCATTCATTTTGACCCTCCTTTACTTATACTATTCTACTAATTACATAACCTTCCAAGTTGGCAAAACATAATTTGAAATAGGTTTGCACTAAGAATTCCTATGGTGAAAAGGAATGAGAAGTGGACCACACCACACCACACTTCATCGATCAAATCAACACCTTACACATCCATCACAAATATAAGATTCATATTCTACACAGATACCGTTACACAATCTCCAATTCCATATCAGACCCGGCCTAGAATAACACTTTTCAACTTAGTAAAACAAGAATGGAACCAACATAAACATGAATTCAAACAATCAACATAATATACGAGAAATAGACAAAAATAGATCACAACCAACAGTATCAATTACTAGTCAACATTGAACATCATCTACAACACAAATTCTAAAGCACCAATCAATCCAGGAAACATATTCTAGATCACCAACTCAGAAAGCCACATGTTGACATCAATGACAACCATTAATGATAGCCATGAAAAAACATATTAGCACTGTCAACGTCACATTTTCAACAATCTCCCCCTTTGTCATTGATGGCAACATCCATCAACAACAAACAAAAATTCTTGCTTACTGAATCTCTGCAACATATTGCAATTCTCTCTGCATCATCATTTCCTCTACCTATCTCCCCCTTTGGCATCAAGGACAAAGGCGAGTACATCTCCCCCTATGAAACTTACTCAGCTCCCCCTATGAGGAGGCTCCCAAGCATTAGTCCAGACAAAAATGATCATGCAAGTTACTAGATGAATGCACATCGAAATGCACATCAGTTCAAACTAAGAAGGAGTAATACCCCTAACTTTTTTTGGAGATACTCAAAAGTATCTTTACACAATTCCTTTGTGAAGATATATGGAATCTTCTCTTTTGTAGGTACATACTCAAGCCTTACTTCATTATCCAACACCTTTTCCCTCAAGAAGTGATACCAAATAGATATATGCTTTGTTCTAGAATGTTGTACCAAATTCTTAGAAATGTTTATTGTACTAGTGTTATCACACATAATTGAGATGGGTTCATGAAACAACACACCAATATCCTTCAAGGTCTGTTTCATCTAGAGTACCTATATGAAACATGAAGATGTTGCAATATATTCAACTTCAATAGTGGATAGAGACACAAAACCTTGCTTCTTACTTGACCAAACAACTTCTTACTTGACCAAACAACTATCTAGGAGCCAAGGAAAAATGCTCCACCACTTGTACTTTTTCTGTCATCAACACTTCCTACCCAATATACATTTGTATAAGTTGTCAAAGTAAAATTTGAATCTCTGGGATACCATAATCCAAACTCTTTTTTTCCCTTCAAATATCCAAAAATTCTTTTTACTGCAATAACATGTGGTTCTTTTGGTTCTTTCTGAAATCTATCTTCTAAACAAACAACATACATGATATCTAGTCGGCTTGTAGTTAGATATAACAGTCCTCCAATGATTGATCTATACTTGCTTGCATCATCATTATGAGATTTATCATCTTTTGTTAACTTTCATCCAATTGTCATAGGTGTACACATTGATTTAGAATTATCCAACCCAGACTTCTTCAATAATTATTTGATGTATTTAGACTAAGAAATAAAGATTCCTTTTCTATTTTGATTCACTTATAATCCAAGAAAGAAATTCAACTCATTGATCATGAACATCTCAAATTTCTTATGCATCTCACCAGAAAACCTCTTGCACATACCATCATTTCCTCCAAATAGTGTCATCAACATACACTACAACCATTACCCGAATAAACTTTGAAATAGAGATTATTGTTAGCAGATCCTTTTGAAAACCTTGACCAATCAAATATTTGTCTAGCCTTCCATATCAAGCTCTAAGGGCTTGTTTTAATCCATACAAAGCCTTCTTCAACCTATAAACAATAGCTGGATCATCTCTCAACTTAAATCCTTTTGGTTGTTCAATATAAACTTCTTCTTTCAACTCTACATTCAAAAATGCCGATTTTACATCCATCTAACAAACTTTGAAATCCTTCAAAGATGCAAAAGCTAAGAACATCCTAATAGCTTCTATCCGAGCAACAAGAGCATATGTTTCCTCAAAGTCAATGCCTTAAACCTGAGTGTAACCCTTACAAACCAGCCTTCTTTGTTTCTTATAACCTTTCCATCTTCATCCAACTTGTTCCGAAATACCCACTTTGTTTCAATTACATTTTTATCTGTATGTCGATTTGTGTACAAGTTCCCATGTCTGATTTTTCTCAATTTGGTCTAGTTCTTCTCTCATTTCCTTCATCCAATTTTGATCTTTAAACTTCTTCTACTAACTTTTTGTTCTTCTTTATTTTCCTCTTCCCTTCTTCTAACGAAGGACTCATTTGATTCATATCATGTTAATTTATCAGTCTTTAGAAATATCTTCATCAACCTTCACATTTTCACTTTCAACAATTTTGTTTAGTCTTTTGTTGTAACATCGGTATGCCTTGCTCCTTGTAGAGTATCCTAGGAATATGCCTTCATCTTCTCTACTATCAAATTTTCCAAGATTGTCCTCATCTCTCTGAATATAACATCTGCTACTTTGATCATCATTCTATCTGCCTCTTGTATAGTTCTATTCATTATTTGTACACCATTCTACTATGGTGTCCTATGGGCAAATAATTGTCTTCTAATTCCATGTTTCTCATAGAAATTGTTAAACTCATCAAGAATAAACTCTCCTCTGTCATATCTCAAACACTTAATTCTTTTATCAACTTCATTCTCAACTCTTTCCTTGAATATTTTAATTTTTTCTAATTATTCAAATTTCTCTTCTAAAAATGCAACCCATGTCATTCTAGAATGATCATCAATTAAAAGCATAAAATACCTCTCACCTTGTATGCTCCTTGTTTTGGTAGGACCACATAAATTTGTGTCCACCAAGTCCAACAATCAAGTAGAAGATTGTTCCTTTCCTCTGAATGTTCCTTTTGTCTACTTTCCCTCTGAACATTCTTTACAAATATTGTTATCCGGTTTGGTCAGCATTGGTAAACCTGTTAATGCACTAGTTGAACTAATCTTTACCAAATTGTCAAAGTTGACATGAGACATCCTTTTGTGCCAAATCCAACTATCATTGAACTAAGATAACAAACAATGTCTTGTAGATCCATCTAGCAGATACATGTTTCCACCAGTCCTTTTCCCTACTACAATAACATTTTCCGATCTCTTTTGGATCTCACAACCACCATCTTGAAAAACAACATTGTAGCCATTTTAGCGCACTTGTCCAACTGTTGACCTTCTTTTTGTCAACTTAACTGCAGATCCATTCTAACAAAAAGTAGTTTTGCATAACCTGTGTGTTATGCATACCAAATTGTCTTCCATAATCTTCATTTTATGTGCATTTGTTACAAACAAGAGTCTTTTTTCCTTAGTAGCTTTTTTGCATGGTCCCTTTTTTAATTTTGAGTTGACCGGTCAAGGCGATCAAAGTCACTTAGAGTGACCGATTAGAGGGTCCCTCATTGTTAGCGAGCTAGTCTCTTTGTTTTCTCCTACTGGCTAGCAAGTGATGGCAACATGGCGGCTACTCAAGACTTAGTAGGATGAGCTTACCTCTCCCACCAAGTGTCAAGTTCCCTTTTATTTTCCGCGATGAATCCCTATATTTGATGTGGCAGTCCCTTAAGACTCAGCGTGGTGAGGTTTTTGATCTGCTTGAGTGTCGAGTTCCCCAGGCTCCCTCTATTTGGTGTCAATGTGGATGCAGTGGGGCCTGGGTTATGTGGAGGTATTTGGCCATTTACTTCGGCCTCGATGGAGTTATGTTTTGTGCTTAGACGAGTGTCGAGTTTGTCCAAGTGGATTTGCAGTTTGACATGGCGGTTTCGTGGCAATTACTCGGGACTCAGTGAGGCCCCTTTTTCCACTTAGCCAAGCATGGAGTTTCTTTTGTTTGTCATGTGTCTTCTAACTTGGGTGTTTTTTGTGTTTGTGGAGTCTTCTTTCTCATCTGATGGTTTGCATGGCATGATCTCGACTACCCATTTTCACTAAACCTTCATCAGACGATTGTGTTTTAAACTTTTGTTGGGCCTAATGAATGACTATGTGGGGAGATATCATGTGTCTATCTTCACATGAATCTCCTGATTGATGCTCCTAATTCAAGTACACAGTGGTCATTAGCATTTAAACCCTCTACGCGTGGTGGTTGTCGACCTGATGCTTGAGACACTTTTCTTGCTTGGTTGACGCCCCAAATCAGATTTGTTTTGCTTCCAACCACTGGATATCATCTCCATTACTCCAAATGTGATCTTGTAGGCAAATTTTGAACACCACCATGCCCTCTTCAATGTGATATGAGGACTTTTGTGCCTACAAACATCATCTCAATGCATCATTCACAATGGTTTCCCCTCTCTACAGGGTATTTAGCTTTCCTTTGGGAGATGAACACTTTCTCAGGCCTTACTCACACACCATCATATCATTCTCTGATCTGATCTCCTCCCTCTTGTAGATTTTTTGTAACCTGAACCTAAGAGGGTTAGGGTTTTCAGATATAATTCACTTTTGAGTTATGCCTCATCTATAAAGGCAATTTTTGTATATTTCCAAAGGATTTGTAAAGATCCCCCTTAATTTTTTTTGGATTATTCCAAAATTACAATGAACACAACACTCGTTAAGGTTAGGAAATGAAAACCAAATGCTATTGAAAGTAACCCTTCCACTTTCTGATCACTGAAGGCCCAATCTAGGAGGGTAAGAGCATACAATGTTAAGGGGATCGTTAGATGCCAATAACTAAAAATGATTACAATACTCAGGCGGTAAGCCAGCCCCTTTTTCTTATATAGTGGGATATTGAAATAATGCAATCACTTGGTTGTAAACCAAGCAAGGACAAGCCAAAGAACTAAAGGATGCAATCACTCAACTGCTTGTGCAGTGGGAGGACTAAAAATAGAAACTAATATCAACTCCACCACTTATTTAGCGGGAGGACAACATTACAATCAATTCAACTACTTGTGCAGTGGGAGGATAGTATTACAATTTCAAGATAGGTGGCTAATCCAACCTCTTCCACTTATGTGGTGGGAACAAATAAGAAATCTGAGAGGATAGTTGTTAGTAATACTAACCATCTTTATAATTCATTATATACATTTTAGAATTTTAAGAAATATTACTAATCTAAGGTAGGCGGCTAAGCCAACCTCTTCCACTTATTGAGTTGGACAACAGAAAGCCAAAATGTTGTTGTTAGTACTATTAACCATCATTACAATGAATAGAGAATTGGACAACCAAGTGCTGATTAAGAAATGATAGCTACAACAAGACCTCTAAACTTTCTCTAACAACCCAATCCATTCACACTCTCAAAAACTCACCCAAAATCCAAATACAACAGCAACATGACCCAAAACCAACAACATGCATCCCAATGCACCTCCCTAACAAGTACATCTAGGCTGAAAAGTATGATTTACATTTAAAAATTGAAGACTCAAAACTAGGGGCTGAAAACTTACAAATCTAATCACTTGATGCATAGAAATATTTAGAGCCAATACCTATAATTAGCAGGAGCCTGCACAGAGACTTAGGAGTGAAAATATGCTTCAGCCATGATGCCATCCAACAACCAGGAAACACACAAACTCACACAAAAACAAAAAACCAATTGATGCAATCCATTCTCAATATGGTCTATCTATTCCTCTAAGTGAGAAATAGTCGCTTCACATCTAGGTGCTATATCTCAAGCATGAAACCAACATAGGCTAGGAAGCTCACAACTTCAAAGCACAAGTTTGGCACAATTTCGGTAGCACTTTGTTATACAAATTTCTTGGATGGCAAAATGAGAGCCCAAGTCACTTATTTATAACTTTTTCCCAGCCAAATTCAAATGTAAATGCTCACCAAATTCACCCAAATCACATGTCATTTCATCCCACTCACATTTGGTGATATATTCAATTTCATTTTTTTTTAAGTATATGGTGCCCAAGATGGAAGTCCCCTACCTAGGCTCCAAGTTCAAACCTTTCCCCTTGGTCCACAATTTGCCACATAAAAAAAACATTAGAACTCTTCATCCATATCACCAGACTTAGAAGAATTAATATTTTTTAAATAAAAAGTACCTTCCCTTTCCTAAGTCGTCCAACAATAATAAATAAATATTAAACTTCAGAAAATCACTTGCAAAACAAATATTGATTAGTACGAAATTGAACTATGAATTTGAAGTGTTGAAGACCATCAAACTAAACTATGTTGGAGTTCTACACTAAACTTCTAAAAATAGAACTACCTAAAAATGACACTTACTAAAAATAGTAAGTCCTGAAAATAACTCCGGAAAGACTATTCTTTGAACCCTGTAGCTTAGCATGGAAAACCCATTAAAACCCATTAATCATGATAACTGACATCAACTTACTAAAAATAGTAAGTTCTACAAACTCCCTTGAACTAATTGCTTGTCATACCACTATGAAGCTTACAGAAAACCTAGAAGGAAACCTCGATTCATTCTACCAAACTCCAACTAGAACATTCCTGAAAACTGTGCGGTGTCCTCCTAGAAAATATGAAACCCTAATTTTTACTTCTAGTTAGCCTACGGGTCTTCGGAATAGGCTTATGGCTCATTGAACTACTCCTCACTGAGAAGGGGGAATTATAGTCCTCCTTCCCCAAGATTTCTTGTCCTCAAGCAATCACAAGCCTGGATGTTGTAGAATCTCTTCACTCTCCCAAGTAGCATCCTCTACAGGTAAGTTCTTCCACTTCACCAAGTACTCCCTGATTGTCCTTCTCAAGGAGCACTCTCTAAATTTAATAATCTCTTTTGGAATCAACACCAAGTGCCCTTCCTCATCCAAAGGAGGTATGTTTGAAGAGACCACTACGTTGTGTCCAAGTGCCTTCTTGAGGCGAGACACGTGGAAGACATTATGAACTCTGCTACTCTTTGGTAGCTCCAACTCATAAGCCACTATAACCTTCATGGTGACTGTGAATGGTCCATAGAAATGTGGCTTGAGCTTCTCTGCTCCACTCTTCTTAAGATTGGGTTGTCTAAAAGGCTGAAGTCTAAGGTAGACCATGTCTCCAACCTCAAATGACCGCTCTACATGTTGTTGATCAGTGTACAACTTCTATTGATTATGTGCAATTTAGAGGTTATTCTTCAAAGCCTTAAAAATATCTGGACATTGCTACACCATATCTCTAGCTTGAGGGGCTCTACTATCACCAAACATCAAATCAGAAAAGCTAGGGGCCTCGTAATCATATAGTGCCATGAAAAGAGACATCCTAATGGACATGTGATATGAGGAATTATAGCAATATTCTACTAAATGTATCCATCACACCCATGCCTTCTTCTTTTCTGAAACATAATTTCTGAGATAGCCTTCCAAACATTTGTTTACAATCTATGTTTATCCATTAGTCTAGGGGTGGTAGCTTGTGCTTGGAGTAAGCACTGTGCCACACAATCAAAAAATCTCCTGCCAAAAGGTTCTTAGGAACTTGTTGTCCCTATTACTTACTTTATTCTTGGGCAGCCCATGCAATCTAAACACTTCATGGAAGAACACATCAGCCACTTGAGTTGCTATAAATGAACTAGTGATGGAAAATAAATGAGCTAATTTAGTTAATCTATTCACCACTACATAAATGCAATCCTTTCCATGATCCTTTAGCAACCCCGTGATGAAATCCATCGAAATACTTTCCTATTTTTTGGTTGGGAATAGGTAGAGGCTACAACAAACAAGCAGGTAGAGTGTGCTCATTTGGTTCATCTGATAGGTGTGACACTCTTGGATGTAGTTCAACACTTCATTTTTTAGCCCCTTCCAAGTGAACCTCTCATGAATTTGCTTATAAGTCTTGAAATAACCTTGATGACCAGTAAGGGGAATTTCATGGAAAGTTTGTAGAATCTTCTTTTTCAGCTGAGATTCAAGTAACACAAAGATTTTACCCTTGTAAAGTTTCAAACCATCAACCACCTTGTACCTTTCATCCTGAAAAGTACCCTCAATAATGCTAGTTGCAAACTGATTTTTGGCATAATTAGCAAGCAATAAGTCTTTCCAATCAGCAGTAAGCTCATGCAAAGAGCTCAAATGGGGCCTTCTTGAAAGTGCATTAGCCACAATGTTGTTTTTTCCTTTGACATACTCAATGTCAAAAGCGTAAGCTTGTAGCTTACTCATCCATTTTGGTTGTCTTTCATTTAAATCCTTTTAAGGCATAAAGTGTTTGAGGCTATTATGATCAGTATTGACAACAAATTTGTTGCCCACCAAGTATTGCCTGAACTTGGCTAATGCATGCGTGATTGCAAGCATTTCTTTGTCATAGATGCAATATGTCTTCTCAACTCCTCTCAATTTTCTTCTCTCAAACACAATCGGATGCTTGTCTTGTATCAATACTGCACCAACACTTTCTTTAGATGAATCACACTGAATCTCAAAATGCTTGGAAAAATCAGGTAGGGCCAAAATAAGGAACCTGCTCATAAGTTCTTTAAAGTTGTCAAAAACTCCTTGTGGCTTTTTCGACCATACAAAATCTCCTTTCTTAGTGATATTCATAATGGGGAAGCCATTTGAGAGTAACCCTTCACAAACCTCCTATAGAAGCCACATAGAGCCAAGAACCCCTTCAAGTGTGTCAAGTTCTCAGGTGGAGACCAATCAACTATTGCTTTGATCTTTTCTAGATCAACCTTCACTCCTTCTACATTGATGATATGGCCCAAGTAAAGAAACTCCTTCATTCCAAAGTTACACTTAGATTCTTTTGCAAATAATGATTAAGACTCCAGAATACTGAGAATTTCATCTAAGTGTTGCAAGTTCTTCTTCCATGACATAGAAAATGAGGATACCATCAAAGAAAATAAGCACAAACTTCCTCAACTGCTTCTAAAAGATTGTGTTCATGCATGATTGGAAGGTAGCAGGTGTATTAGTCAAGCCAAAGGGCATGACTAAAAACTCAAAATGCCCAAAGTGGCATCTAAAGGCTTTCTTCTCAATGTCATATTCCCTCATCCTAATCTGATGATAGTTTGATCTAATATCAATCTTTGAAAAGTAGATAGCACCATGTAGTTTATCAATGAGCTCATCAATCCTAGGATTAAGATATCAATTTTTGATAGTTTTTTTATTAAGAGCTCAGTAATCCATGCACATGGGCATGGTCCCATCCTTCTTCTTTACTAACACATCTTCTAAAGAAAAGGGACTCTTACTCAGCCTAATGTACCCCATATCCAGAAGTTCTTTTATTGCTTTCTCTATTTCATCCTTCTGCTTCTTCAGATATTAGTAAGGAGTAGTAATGACCGACTTAGCACCTTCTTTTTACTCAATGATATGCTCAGTCCCCCTTTTAGGAGGTCTTCCAAGGGGTGGATTTCCAAATACCTTTCTCCTTTTAGTGATCGACCCTTGCATGTTAGGAGGATAGTGTCTTTCCTCATATATGGGGCTGGATGGCATGATCATGCACTTTGCTGCCCAGTCCACTTGATCATGTCAGATCGGCCACTCCATCATCTTCAATGAAATAATTTGGGGGCCTCCATTAGACATCCCTCTTAGCACCACTCTCTTTCCTTTGGACATAAAATTTGATGGTATGAAGAGAGAATAAGTATCTGATAGATTACTAAGAGGTGGGGGGGTGAATCAGTAAACTGAAAAAATGATACAAACTTCCCAATCTCAAACTCAATCACACAAAGTAAACTTATCAATAAAATATCACTGTCAAGATCAATACTCATAAGAATACTCAACATCAATCGGTTAACTGTTATAGCAATTTAATAGTAAACAACTTTAATCTTATAAACATCCAAATGCTTAATCTTATATCAACACACTCCATCTCTCAATGCTTCTAGTTATCATGCCTTATCAAAATTTAATCAAATCAACAAATAAGATCATAACCACAAAAACATTCACCACATGACACAAATTTTTTATATCTGGAAAACCCAAATAGGTAAAAACAATGGTGAGATGAGACTCACAAGAAAGCTATCTGAACTCTTCTGAAGTTCACCCTATTAGGAGCCAAGCCTATTAAAGCTTTTACAATAAGTCTTGTGAAGAACTGATCCCATTAGGAATCACCTAGTTAAGGGATTTACAAATGCCTTGATAAAAAGAAAATACCCTTTTAGGAGTAACCTCGATAGAGGATTTGAGAATCCAAGCTAATGGACCACCTTGTTAGAGGATTTAAGAAGTAACCAAGCTTGTTAGAGCTTACCTGATTAGGGGATTTCAATTGTGCTGTAATTGTTAGAAGACAACGGGTTTTTCTTGATCTATCTGAATAGAACTACATTTGCTTGATCAGATCCTTTTAAGCTTCAATCTACCTTTACTCAAACTATAGATCCATTCTCCAGTTAGGAAACCACACACTCAACTGATTTCAGCCAACTCTTGCCAACACCTTTTACAAAACAACTTCATTGACCTTAAATACAAATCAATTAGGTTAGTAACACAAAAAAAACCTAATTCTCTCATAGAGATTACAAACAAATTGGTTCAAGTGTGACCATTGGATTTACATAGCAATCTATACACATTCTTCAATAAAATTCCAACCGCTCCATGATCACTGCTTCATCAAACTCGTAACTCATCACACACGTTGCATTAGATGCAATCCACTTTGTTCATTCCCTAGACAATCAAACAAATGCACCAAAACAATTTGAACTTATCTTCATACAATGACCACACGTGTCACTATCATTGCCGCTCAACAAATAATAAACCAACATAACCATTTCAACAAAACTTAATCGGTTAGGGTTTAACAAAAAACAACTGGTAGGGTTTACCGGTTACATTGCATAAAAAGTGTTTGACCTTATACATCAGTTACCGGTTCAACTCACATACTTACATATCGGTTTACAACATCTTCCTCAAATCTCTTCCTACCGGTTACAAGAAATTATCAAAACTAATAATATCAACAATATCATAAATACCATTACCGGTTCAATTGACATCAATGACAAGATAACATATCATTAATGCAATCTTCATGCAAATGTCAACAATCTCCCCCTTTGGCATTGATGGCAATACAAATATCAACACCTCGGATTGCTGGTGTGAATGGTGAATAGGAATCTTGGTTTACATTACCAAGTATTCACCATGCTCTATTTGTCTTCAACTAACGCTGGTTTCCGTTTTCCATAATTACATAATTTCTCTATTTGTCTTCATCCTATCGCTAGTTTCCCTTTTCCATAATCACATAATTCTTCTCCTAATCACATAATTATTCTCCCCCTTTGACAACAATGCCAAATTGAAAGTAAAACATGTAATATCAAAATTTCACTGTCCATCAACAACGTACTACAACTTGATTCTCCCCCTGTAGAATACATCCACTTCTACATCAATCCTTCTAAGATTCTGCAAGTGATTCAAGGACTAATGCAATCAACATCATGCTCAACTAACTTCATAAAGGGGTACAACCCCTAGTTGACTTCTAAGACACTCAAATCTAGTCTTAGGCAGAGGTTTGGTAAAGATATTTGCAAGCTACTCCTTGGTAGAAACATGCTCTAAGCTAACATCCTTACTTTGAACTTTTTCCTTCAAAAAGTGATACTTCAATTCAATGTGCTTGGTTCGTGCATGCAAAATAGGATTCTTAGAAATATTTATGGCACTTGTATTATCACATAAAATATTTATAGGTTCTGAGATCTTCATCCTAAAACCTTCCAAAATGTGCCTCATCCAAATAGCTTGTGTGCAATTCATGTAAGCTGCAACATACTCATCTTCAGCAATAGATTGTGAAGTACAACTCTGATTCTTACTACTCCATGAAACAAGCCTTCCTCCTAGAAAAAATGCTCCACCGGTAGTGCTTTTCTAGTCATCAACATTTCCTGCCCAAGTAGCATCTGTGTATGCCTTCAAATCAAAGTTTCCTCCATATGGATACCATAATCCATAGTCAACAGTACCTTTCAGATACCTAAAAATTCTCTTGGTTGCTATTATATGTGCTTCCTTAGGATTCTTCTGGATTCTTGCAACTATGCCAACCGCATGGGCTATATCTGGTCTACTGTGAACAACATAGTGTAATTTTCCAATCATTGACCTGTATTCCTTTTCATCAATAGACTTAGATTCATCTTCCTTTGACAACTTACAATGTGTAAACATTGGTATTCCAACTGGTTTGTAGTCACTCATGCCAAAAGTCTTCAAAACCTCTTTCACATACTTAGATTGTGTAATGAAAGTACCATTCTTCATCTGTTGTATATGCAAGCCTATGAAATTTTTTATTTCTCCTACTAAAGACATTTCAAACTCAATTTGTATTTCATCTGCAAAACTGTTGCTCATGACATCATTACCTCCAAAAATAATATCACCAACAAATACTTCACTAACCAATATTTTATCTCCTTTAGACTTGAGATAAATATTACTATCATCACTGGTTCTTGCAAAGCCTATCTTCATCAGATGTGTCTAAAAATTTTTATACCATGCTCTGGGTGCCTTCTTTAATCCATACAAAGTTTTATGCAATCTATATACTATATCTTTCTCATCTGTCAAAGAATAACCATTTGGCTGCTCTATGTATACCTCTTCTTCCAATATCCCATTTAAAAATGCTGAATTAACATCCATCTGGTATACCTTGAACTTCTTATGGGCTGCAAATGCAAGTAAAGTTCTGACACCTTTCAGTCTTGCTACTGGTGCAAATTTTTTGCCATAATCTTCTCCTTCTTGTTGTGCATAACCCTTGCAAACTAATCTTTCCTTGTTGCGAACTACAACACAATCTTCATTTAACTTTTTTCTGAATACCCATTTAGTACCTATAACATTCTTGTTTATCGGTCGGGGTACTAGGGTCCAATTGTTGTTCTTCTCAATTTGATCCAATTCCTCCTCCATAGCTTTAACCCAATGATCATCACCAAATGCCTCCTTATCACTTCTAGGTTAAATGGTGGAGATCATGCAAGAGTTATCTCTTATTCTCCTTCTAACTAGTACTCTAGCATCCTTATCTGCAATAATCTGTTCAGGACTATGATTCAGTCTCACATACCTAGGAATAACATGATCATTCTCTTTAGGTTCAGCTTCTTCATTATCATCTTCATCTAAATTTGTTTCTTCTGGTTAAACAAGTGCATCAAAATTTGCTTTACTGGTTTCTGAATTAACAGTTTCAGGTTCCAAAAGAAAAATGTAAGGATCTTCATCCTTTTTCTCTGAACTGGATCCTTCAGAGACTTCAAGACATTCATCTACTCAAACATCAGCACTCTCAACAATTCTCTGTGTCTGGTTGTTGAAGCATTTATAGGCCTTACTCTTGGTGGAATAGCCAAGAAATATGCCTTCATCACTCTTAGCTTCAAACTTGCTAATGTAATCACCTCTTTTAATAAAACATTTGCTACCAAATATCTTAAAATAGCTAACATCAGGTGATCTTCCATACCAATATTCATAAGGGGTCTTGTCCTTACCTCTTTTCACCAGTACTCGGTTCATTGTGTAGACAACTGTACTTACAACTTCTTTCCAAAATGTTTTCACTACACCTCCTTGTATCAACATTGTCCTACTAGCTTCAACCACTAACCAGTTGTTCCTCTCTATGATGCCATTCTATTGTGGTGTCCTTGGTGTAGAAAGTTGTCATTTGATACCATTCTCATCACAGTACTTAGTGAATTATGTTGGCTTGATGATGATTGTAATGAATTCATCATATGTTGTCATTGATGAAACACATACACACACATATGTTTATATTGTCTACCGATGCAACTTCAAAGTTGTTTACACTACAACTAGTATACAAAAGGTTTATTTCTAACCAGTACTTGGAGACAACCGATGTATGCATGAAGATAACCACTCAATTATATGTGTCTCAACATCAACATGAAGATCCAACAGAGACTATCTCAGAAGCATCAAGATCAAGCGGTTTAACTCTAGCCAATATTTAGTGTTCCAACCGATAATTGTAGATTCTGTGATGAGTTATCACCACCGACAATTTTTGGTGGTATTTTTGTGATGAGTTATGATCACTTGACCAGATACACTGCACCTAGGTAATTGTGTTATGATTTCTTGAGGCAGACATGAAATCTAAATGTCTATAAATTGACATCACAATGAATTATGTTATATGAGTAAAAGTGATATGTTGTATGCAAAAGGAAAAGGTGTTAAGATGCAGAGTATGTTGAGAAGCAGTGTTGATTATACTTAGAAGGATATGACCAAGAAAGTATTGTGCTACACAGACAGATCAAACAAATTATATTGTCTTCTAACAATTATAGCAGAATTAAAATCCCCTAACCAGGTAAGCTCTAACAAGCTTCATTGTTCAAATCCTCTAATAGGGTGATCCATTAGTTTTGATTTAGAAATCCTCCATCGAGGTTACTCCTAATAGGGTACTTCCTTTCACAGGGTATAAGATTTTAATTAATCTTTGGGATCTCTAACAAGATTCACTCCTAGAAGAGCACTTTGTAGACCTTAACCGGTCAGTTATCTATTACTGTAGATAGTTAACTTGTGAGTTCCATCTCACCGTGGTTTTTACCTATTTGGGTTTTCCACATACAAACACTTTTGTTATGGTGGATGTTTTACTTATTGTGGATGTTGTTATATCATTTGGGATTACATGCATTGTGTTTAAAAGTTTTGTTAAGTTCATCTACTGATCGGTTAGTGTTTGAAGTAGTTTTACTTTTGGTGTCGCCGATTCACCCCCCTCGGTGCTTTTCAAGTTGATCAATTGGTATCAGAGCCTAACTTCTTTGAAGCCTAATCACTTAGAAGGGAGCCTTGAAACCACCATGGGAGACATGAGCTACTTTGAGATGGCTAGAGAGCTTGAAGCTAGTAGAAATGAGCTTGAAAAGCTTAGGGTCAAACTGAAAGCTTCACAAGTCAAAAGGAGAGAGCTAACTGAACAACTATTGGACATATCTGATAAAAGTTCATCAAATGAGGCCAATATTGATGCTTTAGCCAAGGAGGCTGAAAATTTAAACGATGAGAAAATAAATCTGAGGAGAGAGCTAGAAGGTCTCACTATCCGCATGAGTCAGGAATTGGAAGCCAGAAGAACAACTGAAGATCTTATCAAGGAAAGAGATCAAGAGATTGCCAAGATCAAGCAGGAAAATGTCACTGTGCATGAGCATTTGGTTGCAGAAAGAGAAGAAAAGGAGAAATTACAGTTAGATCTTGAACTAGCATCATCTCTGAGAGAGAACCTATCAAAACATAATGAAGATCTCACCAGACAGCTCACCGAAACTAATGAGAAACTGGAAAAGTTCAACAAGAGTTCTACCTTTCTTGAAGAACAAATTCAATCACAAAGGATGAAAGGTGATACCTCTTGACTTGGTTTTAACACATCCAAGAAAGGAGAATCATCTGGTACAAAGAGAAACTCTTAAGAACAAATTTGCTCCTAAGATCAAGAAACCTACCAATAAGGAGGTCTTTAAACCTATTTGCTTTGTTTGCCATAAACCTGGTCACATTGCAAATGTTTATAAAGACAAACCTAATAGAAATGCAAGCTACAATACTAATGTTAGGTATGTGTCTAAGAAATTTGAAGGTCATTGCTTCACATGTGGAATGTATGGACATAGATCAATTGAGTGCAGATATGGAACAAATAATCCTGTACCGCATATGCATCCAAGACCAAATGGTAACCAGATGAGGAATTTTGACAACCGAGTCAACATGAACTGGAAAAGACCCTATGGCAACCGGTTTAGTCCATTTGAGATAGAAAAGGTAACAAATGTTATTTGCACCATCTATAATAACTCTAGTCATGTGGCTATGAATTGTAGAAGAAGAACCAAGAGAGGAAATGCATGACCTTGGAAACCATCTAGTATGGCCTACTATCACTGTAACAAACTGAGGCACTTGGCAAAATTATGTAGATCCAGGAAGAACCAACCTATCAACTCTTCTAAAGATGAGAAAGGAAAGCAAAAAGTTAATATTGAAGAAACAAGAGAAGAAATGAATTGAACTTGGAAGAAGAAAAGTGATGATTCACTTGGATAATAAATTATTCCTTCACCCAGTGAAGAGAATCCTACACTGGTGAATTAAGCCTTTTCATATGGATAAGGGGAGCTTAATGGTAAATCCACCTCTGGACCCCTTGAAGTGAATATGTGGTAAGAGAATTTGAAAGCATGCAATTTTGTTAATTTTTTGTCATTTAGTTATCAAACGATTTTTTCCTTGAGTGGTGTAATTAGGGTTTGTAACCCTAACATGTGAGCATTTAATGTAGTTGGAAAAAAGGATAAAAACAAGTTTTCACTTTGTTATTTTACCCTCACCCATTCAAGAAAAAACTTTTGAGCACTTGCAAGAGTCTCAAAGAGTTTGTTAGCTGATTTCAATTGAAGTTGCATTAATATTTGTGTGTTGGAGCCGATTTGAAGGTTGCAGAAGACTAAACTAGTGTGCACTTGGGGCATTCAACCGGTAAATGAGGTAGCATGTGTGAAATAAGGTATTTCTTGAAATTCTTGCTATGAAATCTAGTTTATCTGAAATGACATCATCTTCAAAGTCAGTAGGGAAATTAATGATCACATCTGAACCTATGGAAGCTGTAAAAGCTAATAAGATTGTGTCTTATAATGCACTATCATAAGTTCCTAGTGGTGTTGTCATCAAGGGAGATTAGTTGAGTTATATTGATTGCAAAATTGAGGATTTAGGGTCACTGTCTATATATACTCAGTTGAAATCACTTTGTGATGAGAATGGGAAAATTCAAAAAGAGTATATTAGGGTTTTCGAGAGAGGTTTTCACAATGCCACTTACTTCCTTGAAGATTTTGAAGAAGAGCATATTAGAATTATCCTGAGTAGAGTTCATGGTGAGAACATGTACTTAGAAAGAATTCACATAAAAACCAATGAATCCATTCAGGCGGTAACTGGTTTTTACTCAACTAGTGAAGTACCTGTGCTTAGGTGAATTTCAAAAGAGAGTATAATCTCTAACCAGATCAACATCCAATAAATAAGCTTTTTCTATCAACAATATTAGGGACCCAACAGTGAAATTGGCAGCTATGGTTATAGGCTACTAGGTATTTTATTCTAGTAGATTGAATAGTGTTCCATCAACAATAGTGGAAACTTCTTACAGGATGATAGCTGAAAATGCTAACTATGACCTATGTGAGGACATAAGGAGCCAATTAATGTTAAATCTACAATCCATCAAGAAGGATAACAACCTAAAGTTTAAATATGGATAGCTATTGATAGGTCTATTCTTTTATTTCCAGAATTTTTTACCAGGAATCAAAGATCTTGAATGGTCTAAGGATCTACCGGTATCCGCTTAGATCAAGAACAACATCAAGGCTGTGAAGAATACTTTTTCTATTGCTATGAACAAATATTTCAACGAGTTTCAGAAAAAGATGAGCATGAGATTTAGATTGCCTGAGGATGTCGTAGAACAATTTTCCAAGGACATTGTTTTTACAGTTACCACTGATTACTATTTAATGCAGGCAATTGAGCCAAGAGAAGAAGAAATGAAAGATATGAGTTATGAGGTGAACTATGACTTACTGATTGGTTATGCTAATAACCTATTAGAATCTCCAGAAGATAAAAAGAAGACAAAACTAAATATTGTTGTAGTTCATGATACTCAAGCTGAAACCAGTATTGCTCCTACCACAAGTGGGAAAGGTAAGAAAAAGAAAGCTGAGGATGCACCTCCGGTGATGAAAAGTACTAGAATGACACGAAGTGTCCAAAATTAAAAGGAACCAGAACCTAAGGATTACATGAAAAAGGAGACAAAGAAAAGAGGTCATAAGTTAATTCTTCAAGAAGAATTTGAAGGAACTGATACTGAAGAAGAACCTAAGAAGATGAAAGCTACCAGTAGAGTAGCAAAGTCAGTGAAAAATGTGCCAAAGTTAACTATGCCTATTGACATCTCGAATTTCAATCCTGATACTCACTTTGAAAGAACAATGAAGACATTAGGGAGGAACAGATTTGACAATGTCAAAGAACATTTTGATTCCTTCACTAAAGATGAGAAGGAGCAAGTCATTCAATAGGTAATCACTCATTTGTGTCATTACAATAGATTTCCACATGATCTTGAAAAGGATATCTTAAATTATTTGTACACTATTCTTTTGAATAAATGGGAGGAAGCTATAAAATTGGAAAAATAAATTATTGATGAGATATTTGTACAATATTTTTCCAATTTGTCTAAGGATGAAATAAGTGCTTTAATTGATTAGTACAAAATTCAATTTTCTTTCAAAGCAAAGAGATAGAAGCTACTCAGTGGAAAGAGGGCAATTATTGATACTAAGACTCATCAAATAGCCTGTGAAATCAAATAGATGGAAGAGCTCATCCAATCCTCTAAAAATGATGAAGATATTGCTAATCGACTTGAAATGGATGAAGAAGAGATTGTACAAGCTAATGAGCTCTATCCTATCAAGAAGAAGGATGACACCATTATTCATGTTTTTGATGATGTTCAGGATACACTTGATCTATCTGGAGACATCCCTACACCAGATCTGGATCCATCCGTGATCACTGTCTTATAGGTTACTAGAATTGAGGAACCGACAACTCAAAAAGGAGTGGATATTCCACCAGAAAAAGATCAACCTGAGAAACCTAAATCCCCACCATTCTTACAAGATACTCAAAAGGAATCTAATGATAATGTTGTCACATAGACTTCTAAACATGAAATAGAGAAAAACCAAGAAAAAGCAATTGTTAAGGTAACATCTTCTGAACCGACAAAACCATTAGTCACTCAGCAGACTGATGAAGATGATGATGATTCATTAGGCATCTCAGGGCCTATCAATGTTGACAACATGAGTGCATCTAAAATGATGAAGATTTGAAATGTTATGCAATATGGAGCGCACAAAAAGAGACTTAAAGAGCAAAGGAATGAAGCAGAAACTATTCAAAAAGCAGTAGACATTTTGACAAATCTGCGACTAGAAAATTCTACTGGACATCTATCTTTTCCTATTAGCAAGCTTGGTCAATTAGTCACTGATGCATCTAACCAACTCACATCACTTGAAGATTCAACCCATGCTTATATAGAAAAGAGTTATAGGAAAAAGCGTGGAGAGAAGATCATGAAGGAAATTGATACCAGCAAACTCTCTATCACATAATAAAGCTTTATTGGGAAAAGCTATTGAAACAGGAGGAAAATAGCTTGGCTCTACCTCTAATGTTTCATTCATTTATTCTGATATCCAAAAAAGGCAAATGAAAATAGAGCAAGAGCTAGCAAGGATATGCAATGCATATGTCCCACTTCTGGACTCTATATTTGCTTTTAGCAAATCTGTAGATGATTTGCACAATAGGTTGGATACTTATGACCATGAGAAAACAAAGTGACTCTGGTCACTAAAGGAATCAGAGGGTCAACTTACAGCACAAGTGGACATCCTACAGAGAGCCTACACTAATATTGAAGCTATTTTAGCTACCCCAGAAACCTGCTCACTAGATTCCATGGAAGAGTTCAATTCATAGATTATGTCTACATTTGAGTACATTGAGAACGTGCTAGAGACATGGACAAATGCCATATCATAGTTGAAGAAGAACATTAATGTTATTTTCATGAGACTAGCTTATGCATGAATCTTGATTCAGTTTTTCAAGTTGTTGTTGTATATGCTGAACACTTTGATACAAATTTTCTATATATATATATATATTACTTTTTCAATCTGGCATTGTTGTCAAAGGGGGAGTAGAAATATGTATGTGTGTTTTTGAAAATTTTGTATAATGTATGCATTAAGGGGGAGTATGTATATATGTGTAAATTTGTTTTGTATGCACACTTAGTGGTATTACTTTAAAATTTTCTAAGTGTTGCCATGAATGCCAAAGGGGGAGATTGTTGGCTTGATGATGATTTTAATGAATTCATCATATGTTGTCATTGATGAAACACATAGACACACATATGTTTATATTGTCTATCGGTGTAACTTCAAAGTTGTTTACACTACAATCGGTATACTAAAGGTTTATTTCTAACTGATACTTGGATACAACCGGTGTATGCATGAAGATAACCACTCAGTTATATGCGTCTCAACATCAACATGATGATCCAGCGGAGACTATCTCAGAAGCATCAAAGTCAAGCGGTTTAAATCTAACCGGTAT
Organism: Cryptomeria japonica; assembly: GCF_030272615.1. Taxonomy (NCBI): domain Eukaryota; kingdom Viridiplantae; phylum Streptophyta; class Pinopsida; order Cupressales; family Cupressaceae; genus Cryptomeria; species Cryptomeria japonica. The sequence goes on from NC_081409.1 coordinate 437,610,581, forward strand.
TTAGTGTTCCAACTGGTAATCATAGATTGTGTGATGAGTTATCACCACCGACAATTTTTGGCAGTATTTTTGTGATGAGTTTTGATCACTTGACCAGATACACTGCACCTAGGTAATTGTGTTATGATTTCTTAAGGCCGACATGAAATATAAATGTCTATATATTGACATCACAATGAATTATGTTATATGAGTAAAAGTGATATGTTGTATGCGAAAGGAAAAAGTGTTAAGATGCAGAGTATGTTGAGAAGTAGTGTTGATTATGCTTAGAAGGATCTGATCAAGCAAGTATTGTGCTACATAGACAGATCAAACAAATCCTGTTGTCTTCTAACAAATACAACAAAATTAAAATCCCCTAATCGGGTAAGCTCTAACAAGATTCATTGTTCAAATCCTCTAATAGGGTGATCTATTAGTTTGGATTCAAAAATTATCCACTGAGGTTACTCCTAATAGGGTACTACCTTTCACAGGGTATAAGATTTTAATCAAGCTTTGGGATCTCTAACAAGATTTGCTCCTAGTAGAGCACTTTGTAGACCTTAGTTGGTCAGTTATCTATTACTGTAGATAGTTAACTTGTGAGTTCCATCTCACCATGGGTTTTACCTATTTGGGTTTTCCACATACAAACAGTTGTGTTATGGTGGATGCTTTACTTATTATGGATGTTGTTATATCATTTTGGATTAAATGCATTGTGTTTAAAAGTTTTGTTAAGTACATCTATCGGTTAGTGTTTGAAGTAGTTTTAGTTTTGGTGTCACTGATTCACCCCCCCCTCTCAATGCTTTTCAAGTCCACTTCTTTTCAAAATATTTTTGCTACACCTCCTTGTATCAAAATTGTCCTAGAAGATTCAACCACTGACCGGTTGTTCCTCTCTGCGATACCATTCTGCTGTGGTGTCCTTGGTGCAGAAAGTTGTTGTTTGATACCATTCTCATCAAAGTACTTAGTGAATTCCTCAGAAGTAAATTCACTACCTTGATTTATTCTCAGACATTTTAACTTATTGCCACCTCTTTCTCAGCTAAGGCCCTAAAAGCCTTGAACTTACCAAAAGCTTCATTCTTATCCTTCACAAATGTGACCCACATCATCCCTGAACAATCATCAGTGAAGATCATGAAATATCTATCACCTTGAATGCTTCTTGTTCTTATTGGCCCACATAGATCTGTATGAACGAAATCTAACAAGTTCTCTGCTGAGAAGGACTTGCTCTTGAAAGTTGAAGAAGTCATCTTTCCTAACTGACATTCTTTACAAAGAGCATTAGCCAGTTTGTTTAGTTGAGGCAAATCTATTAGTGTCTTGGACTTTCTCACTTTAACAATGTTATCAAAGTTTATATGACAAAATATCTTATGCCAAAGCCAACAATCATCTATCTTTGCAATCAAATAGTTGCTAACTTTAGGATTAAGATGAAACAGATTACCTCTAGTTTGTTTCCCGATTGCAATCAATTCACCTTTGTTGTCAAAGATTTTGTACATACCATTTCTAAACTCCAGTGGGTATCCTCTGTCATTAAGTTGTGGCACACTCAGAAGATTATGCTTTAGACCTTCAACCCAATAGATATCGTCAACACTTCTCTTCCCATTAAGAGAAATAACTCCCTTAGCTTTAACCATATAGGGTGAGTCATTGCCAAATCTGACAACATCACCATGAAATTATTTTAAGGAAATAAATTTGCTTCGATCACTAGTCATATAATGTGAACAACCACTATCAATGATCCAATCATCAGAGTTATCCATCCTAGACACTAGTGCCTTCTGATCTGATATCTCTTCCTTAATATCTAGAAACACAATATCTTCACTAGAATCATGATCAGATTCTTCATCAATGATACCATTGTCAACTGCTATAAGACAATCTCTCTTGCCTTTACCTTATATTTCTTGAATTTGTCTCTCTTGTGTTCATTTTCACCATTAGGACAATTAGCTGCTATATGACCAATCCTATTGCATGCAAAATAATTTAAAGGTAGTTTACCTCTATATTTTCCAGTGCCTCTAGGCAGTCATTTTGCCAACAATGCTTCAAGATCCACTAAGTTGTCTTCATCATCAACATCTCTACTAGATCTAGATTCATAGCCATGACAAGTATCTCTACTTTTTCTCACAGATGGGTTAGAGAAAGAAGCTCTGAATGCATATTCTAATTTGTGTACACTTCCATCATAGTCATTTAATTCAAAAGCAGTAAGTTTTCCAATGATAGAGTCAAGAGTTACCTTAGTTTTTTCAATGGACTTGAACTCCTGAATAGCTGCACCTCGAATAGCATAGATCAGTAGCAGTGTTCTTAGTACCTTACTGATCATTGTGGAATCTTCCACTTTCCCTCTTGCACTCTTTATTTCACCAACTATCTCTTTTATCCTTTGACCATACTATCGAATATTCTCACCTTCAGACATTCTCATGTAATCAAACTTTCCTCTTAGGCTCTCCTCTTTAGCAATCTTAACATGTTCATCACCGCTATAAATCTCTTCAAGTTTTTTCCATACTTCATATGTAGTTTCAAGATCATGAACATCTACATATTCAACATCAGACAGGGAACTGATAATAGCCTCCAATGCTTGATGATTTTGTTGTTGTTCTTTCTTATGATCATCAGTTAAAGTTCCAGTAGGTTTAATATACTAAGTTTCTACATGATCCCAATACTGACTTCCCAGACTCTTAATGTAAATCTTCATTCTGTCGCTCCATATCCTATAGTTATCTTTGTTGAACTTCGGACCTTCCTTCTTCATCATGATCTACAAGATCTTTTCCTCAAGCTGTTAGGCTTTTAGATTTAAGAGGAATTGAGATTCTCTGATACCCATTGATGGTATGATGAAAGAATAAGTATCTGGTAGATTACTGAGAGGGGGGGGGTGAATCAGTAAACTAAAAAACTAATACAAACTTCCCAATCTCAAACTCAATCACAAAAGGTAAACTTATCAATAAAATATCACTATCAAGATCAATACTCATAAGAATAATCAACATCAACCAGTTAATTGTTATAGAAATTTAACAGTAAAAAACTTTAATCTTGTAAACATTCAAATTCTTAATCATATATCAACACACTCCATCTCTCAATGCTTCTAGTTATCATGCCTTATCATAAGTTAATCAAATCAACAAATAAGATCATAACCACAAAAACATTCACCACATGACACCCAAATAGGTAAAAACCATGGTGAGATGAGACTCACAAGATAGCTATCTGAACTCTTCTAAAGTTTTCCCTATTAGGAGCCAAGCCTATTAAATATTTTACAATAAGTCATGTTAAGAACTGATCCTGTTAGGAATCACCTGGTTAAGGGATTTACAAATGCCTTGATAAAAATAAAATACCCTATTAGGAGTAACCTCGGTAGAGGATTTGAGAATCCAAGCTAATGGACCACCTTGTTAGAGGATTTAATAAGTAACCAAGCTTGTTAGTGCTTAGCCGGTTAGGGGATTTTAATTCTGCTGTAATTGTTAGAAGACAACATGTTTTTCTTGATCTGTCTGAATACCACTACATTTGCTTGATCGGATCCTTTTAAGCTTCAATCTGCCTTTACTCAAACTGTAGATCCATTCTCCAGTTAGGCAACCACACACTCAACTAATTTTAGCCAACTCTTGCCAACACCTTTTACAAAACAACTTCATCGACCTTAAATACAAATCAACTAGGTCGGTAACACAAAATAAACCTAATTCTCTCATAGAGATTACAAACAAATTAGTTCAAGTGTGACCATTGGATTTACATAGCAATCTATACACATTCTTCAAGAAAATTCCAACTGCTCCATGATAACCATTTCATCGGACTTGTAACTCATCACACGCTTTGCATTAGATGCAATCCACTTTGTTCATTCCCTAGACAATCAAACAAATGCACCAAAACAATCTGAACTTATCTTCATACAATGACCACACGTGTCACTATCATTTCCACTCAACAAATAATAAACCAACATAACCATCTCAGCAAACTTAATCGGTTAGGGTTTTATAAAAAACAACTGGTAGGGTTTACAGGTTACATTGCATAAAAAGGGTTTAACCTTATACATTGGTTACTAGTTCAACTCACATACTTACATACTCGTTTACAACATCTTCCTCAAAGCTCTTCCTACCGGTTACAAGATAATATCAATAATAACAATAATGTCAACAATATCATAAATACCATTACTGGTTCAATTGACATCAATGACAACATAACATATCATTAATGCAATATTCATGCAAATGCCAACAAACTTTAGCTCCATTATTTGCAGATTTAAAGTGATCTCACCAAGAGATCGCAGCCACTGAATGCTAAGAACTGCATCATCAGTTCCTCCAATACTCACCACAAAGAACTCATCCTTAACTTCATAGTTTCCCAACTTCAGAGACATGTTGGAAACCATTCGGTTGCAAGAGATAGTTGAACCATCATCTACCATGACTTTGAATCCATCAACCTCATCAGTTATCAAGCCTCTTTTTTCCATAATCCTTTCATCAATGAAATTGTGAGTTGCTTCAGTATCTATGAGGGCAATAACTCAGTGCTCTCCAAGCATTCCATGAACTTTGAATGACTCATTTTTATGAATGATAGAGAGTTGAGCAACTACACCCCTATATTATTGGTCACTTTTAGGTCCTTTTGGAGCTTCTTCATACTCACTTCCCTCCGAATCAAGCTATCATTCTGAAATTTTAAAATCTAATCCATTAGCTGGATATGCTTTCATTTGACGAACATTACTCTTACCTTGGCATCTATGATCTGGGGCCAAAGGTTCTCTACAGGAATAACACAAATTCTTCCTTTGGATCTCTTGATGGAGCTCATCATCCATCTGGGAAGGAAACTTCTTAGGTTGATTATAAAATTTCTTCTTGTCCTTACGAAATGAGAAAGGCTTTGACTAAAATTTGGACTTAGGGGCAGCCAACTCCACACTCCTAAATTTTTTGATAGCTTTAGCCAAGGTGGGTGGATCAAAGGCTTTAACCCAGCCTTTCAATGGTTCCTCAAGTCCTTCAGTACATAGAAGTACCAACCTCTTTTTTGAAATACTACTAACCATAACTAAGAGGTTTGTAAACTCAGTTATGTATGAATCTAAAGAGCCCTATTGTTTGAGTTGTGCAAGCTCCCTAAACTTCACCTCTGGATCCTTAGTATCAAATATTTCAATCAACTTGCTGGTGAATTCAACATAGGTATTGATCGATCTATGGATAAGGGTGAGCAACCCATGGTACTACCACTCATGAACAACCCCATCCATGTGCAAAGTAGAAAACTTGACGGCATCTTCTTCAGGCATCAGCCTCAAGGATAGTTGTCCAACTTCTAAACCCAAGCTCTAGCCATACACTTATTGCTCCCATCAAAATGAGATGAAGTCACCTTTCCAAGATCTTGTTGATAGTCTCTCGAAGTAGAATAACGGTTATCATATCTCCCATCCCTTCTCTTTTTCTAGTCCATGTATTGGTCAAGGGTGAGTATGTTTCAAATCTTTGCTGGAAGAGAGGCATACTCCATGTAGCTAACCCTTATCTCATCAGCTATTGCAACCTCAAATTAAGGTGGTGTTGCTTCCCTAGGAAGGCAAATGGGTTACAAAGGTGATGCAGGAGCATTCCTGGGTCACAACAATCTTGCATCAACCAAAAACATTTCCTTTCTATTTTGTTATCAGTTTTAGTTTTCCTTTCTATGTGTCCCAGTTTTGGCTCACTGGATCATGTGGAGTTGGATTCTACTTGAAGAATTGATCATATTTCTTGCTTTCAAACCGCATCTCATTTGGATCTCTTTCTGGCAAGATATTGCTACCGGTTTCCATGACAGTTTCTTGTTACCAGTTGTTCCTTTGTTACCAGTTGCCTGAGACCTATTCTGATGATCTACCAGAACCCATTCCAAATATTTCAGAGCCTTAAGCATTAATCTCGATGTTGTTTGGCATGTTTCCGACCTTCTACGTTTCACCCTTTGGATTTTCCAAAGAAATCTCTTGGCAGAGTTTGACCTTGTTCATTTTGCACGTTAGGTCTTGTTCTTTGGGTTTTGATCCTTTTTGGGCTGATTGGATCCTTTGGATCAATATATATACTTGTAATAATTCTTTAGAATGTAATAAATTGAGAATCAAGAAGTATCAGTTAGATATACTGTGCCTAGAAGATAGATCTTTTGATTCAAGGTCCCGATGTGACCTATTCTACTAGGCCTGTGTGTCGGTATGTTGTAACCCAATTGTTACCAGTTGAATGTAATTGAATCCCATGCAATAAAACTATCTATTTTGTATTTCCTCTGTCATAACTGTGTGTTTCCATTATGTTTACTCTTGTTGACCAGTTTATATTGATCTCCTTAAGGTCCTTCCTCATCGGTGACTGCTTCAGGTGGTAGTTGAGTGAAGTTTCATTCCAGAGGTTGCATGTCCTGAATTTTGTTGTAGGGTGGTGGATTGTGGATCTAACTTGCAATTGCGAGGAATAGAAGCTCGATTAGAAGTCATGGAGATAGCCTAGAGAAGAGGTTGGCATATTGAAGATGTAAGTGAAGATGAAGCAGAAGAAGCCCCAATGGAACAAGTGAACCTACCAGTTGTTGATCTAGATGAAGAAAGGTTTTTAAGGGTTGTGAGTAGGGTGAACACTAAACCTCATTTCACCCCACTAGAATATGATGGGAAGTTAGATTTAGATGAATTGATGGACTGGATCTTGGAGATGGAGACGTATTTTGATTTTGAAAACACTACAGAAGAGAGGAAGGTGAAATATGCTTGTACTCGATTGAAAGGTCATGCATCTCTTTGGTGGGAGTATTTGCAAGTTGATATACAAAGAAGAGGTAAAGAGAAGATTAAGACATGGGATGGGATGATTGCTCAGTTAAAATCAAAGTTTGTTCTGATGAATTATCGAGTGGATTTTTTCTTGGAAATTGCAAAACCCGAGACAGAAGGAATCTAGTGTGAAGGAATACACCAAAGCATTTTACAAGTTGAACATCAGATTTGGACATGTTGATGATGAAGTTGAACAAGTTGTAAGATATTTGAATGGATTGCAAATGTCTATACAATATGAACTCGATATGATCAAATTGGAGAGTGTTGAGGAGGCTTACTAGTATGCACTAAAGGATGAAGATAAATTGAACAAATGACATGAAAAGAGACAAAGAGGTAGAGGTAAAGGGTTTATCAGAGCAAGATTTCAAGGAGGAAGAGGATATACCAGAGGAAGAGGAACCAATATAGATTAGAAAAAGGACAAGGAAGTGAGGAAAGAAGGTAATTCATACTGGAAGGATGATATAAACTTCTACTGGAGGAGAGAATCAGATAGTTACTGGAATGAAAAATTTGGAAGACAAGACAAGAGGATATTTAGAGGAAATTTCTCTAAGTGTGGAGGAGAAGGACACTGTGCATTTGAATGTAAGAAGACAGAGGCTGCCAAAAGAGTAGTAGTGGTGGAAGAAAACCCCATCGTATTAGACAATAAACTAGAAGATGGAGAACTATTGATGACAAGGAGAGCTTTGTGTCATACCAGAGGAGTTGAAGAAACCTTGTAGAGGAAAAACCTCTTCAAGACCAGATGTAAGGTATCTGATAAGAGTTGTAAAGTTGTTATTGATAGTGGTAGTTCAGATAATCTTGTTTCAGAAGAGATGATGAATAATTTGAAATTAGAGAGATTGAAACACCCTAAGCCTTATCAAATTGCATGGATTCAGGATGAACATAAGTTGTTAGTAAGTGAACAGTGTTTGGTAAAATTGAAAATTGGGAATTATCATGATGAAGTTTTGTGTGATATTATGCCTATGGATATTTGTCATATTTTGTTGGGAAGACCTTGGCAGTTTGATAGATAGACAATACATGATGGGAGGAAGATACATACACTATTGTGGTCAATGGGATGAAGCAAACCTTGTTACCTTTGGAGGAGCCTTTGAAGAGAGAAGTCTATACAAATGCCAAAATCTATTTAGTAGATGGAAGGAAATTCAGGGATGGACTAAGACATGAGAATGTGTATTTTCCCTTAATTCCTAAGAAGACTGAGAGACTAGAACTGGAAGGAGAACACTCGACAGAGATAAGAGATTTGCTAACAGAATATGAGGACATCATTTCAAATAATGTACCTGATGGATGCCACATGTTAGGAGTATTAGTCATTGCATGGACTTGGTTCTCGAAGCTAGTTTTCCTAACAAAGCTACACACCGGTTGACAATAACAGAGAATGAAGAACTGAATAGACAAGTGCAAGAGTTGTTGAAAAAAGGTTTGATCAGGGAGAGTCTAAGCCCTTATGCAATACCAACAGTATTAGTAACTAAGAATAATTGATAATGGAGGACGTGTATCAATTCAAGAGAAATGAACAAGATCACAGTGAAATACTAGTTTCCTTTGCCTAGGATGGATGACATAATGGACTATTTGAGTGGAGCAAAATACTTTACAAAGATAGATTTGAAGAGTGGATATCATTAGATCGGGATTAGAGAAGGTGATGAGTGGAAGACAACATTTAAGACAAATGAAGGATTATATGAATGGTTGGTGATGCATTTTGGATTGACTAATGCATAGAGCACTTTCATGAGGCTAATGAATGAGGTATTTAAGAAATTCTTGGGTAAGTCTGTTATTGTGTATTTGGATGACATTCTGATTTTTAGTAGAACAAAAGAGGAGCATTTGTTGTAGTTAAGACAAGTTTTACAGAGGTTGAGAGAAGAAAAGTTATTGATAAATATCAAGAAGTGTACTTTCGTGAAGGATGAGTTAGTCTATTTGGGCTTTGTGATATCTAAGGATGGTTTGAAGATGGACCCTGAGAAAGTGAAAGCCATTATTGAATGGCCTACACTAAAAAGAATTGGAGAGGTAAGATCATTTCACGGATTGGCTAGTTTTTACTAGAAGTTTATCAAAAATTCCAGTTCAGTTTGTAAACCTATGACTAAGACCATGAGAGGAGATCGGAAGGAATTCAAGTGGACCACCTGAGTAAAAAAAAGTTTTGAATTGTTGAAGGAGAAAGTGACTGAGCATCCTGTGTTAGCTTTACCAGATTTCAATAAGGTATTGCAAGTGGATTGTGATGCAAGTAGAACAACAATAGGAGTAGTTTTGACTCAAGAAGGGAGAGCGGTAGCATATTACAGTGAGAAATTGAATGATGCCCAGAAGAGATATTCAGTGTATGATCAAGAATTTTATGCAATAGTTAAAGCCTTGAAGAAATGGAGGCACTACTTGTTGCCTAAGGAGTTTATGTTGTATACAAATCATCAAGCTTTGCAGTATTTGAATAGTCAGAGTAAGTTAAATCAGACATATGAGATGGGTAGAATTCTTGCAAAGTTATACCTTTGTGTTGAATCATAGAAGTGGTAAATCTAACAAAGTTGCTAATGCATTAAGTAGGAGAAGGAATTTGCTAACAAAAATGAGATTGATAGTATTAGGTTTTGAATATTTAAAGACCTTGTATGATGAAGACCCAGATTCTGTAGAACCTTGCAAAGCATGTAGAGAACCAGTTTTGGTTGATAGAAGCAAATGGTTGGATTATTTCATTCAGGATGTGATGTTATTCAAGAGAGTTTAGTTATGCATACCTAAGAGTTCCATGAGAGAGAACCTAATCAAAGAGAAACATTGTTGAGGTCTAGCTGGATATTTTAGTATTGACAAAATAGTTGCATTGGTGAGTGAGCAGTACTTTTGGCCTTGGATTCATAAGGATGTTAAGAGATATGTGCAAAGTTGTAGAGCTTTTCAAGTTGAAAAAGGTAGTAGTCAGAATGTGGGATTGTATAAACCTTTGACAATACCAATAAGACCTTGGGAGGATATAAGCATGGATTTTGTACTTGGATTGCCTAAGACGCTGAGAGGGAATGATTCTATATTTGTGGTATTGGATAGAATTCAAAGATGGCTCATTTCATACCTTGTAAGAAGACATCAGATGCATTGTATGTAGTAGACCTATTTTTCAAGGAAGTGGTGAGATTGCATGGATTACCTAAGAGAATAGTTTCAGACAGAGACACTAAGTTTGTTGGCTATTTTTGGAGAATACTTTGGAAGAAGATGAAGATAGATTTGAAGCTCAGTTCTACTTTTCATCCACAGACTGATGGACAGATAGAAGTAGTTAACCAGAGTTTGGGAAATTTGTTGATATGTTTAGTGGGAGATAAAACCAGAAGTTGGGATTTTATCCTTGCACAAGTAGAGTTTGCCTATAACAATTCAGTGAATAGAAGTACCAAAAAAACACCTTTTGAGATTGTTACCGGAGTGCACCCTAGAGGAATAGCAGAATTGAGAGACATTGGCAGTGAAGACCAGAAGAGTTTAGAAGCAAAATATTTTGCAGATCACATAGCAGCATTTCATATTTAAGTTAAACAACATTTGGAAAACATGAATAACAAATATAAGGAGAAGGCAGATGAGAAGATGAGACATAAGGAATTTGAGTTTGGCAATGAAGTGATGGTATACTTGAGAAAAGAGATATTCTTGGTTGGAACTTATAATAAGTTGCAGATGAAGAAGTTTGGACCTTGTAAGATTTTGAGAAAGTTTAGCTCTGGAAATGCATATGAAGTGGAGCTACTGGATAGTCTATGTATTTCACCTATATTCAAAATTATAAATCTTCACAAGTACGATGAACCAAAATTCAGTGAGGTCAATGTTGCAGACTTGGAGAAACAATTTCCCCAGAAGGAACCAGATTAGATTGAAGAGATTTTGGATAGTAGGATTGGGCGTAGTACCCGGAAGAGTCAGTACAAAGAATATCTTGTGAAGTGGAAGAGAAGACCAGTTGAAGATTCATCTTGGATTTCTCAGGAAGAGGTAGATTGCCTTCGTTTCCCTCTAATCCCCCAAAAGTGAGAGGCTCACTTTTTCATTAACCCTAGATGTCTGATGCAAGAGAATCCTCGGTTCACAACAATCTTGCATCAACCAAAAACATTTCCTCTATTTTGTTTGCAGTTTCAATTTTCCTTTCTATGTGTCCCAGTTTTGGCTCATCGGATCCCATGGAGTTGGATTCTACTTGAAGACCTGATAATATTTCTTGCTTTCAAACCACATCTCATTTGGATTACTTTTTGGCAAGATATGGCTACCAGTTTCCATGATAGTTTCTTGTTACCGGTTGCCTAAGACCTATTCTGGTGATCTACCAAAACCCATTCCAAAGCTTGCAGATCCTTGAGTGTTGATCTTGATGTTTCTTGGCATGTGGCCAACCTTCTATGTTTCACCCTTTGTATTTTCTAAAAAAATCTCTTGGTGGAGGCCGACCTTGTTCATTTTGCATGTTAGGTCTTCTTCTTTGAGTTTTGATCCTTTTTGGGTTGATCGGATCCTTTGGATCGATATATATACTTGTAATCATGCTTTAGAATGTAATATTCAGAATCAAGAAGTATCAGATAGATATATTGTTCCTAGAAGATAGATCTTTCAATTCAAGGTCCTAGTGTGACCTATTCTACCATGCCTGTGTGCCGGTATGTTGTAACCCAGTTGTTACCAGTTGGATGTAATTGAATTTCATGCAATAAAATACCTGTTATGCATTGCCTCCATGATATCTATGTGTTTTCATTGTGTTTACACTTGCTGATTAGTTTGGACTGATCTCCTTGAGGTCCCTCCTCACTAGTGACTACTTCAAAAGGTCTTGAAACAGACCCAATGGGGGTTCCACCATTGTTGCTACTTTGGTTACTTCCATTCATATTTCCTCCAGAATTATTAGAGGTGCTAGAATTGTTTCCATTAGTGTTTTGATTAGGAATCCCACCAGCATTCTTACTTAATATAGCCAACAACTGGGACATCATATCCATCATAGTATCAAAATTCTTCTCAACCCTCTCTGCAACCCCATTTACATCATTCTAACCTAATGTTATCTCTGCCATTCAATCTACCGAGTCCATTGAATCCACTAATTTCTTTTTATTTCTCAATACCTCTGAAAATGTTTCTTCTACTAGCACTAACAAAATCTGATATTGTTGCCTCTTTTGTTCTTTGTTGTAGTGTTTTATGTCTCTATCACTCATGAAGAACCTTTATCACACAGGCTGGAAGGATAAGTGGCTATGATACCACTGTAAAAATGCCCCTTAACTTTTTTTTATTTTTTCCAAAATTACAATCAACACAACACTCGTTAAGTTAAGGAAATGAAAACCAAATTCTGTTGAAAGTAACCCTTCCACTTTCTAATCACTGAGAGCCCTATGTGGGAGGGTGAGAGCATACAGTGTTGAGGGTATTGTTAGATGCCAATAACTAAAAAATGTTACAATACTCAGGTGGCAAGCCCACTCCTTCTGCTTATACAACAGGATATTGAAACAATGCAATCACTTGGTGGTAAACCAACCAAGGACAAGCCAAAGAACTGAAGGATGCAATCACTGAACCGCTTGTGCAGTGGGATGACTAGAAATGGAAATTAATATCAACTCCACTACTTATTAAGTAGGAGGACAACATTATAATCAACTCAACTGCTTCTACAACAGGAGGACAATATTACAATTTCAAGTTAGGTGGCTAAGCCAACCTCTTCCACTTATGCAATGGGAACAAATAAGAAATCTGAGAGGATAGTTGTTAGTACTACTAACCATCTTTACAATTCATTATAGAGATTTTAGAATTTTAAGAAATATTACTAATCTAAAGTAGGTGGCTAAGCCAACCTCTTTCACTTATGCAGTCGGACAACAAAAAGCCAGAATGTTGTTGTTAGTACTACTAACTATCATTACAATGAATAAAGAATTGGACAACCAAGTGCTGATTAAGAACTGACAGCTATAACAAAACCTCCAAACTTCCTCTAACAACCCAATTAATTCACACTCTCAAAAAATCACCCAAAATCTAACTTTTAAAAATCTGATAAATAAGACAACAGGCTGGAAATGCATAACCAACAACACCAATCCACACCAAATTGCTCCTAACTCAAAACTCATTCAAATCACCCCACAACACACCCAAACTGACAATATTAATTAAGCAACTAAGTGTGAACTGGAATACAACAACAACATGACCCCAAACAACCAACATGCATTCCAATGCACCTCCCTAACAAGTATGTCTATGCTAAAAAGTATGATTTGCATTTTAAAATTGAAGACTCAAAACTAGGGGCTAGAAACTTACAGATCTCATCACCTAATACAAAGAAATATTTAGCCAATACCCAGAATTAGTAGGAGCTCACACAGAGACTTAGGAGTGAAAATATGCTTCAGCCTTGATGCCATCCAACAACCAAGAAACACACAAACTCACATAAAAAAAAAAAAAACCAACTAATGCAATCCATTCTCAATATGCTCTATATATTCCTCTTAGTGAGAAATAATATCTTCATAGGAAGGTGCTATATCTCAAGCACAAAACCAACATAGGCTAGGAAGCTCGCAACTTCAAAGCACAAGTTTGGCACAAATCTGGTAGCACTTCGTTATACAAATTTCATGGATGGAAAAATGAGAGCCCAAGTCACTTATTTATAACTTTTTCCAAGCCAAATTCAAATGTAAATGCTCACCAAATTCACCCAATTAAAATGTCATTTCATCCCTCACATTTGGCGATATATTTTATTTCATCTTTTTTTAAGTATATGGCACCCAAGATGGAAGTCTCCTACCTTGGCTCTAGGTCCAAAATTTTCCCCTTGGTCCATAATTTATCACATTAAAAAACATTATAACTTAAGCACTTTTCATCCATATCACCTGAATTAGGAGACTTAATATTTTTTAAATAAAAAGTACCTTTCCTTTCCTAGGTCATCCAACAATAATAATTAAGTATTAAACTTTACAAAATCACTTGCAAAACAAATATTGATCAGTACCAAATTGAACTATGAATTTGAAGTGTTGAAGACCATCAAACTAAACTAGGTTGGAGTTGTCACTGAACTACAAAAAATAGAACTGCCTGAAAAGACACTTACTAAAAATAGTAAGTCCTAAAAATAACTCTGGAAAGACTGTTCTTCGAACCCTATAGCTCAGCATGAAAAACCCAGAAAAACCCAATAATCATGATAATTGACATCAACTTACTAAAAATAGTAAGTTCTGCGAACCCCCTAAACTTATTTCATGTCATACCACTGCAAAACTTACAAAAAACCCAGAAGGAAACCTCGATTCATTCTACCAAACTTCAACCAAAACATCCCTGAAAATTGCGAGGAGTCCTCCTAGAAAACATGAAACCCTAATTTTTGCTTCTAGTTAGCCTACGGGTCTCTAGAATAGGCTAATGGATCACTAAACTACTCCTCACTGAGAAGGGGACATTACGGGATCTTCTCCTCTTTTCTCTGGTAGAATTCATGTTTTTTGCAACTATAAAAAGTTACCTTGCCTTTACATTAATGAAATATGCTTGTATTACCCATTTTCAGTCTAAACACATGTGTGTATTTTTCTTACCTATTTGTTTAGATGCATTTTTCATCTTGTTTTCTTAGTATTTATGATAGTGTCGACTCCTCTTAGAGTGGCATCTGTGAACTCTTCCATTCCTCTTGCTATAGTTAAGAATTCCAACCTTGACTCAATCTTAGAAAGCTAGATTTAGATAGGCAGTAGTGTATATTTTGGGTAGTTTCATTGATGTTTTTGTGTAGTTATAGGTGAGGGAGATCACATATTCTATCCAAGTGAAAACCTTTTCCCCTCTTTCAAGAATTCCCTCCTTCTCCCTTTTCCTCTTATAATCACTAGATTAGGTTTTAATTGCACTCAAGATTGATAGGAAGTCGGCCTTCTCTGAAGACTCAACCTCACTTTTGCAAGTCCCACACTTGGGAGGTCATTTCCATGATTCACAAGGTTGATGATCAAGCTTGATCATTATAGGGTGCAACTTTTGTGACAATACCAACACTTAGCAAATTATGATGCAAACCCTTCACATAGTAAACATTGTCAATAATATGCTTTCCATCAAAGATAATAAAGTGAATTCTCACAATTTATGTTGTCTGATCATCTTCAAACCTAACAAAACCTCCATCATATTTCTCAAGTTTCACAAACTTACTCTTATCATCTGTCATATGATTTGAAAATCCACTATCAATTAACCATTCATTTATATATCTCCTAGCATGTAAAGTAGTATTATTAGTTTTAACAATCTCTGAAATATTAGCCTTAGGTACATCCTTTTCTACCAAAAACAAATAGTCATCCTCATAGTTTGATTCATCATTTGAAATACCAACATCATCTTTAACATAATAGGGTTTCTTATTAAACTTTCCTTTTCCTTCTCTAAACTTTTATCTTGTTCCTTTCTCTGGACATCTAGTAGCTATGTGACCAATCTTTCCACATCTAAAATATTTAAGAGGTAACATACCTTTATGTTTGCTAATACCTTTCATCAGCTTCCTCACAAGGTTTGCTTCCATCTCATCTGATCTTTCAACATTCGGGTCTTCCTCAGTAGCTCTAAAGGTTGTCTTATATTTAGCATTGTCTTTTCCAAACTTCCTCATCTCAAACGCAATCAGAGTGCCAAACAGTTGTTCCCTAGTGAACTTCTTCAAGAGCATAGATCTTATCACTATATCTTTCTGGTAGGGTCATCAAGATCTTCTACATTATGTCTTCATCATTTAAGGTCCGTCCAAGTTCTCTAATTTCATTTACTACACTATCAACCCTCTAAAAATAACTTGTTATATCGCCTCCTCCTTCCATTCTCAAGTTCTCATATCTGCACTTAGCAGTCAACTTCTTTGATAATTAAACTCTGTCATTTCATTCATATGTTTCTCTCAACTTTTTTCCAAACTTCATAAGCAATATTTAATGAAATAGCCTTTGTTAATTCATTTTTTTATAAAGTACTAAAGATGGTATAGCTTGCTTTTTCATTCTCTTCATAAGCCTTAATCTCCTCTGGAGTAGTAAGACCATTTGTCGGTAATGCATACTTAGTCTCCACCGCTTTCCAAGTGTTGCAACCCAAGGAGCTTAGGTAACCCCTCATCTTCTCTTTCCAAAAGCCATAGTCAAATCCCTCAAAGATAGGAATAGTTAGATTATGCACCATCGACTCTAACTCAAGTGGTTATTCTCTTTTCCAAGGAAACAAATCTTTGATACCAATTTTTGAATTCCCAGACAAGTGAGAGGGGGGTGAATCAATTCTCAATTAAACTTTCTAAATCTTTCACACATTTAGAATAACCAACTTATTAATTATTTAGCTTGAACAAATGTAAACATGAAAGAACACATATACTCAATGAAATCATGCACAATGAGCACGGGATATGATGTGAAAAACTAAAGAAGGGAAAAACCACAAATAATGCCAGTTCTCAATATATCACATGTTAGGGTGACACTGGTTAAGGTGATTTTTTACAAAGGTGGCTCACTACCAGAATGCTCATTGTGGGAGGGTTCACTGCCCAAAAAGGCTCACTATTGAAGGAGAAAGAAAGAAAAGAAAAAATCCACCACTGTGATACAACTGCCACAATAGAATAGCCTTCAGTACCTAACAACACACTACACACCTTCACACAACTTCTCTCATCAATCATTTGTCCAATTTAGCTTTTCAATCTTGCATGTCTTCCATTACATGATTCATTTTGATTATCCTTTACTTATATTGTTCTCCTGATTACATAACCTTCCAAGTTGACAAAACATAATTTGAAATAGGTTTGGACTAATAATTCCTATGGTGGAAAGGAATGAGAAGTGGACCACTCCACACCACACTTCATTGGACAGATCAAGACGTTACACATCCATCACAAATACAAGATTCATACGCCACACAAATGTTGTTACACAGTCTCCAATTTCAAATTAGACTAGACCTAGAATAATGCTTGTCAACTTAGAAAAAACAAGAATGGAACCAAGATAAACATGAATTCAAACAATCAACACCATATCTAAGAAACAAAGTAATCTGGATCACAACCAACACTATCAATTACTAGTCAACATTAAATGTCATACTAAGCACAACTTCTGGAGCACCAATTAGTTTGGGGAACATATTTGGAATCACCAACTTAGAAAGCCACATTTTGACATCAATGAAAACCATGACAAAACATATCAGCACCATCAACATCACATTTGCAACACTCCAATCATCAAGACCTTTAACCATTATTCCATTATCAACTAAAACTGGAATAATCTAATGCTTAAATTCTTGAAAAGTTTGTACCCTACCTTTAATTGCATGTTCCCTCCCTTCAAGGTATACAACTTAGTCAATGTATTGTAAATTTTACATGTAGTCATGATGTCTACAGGGGCTTTTGACAAG
Organism: Cryptomeria japonica; assembly: GCF_030272615.1. NCBI lineage: Eukaryota > Viridiplantae > Streptophyta > Pinopsida > Cupressales > Cupressaceae > Cryptomeria > Cryptomeria japonica. Next base: position 437,628,081 of record NC_081409.1, read on the forward strand.
TTTTGAACAATAATACCCAAGTCTCTCAAGTGACTACTTAATGATTGCCAAGAATCATGCAATGACCTTAAGTCCTTCAAGAATGCTTCACAATGTTTGGTACCCTAGATAAGTGTCTAACAAGAGATATGTCTCTCATCCACCTAATTTAAAATTCCTTTCATCAAGTGTGTAATTGTACCTTTCATTACCTCTAAGGCTTTATTCTTGGCAATAGTCTTGGCCCGAACCACTTGATTATCCTTTTCCTTTACCTATTGCTCAACATCCTTTAATTGTCCTTTCAACTTTTTCATATATACTTGTGAGGAAGTTCCTTCACCTTCCTTTTTATCTAAAGTTACCCGACCAAGTGTCAAATGACCTATTCTTTTCCTAATTCGAGCATTTTCTATTAACGCTTGGTTGCAAGCAGAAAGTTCTTATGATGGCACCATCCCTCCCCTACTCTTTAATATCAATTAGTAATCTTGTTCAATTGGTCCTAGGTATTGACACCCATTGTGCTAGGGATTTCAAGCTCGGGTGGTATCTAGTTCCTGTAATTCCTCGTTTGTCAAATTCTACAACAAACATTGGATCTTGTTGCTACCATATCTGATCAAGAATGAAAATATCTTATAAAATCATGAGCAATAATGTTCCACTTTCTTAGTGATTCTTCTTGCCTCATTAGGGGTAGTATGATCTAAATTCAAATCATCTAAGGTATTTAAAATTTTCAAATCAATCCCTTCAACCTCCCCCACCTTCATTCTCAACCATAAGCCTTTAAATTTTGGGGTCCTAATGAAGATCATCCGATATGAAATATTGTGTAGCAAGGGCCCTCTCATCATCATCAATCTCATCAAAGGGAATGTCTTCATCAGCTTTAGTTCTATCCTCTGGCTCTTTTTCTGGCATTACATCCCTTGGAGGGGTGTTTAATGGTTGCTCCACCTCTTCTCCCTCGACTATATTCTTCAGAATATGAACAACACTTTCAGTGCCCATTTTTTGTTCTATCGCCTCATAGGGAACAAGGGGTGGCTACTAGATCGGTGCATCAACATGAATGACATTCTCAATAATTTCTTTCTTATTTGATTGAGGCCCATGTGCAACTTCTTGTGCAAATTATTTACCAATCTCGAGTTTCTATTTTATAGATTGAAGAGCACAAGTGTAAATCCCCTCAAAATCATTAATAATTAATTTGACCCTCCTAACAACACTTGACTCTTCTAGAAAGAAGCCCTTAAATGTAGGGTCATTTTCTCTCATCTCCATTTTAATTTTGGATAATATTTCCCATCTCTTTCTTCTTTGAATAACAACTTCTTCATCATGGGCACTTCTAATCACATCCTCATCATTGTTCAGATTGGTAATTTCCTCTATCTAAATGTTCATCCTTGAGCCATTGCATGAACCCTTCTGGATTATATTTTCTTCTTAATCCTAATTTCAAAGAAAATTTCTCAATCAAAAAATAGTGAACCTTTTCCAAAGCTTTACAACGAATGGATAAATCATAGTACTTGGTAACTCTAGGAGAAATGGTGTCTTTCTTTTGCACTTCCATGTACATTTTTTCCATCCACATAAATTGTCACATAATCTCTAAAAAGGAATGGCGAGGAGACACATGAATTGGAAATTGGTGAGGGGCTTGTGGATAGCCATACACCTTGATTATTGTATACTTTGAAAAGAAGAACCAATTATCAAAGTTGAACCTTCCCTCCTCATCAGTCCTCTGATACTTAGGCCTCAATAACTACATCATCCTTGGTGGAAACCTATCAATTTTATAAAAGCACCACCCCACAATTTTGAACACAAAATCTTAATGAAATGTGACATAATCTGCCTCCTCACAAGTTCTATCCCATAGGTAGCACCACCTCTAAATGGGTTTCATCTTTCCTTCATCATCAAAATATTTAAGGCTTAAGTCCTGGCTCCATTCATACTTTCACTGAAACAATATCATATGACACAATAAAGAGAAATACTTTAAATTGATATCCCTTCCATTCTCTTTGATCTTAAGCATCCCCTCATTAATTTTATGGCTAACGTATGAGGCAAAATCATATTCAAGGTTGATATATTTATGTTGTATCCTCATTCCCATCATCATCATTCCTACAGGGATTTTATCTTCAACATCCACCCCTAAAACCTGACATCGAGCATGATATGTATTCACAAAATAGTTTTCATTTTTTTTCAATTGAGAAGGGTTCCTTTTCATACATTGGGATGGGTACAAGACCATAGATCTAGTTCTTCTTGATGAACAGTGCCACCCCTAAGGGTTTGAATCCTTCTTTTATAGTCATTGTCAAACCTGTCCAGATCAATTTGCACTAAACCCTGACCAATTAGACTAAATCATTCCACAATTGCTATCTTGTTGAGATCCACCATTTCAGAGCCATCTACATTTCTGATAGTCATGGAAGTGGGGTCATAATTCTTAGACATAAACCTTAGCAAGTCCACTTCCAAGAACACATTCATCACAATCAACTTAGCTAAATCCAATGACCAAGGTTTGGAGAGGGGTATGGCATGATTCTTATTATAGTAGAAGTATAAAAACAATTTCCAACCCCTTATGGGAATAACAACATCACAACATTGGGGATGACCCTTTGGTAAAATGGTAAGGCGTCTTCCCTGTAGTGCCTAAAAGCTAGATTCAAACCCCATGGGTTTGTCTCTATCATGTTAACAATGGAGCATGTTTTATATTGGGGAGAACCTTGGAGAAATGGTAGGGCTTCTTACCTATAGAGCATACATCCTTGGTTTAAACCATTCAATTTTTAATTAAATTTTTGAAATGAAGGAAGCGGGAGGAAGAGTGGGAGTGAGGGTTTTGGGGGTGAGAAAAGGAGGAGAATGAGATATGGTTAAGGATGTCAAAGAGGGTTATGAGGAATTAGAAGATGGTGATATAGGGGAAGAAGCATCCTATTGCATGTTCCTAGTGGTGGTTGAGGCCTCTGGTCTGCAGCCTCCTTTCCCTATTCCCTCTTATATTCTTGTTTGGATTGCTTGTTTGAGGATCTCTGCACTTGAACAACATTGGAGATCCCATATGGGTTTCTTTTCTCTTGGAAAAGTGAATGGTGGGAGCAATGCTTGGACTCGTTCGGGGGTGAGAGATTTCAATAGTGAGAAAGATGGGAGAAAAATGTTCATTGAGGATGGTTTCTTTTGTGCCTACCATGTTTTGGTGTTCTTCTTCGTGGTTTCATGGGTGGTAGTGGTTTTCATCACTTAGGCTTGTCTTTGTTTCTAATTTGTGGGCAACTTTTAGGGTTTCTTTAGTTTTTGATTTGGGCATGAAATGGTGTGAAATTATCCCCAAAGCTTCTAGTTGGCTAGATAAGCCTTTTGGTAAAGTCACATCGCAAGATCATAGCTAGTTTTAAAGATATTAATTTTTTTCATTTTGGAGGGGTCTAATGAAAGGTTTAAATTTGATTTTGAGGAATTTAAAGGACCTGAAATGACTTGAAAAGTGGGCCCAAATGTCTTAATATTTTACAAGGCAATAGAGCACTTCATGATCTTTCCGACACTTCAAACGGTTTGCCAATTAGACACACGGTTCACAAGTTATGGCCTCTGAAAGTTTGTACTCCTGAAATAGGAAATATAAAATACATCGAACACATAAATGAGCTAGAAAAGAGAGGGACACATGTTGATGTTTGTTTTAACACATCATATGGCATCTATAAGGGAGATAAGGTTGGCTACACCTTATTGGGTGGTTTTAGCCCATGGTTTTGTAAGACTGTTTGAGGATTTCTTGTGTTCTATCTCCTTTATATGAGGTACGTGAGATGTAGGTTGTGTGTAAGAGTCTTATGGCTATTGATTTAACCCCGAATATTTGATTAGTGGTACTCTTGCAAAGAGCTTGCTCTGCAAGTATATTATAATCTATTTTTTACTGTTGAATAATATACTGGGTGGCTTTTGGATTGTAGGGTTTTTCTCCCGAAAGGGTTTTGCCCACATAAATCACTGTGTTGTGGTTTGAATATTATTATATCTATTTCTATTTTCTTTAACTTTTACGATGATCTATAAAAGTTTTTTCATTACCCTCTTCTCAAGCTTAGTGTAGTAAGTTGTTCTGCTACATGAATTCCTTACAAGTGGTATCGGAGCTTGATCACCTTTGGTTTCAATTGTGGGTTGTTGGGTTTTTTGAACTAATCCATATTTGAATAGCAGCTTTTTTAGAAGACACTTTTTGATCTTGTTGCAGGAATTTTTGGATGGCAAGTTCATCAGGGAAAATAAAGGTGGAGAAATTTAATGGAATGAATTTTGAGGTGTGGAAGTTGAAGATGGAAGATATACTAATAGATTGAGATCTATGGGATACTATTGATGTGAATGTCCAAAGGCCCTCAAATCCTCCTATAATGGCTCAGTATGTTGTTATGGACTGAAAAGCCAAGGGTCTAATCAAACTGTACCTAGAAAAATCTATTCTAATCAATGTCCATGAAGAAAACACTACAAAGAAGCTATGGACTAAGCTTGGTGAAATGTATCAAGCGAAATATTTATTACATGAGATTTTCTTGAGGAAGAAATTGTATTCTTTGAAGATGGAAGAGAGTGGATGAATCCCAGGCCACCTAGAAGCATTCAATATGTTGGTGGCCCAATCAGTATTTGTCGATGTTAAGATGAATGAAGAGGAGAAATGCTAGATCTTTCTTCGTTCTTTCCCTGATTCATGGGATTCTCTTGTTATGGCTATTGGTAGTACTTATGTTGTTCTAATGTCTAAATATGTGGTGGGTACCCTACTTGGTGAAGAGATGTGGAGGAAGGTATCCCCCAATTCATAGGAATCCCTAACTATTCATGGAAGACCTAAGGAGAAAGGCAAGAAGAATGAGAAGTGTGATAAGTCCAAATCAAGAAGGAGATTGATTCTGAAGAAGAAAAGAAGAAGAAAAAGAAGAAGATTGATTCTAATTCTAAGTCCAAGAAGAAAGATGGCGCTGCATTTATTGCATCTTTGGAGACTCATGCAGGTAATGATGCCTAGTTAATTGACTCGACTACATCTTTTCATATGACTGCTAATAGAGATCATTTTTCTAAATTAGAAGAATTTAATGGAGGTAAGGTGTACTTGGGTGATGATTCACAGTTAGACATTATTGGTCGAGGTAAACTTAGAATAAAGTTTTTTGATGGTAGAATAAAAAGGATTAATGATGTGCTGCATATCCCTGGATTAAAACAAAATATGTTATATGTGAGAAAACTGATAGATGCGGGTGTGCGGGTAGTCTTTTCTAAAGAAGGATGTAATATGCTTAAGGGTGCTATGGTAATTGCTAGAGGTGTCAGGTTTGGCCTTTTGTGTAAGCTAGACACATACACTATTGAGTGTAATAGCACTGATGTAAAAAGTAAATCTGTGAAAGATTTGAGGGTTTCACCTTCAACAGATTGAAATGGCTTGTGGTTACCTGAGGGTGCTCTTTCTTCTGAAGCAAACTTACCTGCAAACAAGACTATGTTATGGCACCAGAGGCTTGCCCAAATTGGATAAAAGGGTCTAAGGACCTTGAAAAATAAAAAACCTTGTTGAAGGTTTGAATGATTGTAATCTTGACTTTGATTTATGTGAGCATTGCATTTATAGAAAATAAAATTGCGTCCAGTTTTACTCGAGTTCTCATAAAAATTGTGGTGTTTTGGATCTTATTCATTCTGATGCATTTGGTCCTTAGATGTTCCTTCAATTAGAAAATCCAAACATTATGTTTTATTTATTAACGATTTTAGTAGGACATGGGTATATTTTCTAAAGGGTAATCTAAAGTTTTTAGTCTATTTAAAGAATTTAAAGCAATGGTTGAGTTGCACACTAGAAAGAAAATTAAATGTTTGAGGCTGATAATGGTGGTGAATTTTTCTCTAATGATTTTGATAGTTTCTATAAAGATTGTGGCATTAACAGATAGAAAATGACTTTATATTCTACACAATGGAATGCAGTTGCAGAAAGAATAAATAGGACACTGGTGGAGAAGGCTAAGAGTATGCTGAGTGGTGCTAATCTAGAACAAAAATTTTGGGCTGAAGTTGTTGCCACTGCTTTTTAGATTCAATGACAGTCCCAAAGACACTGAGAGGGGGGGTGAATCAGTGTCTAACCGGTTAGCAGAATATTTAAACTTATTTATAAATTTGCATCCCAAAATAGTGTACTGGTAAATAAGAATTAATGCAATAAACAAAAATAATAGAGACAACATAGAAACACACCATAACACAAGATATTTAACGAGGAAACCCGGTGTGGGAAAAACCTCAGTGGGATTTGTGACCCACAATATTTAATCACTAACCAATGAATAAATACTACTTATAATGAGGGGCCTGCACATGCAGGGAGGCCAACAGCCTAGAGCTCACTACTCAATAAAGAGTCACACAGACTACAAAATGGATTATCAAATCCAATACAATGTACTTCTCAAAATAACATCTCTCATGCCAGGTTCAGTATCGGTTTAAGCTCAGTCAATAACCAAAACCTTCGATGTCAACTATATCACCTTATACAATAATAATGTCTCATCACACATTATTCCTCTCTCTCTTATACTTCGCATAAAATGACCTATAAGATCTCATACATATATGAGTCTTTTACAATATACCATGTCGGCTTACAAAAGATAATTATATTACAAAACAGTTCATATGAACAAAACTTTCCCATGTCGGCTAGAGTGCCAGTATGCATTGTTGCTAATGTAATCTAAATGCCAATGAAGTTCTTGTCGGTGCCGGTGTCTGTTGGTGTATGAAGTTTGTGATGTCGGGCATGTAGAAACCAATTACCAGTGACTTGCCAATTGGTTGCCAGATGGTTGCCATCAATGACAACATCAACTATTCTCATAAGAATGTAGAATCCCAACAATCTCTCCCTTTGGCATTGATGGCAACACTCATGAGAAAAATTAAAACTATTATCCGAAAACTAAAATCCAAAAAGATGTGCTCCCCCTGAGCAAATGATCTCCTCTGTGCATGCACATTTTTCTCTCCACTACTCCCCCTTTGACATCAATGACAAAGGATGTCATAAATAATCAAAAGAGTACAAAAATGCTACCTCAAGATTTGTAACCAGTTGGTTACAATCTGAAAGATGTCCGCCAAAATCATATTCAGACTCTGCATAAATTTGTTGTTGTCATCTAAAGTTGCCTCTTAGTCTACTGGATCATACCGGTGAGATAGTGCATCTACTACTTTGGTGATCATTCTCCTTGTACTATTGCCTTAGACAATTCAGTTCTCTAGGTAATCAGATTATCCAACCTCAGACCAAGTTTGTCTTTTAGTTCCCAGGCATTAGACCTTATTCTTGCCTTCTCTTTCTCAAGTTTTTCTAACTTTTCCTCAAAAAATGCCATTTCCTGCTCAAAAAATGATATGAGTCTGGATGAACCTATAATATTATCTGCAATGTCATCAATTTCTTTTTGTGTCTTCTTGATCTCCTTATCAATGTCCTTAGTCAAACAATGAGGTTTACATGCTTCCCTATATAGCTCCTTATACTCCAAAATTGTAGAATTGAGTACCGGTAAAAGTGTATCCACATGATCGGTACATTTCTTTATGGTGTTTTCAAAGAATGTGTTTTTCTCTTTTTCAACTCTCTCCTTTATGATATCCACATTAATCTTGTCTATAGTTATAACATTATCATAAATGAATTTGGACAATGTGTCCAATTTACCTAAGAATCCTTAATGTGATCTATGTTACAATTTGGTTCAATCATCTTTAGAATAGGTAAAGAATTGTCAATTGCCTTAAAAGCCAATGCATTGCAATTAATTATCCTCTTTATAGAATCCAAAAGTACCTTTGTGATATTGGTAGGTCTGAATTCACTTGTAGATGTACTTGGTTCAGCTATAGATTTCATCTCAACAGATGTCTAACCAATCACCTTCAGTATGTCCTCTTTATTTCCATCAGATGTATCCATTTTTCTTTTATTTTCCTCTGGTGGATCTATCTGTGTTTTCACCTCAACCTTTAATGGTTTCTCAAATTGTTTCAGTGTCTCTGTAACTATTGATTTTTTAGTCTCAACATGAAGCTCTGCCTCAGTTTATTTCTCTGAAAGTTCTACTATCGGTTTCTCAGATTCTAGTGGCCCTATGCTAGTACCTTTGTCCTCTATAGGTTTTTCAATCTTTGTCGGTTGCTCTATTTGAGTTAGTATCTCAGTTTCCTGAGAGTCAAAAGTTTGTGTCGGGTTCTTTGAAATCTCGCTATTATCAACACTATTTGCCTTAACCTCTGAATTTTCCTTATCTACAACAATGTTTACCTCCTGAGTATCCACATTCATTGTAAAGAGTATCTCAAACTCTGGATTAGTATTGTCATATGTTATACCTTCAGTATCAATAACCGGTGGATCTTCTATGTGTATCGATGGTGTATCCAAAGGAGGTGGTGGAAGATTATCTGTAACCTTTATGTTTGGAATACCACCAACTTTTCCTTTACCCTTGTCCTTGCCTTTCTGATATACTTTGAATGTCTTTTTAGGTCTGCTTCTTTCCTCTTGCTTTTTCTATTCTACAAATAATATATCCCATTTATCTGTAGTCTCATCTGCAATCTCTTTTACCCTTCCATCCATCAGGCTTACTTGTTGGTGTCCACTAACAAATACAAACCGGTTAGCTTCAGAGATAAGTTCATCTATTTCTTCCTTGGAGTTTACCAGGTGAACAACCAAGAGTGCTTCAACTTTCAATTTCTTATCCAATTCCATCACTGATAGCCTTTTTGCTTCTAATCTCATATATAAATCATTTGGTAACTCATCAATCACTTCTATCAAAACTTTCTTGTAAATATCTAAGTGTAAGATAATGCTTTCCTCAATGGTGTTTCTGTCAGTATCATTTGAAGTGTTATACCATTTGCTTACATTAGACAAATTACCTTCCTCTATTATCTCATTGAGTAAATCATCTAATGTGGGAGTAACCGGTGTCTGTTTCTTCTTAGGTGTAAGCTTCTTCTTTGGTTCCCTAACTGCCTGCTATTTATTCCTAAGTGTCTTGGTTTTCTTAGGTGGAGGAGAGGGTACCGGTGAGGGTTTTCTCTTCCTTTCTACTCTTTTAAACTCAACAGCCTTACCACTGTCAGTGTCGGAAAATGTTACAATCGGTGAAATGTGTGCTTCAGGTTGTATTCCTTCAAGTTCACTTTCCGATATACCACTGATATTCATGACATTTTATTTGATTTCCTTTACCTTCATGGAGGCATCTCTGATAATTTTTTCTTTTCTTTTAGTCCTCTTCTGCATAGATACATTACTTTTAGTAGTTTCTACATTTCCAAAGAATTTCTCAGATGGCTCCCTTGGTGCATCAAGTACAGTTTTAGCATATGTTTCTAGAACATGTAGATCTGCCTCATAACCCATCTCCGTAACCCAAATAGTTCTAGGACTTTCTATTTCCATCCAAGTTTCATCTCTCTTAATAACAAAGTAGATTTCCTTGTCATATTTATCAACTATGCTCTGTGGTAGTCTCTGTCTTGCTCTTATCTTAGATTGGAATGTTTTGAAATAGTCTATAATATTCTTAACACTGTTAATGCCCATACCGAAGAAAGCATCTTGTATCTGTTTTCCTACCGGAATGTCATAACCAAAATCCTTGTGACCTATGTCAGGTATCTCCTTGGTAAAGTACAACATCAGACATACCAGAAGGTTTCCAAAATGGAAAGTACCTTTCTTGTCTCCCTTAATCTTCTTCAGGTTGTCAATTAATTCATCCTTAAGCAATTTACATACATCAATCTTAGCAATATTATTTACCATCTCATATGCACTATGAATACATAGGCTAGAAACAAAATTTAGTCTATTTGCATGAGTAGCTTTGTAACCTAGTACCATACTCACATATCTTACATTTATGTCCTTAACATCATTCACTCTAAGTGACCTGTTATCAAATGTTGCTCTGGTTAAATCCATAACTCCTCTGTTAGGTATCTTCTTGGTTTTATCAAGCCTACTATCGGTTGAAGGTAAACCAATAAATGCCTCAATTGCTTCCCTAGTTATCTTGCAAACTGATTCCAACCACATGAACTCTTCATGGAATCTACTTAATACAAGTTTAACAACTTCCTTAGGAAATTCAGGAATGATCACAATCTCTACAAAACCTAAATTTTCCATAATCTTATGTTCGGGTTGGATTACTCCATTTTCATCAGAAATGACCTCATTAAACATTTTCTTCAACTCCTCAGTCCCTAGGTTTTCTATGTTGCAATGTATGTAAATTCTAGGGTCTTCTGCAAATGCTACACCCTTAGGAATTTTTGAAAAAGATCCTACAGAATCATCTTGTTTTACAATCATGGGTATTATCTTGAATATGGGTCTAGGGCGTTTAACATTTTCCACAATGGTAGGGTTCAAAATAAACTATGGAACAGAAAATGAGGAAGCCATTTCAAAGATAAATACCTCTAAATCCAAATTTGGAATGCTTGAAAATCACTTCGCAACTTCGCCTTAGAATGCCTTGCTCAATTTTACACTCTTTGATCATTTGAATGCTCAGTGAGTTCGAAATGAGGGTTTCCCAGTGCTTTATATCCAAAAAGGTTCTTTAAAATTGCATTAAATGCTTGCCGGTTAAGTGAAAACTTAACACATCTACCGGTAAAGAAGAAATGTATCTTCTCACCATCAATCGAGGGTAGAATGCATGATCTTCAACTTACTGCAATACCCCCTAAGGATTATTCCTCAGTTAGATGAAGAATCTCCTGCTGGTGGAGGATTACTCTATTATACTGGTGAAGAGATAGTTTCATTAGTTCTCTGATTACTCTTCTTGATCCATTATTTTGAAAATTCTTGTTTAACTTCATCTACCTTTTCTTTGCCCTTCAAACTAGGTCCTTTATTGTTTGCTGGTGCATTCTTGCTTCTACAAAATTTTGCAATATGTCCAATCTTGTTACAAGCATAACAAGTTACATTATTCTTCTAAATAGCCTTTCCATATCCTTGACCGGTTTGTGATCTGCATTGATTAGATAAATTCCCAAATCTTCCACAAATATAGCATTTCATATTCATTCTACAATTTTCTGAATTATGACCAACTTTGTTGCATTTGGAACATTGACCGGTGGGTGAGTTTGTATTCTGATTATTTCTGAATCTACACTGATTTTCTCTGTGACCATACTTGTTGCAATTAAAACATTTCCCTTTAAATTTATAAGTATTAGGTTATCTTACTAGTTTGTTTTGATCTTGATTGTTTGTAGTACTGGAACTTTCTCCATGTTCAAATACAAGTCCATTAGTATCTCCATCAGGTTTTTGTCTTTTAAGCATGTCATCAAGTTCTTCTAAACTTTTCTTGAATTTGTCTTTGTGTTTATTTGCAGTAGCCAACTCATTTTCTAGAATTTCAACTTGTCTCACAAGCTTAGCTTTATCATGTTGCATGTGAATCAAATCTATCTTTAACATATCATTTTGATGACCAAGTCTTAGATTTTCATTTCCAGCATCATTAAGTCTCCTAGTCAAGTTTTCTTCATTCTTCTTCCTATCTTCAATATCCTTACATAACCTCATAGTCATATCTTGCATTTCATTCTTCATATTACTATTTTCTTGTCTCAACTTATTTGCAATGTCTCTAAGAGTCTCTTTTTCATCATCATCATTCCGCATCTTCTCATGAAGTTCTTTTCTTTTTTGTGTGCTATAACAAAGTTCTCCTGAAGTCCTTTAATGAATTCTTGTGCAATCCTCAGATCATCTTCAAGTTTGATATTCTTTAATTTTTTTGCATCAAAATCTTCAAGAGCTCCTTCCAACTGTTTTCTTAAGTTCTTCATCTATACCGGTGTCAGAATCTTCATCAAGCTGTTAGGCTTTTGAAAATAGAGGACCAGGCTCTGATACCAATTGTTAGATTAATTGATAGTCCCAAAGACACTGAGAGGGGGGGTGAATCAATGTCTAACTGGTTAGTAGAATATTTAAACTTATTTATAACTTTGCATCCCAAAATAGTGTACCGGTAAATAAGATTTAATACAATAAATAGAAATAATAGAGACAACATAGAAACACACTATAACACAAGATATTTAACGAGGAAACCCAATGTGGGAAAAACCTCGGTGGGATTTGTGACCCATAATACTTACTCACTGGCCAATGAATAAATACTACTTACAATGAGGGGCCTGCACATGCAGGGAGGCCAACAGCCTAGATCTCACTAGTCAATAAAGAGTCACACTGACTACAAAATGGATTGTCAAATCCAATACATTGTACTACTCAAAATAGCATCTCTCATGCCAGGTTCAGTACCAATTTAAGCTCAGTTAATAACCAAAACCTTCGTTGTCAACTATATCACCTTATACAATAATAATGTCTCATCACACATTATTCCTCTCTCTCTTATACTTCTCATAAAATGACCTATAAGATCTCATACATATATGATTTTTTTACAATATACCATGTCAGCTTACAAAAGATAATTATATTACAAAATAATTCATATAAACAAAACTTTATCCCATATCGGTTGGAGTGTTGGTATGCATTGTTGCCGATGTAGTTTGAATGCCAGTGAAGTATCTGATAGTGTCGATGTCTACCGATAAATGAAGTTTGTGATGTCGGGCATGTAGAAACCAATTACTGGTGACTTGCCAGTTGGTTGCCAGATGGTTGCCATCAATGACAACATCAACTATTCACATAAGAGTATAGAATGCCAACACTACTTGCTATCTAATTAATAGGTCTCCTACATTAGCCCTTGTTAATAAAATTCCTATGGAAGCATGGTCAGGTCACAAGACTTCATTGAGACATCTTAGAGTTTTTGGTTGTGAGGCATATGCACATGTGCCAAAGGAGAAGTGGACAAATTTGGAGAACAAGGCTGTGAAATGTATCTTCATTGGGTATAGTTATGGTGTGAAAGGATACAAGCTTTGGGATCATGTTGCACAAAAGGTAATTCATAGTAGAAGTGATATTTTTAGAGAAATTAAGTCTTCTTCTGTTAAATTGCAGCCAAGACATACTAAAAAGGAAGATGTGATTCAATTTCCTTCTACACTTGAAAGAGTTGAATCAAGACCCCTAGATAGGCAAGAAGTTGACAAGAGCTCATCTAGCTTTGAATCTTAAGAAGAGGAGAAAGAGCCTCCAACTCAGCTTGTTTGAAGTGTTGGAATCCAATAACATTGAGAAGGGGGGGTGAATCAGTGTTGTACCAGAATGATCAATTTTAGCCTTATTAAAACATGCATACACCAACTAGTATACTAGTACATATAGAATTGAAAGAAGTAAAGAAAACAATAAGCCAATCACATAAATGAGAATCATAACACATAGAATTATACGTGGGAAACCTCAAAGAGGAAAAACCACAGTGGGATTTGTGACCCACAATATCAATCCACTAGCCACATGAACAGATATTATAAAATATAAGGAGCCTGCACTTGCAGGAAGGCTTACAGCTTAGAGCACACTGCTCAATCACAAATCAAGCCTTGCTGACTACATATAAATCCAAACTACAATCCAAAGAAGTGTTGAACTGCTAAGATAGCATCTTCTATGCCAGAATACAATTCTCGTTTAAGCTCTATTTGTTCCGGTCTAAAACCCTAAACCCTTTACCGGAATAACCCTTACATAAATATCCTCACATACATAATCTCTCTGATATATTTCACATTATATTACATTCACATATCTATCACCATCTCTATTATATTGAAATGATCTAATCCAACTAACCTATATATCCTATACTACTTATCATGCCTTATGTTGGCTTACAAAGATAATTACAATATCAAATTACATGTCGGCTAGATAACATAAATGCATGAATATCAAAAACAATTGTTGATGCTAGATCCAAGAGATGTCGGCCTCCAATACTAATAACCATATTCTAAACCACGTCATCTTGCATTTTCGGTAACCAAAGAAATCCTTTTGTTCTATCGGTGCTGATGCCGATGTAGTGTTTGTGAAGTGCTTGTCGGTACACAGTTGAACAAAAACATGAAGCCAAAACAAAATACCATGTTGCCATCAATGACAAAATAGTGAAACCAACCAATTGAGTGTCAATTGCCAACAATCTCCCCCTTTGGCATTGATGGCAACACTCATGTGAAAAATGGTCAAGGTTTCATCTTCCGATTTCATCCTGCATGCTCCCCCTAAGTTGAATATTCATTAAAACAAAATACTGTTAGGACTTGAGAAGGAAAATTGAGAGAGGGGGGTGAATCAGTTGTGAACCAGTTGTTAATAAATTATAATCCAAATGCAAATTATTCCAACTTAAACTTAGTGCCGATAAACCAAACTTAAATGTCGATGAGACAGATTAACAACTATATCAGTACCAGTGTAACATAATGCATGAAACAGAAAGAGAAACAACATCCACAACACATGACATAAATATTTTGATGTGGAAACCCGGTAAGGGAAAAACCATGGTGGGAAACCTTACCGACAATCAAATGATACTATTATAGATAGTAAGTGTATACAAATGGGGTCTGCACATGCATAAAGGCCAACCGCATAGAGCTCATTGCTCAATCATAAAATAGGAGTTACAGTGATTATAATTGGATGGTTAAATCCAATAATAATTTACTGCTCAAAATAGCATCTGCAATGTTGGATTCAGTACCAATTTAAGCTCTGAACATGAGTGTCAAACACCTTCATAACCTTCCTTCAACCTTCAAATAATATTTGCATGATTTGCACAAGGATCTGCTTATTTTCGCTCTTCAATATTTGAACACACTCATACCATATATGATCTTCAATAAGATCTTACAATCATATATATAAAACCTAAGACCAAATGTATAGTTCAGCTCACTAAAGATATTACAATTAAATCAATTACAAATAAGTCTTGATGTGATACAACAGGTCGGCTCAATACATTTACCACCTTATGAAATCAATAAACAATATCCATAATGTGTCATGCTGATCTGGAATAGATATCATGTACCGGTCCATAACCTAGACTTATCTACTGGTAAAGACAAATTTGTCAACCCGATTAGACCAATCAGAAAAACACCAAATCCAAACTTCCAATCCATGTCTTCGACATAACCAAATGATCTCCAAACTATCATCGCTGTCAGTGAACCATATAACCTGTTGGTGAACATATACCGGTGACTGTGCATAAGCCACTAACCATACTGATGAACATAATGTAGACCTCCAAGAAGACAATTGTTGACATCAATGACAAAACCAATGCAACACATGACAAAGTCATCCATAATATCAACAATCTCCCCCTTTGTCATTGATGGAAACACTAGATGGAAAAACATCTAAGTGCCAAAAATAGAATGCCAAAAACCAATATACCAACAATCTCCCAAAGATAGATCAATACAAAGTTCTGTAACATAAACAGAAACCAAAACCAAAAATACATATATCCAAAGAGTATATCTCTCCCTTAAGGTATAATGTTTTTCCATAGATATCTCTCCCCCTTTGACATCAAATGCCAAAGCAGTTAAGAATTCAAAACATAACATTTAGCCAACTACTCCCCCTGAGAAGTATCTCTCCTTCATCAAAGCCGGAAAAAGATTTTTCTGTTAGTCCCTGTCGGTTTGATGCCAATCTTCAATCACTCAAGTCTCTACAAGTGGGAAAATTACCCCAAGCTGCTCTCTTAGATATTCAAATGTTTCCTTAGGCAAAGGTTTTATAAAGATATCTGCAATTTTCTCTTTAGTATTCACATAAACCAATCTCACTTCATTTGTTTCAACATTCTCTTTCAAAAAATTGTACCTAATAGAAACATGCTTTGTCTTAGAGTGAAATAATTGATTCTTTGATATACCAATTGTTGTTGAATTATCACAATAGATAATTATCGGTTCTTTGCATTTTACCTTTATATCCTTCAACATTTGCTTGATCCATAATACCTGAGTACAATTAGCTATTGCTGCAACATATTTTGATTCTACTATAGATAATGATGTACAAGTCTACTTCTTTCTTATCCATTAAATCAATCTTATGCCAAGAAAGAATGCACCGCCAGTGGTACTCTTTCTATCATCTACATCTCCTACCCAATTTGCATCGGTGTATGCACATAAATCCAAAATTTCATCTTCAGGATATCATAAACCAAGATTTGTTGTGCCTTGTAGGTACCAAAAAATCCTTTTAACTGCAGATTCATGATTTTCTTGAGGATCGCTTTGAAATATTGAAACAATACATACTGCATTCATTAAATCAGGTCTTGTTCGTGTCAAATACAGTAAACCTCCAATCATAGATTTGTATCTTGTCAGATTAATAGGAGTTGAATCATCCTTCAATGTCAATTTATCAGTTGTAGTCATAGGAGTACTTACCGGTTTGGAATTTTCCATACCAAATTTCTTCAAGAGTTCCTTCAAGTACTTTGTTTGACATATGAATATACCTTTATCTATTTGTGAAATCTGCAAACCTAGAAATTTTTTTATCTCTACAATCATAGACATTTCAAATTCTTTTTACATCTAGTTAGCAAAGTCCTTACATAATCCATCTTCACCTCCAAAAATGATATCATCCACAAATACTTCAATAACCAAAATATCATCATTGGTAACTTTGTAATACAAATTTCTATCAACATTACCTTTTGTGTTACCAAGCTTCAAAAGATATTTATCCAATCTAGCATACCAAGCTCTGGGAGCTTGCTTTAATCCATATAAAGATTTCCTTAACTTGCAAACCATATCCTTATTATTTGTCAAAGAAAATCCATCAGGTTGTTCAATGTAAACTTCCTCCTCAAGATCTCCATTCAAAAATGCACATTTTACATCCGTTTGATAAAATTTATAGTTCTTATGAGCTGTAAATGCAAGAAATAGTCTAACTGCCTCAATTCTGGCTACCAGTGCAAAGGTTTTATTATAATCAATTCCTTCTTTCTATGAATAACCTTTACAAACTAATCTTGCTTTGTTTGTGATTACTTCTCCATTCTCATTAAGTTTATTTCTATATACCCATTTAGTTCCAATTACATTTTTGTCTTTAGGCCAGGGAACCAATGTCCAAGTATTATTCTTTTCAATTTATTCTAATTCATCTTCCATTTCTTTTATCCAATGTTAATCTTTACATGCTTCAATAATAAATGTTGGTTCAACTTGAGAAATTAAACATACCTCTTCATTTGCCAATCTTCCTCTAGTCATAACACCTTGATTCTTGTTTCCAATTATCTGATTCTTTGAATGATTCAATCTTACATACCTGGGTTTGTTCTAATTAACATTTACATGTTGTTGTTGTTCGGTCACAGTTGAATTTATTTGATGATGTCGGTGTGACTGGGTCTTCTCTCTATATTGGTGCAATCTGTGTCAATTTATTTATAATCATTTCAACTATCAGTTCTACGAATCTTGAATCTCCTCTAAAATGTTCATCTATCTTCACATTAGTACTCTCAATGATTTTTTGTAACCTTTTATTCTAACATCTATATGCCTTGCTTTTAGATGAATAACCAAGAAATATTCCTTCATCACTTCTAGGATCAAACTTGCCAATATACTCATCTCTTCTAATATAACATTTGCTTCCAAATATTTTGAAGTACTTAAGAGTAGGAATATTACCAAACCATAGTTTATAAGGGGTCTTACTGGTTTCACTTTTGATGTGAACTCTGTTGAAAGTATAAACCATTCTATTCACTTCTTCTCTCCAACACACATGAGGTATATTTGCTTCCATTAACATGGTTCTTGCTGCATCCAGAATAGTTATGTTCTTCCTTTCTACAAATCCATTCTACTCGGGTGTCCGGGGTGCTGATAGTTGTCTTTTGATTCCATTCACTTCACATAATGCATTAAATTCTCTAGATGTAAAGTATCCTCCTTGATCTGATCTCAAACATTTGATTTTCTTCCGGTTTCATTCTCTACCATTGCCTTGTATATCTTGAATCTTTCAAAAGCTTCTGATTTCTCCCTGAGAAAAGTAACCCAACACATTCTAGAATAATCATCAATTATTAGTATAAAGTATCTATCTCCCTGTAGACTTCTTGTTCTTGCTGGACCACATAAATTAGTATGAATTAAATCAAGAATATTATTGGATTTCTTAGTAATGCTCTTAAATGTTGTTCTAACTTGCTTTCCCATTTGACATTCCTTACATACCGGATTATGAGGTTTCACAATCTTAGGTAAATCCCTTACTGCCTTAGTTGAACTGATCTTTACAATGCAATCAAAATTAACATGACAATAGGTGTCGGTTGATCTTCTTTTATTGCAACAAAATCCCATTTGCTATCTATTGGATCTTCATCTGAATCATCTGTAACACCTTCATTTGCATAGTAACATGACTTGTCTCTGTTTTTCTTAAATTTATATCTCTGATATTCAGGGTTAGGCTTATATGATCTTTTTGCTTCCTCCCTTAGTCTTGCATGTCTATCAAGACATCTAGAAGCTATATGACCAACTTTATTGTAATTAAAACATTTGAAAGGTGCTTTACCTTCATACTTACTTCCTACTAGACCTTTAGGCATCTTCCTTGCAAATAGTGTTTCAAGTTCTTCAAGTTCTTCATTTTATCTCCTCATATCTTCAAGTTCTTTTGCATAATGTACTTTCCAATCAGTTTTGTCAGATGATGATGCTTTGAAAGCTAAATCATTCTTTATTGTAGCAACATGACCAAATTCCTCAAGCTCAAATGCAGAAAGTTTTCCAAAAAAAGTATCTCTAGAAACTAAAGTATTAGGCATTGTTCTCAACTCATTAATAGAAGTCACTTTCATTTTGTAAGCCGGTGGCAAAGTTCTTAAAACTTTAGACACAATTTCATCTTCACTTAAGGATCCTCCACAACATTGTACTCCTAAAAAAAAATTATTAACTCTTTCCATAAATGCAGAAATTATTTCATCTTCTTTCATTTTAAGTTTTCATACCTGGCCCGGTAACATTCCAGTTTTGCAATCTTGACATTGGTATCAACTTCATTTAGTGTTTCTAGTTTGTCCCAAATAGATTTAGTAGTAGATTGGTCTGATAATCACATGGTTTGCTGATTAGATAATGCGCTCAGAAGTGCTTCTCTTGCTTTGTAATCATTGTCCAAGTCCTTAACCAATATTGGTGGATGAGGTTGATTCGGAGTAGGACCAACATAACCATTCTTTGTAACATCCCATATATCTCTTCCAATGTAGTTCAGATGTGTTTCCATTCTAATCTTCCATATACCATAGTTAGTTCCATCAAGTTTTAGACTGTCCTTCCTGAAAATATTTGTTTCCATAGGATCTCCTCAAGCTGTTAAGCTTCTGTAAAAATAGGACTTATCTCTGATACCAATTGTTAGGACCCGGGAAGGAAAACTGAGAGGGGGGGTGAATCAGTTGTGAACCAGTTGTGAATAAATTATAATCCAAATGAAAATTATTCCAACTTAAACTTAGTGTCAGTAAACCAAACTTAAATGTCGATGAAACAATTAACAGTTATATCAATACCAATGTAACTTAATGCATGAAACAGAAAGAGAAACAACATTCACAACACATGACACATAGATTTTGACGTGGAAACCCGATAAGGGAAAAACCATGGTGGGAAACCTTACCCACAATCAGATGATACTACTGTAGATAGTAAGTGTATACAAATGGGGTCTACACATGCAGAAAGGCCAACCGCCTAGAGCTCACTGCTCAATCAAAAAATAGGAGTCACACAGACTACAATTGGATGGTTAAATTCAAATTTTAATGTACTACTCAAAATAGCATCTTCAATGCTGGATTCCGTACCGGTTTAATCTCTGAACATGAGAGTCAAACACCTTCATAACCTTCCTTCAACCTTCAAATAATGTATGCGTGACTCGCACAAGGATCTGCTTATTTTCGCTCTTCAATATTTGAACACACTCATACCATATATGATCTTCAATAAGATCTTACAATCATATATACAAAACCTAAGACCAAATGTATAGGTCGGCTCACTAAAGATATTATAATTAAATCAATTATAAATAAGTCTTGATGCGATACAACATGTCAGCTCAATACATTTACCACTTTATCCAATCAATAAACAATCTTCATAATGTGTCATGCTGATCTGGAATAGATATCATGTACTGGTCCATAGCCTAGACCTATCTGCCGGTAAAGACAAATATGTCAACCCGATTAAACCAATAAGAAAAACACCAAATCCAAACTTCCAATCCATGTCTTTTACATAACCAAATGATCTCCAAGTTATTATCACTGTCGGTGAACCATATAACCTGTTGGTGAACATATACCGATGACTATGCATAAGCCACTAACCATATCGGTGAACATAATGTAGACCTCCAAGAAGACAAGTGTTGACATCAATGACAAAACCAATGCAACACATGACGAAGTCATCCATAATACAATGAATATCCCAAAAATCTCTTACCAGAGCTTAATAAATTTCCAAATAAGCCTTCTCCAATAGCTCAAGGTAGGTATCCCAAATAGTTTTGAAGGTGTCGTAAATGAATACAAGTCCATTTAATATATGCACTGTAATGCCCGCCAAAATACCCTAAAGAAATGAAACAATAATATACAAATGGAGATAATTTTTTTCTTAATTAACCTCTAACAACATCTAATGCAACATATAACATCTCCATCTATTTACATTCATTAACCAATTAACCCATATGAACATACATCATTGCTCATTTCATCAAATAACGTAAGCATAAATAACACAACATCAATAATCTTCCTCTAGGGTACTTTAACATCATTACTTAATTCATTTCCACAATAATATACTACACACATAATAGGCATATTTCACCCTCATTAATGCATCATATTCTAATTCTTTAACCATGAGATAAGGAACCTACAACATTACTTATTCTTCATGATATGCATAATTTCCTTTCTACCAATGCATGTATGTGAATCATTCCTATTAACTAGATCCAATTAACCTCTTCTAACATATTCACTTATTAATCTACAAATATTCCTCTTTCAAGATTATTTAACATTCTAACTAAAATATAAGCATTCCCTGAAATAATGCAACTCCATTCTATTCCAACTATAATCCATTTTATTTACATGATTCATAAAATCACATCTCTACAATTGTACAAATACAATATCTCTCAATTCCAATCCCCAATTGCAATTCATCTTACAAATACGAATACATTAAATACATTATGAGCATAGATCTTTCTACTAAGAGATTCCATCTACTATATACAAAGATATTACATTACATACATTCCATCTTATCCATTACATAAATCTTCTACAAGGTACATCCATAGTACATCATGAAGAAGAATCCACATCCACACAAGAAGAATCTAAGAGAACATCCCAATGGCTAAAAAACTCCAACCTCCCGACCATGTGGAACCAAAGGAACCACCCTTCATTCTAGGAGATGACACAAGGTCCCAACACATACTCTAAACCTAATCTAACACCTATAACCAAGGAGACTAACCACACAAGGATCCTCAAGCAAGAACTCACGCATACAACAAGAATGAACTCCTAGAGGCATAAAACTCATCAAGACATAAATGCATCCAACAAGCATAATCATAAATCATAAAGGGGTAACACATGTAGGAGTGAAGTGTCATCACATGCCATCCTCATAACATAATAACATATTTAAACAAGGGAATAGCCTGATGGACATGTGGAGCCATCTCAACCTATGAGAGACTAAGGGGGATTAGCTTACCGTCTTCATGCCCTTCTCATGCTTATCCTAAAACATCCTTCCTAGGACTAAGTCATGAGGCACAAATCAATTTATCATCTTATTAAATAATCTAACTACCCAACCCATTAATTTTTAGGTTATCACTTATGTACAAATCATGGAAAACTCCAATGTGCCCTGGTGGTCTATACTTCATGCATCCTTACAAGGAACGTCATACAAGCCTATCTCTAGTGACCCTATTCATCAAAAGGAAGCCCACTCCTCCTAACATGGCCCAACAATAAATCACAAGAGGCTCTACCAACATAATTACATGAAAATAATACTCAATGCAACCGACAATTTACACACATACTCTTACAACATAAACAAGGCTACAACAACATCAGTATAACAAAATGAGCCTCTTGGCTAGCAATAAACAAAGTCATATCAAGCCATCAAATGTTGCCATCAAATAAAGAATAATATCATAGAAAGGCCTACTCACTTGCTGCTCCAAAACAACATAGAAACCATCTCAATCATCCATGGCCTATCCACATGGAAGAGAGTCTAAAATACTCACAATGCATAGAAGAACATATATACTCAAAACTATCAAAATGCATCAAAACTGGTCAAACCCAAAAATGGAAAATACTAACAGACCTCAAGTAAAGCCTCTGGTACAAAAATTATTTTAGGAAAATACTTCAAAATTGACCAAAACTGGTAAAATATAAAACACAGTCAGGTTAGCGCTTTTGCCCCACAGGACAGGGCTTATGCCAGATAGAACAACGGAAATGCAACACAGGACAACGCTTTTGCATTCCTGAATTGCGCATATGCATTCTAAAACAATGCTTATGTTTCCAATTCATGCTTATGCATCCTTAGACAACGCTTATGCTACGCAGAGAAGCACAAATGCAATACAGAACAATGCTTTTGCAGAAATAGCGCTTTTGCACAAAACTTACAAAAAACTGAGATAACTTTCGGGTAAAATAATAGAATAGAGACTTAACAAAAAGGCTCGCAAAACATATGAAAAGAAATGCCTAGAAACAAGGATTTGGGTATAAACACAATAAAATAACTCAACATATAAACCAAGATTTGCATCAAATAACTTCAAAACCATTTCTCACAGAGTCGTGAAATGCCATACACAGGAAACCAAAAACATATATTCCAGCAACTATACGAAACCCAAATAATATAAAGTTTCTCCCCAAATATTTCCTTTCAACAATAATAAACTATAGAATTATTTATTATTTCAACCCAACACCCAAAACAATGCAGACACAATGCATACATAGAGAAGCCATTGAAAAATAAAATACAAAGCGAAGAACTCCAAGATGCAACTTTGAAGTAATGGAAATGAAGCTAAAGAAGACCTCCCACAAGCTAAACCAAGTCCAATCCAAGCTCCAACCAAAACCAAGAGAGAAGAAATCCAAAACCATGGAAGAAGCTTGCTGAAATTTTTTTCCAGAGAAAAGCAAAAACCAACCCGAAAAACTTCACAAGAAAGAAAATAAAAAGCAACAATAATCCAAAACCCTAGCCTCAATTTTGGCCAATCAAAATATTCCATTTTGGAGAATATTCTACCAACCCACCATATAATATAATTTATTCACCCATTTTGAATTCGACCAATGAGAGTACAGGGTAGGTAAGTTAAATGAAATATTTTTATCCAATTAAGTGGGAATGTTTTTATTTCTTTATTTAATTTAATGTGTTCATACACCCCACTTTAGGAATAAAAGTCAAACTATTAAATAAATATAAGCTGTAAATAAATATTCCAAATGGGGATTAAAATCAAATAAACCAAAAGATAATAAAATAAATTAAAGAACCAAATAAATATAAGATATCGATTGAATATCAAACCATAGAAAGTCCAATAAATAATTAAATAATCAAATACCATTAAAGATTAAATCACAAATATAAAATAAATATTAAACAACAATAAAGCTCATCAAATAAATAATCATAAAATCAATAAACATTAATTATCAAATAAATATAAATATCAAATAATTAAATATTCAAAAATTATAAATTAAATGCATTAAAATAAACATTACCAAATATGAAACTGTACATCAAGAGCCACATGATTACTCTAACATAAACAAGTAAATCAACTGACATAAACTAAACTCACCATACCAAAAGACCAAGCTTACTAACTGACATGGCGAATTATGCCAAGACACTGAATACTCATAGTGAACAACTTAGACCTAGAGTATGTGAGGGTAACTCATGCCATCTCCGAACCATATAAGCCATTGGAACTAAAGACACACTCAGACTTGTGAAGCTAGGTGGAGTCGATGTCTGGTACCTACGAAATCCTGCAACTAGAAAAAGACAATAGCATATATACATATACATATACATATACATATACATATACATATACATATACATATACATATACATATACATATATATAGAACAAGCAAGTGATAGAGAATCACGACGACACATCCCGCTCGCAATGAGTAATGTGGAATCATCTCTATCATGAAGATAGGCGAACAATAGTCAAACACATCTCATAAACATATCATCATATGTAACCATGAAGTAGGGTTAGCGTAATCATAATCATCATCAAAACCCATGATAAATCTAATTTATCAATAATCCATCACATAGTGAGCATATAAAATCCATCGAGTACATATATCATCAAATCACATGATCAATCATGATAGTACCAACATCCATATAGATAATAAAAATAGCATATGTCCAATATTGTCTGACATCAATCATAATTCACTGAAGCACATGAGTAATCATCATCCAAATCATCAAACTATAGTCTAGATAAGTCTATCAAGCATAATATGAAAGTCAACTCTAGTCACAATAAGTTAAATCAAGGGTGGACATTACATGTACAAATGACTCTTTCTCACTTACCTCTGTCAGTGTGGTTTTTCCAACCATATCCATGCATTTTGACTTACGTACACTGAATGAATCCAACCAAGGACTCACCAAGCCTCTCAGACTTCTGGCTCTTCTTATAATTTTGTCTCTTTCCTTCTCAAGAATAGAAATTTGGGCTTCCAACATCAAAATTTGACCACAATGGATGTACTTAATGAAGTCAATCCATCAAAAAAATTAGCTATATTTTCAATTTTCTCCTAAAATTCTTTTATAGTTGTGTTACAACATACCCTATAAATATTTGTACACTGCTTCAAAGAATTATCTATCAGTTTCAACTTTTCATCAATCTTCTTCTTGTCAGATTCAATCACCTGATCAAATGCAACTCTTTTAGGCTAAGTGAACCTTTCTAGTGCTTGTCGGTTTGAAATCTACTGTAAGGATTGAAAATCCTTTGAAATGTGCTAAGTAATTGTCTTAATTTTTCCGGATGGGCTTGCTTCATTGTCAATCTTGCACTCTGGGACTAGTCTGTGTAAAACAGTGATTGACTGATCAATAATCCCTTTATTTGTAGATCCCTCCTTCATTAATTTTTGTGCTACCATCATCATGAGTTCATTAGGACTCATCTCAGTTATGTTTTTCTATACAACCTATGAGGGTGTCAATTAATGACAATGATGGATCAACTACCGGTTCCCTATCGGATTCCCCTTTCTTCTCCTCTGATGATTTATCCTTTATATCTTCCTCACTTGCACCATTGGCTTTGCCACTTGGTGCAGTCTTTGTAACTGTCAGTTCCTCTGTAGGAACTATAACCTTAACCTGTACATTTGTATTCGGAGGACTGTTATCCTCAATATTAATATCATGTACATCATTAACTTTTTCACTCTCTCTATTAGTCGGTATCTCAACATTTTTCTGTACATTTGTATCTACCAGGGGCTTGATTTCCACTATCTTAATGTTTTTCAAAATTGAGGGTGAAGTACTCATAATCCCCTTTCCTTTTCCTTCAACTGAGGTGTCTGCAGTGTCTGTCTTTGATTCTGGTGAAGTAAAGAAACCTTTGTTCTCTCCAAAGAACTTAACTCATGCCTTTTGAGTCTCCTTTATTATCTCATTTACCCTTCCTAGCATCAGATTGGTTATTCTATGTTTTCTATTAAAGAATTTTCTTTTTGCCACCTCAAGTGTCCTTTCCATTTCCTCTGGAGCAATAGTAACACAAACAAATAACAACTCTTGAATTTTAATATGCTTGTCTTCTTGCATTGCTGACAGTCTTCTAGTATCTAACATATTATATAATTTTGTCGATATTTGGTTTTCAATTTCTACTAAGGCTTTCTTATAAATATCCAAATATAATAATGTTGCTTCCTCTACCTCTCTTTGTTCATCATCCAAGTGTTCATAATAAAACTGTACATTCTTTAACATGCCATCCTTAGTGATTTCATCTACTAACTCTACACAAATTTTTGGTGGAATGATAGTCACATTACCAAATTGAATTGCTAGATCGATGTCATTCTTCTTCTTCCTCTTTGTAGTACTAGATGTAGCTGAAGATGTTGCCTTTGGTGCTTTCTTCTGTGTCGATATTTTGAATGTAACCTTCCTAACCGGTTGTTTTTTAGCCTCTACCTTTGTTTCCTCTATTTTATTCCTTACAACCCTCTTGAATGTCAAGGGTGTATCATCTTAGATTTAGACTCTGTTGTAATAGGCTCAATGTGTACTTCTAGATTCTTCCTCTTCCTGCATTTCTTCAGGACAACATCAATTAATGCTTTAATGTCCTGTGAGACCTTCTAAAAAAAATTACTAGTCTTTCCTTCCTCCTTCTCTCTCTTCTTCTGGTTGAACTCTGTTTCAACCTCTTATGATTCTTGTTTTGCAGTACGATAGGGCTTCTCTGCCTTATCAATAGGTGCATCAATAAACTATTTTGCATAAAACTCAAGGATCTGTGCATCCACTTCATAGCCCATTTCCTCAATCCAAATCTTTTGGGGCTTAACTGCTTCCATAAGTGTTTCATTCTTCACCATGAAGCATATGTCAATTGAATATTTTTCTACAATATGCTTAGGAACCCTTTCCCTAGACTTCATAAATTTCTGGAACCCCTTAAAATATCCCCATACTTTATCATCTCTTTGACTGCCTAAAATAGCAATTGACTATTTCAATTGTCTCCCTACTAGGATATCAAATGCCCATTGCCTCTTCCCAAAACCAGGAGTATCATTCATGAAAAATAACATTAAGTGGACAATTAAGTTGCCATACCGAAAGGTTCCTTTATTTTCTCCCTTAATATTACCTAGGTTTATTAACAGTTCATCTAACATCCAACCGCATAGATCTAATTTCTCATTTTCTCTCATCATTTTGTATGTTGTGAAAATGCAGGAACTGGAAACAGAGATCAGTTGATTTGATTGACTTACCTTATATTTGATGATCATGCTATCGAATCTGATGTTCATGTCGGTAATAGTTCTTATTCTCATAGATCTCCTATCAGATGTCACGCTGGTTATTTTAATCATGTAATCATTTGAAACCTTCTTGTTTGGACATTGCCCAACCAATGGTAAACTAGTGATAGCCCTGATAGATTCCTTGGTGATCTTGTAAGGTCTATCCAACCAGATAAACTCTCCATGTACTCTGCTTAAAACATACCTAATTATCTTATCTTTGAATTTTGGGATGTCCAGAATGCCAGTAAACCCTAAGTCTTCAATGTGATTATATGTCGGATTGATCTTTCTAGATTCTCCCATCAGCTTGCTCATGTATATGCCATTTATCTCAGATGTTCCCAAGTCCTCAATGTGAGAATGTATGTATGCCCTAACATCTTCAACATAGACAACTCCCTCCAGAACATGGGAAAATGCTCCAACTGAATCTTCCAGGGTAGCCACATGCAGATACCGCTTGAAAATTGGCATATTCCTGGGGTATATTCAGCATCTTCATGAATTTTTCCTACTCCTAAGGCATCTACCTCAGTTACCGGATGAGTTACCTGCCAGTGCAAGAGCAACCTCCTCTACCAGATAAGTAACTGATGCATTTTCATCTGATGATTATTCTTCAGTCTTCCTAACCCATCTCTAAGTATGATCTTGTCGGATTTCACTAACCTTCTCTTCCCCTTTCTCATTTGATCCTCCATTACCAACCGGTGGATTTTTTCTTCTACAGAATTTAGCAATATGTCCAACCTCATTACATGCAAAACATGTAACATTGTTCCTTTGAATTTCTTTGCTAAAACCGGTGAAATTTCTTGACCTGCACTGATTAGCCATATGTCCAAACTTTCCACATGCATAGCATTTAACATTCATTCTGCAATATTTTGTCTTATGACCATACTTATTGCATTTAGAACATTTATTGGGAGTAGAAGCAGGGTTCTGATTTGCTCTATTTCTACATTGTCTATCCATGTGACCAAATCTATTGCAAACAAAACATCTACCATTAAATTTATAAGTATTAAATTTCCTTATCGGTGCCTTATAGTTTTGATCTTCATTAGCAGTATCAAAACTTTGTCCTTTCTCAAATCCAAGTCCACTGGAATCTCCAATCTGCCTTTGTCTCTTCAATAACTCATCTAGCTGTGCTGAGCTATTCTTGATTTTTTCTTTATACTCACTTGCAGTAGTTAGATCTTCTCTCAAAATTATCATTTGTCTCTCAAGCTCTTGTTCATTACTCTGGGATTGTACTAAATCAGTTCTCAACATATCATTCTCATGAGCCAACCTACCACATTCTTCAAATTTGTTCTTTAGGGATACAACAAAATTTTCTTCCTTTTTCTTTTGGTCCTCAATCTCCTTAGAAATTCTCATTGTTATAGCTTGCATTTCATTTCTCATAACCATGTTCTCCTGACTTAATATCTAACATTGTTCCTTAAGTGCATCTTTCACTTCTTCATCCTGACTTTGCGAAATTTCCTTCTTCCTAGCTTGAACAGATGATAGCCTCTCTTGTAGGACAAGAGTGAATTCCTTAGAAGAATTCAATTCATCTTGTAGCTTTAAGTTTTTCAACCTTTTAGTATCATAATCTTCAAGTGCCTTCTCAAGTTGTTTCTCCAAACCCATGTCCATGGATTCTGGATTTAGGATCTTCCTCAAGCTTTTAAACTTCCTCCAAGGCACAAGGCTTTGATACCAATTATTGGAATCCAATAACACTAAGAGGGGGGGGGTGAATCAGTGTTATACTAGAATGATCAATTTTAGCTTGATTAAAACATGCATACACCAACTGGTATACCGGTACATACAGAATTGAAAGAAGTAAAGAAACCAATAAGCCAATCACATAAATGAGAATCATAACACACAAAATTATACGTGAAAAACCTCAAAGAGGAAAAACCACGGTGGGATTTGTGACCCACAATATCAATCCATTGGCCATATGAAGAGATATTACAAAATATAAGGGACCTGCACTTGCAGGAAGGCTTACAGCCTAGAGCACATTGCTCAATCACAAATGGAGCCTCACTGACTACATATAAATCTAGATTACAATCTAGAAAAGTGTTGAACTTCTAAGATAGCATCTTCTATGCCAAAATATAGTTTCGTTGTAAGCTTTGTCTATTCCAGTCTGAAACCCTAAACCCTATCAGAATAACCCTTACATAAATATCCTCACATACATAATCTCTCTGATATATTTCATGTTATATCACATTTACATATCCATCACCATCTTTATTATATCAAAATGATCTAATCCAACTGACCTAAATATCCTATACAACCTATCATGTCTTATGTCAGCTTACAAAGATAATTACAATATCAAATTACATGTCGGCCAGATAACATAAATGCATGAATATCAAAAACAATTATCGATGCCGGATCCAAGAGATGGTGGCCTCCAATACCTATAACCATATTCTAAACCATGTCGGCCTGCATTATCGGTAACCAAAAAAATCATTTTGTCCTTCTAGTGCCGATGCTGATGTAGTGTTTGTGAAGTACTTGCAGGTACACAACTGAGCCAAAACATGAAGCCGAAACAAAATACCATGTTGCCATCAATGAAAACATAGTGAAACCAACCAATTGAGTATCAATTGCCAACATCAAGGTCTACAAGACATAGAAAACCACCTCAAAGGCATTCTCTTAATGATTGGAGATGTATTTTTTCTTTGAATACTAATGTGGATGAACCAAAATCTATAGAAGAGGCATTAGGTATGAATGATGCAAAATCCTAGAAGATTGCTATGGAAGAAGAAATAGCATCTTTGAAAAAGAATGACACATGTGATCTTGTACCATTGCCTGAAGGACAGAAGCCTATTGGTTACAAATGCATGTTCAAGAAAAAGATTGGTTCTGATGGAAGCATTGAGAAGTATAAAGCAAGGTTGGTTGTAAAAGGCTACTCTCATGTTGAGGGTATTGAATATGGTGAGATATTTTCTCCTATTGCAAAAATGACATCCATTAGATTTTTTCTTTCTATTGTTGATGCTTCTTATTTAAAGGTTGAGCAAATGGATGTGAAACCTACTTTCCTTCATAGTGATTTGGAGGAGGATATTTATATGACACAAATAGAGCACTATGTGGTGAAAGGTAAAAGTAATCTAGTTTGTAAATTAAATAAATCTTTGTATGGCCTCAAACAGAGTCCTAGTATGTGGTACCAAAAATTTGATACATATGTGTTGAGTTTGGGATTTGATCATTCTAAATTAGATCACTGTGTTTTTTATAAATCTGATGGTGATCATTTCTTGTACATTGCATTGTATGCTAATGATATGATATTCATTGGTAAAGGGAAAGGTATGATTTCAGAACTAAATTTATATCTTGCTGCTAAATTTGAAATGTAAGATCTTGGTTCAGCAAAACACTTTCTTGGGATGGAAATTAGAAGAGATAGAGTGAACAAAAAGCTATTGGTGTAGGAGCACCTTGCAGACTTTGAAGACCATTTGAGCATTGAAGGCTCTTGGAGGTGTTTATAGGATGCTTGAATGTTTTTGAGTTCTAATAAGTTCTTTCATGACCATTCATTTTGTTTCGATTAGCCATATAAGGCCTTGATGCCATTTTTTAGTGTGAACTTCTTAGGACCTATTTGGTCAACCATGGTCAAATGACATAAAAAATGCCTAAATGAGGAAAGAATTGTATTTTGGCTCCTATGTGGCCTATTTGTAAGGTTTATGATGTGTCCTAATAGGTTACATAGGCAGGTGCAAGGTTTACTTTAGTGGTGAATATTCGCCAATGGCAAATTTTTCACGTCGGCGACTTGGGAAATGACGAATATATTATACCAACTGGGGGTGGCCATGTCACTAGAACATTATCAATTTCCATCAAATTCATGACCCAAACACAATATGTTTTATGTAATTAATTGTTTCTATGCAAGGATTTCACCAATACAATATATGGTGGACACACTGTAAATTTAATACTTTCGCGTACACTCTCTGAGGTTGCCTTAATAGACGACCATAATTTGCCTATAGGCATATGAATATTTGTTGGCCAGGAGGACCCAATTCACCTTACATTTTTCTGATGCATGTACTGGTATGAGTTTTCTTAGTGTTCAAATGTAAACCGACCTTGTGTCAGTGAGCTGAGTGTATGACCATTGTGATGATATGTGGAGCTGAGGTGGCAAACATGCACAGGTTGGTGAAGCCTCCATCGACGTGGTGGTTGAAATAGAAAGTCGACATAAATGAAATAACCATAAATCACTGAATGATAATAGACTTATGCGGCTTGAGGAAGGAAGAATGATAGAGAAAGATCATGGAGTAGTTGGTGCTCAGATCAATGCAAAGAAATCAGACTGCAAGAAGACCTTGAGAAGGAAACAACTGGGCTTTTTATGAGTCGATAGATTTCAAGGCAGAAAATGATGGACAAGATTGCTTTCTTTAGAAAATATGCATTGGATAATGGAAAACACATACAAGTGCATTCCTTGAGTATAGGTGATTGATCCAAGGTGGATTGGATCAAATCTCATGCAGATTTTGTCGGGTGAAGGAAACCCTAACTGCCCTAAGTTTGAATTGATTCTTGGTGAGAAAGCTCAAGTTTCAATATGATGACTTGAAATTGTGATTGTTGCTACTGCAGTGAGAAGACAAGTGTGAAATTTCTTTCTGAGATCTGAAGAGAAAAACACTTGAGTTGTTTATGAGTGAAGTATTGACCTACAAGGAGAAGCAAAGAAAATCGGTACAAGGAAAAACTGGTGGAGAGTTCATTGAACACATAGGTGATAAACTGATAGAGGTTGTGTCTAATTAAGAGTGATTGATTATGAGTTGAAAGGAGAAATACATTGTGAGAGAGGATTGAGAAAGGTGATCAGAAAAGTCAAGTTATAGAGTGGGTGGAGAGAATACAGACTGGTAAGGGTGAAATCGACAGAGGAGAATATTGTAAGGTTGTAAGACTTCATTTGCAATAGTGATTTCATTTGTATATCTTAGTTTTATATTATTTTCACTAAGTTGTAGCTTAGTGAGGGGTTGTAGCTCCTTTAGGTTGTAGCCTATAAATTGTGTAGGGTTTGGTGTTCCTTTGAGTTGGTGCTCATAAAATAGGGGTTGGTTCTCCTTGGGTGGGTTCCCTAAATATTGTAATCAGAGTTTCATTGTGAGGCTAGATTAGAGCAGAACATCTCCAGCAACTATTCTCACCAAGGTTTTTCCCATATTGGGTTTCCCTCATATATATCTGGTGTTGTGTGATGTATTCTTGTGCATGTGTTATGTTAATGTTTTAGCAAGTCTTTTCACACACTCTACTTGCATTGTTTAAGTTACCAGTTATCACTCAGCTTGTTCTCTACTTTACCGGTATCTTCTTTTTGAAGAAAAAGAGTTTAAATCACTAATTCACCCCCTTCTCAGTGATCCATTGTGTCCAACAATTGGTATCAGAGTGTAGGTACCCTGTTTTGTCAAAAGCATTCTCTAGCTTGGGTAGATCATTTCAAGTGTTCACAATGGCAAGAAATAAATCAACCTCCTCAAAAGATCCTATGTTTGATGGTGTCAACTATGCCTTTTCGAGTAGAAGAGTGGAAACCTATTTGTCCTCTCTAGGTTGTGATGTATGGATGTCGGTTGTGAATGGGTATACAGTCCCTAATAATCCCCCTACTGATCTAGATGCTAAGAGGGAATATGAGAACAATGCTAAATCTAATGATGTCATTCTTAGTGGGTTGTCTGATAACGAGTTTGTCAAAGTTTTGCACTTCTCTTCTGCCAAGGAAACTTGGGATAAGTTGCAGAAGATATTTGAAGACCGTGCTAAAGTCAAGGAAACCAAGTTACAGAATTTGAGAGCATAGCTTGAGGGTTTGAAGATGAGAGATGAAGAGAAGATTGCTGACTATCTCCAAAGGGTTGATGAAACAACAAACACCATTAGAGGGCTTGGAGAAGAAATAAAATATGAGGTGGTAGTGAAGAAAGTACTTAGATCTCTTACATCTAAGTATGATACAAAGGTCTCAGCAATAGAAGAAGCAAAAGATCTGAAAGTATTCATAATGGATGAGTTCTATGGCTCCCTAACTGCTTATGAGACGAGGACTGTTGGTACTGACGCTATGAAGAAAGAAGATTCATTCAAAACATCAAGAAAAGGAAAAGAAGAATCTCATCATGATGCAATTGGTGAAGAATTTGATGACATCATGGAAATTTTTTTCAGAAATCAAGACAGGTTCAGGCAAATACAAAGGCAAGATGCCTTTGAAATGTTTCAACTGTGAAAAGATTGGACATTTTTCTGCTAAATGTTCTTATGGTGATAATAATGAAGATGATCAATCAAGTGGTAGCAGATCATATGATATGGATAGGAAGAAGAATGTCTACTGGCATGGTAGAAGAGGCTACTAGAAGCAAAGCAGTCTTTACACACATGAAAATGATACCACAGATAAGGAAAGTGGCTCAGATGACTATTGCAGTGGAGATGAAGTCAAAACAAACCTTTTCATGGCTCAAAAGGTTCTAGAACCTGAAGAAGGAGAAGAGGAAGAGAAAGAAGGTGAATTAGATCTTGAAGTAGAACTCATTAGTGCCTTAGATGAGATAAAGAGAATAAGAAGAGATTTGAAGAAGGTAAAAAGGGTTGCAGCTGAAGAACAAGAGTTGTTGGAAAAATCTCTTGAAGAATCCAAGAAAACTATTGCAGATCTAAAACTCTAGTTGGAAGAGGCCAAGAGGATGTGTGAAGTCACTAGTACCAGTCTAAGTAGAAAGGAAAAGGAATATCAGAATCTGGAAGCAGAAATAGTGAAACTTTGGAAGGACTTAGAGAAAAGTTAGGAAGAAATAAAAGTGAGAAGCAAATATGAAGGCAACTAAAGCTCTGGACAAGATGCTAAGCAAATAGAAGCAATCCAAAGATACTAGTGGCTTAGGTTTTCAAGAAGGTAAAAGTTCAAACAAAAAGGACACATTCAATAAGGAAATACAATTCACTTCTTCAAATGAAGGTGGAGAGAAGAAGACATTCATGGTGGGCAAGGATATCGGCAAGAAGACATATGTAGATGTTGCTAGAAACCGCTACACAAACCAGTATGCTCAATCAATGAACCAGAGACCATACTCAATACACCTACATGCAGATCCAAGGAGAAATGTGAGTATTGATCATGAAGGATTCAGAAGGGTTAGCAACATGAAAGGAAGACCCTTGGTGAGGTAGTCATTTGCAAGTTCAAGACAACCTAACTGGTATGTTCTAAATTTTCATGCTTATTGTCATCAGTGCAATAAGTTTAGTCATAGAATGACAGATTGTAGGAAAATGAATGTCAACCCTAGTTTTGAGAGTAGAAACTCATTTGCTACATTACAAAGTACAAATATCATATTTTATAATTGCAATGAGTTTGGTCACAAGAGTTATGAATGTAGGAGCAATATGCAAATGTCCTGCAAGAATGTATTGAGTACATCTTTTACTGCTAATGTGAAATGCTATAAGTGTCAAAATTTCACTCAAATAGCAAGGAATTGTTAGCTGAGAAATGGCAAGCAAAAGAGAGTTGTACCGGATAAGAAGTTGGAAACAAAACCAGAACACAAAGTGACAGAAGAGGAAAAGAAAGAAGAGAAACTGGTTTGGGTAGAGAAGGAGAAAAACAAGATAGAATCCAACCTTATTGTGCAGACTGCTCTACATGTTGAAAGAAGGAATTTATGAGTAGTTGATAGTGGTTGCTCAAATCATATGACCAGAGATAAGAAAAAGTTTATCAAGCTTGATGATTGGAATGGTGGTTCAGTCTGTTTTGGTGACAACTCCATCAGGATCAAAGGCCAGGGTACACAGAATATTGATGGAAAGCTCAAGGCCCATGATGTGTACTATGTGGAAGGTTTGAAGCATAACCTATTGAGTGTAAGTTAGATGTGTGACAAAGGGTACAAGTTCTCATTTGACTCTATTGGTTGTCAAATAAGAAAGTAGAGTACCGGTCATGTGGTAGCAAAAGGAAATAGAATAGAGGGAAATTTCTACAATCTGAAGGAATCCTATGAGTCCCAATGCATGATAGGACAGGTTGATGAAAGCTGGTTGTGGCACCAGAGATTAGGCCATGTGAATTTTGATAATCTAGTTAAGATAAACAAGACCCGGTGTGTGAGAAACATACCTCACATCATAAAAATAGCAAGTACATTCTATGATGAATGTGTCAGAGGTAAGAAAGCAAAGGTCAGCTTTAAAACAAAGGAATATAACACCTCAAGACCTTTGTAGTTGATACATATGGACTTATGTGGGCTGACAAGGACAAGATCATTGGCTGGTGAAAGGTATTTCATACTACTTATAGATGATTACTCAAGAATGACTTGGGTAACCTTCCTAGATTATAAGTCACAAGAATTTAATAGGTACAAGATTTTCAGGAAGATGGTGGAAAATGAAAGTGGATACTAGATAAAATGCTTAAGATTGGATCAGGGTGGAGGATTCTCTTCAAATGAGTTTGTTGAATACTATGAGAGACATGGAATCTGAAGATAGTACTCAACTACAAGGACACCTCAACAAAATGAGGTGGTAGAGAGGAAAAATAGGATAGTGGAGGAGATGGCTAGGACAATGTTAAATGAGGCCAACATACCGGATATATATTGGAAGGAAGCATTTCATACTATTGTCTACACTTTAAACCAGGTACAATTAAGAGTGAATAGTAGAATGACCCCTTATGAGTTATGTAAAGAAAGGAAACCATCACTCAAACACTTCATAGTGTTTGGAAGTAAGTGCTTCATCAAGAGAGATGTTGATGGACTGGGAAGTTTTGATTCCCAATGTGATGAAGGAATTTTCTTGGGATACTCAGCCAACAGGTAAAGCCTACAAATTCTACAACAAGAGATTGAGAAGAGTGGTTGAGAGTGTAAATGTGAGAATAGATGAAGACTCACACAAAGGACAATCTGCACCTGCACCCTACATTGATGAGTTAGATGTTGAATATGAAGAACAATCTAACAATAGACCGATAGAAGATGTACCAAACAAGATTATCAACCGGTATGTGCAGAAGAATCATCCAGAAGAATAGATCATAGGAGATAGGAATGAAAGTGTGCAAACCAGAAGGAGATTAGCCCAAAAAAGTGAGTAGGTAAATTTTTGTCTCATGACTGAAGTAGAGCCCAAAACTTTTGATGATGCTAGCAAAAAAGAGAAGTGGGTAGATGCCATGGATGAATAACTGAGACAAATTGATAAAAATTAGACTTGGGAACTTGTTCCTAGACCAACAAACAAGAATTTCATATGTACCAAATGGGCCTAGCAGAACAAGATGAATGAAGAAGGTAAGATAGTCCAACATAAAGAAAGGTTAGTTTGCAAAGGGTATGCTCAAGTTGAAGGTATTGAATTTGAAGAAACCTTTGTACTGGTTACTAGGTTAGAGGCAATAAGAATGTTTTTAGCTTTCTCAGCCTATAAGAGATATAAGGTATATCAAATGGATGTAAAATCTACTTTTCTGAATGGTAATCTTGAAGAAGAGGTGTATATGGAACAACCGGAAGGGTACTCAGTGCATGAAGATGAGAGTTTTGTATGTCAGTTGAAGAAAGCCCTGTATGGTTTGAAGCAGGCTCCTAGAGCATGGTATTCCCGATTAGACAAATACTTGAAGGAGCAAGGATTCCAGAAAGGGAATGCAGAAAAAAACTTGTATGTCAAGGTAAATTGAGATCACATGATTATAGTTGTTGTATATGTGGATGATATTATCTTTGGTGGACACAAGGATATCATGTGCAAAGAATTTTCAGATCAAATGAAGATAGAGTTTGAGATGTCCATGCTGGGTGAGTTGTCCTAATTTCTTGGTTTACAAATCTCATAGAAGGAGAAAGGAATTTTCATCTCCCAAACCAAGTATGCAAAAGACATGCTGAAGAAATTTAAAATGGAGGACAACAAACTGGTAAGTACTCCCATGCTTATCGGTTGTAAGTTGAGCAAACTAGATGAGTCACCAGAAGTTTTTCAAACACTGTATAGGTCTGTGATTGGTAGTTTGTTATATTTAACAACATCTAGTCCAGATATTGTACAAGTTGTTTACATGGTAGAAAGATTATTAGCTACTCCTAAATAGTCTCACCTAAATGTAGTCAAGAGAATCTTCAGGTATCTGCAAGGAACTATTAGTTACGACCCATGGTATCCAAAGAAAGGAGACTTTTCTTTGTAGGCTTATATTGATGTAGATTGGGTAGGAAGTATAGATGATTGAAAAAGTACAAATGGAGGTACTTTATATTTAGGAGACAGGTTAGTATCATGGCTCAGTAAGAAGCAAGATTCAGTGTCATTATCTATTGCTGAGGTAGAGTACATAGCAGCTGCTACATGTTGTTTACAGGTTTTATGGATGAAGCAGACATTGAAAGACATACAGGTGGAGATACTGGAACCCATTCCAATCCGGTGTGATAACTCAAGTGCAATCAACATCTCCAAGAGTCTAGTAATGCACTCAAGAACAAAACACATTGCAATCAAGTATCACTTCTTGATAGAGAAGGTAGCAGATAAGGAGGTCATAGTAGAGTATGTTCCCACTAATGAGAAAATTGCTGACATATTTACCAAGCCACTTCCCTTGGGCCCATTTGAGTATTTGAGACAAAAGATGAGAGGTGTCCCACCATCTGGGAGGACTTTAATGCATAGGAGATTGCATGATTCAGGGGGAGTCAACCATTGCTACTATCTTATGACTCTTCAATCTTGAAGCATGGACACAGGGGGAGAGTGTGTCTTAACCGAATGCAGTCAAGGGTGAGATTATTAGTGTCTGCTAAGGTTCCCTTTTCCATTTCTATCAAAAGGGGGAGAGAAACCAGAAAAGACAATGTTGACATCAATGCGAAAGGGGGATATTGTTGGAATTGAGTTGTCATTGATGTCAACTGGTATTACTGGCTACCGGTAGAAGTATGTCAAACTGGTATGAAGCAGATTGAACTAGCATAAGGAAGATTCACATAAAGGCTTGTCAACCGGTATGGTGGAAGACAAGTAGGTATTGAGACTATTAGTGACCTCACCAATAGGAGATGAGATGCATGTGTGTGTTGGCATGTTGAATGATAACTGGTATAGAATGAACTGGTTTGAAGGATGGATGCCTATTTTTTATGAAGAGGTAGAATGTTAAAGTGATCACAAACCATCGGAGGTGAAGATGTGCTATCAGTGTAGTGTGCACTACCAATTAGCAGGAGGAGAAGGTCTCACTAGTAAGGGCTTTAGCCAATATGAGTTTTCTTAATGTTCAAATGTAAACCAACCTTGTGTTGGTGAGCTGAGTGTATAACCATTGTAATGCCATGTGGATCTGAGGTGGAAAACATGCACAGGTTGGTGAAGCCTCCATTGATGTGGTGGTTGAAACAACAAGTCGACATAAATGAAATAGTCACAAATCATAGAATGATAACAGACTTATGTGGCTCAAGGAAGGAAGAATGACATAGAAAGATTAGGGAGTAGTTGGCGCCTGGATTGATGCAAAGAAATCAGATTGCAAGAAGACCTCGAGAAGGAAAGAGTTGGGCTTTTTATGACTCGATATATTTCAAGCTAGAAAATCATGGACAAGATTGCTATCTTTAGCAAATATACATTGGATAATGGAAAATATGTATAGGTGCATTCCTTGAGTACAGGTGATTGAGCCAAGGTGGATTAGATCAGATCTCATACATATTTTGTTGCGTGAAGGAAACCCTAACCACCCTAACTTTGAATTGATTCTTGGCGGGAAAGATCAAGTTTTAATATGATGACTTGAGACTGTGATTGTTGTTGCTGTAGTAAGAAGACAAGTGTGAAATTTTTGTCTGAGAGTTGAAGAGAAAAACACTTGAGGTGTTTATGAGAAAAGTCTTGATCTACAAGGAGAAGAAAAGCAAACCGGTACAAGGAACAACTAGTGGAGAGTGCATTGAACACATAGGTGACAAACCGACAAAGGCTATGTCTGATTAAGAGTGATTGATTGTTATTTGAAAGGAGAAAGAAATTGTGAGAGAGGATTGAGAAAGGTGATCAACAAAGTCAAGTTGCAGAGTGGGTGGAGAGAATATAGACTAGTAAGGGTGAAACCGACAGAGGAGAATATTGTAAGGTTGCAAGACTTCATTTGTAACAGTGATTTCATTTGTATATCTGAGTTTAATATTGTTTTCACTAAGTTGTAGCTTAGTGCAGGGGTTATAGCTCCTTTAGGTTGTAGCCTATAAATTGTGTAGGATTTGGTGCTCCTTTGAGTTGGTGCTTATAAAATAGGGGTTGGTGCTTCTTGGTTTGGTGCCTTAAATATTGTAATCAGAGTTTCATTGTGAGGCTGGATTGGAGCAAAAGATCTCCAGCAGCTATTCTCACCGAGGTTTTTCCCATATTGGGTTTTCCTTGTATATATCTGATGTTGTGTGATGTACTCTTGTGCATGTGTTATGTTAATGTATTAGCAAGTCCTTTCACACACTCTACTTGCATTGTTTAAGTTACTGGTTAGCACTCAGTTTGTTCTCTACTTTACTGATATCTTCTTTTTAAAGAAAAAGGGTTTAAATCATTGATTCACCCCCCTCTTAGTGATCCATTGTGTCCAACATATTGTAGGGCAGACATCTGTGCTTAACTAGAACTATATCAAGTATTAGGAGATGCTACTTTCATAGTTCATTATTTTTGGATTGTAGTCTAATGTTTTTGTAAGTCATTGAGACTTCCTTTTGTGATGAGCAGTGCACTCTAGGTTGTTGGCCTTTCTGCAAGTGCAGAACCCATTATAATTGTTCACAATACTACTTCAGAGTATTCATCTGATTGTGGGTAGGGTTTCCCACCATGGTTTTTCTGTTTACCGGGTTTTCCATGTCAAAATATTGGTGTTGTGTGTACTGAGCTTTCATGTTCTATTCTTCATTGTGTTGGTTCCTTTGTGCTCCAGTTTAATGATTTTGATATGTATTAAGTTCTAATTTCTGATGGTAAAATGATTCACCCCCCCTCTCAGTTTACTCCCAATATCAAATTTGTCTAATAATTGGTATCAGAGTAAGTCCCTCTCTGCAGAAGCTTAACCACTTGAGGAGATCCGATGGTAACTGCATCTAGTTCTACATTCAATTCCTATCGGAAGGAGAGTCCCAGATTTGATGGTACAAATTATAAAATATGGAAGGAGCGAATGAAGATTCATCTCAGATGTCTTGGAGCTAAAGTTTGGGAGATAGTGGAGAAAGGGTATATACCTCATGATCCTAATTCTGGAACACCGATACCTGCTGATGAACAAAAGAAGGTTGAAAATGATGTCAGAGATAAAGAAGCATTGTTAAGCGCCCTGGCTGATGAAAAGCTATTGAATGCCATAGAGTTGGAGAATGAAAAGTTGATATGGACAAAGCTTGAAACTCTTTATGAAGGTGACCAAGCTGTGAAAATTGTAAAACTTGAAGGTTTCTGGGTAAGGTATGAAACTTTGAAGATGGAAGTGGATGAGAAGATAAGTTCTTTCATGGACAGAGTAAATGAGATTGTTATGGGAATCAAATGTTGTGGTGGATCGGTTAGTGAGGATGAGATAGTGTCAAAGGTTCTGAGAGTTCTACCTCTAGGTTATAAGATGAATGCTACTGCAATCAATCAAATCTGGACAATGTCAAGTACCCCTATTACCAAAGATACACTGCTTGGGAAATTGACTACTTTTGAGCTTGAGGAACTTAGAGATCAGAGTGCTACTAAAATTGAGACTACATTTAGAGCATCTGCCTCTAGTAAACAAAAGATAGATTGGAAAGATATGTATGCTAAAGATATGGAGGACATTGAAAGAGAAGAAAGAGAACTTGAAGAGTTGGAAGCCCTGATTGCTAGAAGAATTCCTAAAGGATTGGTTGGAAGTAAGTATGAAGGAAAAGTCCCTTTTAAATATTTTTCATGCAATAAAATTGGTCATTTTTCTTCTAGATACCCTGAAATAGCTACTAGGAATCATGAAAGATTTGTGAAGAGTTATAAGCCTAATACAAAATATCATAATAGACCTAGATTAAGAAGGAATATGGATAAATCATGCTATTATGCTGGTGATTATGATGATGAACCTGTGAGTGGAACTGGTAATGGAGCTGCCTCCGGTAAGAACTAGGTTTTTATTGCTATCAGGGATTATTCTCTAGAACCTATCATTGAAGCAAACAATACTAAGGAAAAGGCTTTAGCTGCTAAAATTGAAGAAAAGGATGAATGGGTTATAGACAGTGGATGCTCACATCACATGACTGGTGACAAGATAAAATTTCCATCAGTACAAGAATTTGATGGCTGAGTAGTCAGATTTGGAGACAACAAAGCATGTAGGATCAAAGGAAAGGGAACAATATCATTGGATGGCAAGAATAACATTGATAATGTTTATTATATTGAAGGCTTAAAGAATAATATTGTAAGTGTAGGTTAGATGGTGGATAGAGGATTTCATTTACAATTCAAGGATGGGAAATGTAAGATCATCAATAGATCTAGATTGGAAATAGCTTCCAAAACTCAGACCAATGGAAAGATCTTTCATTTGAACTCCAGTGAGAAAGCTTGTTTGATTGCTCAGATTGATGAAAGTTGGTTATGGCATAAGAGGATGTGTCATGTAAATTTTGATTGCATAGTGAAGATCAGTTCAACACAGGTTGTTAGATATTTTCCCAAAATTGTCAAACCTCATAGTCTGGTATGTAGAGAATGTCAAATGGGTAAGAAACTCAAAACTTCTTTTAGAAGAATACATGATAAATCTAATGAAATTATTGATCTAATTCATACTGATCTGTGTGGACCAGCAAGGACTAAAAGTTTTCAAGGTGACAGATACTTTATGTTACTTATTGATGATTATTCTAGAATGGTGTGGGCAGCATTTTTGAAAGAAAAATTTGAAGCTTTTGAGAAATTCAAAATCTTTAAAGCTATGGTTGAGACTAAGATGGGATTGAAGATAAAGTGTTTGTGATCAGATCAAAGTGGTGAGTTTACATTTGGTGAATTCAATAACGTTTGTGAGAATAATGGAATCAGAAGACAATTTTCTGTACCTAGGACTCCATAGCATAATAGATTGGTGAAAAGGAAGAACAAAACCATATTGGATGCGGCAAGGAATATGATGACAAAAGCTATATTGTCTGATATTTATTGGAGGGAAGTTGTCAATACAACTGTATACACTTTCAATAGAGTACACATAAAATGTGATACTTGTAAGACTCCTTATGAATTATGGTTTGGTCATACTCCTACTATCAGATATTTTAGAATTTTTGGAAGTAAATGTTACATTAGAAGAGATGATGGATTAGGAAAATTTGATCCTAGAAGTGATGAAAGAATGTATTTGGGTTATTCTACCAAGAGAAAATAATATAGATGTTATAATAAAAGATTGAATAGGATAACATAGAACATAAATGTCAAGGTGGATGAACATGGCAGTAATTAGATCAGATCATATGACTATGGACCGAAGATGAATTTATCAGACCTGAACCAGTAATACATGAAGCTACTTAGAATAGTGAACCTGTCACTCTGTAACATCCAAAAACTCAATTGTGACA
Organism: Cryptomeria japonica; assembly: GCF_030272615.1. Lineage (NCBI taxonomy): Eukaryota > Viridiplantae > Streptophyta > Pinopsida > Cupressales > Cupressaceae > Cryptomeria > Cryptomeria japonica. The sequence goes on from NC_081409.1 coordinate 437,671,255, forward strand.
GAGGAACAACAAAAAGAGTCAATAAATCAAGAAAATTCAAAGACTCCTAGGCATGTGAAACTAAATCATTCTAAAGATAAGATCTTTGGGGATTATTGCAAGGTGTGCACCATTGGTTTCCTTTTTTTGTACACCGTAGTGCTTGGGTTTGTGTCATGGCTTAACCACCTCCTATGGATTATATTGGTTTCATGACTTAGCAAGAAACAATCATAAACTTCATTATCTACTGCTGAAGCGAAATATGTAGTTGCTACTAGCAACTGTACTCAAATTTTATGGATGAAACAAATGTTAAAAGATATAAGGGTAAGTTATGATGAGCCTATTGTTATTCACTATGATAATATTGTTGTTATTGATATGTCAAAGAATCTAGTATTTCATTCCAAATCAAAACACATTTCTATAAGGTACAATTTCTTGAAGGAAAAGGTGGAAGAAAAGGAAGTCAGATTGGTTTATGTGCCTACTAAGGAGCATATTGTAGATATTCTAACTTAACCATTGCCTAAAGATACTTTTGAATATCTTAGAGATTAGTTGAGGGTTACCAACCCTCCAGAAGAGACTTAGAGATGCATGAATACATCAATCTGGTAAGCTTATTAGATATTTTCTTTGATCCAGGTTGATGAGATGATGCTACTACTCAGGGGGAGTAGTTAGTTTTTTGGTTCAGTATTTTGATCTGGTATCCATCCTTTTTCATTGATGTCAAAGGGGGAGAGGTGGTATTCATGTGAAAATCAGCCATATCTTTGAGGGAGATTATTAGCATTCCTTGGAACTTGGATGTTTTTCACATTCGATGTTGCCATAAATACCAAAGGGGGATATTATTGGCATTAGGCTAGTTTTGGTTAAGTGTTGTCATTGATGTCAACACTATATCCTGGTTGGACCTATCCTGGTTAGTCTTGGTGATCATCTTGGTTTTGGCTATGATTCTGATCCAGTATGATCAGATCTCTGGAATTGGTTTTGGATCTTTAATCTAGATGGTTATATGCTTGCTATATTCTATTGGTTCATGATTTGGTGCTTTGGTTATTATCACTTTTGGTATTTACCAGTACTGACTAGCTTCTAGCTTTCCCGATAAGTGATATTTGGTGTTTTGGTCAGACGATCTTGGTCCAGCTTATGAATCAATTTCTATCATACAGAAGGTTCTTCTTGATCATATTCTATGTGTTTGGTGACTTTGCATTGGTTGGCGTGTTGTTATGGTGGTCCTATTTGGATCCAGTTAGACTTTCTATGTTGCTTCACTAAGGGTTTCTATCAGCTAGTGAAGCGTGTTGGATTTTGGTCAGTGGAATTTATGGCAGATGGAACTGTTTGGTTACTTGTTTTATGTCCATGCTATGTAATGTAAATCATAATATTGGTCCACTGATACCATGTAATGTGATTTTTGTTATTATGGGTTTATGGGTTTAAGGTTTAGCCGACCTTGTCAATAAGGTTGATGATCTATATTTATAGGTGATTTATTCATGTAATTTGGATATTGATAGGATGGATGGTTATGTCTACATTATCATAAGAAGGTTTATGTGTGAACAAGTGATATATCATTCAGTGAAGGTTTTTGTATTATAGGGCAAACATCTATGCTTAATTGGAACTATATCAAGCATTAGGAGATGCTACTTTCATAGTTCATTCTTTCTGGATTGTAGTCCAATACTTTTGTAAGTTAGAGAGACTTCCTTTTGTGATGATCAGTATGCTCTAGGTTGTTGGACTTTATGCAAGTGTAAACCTCATTGTAATTGTTCACAATACTACTGCAAAGTATTCATCTGATTGTGGGTAGGGTTTCCCATCGTGGTTTTTCCCTTTATTGGGTTTTCCATGTCAAAATATTGGTGTTGTGTGTACTGAGCTTTCATGTTCTATTCTTCATTGTGTTGGTTCCTTTGTGCTTCGGTTTAATGGTTTTGATATGTATTAAGTTTTTATTTCTTATGGTAAACTAATTCACCCATCCCCCTCTCAGTTTACTCCTGGTATCCAATATGTCTAACACTTCGTGGGTATGCATGCATGTTTATACTATATAAAATCATGCCCTCCAACCTCATCTACTATTTGTTGCTAAAATGAAGGATACTATGACAACGGATAATTTATTTCAACTAGTAAAGAGATGTTTAATTGAATATGGAGGTATGGATGACATGCCGATTGCCAAAACATTGGTGTGTGTAGGAGTGGATGGAGCTTCAGTAATGCAAGGTCATAGGATCAGTCTTTGTACAAAGATGGAAACTTCTTCTGCACCCTACATTACTTCCATTCACTGCATGGCTCACATAATGAATCTAGCTTTTGGAATTGTGAGCAAGTATGCTCCAGTAAAAAAAATGAAATTTTAATCAGAGAGCTCTACTCACACTTTTGTCGAAGTCCCAAGCGATTTATAAAAAATTCTAACACTTTGCTGATGGAATAAATAATGAGAACAAGCTTCTCAAGGATAATGATACCACATGGATCTCTTTGGATGGTCCAATGCATCAATTTTTTTCAGAATATCCATCCTTGATTGGAATATTTCACACAACTTGTGACAAATCAAAGCAACAGAAATTTCCCAACCTTCTTTAGAGGTTAAGTAATATAGAGACACTCTTAACTTTAGTAGCTCTTCTACCCATGCTAGAGGAAATGAGGAATATTATGAAGAAATCCCAACAAAGAGCTATGTATATTGCATAATATGCTACGCTGCGTAAGTTGACATGCATGAACCTCGATAATCTCTATCAAAGTCAACCAACACTATCTGATGAAATTTTTTTAAGTGGCAGACACTCATAGATTTGAGCAATCCTGATAAATTTTTATAAATCAGTGTAAACGGGGAGGTATGTGCCAATGTATGGGGATTTGACATACCAATGCACTTCTATGCCACGGTCGACCCCGACGAACCAGGAAAGAGCCCCAGGAAGCAACTAGCAAGAGTTACAAGGGAATATTTTGACAAGATTGTTGAGTCTGTAACTACTTTTGTGAAGAAAATTTCCTATGATATTTCCTCATAGGATTAGAAGAAGATTCCCTCCTGACAAACTACTTGAAGCCATATCTATTGTGTTTCCTCAATATTGGAGCCTCAACAGTCCAATTGATTTTCAAACTAAGCTACTGACTTTGATAAAATAATTTTGCATATCTAGAGAATTGAATGGAGTAACTATAAATGAAATATTAGACAAAACTCTTCTTAGAGAGAAATCAACTTTTTTTGCATACACTATGAGGGAACAATATGATAGAATGGAGAACCCCCACAAAGAGGGATCGGTAACAAGGCTTTGAAAAAATCTAGGTGAGAATGAAGTGTTGCGTGATTCAATATCAAAATATTTCAAGATTTTTGATTTATGTCATACCATGATATTGGGTTCTATGGAAGATGAGAGAGTTTTTAGTGCTTTGGGGTTCCTAAAATAAAAGCTAAGAAATAAACTAGACAAAAATTTGGAAAAATACTTGAGGCTCTATACATCTAGGTATGATGTCCACACTTTTCCTTACGATAGGGCACTGAAAATATGGAGGTCCAAATGTGAAAGAAGAGATTTGGGAAACACTTCAAACCAAAGTGCCAATGGAACTATTGACTCATGTACTGGACCTACTGGTAGCATTGAGATGCAGTTCAGCAAAGGTATGCAGACTCAGAGTGAAGAAAACACAGACAAGAATCAAGAAAGCTCTAAATTTGATGAGGAGGAATGGCAATTGTAAGAGACTAGCATTTATTAATGTTATTATTGTATCTCATCATTCATATTACAAAAGCATATTACTATGGTTGATAACTTGATGATATTTTATGAGTCTGTCAACTATTTGCAATTAGAATTTAATATTGATTTGTAATTGTATTTTTCAACTTTCTATTTCCAGATTTAAAATAGCATAATAAAAGACCATAGTATGTTTATTGATATAGAGATGTTTATTTAGACATGTTGAGAACTTAAATTTTTATTAATTCTTTCAAAATATAACCATATGATACAATTCATTCAATACACGACTCTGTGTGATTCTCCATGCAAAAGTCAATACAAAATTTTGAAACCCTTTGCAAATGACCTTGAATTCCCTTTTATAGAAACAAGGGAGCAACAACAACTTCAGGTCCATTTGCAACATGTGAAGACTCAACATCAAAATCAATTACTAAGGCACTAAATAATGAACGTATCATCCCAATTGCCATCAGTATCACAAACTCAACACAATTTTATATGGCCATCATAGGTTGGATTAGCAATTTAGCAATTTAACAACTTCTACATGTCTCCTGTTCAAAAAATAAAATTCAAAATTAAATATTACTTCAAGCCATGACAAATTAAATATAGATAATAGCAGTGCCCAAAACCTAGAAATTAGAAATATAGAAATACAGAAATGATAAAACTTGGGAGAATTTGAGAATACAAATTTACAAGGCTGAAGGTTTGCACTGTGCATCATAGGCCGGATTAACAATAGTGAGTGCTAGTTTTTTCCTATTCATAAAAAAGAGTTATTTCAATCAATGCCAAATTCCAAATAGAAAAATATAAAACCTTGAAATTAAGAGTAAAAGTAGAAAAATCTGCAATACATACTATGATTCTTGATATTTCTATGCCAGTTTTTGTAGAGTGCTCCACTCTTCGTCTGATGGAAGTCCAATATTCTTTAAACTACGGTAAGTCAACTGCAACTTTATCAACAATATATATTTAGAAGAGTGACTTGACATCACTGTTTCACCCAATATCACATTCAAAGTTGTAAATGGCTTGATGAATTCTAGAAAGCTTTGGGGAGTTGTGTCCTTAGGAAGCAATTCTAAATCAGACTTCATTTTTTCCTCCATGCTTTTTTTGTAAGCTTCTTTTCCAATGAATTTATTTGATGGGTCAAAAGACTTTGGCAAACCAAGTTTAATCAAAATGGTTGTCTTTTCTTGCAGCTTCAATATATTTTGCCACCTTTATCCATAATTTCTGATATTTCCCTTAGTTTCTGGCATTTTTGAAGGATAAATGATGTCTTAACTATGGCATCAATGTGGTTGTTAATTCCCTTGGATGCCAAATAGTTGTCACTGGTACTGTAGACTACTTGCAAAATCTATTTTGCCGTATCCTCTTTTGAATAAACATGTATGCTCTTCTCAATGTTCCCTTTGATCTTCGAATAAATTAATCTCAGACTTTCATTCAATTCAAACCATTCACACAACTTGTTACTCCTCTGCATTATTTTCCCCCAAATGTTTTCTTGTATATAATTTGTTGTATTTTTCATATTATCTTTCAATCTGTCCTCCAAAGTTTTAATTTTATCATTTGCATTCTGCAGGTCTTCGTTCATTTGTGCACTTTTTTTTTTCTTTCTTCCTCTACTTCCTCTTCCAAATGTTTTTCTTTTTCCTTCTCATGATCCAATAGGTCCTATAATTTTTTTATTTTGGTAGCAACAGACTCATAAATTTTGTATAATTTTTGTGAACTGGATCTTTCATCATCAAATTTTTAACAACTTTCAGCCAGTTTTTCCCCCAGTTCCTTCAATTATGCCTCCATCTTTTCTTGCTCTACAATTTCTACTGCAGAGCCTGAATTTTTTATCCTTTTCTATAAATCATTGCACTTTTTATCTGTTTCTTTCCTCTTTGATTTTTCATTTTCTAGGTCTGCCTACAACTTTTCTATGTGTTTCTCCAACTTATTTTTTTCTCTCTCCACCTTTAGTAGTGAAGTGTAGACTAGTTCGTTAGTTTTTTTTGACATACTAATTTTGTCCATATTTTGTACTTTGGAAAAATCCATTTGGAGGGTGCTAACTTGAAATTCAAAGGGATCTATCTAACTGTGTGGTGGATTTTTATCTTTATTTGGGGGCATAACAACCATGAACTCCATCATATCTTTGTGTGGGTCATATGTTGGAAATACCCTATTCGTTGCAGGTTGTTCCTCTAAAACTTCAGTCAGGGCAACCCTCTGCAATGCTCTCTTTTTTTCTTTATTTGCATTTGTTGTGTGTTCAATTTTTTCATAGTAATCACATAATTGAAAATTTGGGCTTGCTGAAGCAATTGAATGTTTGAAAGGTGAATTAGAAGAGGCTCCAGTTCCACCTATGCCTGTGGTTTTAACTAATACATTAGGAGGAGTACCAATAGCCATTCCTAATCTTGTCCCAATGTCACTTGCATGTGTAGCTTTTCTAGTCTTTTGAGGGGTCTGTTCTAAAGTTGCAAATGATAGTTTTGTAGTGGCAATGGCACTTGATATAGGATTCTGAATAGTATGAGTATCTACCACTAGTGGCCTCTTGTGAGAGATATTTTGTTGTTGCACTTGTCCAACACCAAGACAACTAGTATCAATAGTGTAGTACCCTAAAAATGGTCACCTAAACCATGGACCCCTAATATTGACAACATCACCAAGGTCCTAACCAAAGGTAATTAAATCAATCTTGAGCACACAATTAATTAATTATTCAATCATTAAATGTCACATGGCAAGTGAATTATTCTAATTATTCCAAGAATATCATTTTGATCAATAATCCTATTTAATTTATTAAATATCCTAGCATATTTAATTGATTAATAAATTTGCCTTTTAATCATAAAAAAATGAATTAATTTATTACAAAAGAGGAATTAATCACAAAGCAATAGTTAACTTGAAAATAAAATAAAAGAATTGAATTGAGAGAAATCAAACTTGAGATATTCTTCTAAATTGAGAACTTGAAATCAGAAAAACAATTAAAATGAATTATTAATCATTCTCTAAAATTGGAACTCAAAGCTTTTGAGAAAATAAGTTTAGTTGCATTGAAAAGACTCTTTTCTTGAATAAATCAAAGAATTACCTATTTTTATCACAAGTGCATGGAATTAATTAATTCCTATCATCAATGCAACTCGAACTTCTAATTTGAATGCATTTCAATTAAACTGTAATTGGAATTTATCTCAAGGTTAACTGAATCTGATTTCTCTATTATTTCAATTAATCCTAAATTGTGCTTTTTATTGGTCTCTCTTGTGATTCTCTATAAATTGAGCCTTCATCTCTCATTCAAAACACCCTGGAGATTTATTATTATACACTTTTTGCTCTGGAGTCATTGAATATATTTAGTTTATTCCATATTGCTTGAATCATTTTTTTGCTTGAATCTTTCATCCATCTTGCATCCATTTAGCTTAATATCATGCTCATATATATTAAATCCTTCTTCTTGATGTAGTCTAATCACTGGTATTGCTAATACAAATCTGAGAGCAATCTTATACTTGCATCTTTTAGAAGGCAATTAGTCAATTTGTTATGGTTTTGTTATTCATGCTTATATCTGTCTAACCATACATGTAATGAATTAATTTAAGTGTTGTGTCTTGCAGCTTACAGACTTATTTCACTTATTCACACACACATTTCTGGCACCCACCATGGGGCAGAAGACTACTTTTTTTTCGGCTTCCAAGACTAACTTCTTTTTTTCTTTTTCTTTTTTTTGCAGATTTTTTTCTATACAGTTTTTGTGTAATATCGTACGACATTTCCTATATGCCAAAATGACAAATTCAAGGTGTCATACGATTTGGTATGGTTTATCATATGGATAGGTGAGAATTGTCATACGATTCTGTATTCTTTTGGTTAAAAAGCAAGTTTCATTCTTCAGGTTTTCTGTTCAATTTTTATTACACTGACGCTGACCCTGGCTGGTTATCTATTTATTTGAAGAATTTTTATACCCTAATCAATTTTTACAAAATGCTTGTCAAAGACTATGCTTGTAGCACAAAGACAATATGACTACTGATTCGTTGTCTTTGCAGGTTGCCTAAGGAGAATCAACCAAACATCGTGTATTTTTTAAATTCATTTTTAGGCACCTAAATTTCTATTTGGTTAAAGAACAAATCTGTATTTCATGTTTTAAGAAAATTCTGAGGTAGGAGAGTATGCTCTTGTATGTATAGACAATCAGAAATCCAGACCCTTGAGGCGTTTTCTTTAAGTTTGAGATTTGTATATCTTTAGCGGGCGTGCCCTCTCGAGGAGCTAATAAATCTATAGCCATTACGACCGGTGAGAGGGGAATGACCCAAGTGGTAATGGCTAAATGCCAAGCACTCCAACCCACTATAAAACAAACATGATTTGATGAAAATCAAGTCAACGACAGTGCTCGGGAATAGCTCTCCTTTGTACCCTCGGGTATATTAAACCTTGGTTTTCAAGGCTGAGAGACCTCTTAATTGAGTTTATAGCTCAACGTGCCGAATGGATCCCTTACTAGTTCCAATTAAAATTAGAAGCTACCCGGTTCACCTCCATAAGGGGGGATAATCTTTGTGCAAGAGAGATAGTAACTCTCCCAGGATACTTGTCATTTTGTACCCCCATTAGCGTTTGGAGTCAGCTAATACGGTATTGAGAATCCATTGCATGAGACTCATCGGTCATATTCTGATTAGCTATTGGGTGTGTACCTGAGTCTACAAGCAAAGGTTTTCTTCTCTCACTAATTTTCATAGGGTTTGCATGTTGTGATTGGAGTTATTATTCATATTACGTGTTTTCTGTGTTTTTATCCTTGAAACTAAAACTGGAATACCAAAATTGGAGAAAACAAGAAACAACTCAGTAGTTGAAACTCTGTCTGTGTCAAAACTAGTCTATCTTAGTCGAAACTCTATCCATGTCAAAACTAGTCTATCCTAGTCGAAACTTTGTCCGTGTCAAAACTGGTCATCGTCAGTTAGTCAAAAACTCAGTCCATCTCAAAACTAGTCATACTCAGTCATTGAAAACTTAGAATTTTGCCTCTGTCCAGTATAGTCATACAAGTCTTCTGATTTATCATCCTATTTCATATTCTGCGTCGTACGATATTCCATCAGTCCTAGCAGTTTGTCATTTAAGCCTTCATCTTGTGTTGTACAAGCCCTGATTATCTATCATCTAGTTCTGAGAATTTTCATTTTAACCTGAATCTTGTGTCGTATGATAAACCTTTTCACTGATCAGTTTGTTGTTCCAGACATACCCATCTATCATACGATACTAGGCAGCAACTCCTATGAAACACTATTATCATCATCCTGAAGCTATTAAACTATCACCTAGTCCTATAAAACTTGTCGTATGAATCTCTGATTTTGTTAGTCCAGAATAGTCAAACTTGCCTAAAATAGTCTACAACGAGCATAAAACTAGTTACCATCATTCTGAGAATAAACAGATCAAAATAGTGTACCTTTACCATTTGTGTTGCACAATTTTGTCGATCATCTTTTAGCTAGTTCAATCAACTACTTATCAAACTTAAGTCACTTAGATAACATCTTATACAGGATAGATCACTCATGAAACCAGACTGAGTCTTAGTCACTTCTCTCGAATCAACTTAGATAAATGTCTTACATAGGATAGATCTTTCTTGAAACCAGACTAAATCTTAGTTTCTTCTCTCAATCAATACATTAATTGAACAACTAGCTCTGAATTTGATCTTGACTTCTACATCACAAACAACTTTAGGTCACATCAGTCAATAAAAATGCCTATTCAAACCAGAAGTTCTCGTAAGAAAGATGCCAAAGGCAAAGGGGAATCCTTTTCATATCAAGATAACTCATTTTATGTAAAGGACCCACTCACTGATAAACCTTCATCATCAGATATACCAGTTTATGATGAACCTTTATCTCCTAATATAACTAAAATAGAACAAAATAATGAAGACAAGCTCAGTATTCATGATACTGACAATGATTCCTCATCAAGTGAATTTGAAGACTCTGAACCTCCAGAAAAAGATATTCATAGATGTCAAAAGGATAAATATTTCTGAAAAATGATGAAGGTTATCATGGCTAGAGAAAAAGAACACCATTTTCTATAACTAGCAAAACAAGGCGTCAAACTTCCTACTGGATATGATGTTCAGACTCTCATCACTAAAAAGGAAGAATCACCTATAATAATGGTACACAGAAAATTACAAGCCTTACGGACTAAGATCACAGAACTGAAAAACAAGGATAAATCCCCAAAACAATATTCTCGGGAGACAATATGCCCATTTCCATTTGACAAAAACCTATACATGCCTCCATTTCCTTCACGAGTTGAGATCCCAAAATTTGACAAATATGATGGTAACTCAGATCCCCAAGACCATATTAGAGAATTGTGTGCTTTATGTATGGAGTTCATGCATGACCAAACATATGTCATGCGCCTTTTCTCGAGAAGTTTGGGAGGGCAAGCTATGGAATGCTTCTCAAGTCTACCTAAAGGAATAATTTTTTTTGAAGAATTAATCCAACTATTTCTACAACAATACTCCTATAACATTCGAAACCCCGTTACTATGATCGAGCTTTGCAATACCAAATAGAAAACATGGGAGCCTTTTCTCACTTTCCTCCAACATTGGAGAAAGATGTTCTCTAGATATTCACGGCCTATTCCAGATTCTGAGAAAATGGATATATTCATCAACAATCTAATCCCTGAATTGAAATATAGTATCCAAATGCAAGTGCATCCATCATTTAACAAAATGGTAGATAATACTATCCGAATGGAAGATGTGCTTATAAAGAAAGGAGATACCTCAGCTTGGAAAGAAACACAACCACGATCTAGCTCTAAAGAGAAGAACAAGTATTGGAAGTATGGCAAAGACAACAACAAGAACGTTGTTAATGACAAAGTGGTAGACACTGTTAAAACCAACTCAAATCCCACAATATTTAACTTGGCTAGTGGCACATAAGAACTCAAAGTAGTTGAAACTGTAGAAGAAAATCCTCTGAAGAAAGTAAAAGAGTCTTTTAAAGAGAAACCTTGGCTTTCAAAACCTAGATGTGAATTCACTCCTCTGGAAGAATCATATGAATCTGCTTTCAAAACTTTGTTGGCAAATGACTTGATAACATTACCAGATAATTCTAGGCCATATGATCTGGAAGTCAAACCAAAATGGTGGAGAGAAAATGAATACTATGACTACCATTGAAACAAAGGTCATAACACAAACAACTGCATGAAGCTCAAGCATGAGATTCAAGATCTCATAGACACTGGTAAAATTGTTGTTGAGAATCACCTGACAAATTCTGATCACAAAGCATTTAAAGATCCTTTACCTATTTACGAACAAGCTGATTCCTAAAAAAAAAAGGAGGTGCCAAAGTAAATTACACTTATACCAGCAATGACAATGCCATCAACATGATTGAGTTTTCCCAACCTGAATATGATTATAATCAAAGACAAACAACATGAAACACGATATGCAAAGGCTATGACCCATTCTGAAAAGAAAGTCACTCTCCAAGGAGCTAGTTCTTCAACTCCTACTCAAACAACTTCAAACCTACCAAACTTGTCAAACAAACAAAAAGAATCAACATTTGATAAATTTAAACAACTAACATCATCATCATCCTCTAGATATAGCATTGTTGAACAACTGAAGAGGACAAATGATCAAATTTCCATCTTTAAATTTCTCAAAATCTCTTCTACTCATAAAGAGATCTTGGATAAAGCATTGCTTACAACTAATGTTCCAAAAGATTTAGATATTGATCGGTTTCAATCTATGGTGGGTCATCTGACTTCACCTCACCATTTGACCTTCTCTGAAGAAGATGACAACTCGCTAAATCATCCACATAACCAACCATTGCATATTAAAACCATGATCCATAAACACAGAGTTAAACATGTTTTGATAGATGGAGGCGTGGGGATGAATATTTGTACTTACAGTCTGCTTACACAATTAGGATTTTCTGAAAATGTCATTGATCCAGCCAAGAAAATAATAATTAAAGCCTATGATGAAGAAGAAAGGACCTCTAAAGGTATGGTATCATTACCAATCAGGGTGGGACCTATAGAAAGAGATGTCATTTTCCAAGTACTTGATATTCCGTTGTCATACAATATCTTACTAGGTAGGTCGTGGATTCATGAAATGAAGGGAGTTCCATCTACATACCATCAATGCTTAAAATTTCCTATAATGGAGTTGAAGTTAGTATTCCTATTGATACAAGTCTCCCCTGTAATACATTGAAAAAAGGTGCTGGTACCTTTGTGCCTCATAATAGGGCAGCCTCTACAAATGAAAATACAGAAGCTCTGATGAAGGATTTAGAAAAAAAATTGAATATTACAAATACTAGCATGGATGACTACAAGATAGAACTAGTACTTTCATTAATCTCTCTCCCTCCATCACCAAAATAGTTGGGCAAACCATCAGAGGCTATGAGAACACAGACTTTAACTCTGGATATCATATATGATGGTCTTTTTGTATAGTCTTCTACTTCCTTGGCAGATGAAATAAAATAGGATGTTGTTATTAAGTGGATTTTCAAGGAAGATAATCAAAATGAGGAAGTACGACATTGTGAGATTTCCCCAACCCAATATGGTCCTGGCTACAAAATGATCCAACGCATGGGATATTTAGGTACTGGTCCCCTAGGAAAACATCAAGAGGGTATTATTGAGCCAATTCAGCTATAGACAAAATCTACAAATGATAAGGTTGGACTGGGGTACAATCCAAAAAAGACATCAGACCAAAAACATGCTTCTAAGTCTAAGTGGAAGAAAAGGATATCGCCTTCAAAATCATAGGAAGTCGACGCTCAACAAACTCAAGCAGAGTGTGGAAAAGAAAAAGAGGAACTACCAATCAAGAGAGAAGAAACAATCAATAATCAAGTTCCAATGGTATCAACTACAACACTATAAGGAGTTGAAGTTCCAGAAGATATGAGAGATGAAGTAGAAAGAGTCAGAGAATTGTTTGCACCACTAAAAGTTCCAGTAACATCCAATGGTAGGAAGCAAGTAGATGATTCAGAAATTGAATCAAACAAGTATGAATGGGGTCCAGACAACCTCTTAGATACATCTAGTATAGAAACTCTAGAAGAGTTCAATGATATCACAGATGACACTCAAGAGTTGATGCACTTGAAGCTAGAAAAGGAGATACAGGAAATTAGACTAAAAAGACAAGCAGACTATGAACAAAAGATGAAAGAAGGAAGAATAGTAGAAAAAATTTCATCTATTATATACTCCTCTAATAAAATAGAACAAATCAAGTATGAGACTACACAAGAAGAATTAGAAGCTACAGAAGCAGAACCATTCATTAGTCTAGAGGAAGCTAAGTGGAGTAGACGACAGGGACTCACAGAACCATCAAGGTCATATCAACAGGTATGTTAGATACAAATGATAAATGAGCCAAATATTGAAGGAACTTGTAGCATTAAAGATGTAGGTGTTGATACCATACAAACGTTCACTCAATCACTTGAAGAAGACTCAAAAACTTCATCTGATGACTTTGATGACTTTGACAACAGTCCTATTTATGACAATATCTACTCAACATCAAACTCTAAATCATCTGATGTAAATGATGAGAATCTGTCTACTGATCTTGTTATTGTTGAACCACAATATGAAGTCCATTCTGGCATAGAGAATGATGCTACAAGTAGGTCTATTGGATTAGGTCAACTAAATATTAACATGCACTTTAATAATTATGTTATGACTCTTCCTGGTCTTGAGACATTTACGCAAGGTAGTTTTCTAGAACTCAACTTTTCAATTCACAGTTATGATGACAATACCGCGAACTCCCTTTAACCTATCCACACTCTATCCTTGGTGCATCCTGAATTAATTGACTGTAGTCTACAAGACCAACTTTTTCCAATGACTACACGCTAGCCTATTACCTCAACGCAGTTGAACCCATGGACTCTTCCACCAGCGAACGAAGTGAAAACATGACTAAAATAGATATCAAGTATCTTATTCGCAAAAATCAGAAAAATAAAAAATAAAAGATCTGATGATGAAAACCACATTGTGGCAGTGTCAGAATCTAAAACAGAGAAAATAAAGGACGTACCTAAGGGTGAAAACCTCTCTGAGGCACCTGAAGGTGAGACACTTGATATATTGCCAAGTCATTTTTAGGAAAGGTCTTCTATATTGATTGAGCCAACTCAGCCAGTGAACATTGGGAGTCAAGAGACACCACACATCATTCACTTAGCTCAATCACTATCAGTAGAAGAATTGAAAGATTTCACTCATCTCTTTTCAGAAAAGAAGATCAATTTTGCATGGACATACTTTGATATGCCAGGCCTGGATCCTAATCTTATCATGCACCATCTTTCCATCACACCAGAAGTTAAACCAGTCAAGAAAAAACTTTGTAAGATGCACCCTCATGTGTCACTGCTAGTCAAGGCTGAGCTAGAAAAACTGCTAAAAGATGGCTTTATCAGAGCTATAGACTATGCAGAATGGATTTCAAACATAGTACCTATGTCAAAGGAAGACAAATCTATTAGGGTTTGCATAGACTTCAGAGATCTCAACAAAGCTTGTTCGAAGGATGACTTTCCATTGCCAAACATTGATATGATAGTTGATATGACTGCTAGGTATGGGATGTACTCACTAATGGATGGATTCTCCGACTATAATCAAATCAAAATAGCTCCCAGGGATCAAGAAAAGATAGCTTCCACTTGTGCATGGTGAACCTTTTGCTGGAATGTCATGTCATTTGGGCTAAATAACGTAGGAGCAACTTACCAAAGAGCGGTAACAACTATCTTTCATGATATGATGCATAAGAATATGGAAGACTATGTTGATGACACTTTAGTGAAGACTATGAAGAGATCCATGCATATTCAAGAGCTAGGCCCTATACTAGATAGAATGGAAAAATTAAAACTCTGGCTAAATCCAAAAAAGTGTGCATTCGGGGTGATATCAGGGAAATTACTTGGCTACATCATTTCAAAGAGGGGAATCGAGGTTGATACTAAGAAGGTCCAAGCTATAATGGAAATGCCGCCTCTAAAGAACATCAATCAAATGAGAAGTTTACAGGGACCTCTCCAATCAATCAAACGCTTTATTTCTCAGCTAGAAAACAAATCTCAACCTTTCATAAAAGTATTGAGGAAAGGAGTAATATACAACTGGGATCAAGAATGTGAACATCACCTTCAACAAATCAAAGAGTACCTATCCAATCCACAAATATTGATGCCACCAATTCAAGGTAAACCATTGATCTTATACATATCAGCTACTAATTCGTCATTGGGGGCACTTCTAGCACAATAGGATGAAAATAAAAAAGAGAGAGCTATATATTACATTAGTAGAACATTGGTGTCTTATGAAATGAACTACACTATAATAGAAAAAGCATGCTTGGCATTAGTCTTTACATCACAAAAATTGAGACATTACATGTTAGCACATTCCATCAAGCTAGTAGCTAAGATTGATCCACTCAAATATCTTCTCAACAAAGGAACACTTACCAGAAGATTGGCAAAATGGGTCATGGTCCTTATAGAGTTTGATATTGAATATGTGGAATGAAAAGCCATCAAGAGACAAGTAATTGCAGATCAACTTGCTGAAGCTCCACTTGAAGACACTCAACCGCTGCATATAGAATTTCCAGATGAATCAATAATGCACCTTACTCAACAATCCTAGAAGATGGTCTTTGATGGGTCTTTCACTCAAACTGGTTCTGGTGCTGGAATACTTTTATTACTCCTCAAAAGTATTCAATCTCGAAGGCTTACAAGATTCTTTTCCCTTGCACAAAAAACATTGTAGAGTATGAAGCTTTGGTAAATGAGATCAAGCTAGCCATCGAATGGAAGATTCTTGAATTACACATCTATGGAGATTATTAGCTAATCATCAATCAAATAAATGATACATATCAAACTCGAGATGAGAAACTGATGCCTTATGAGAGAATGGTGGTTGATCTCAAGAAATATTTTACTTTTTTTGTGAGGCCCTACCCCGATTCAGTTTGACATTTTCACTTATTTGCATATTGAGACTATTATGGATGCTTTATTTTATGCATTATGGACTTAGAACTTATATGATTCCATGATTTGGATCACACTGACATATGTTGATGTTTTATTTCATGCATGATGATTATGAAACTTTAGATATGTTACTAGAATAGAATTACATTACGATGGTGAATGTCATTATTGGAAATTTGCAGGATTTTATTTTGATGATAGAAAAATGATGCATATTTATGAATGGTTCATTTTTGGGAAATTATGTTAATTGCATATGTGAAATTGAATTTGAAACAAATGAGATATTGAATTATTGTTGTCAAATGTATGAGTGTTTGATGTGTAATGAAATCCATGTATTTGATTATGTATAATTGTGATTATTTGGAGTTACTAATGTGTTAATTGAGATGCGCAGGAAAATTATCCATGTGACCATCGAATTTATATGGAGAACCAAGCCTAGACCAATGTGCGTTTGTTAAGCCGGGAGTTGTCTATTTGGAGAGACAACACCCGCTTGTAATGTATTTTATTTGTGATGTGTATAATGCTTGAGTGTAAAATTTAATTTATATGTATATGTGTAATCCTTCAAGAGACAAATTCCATGTGTGATTTTTATATTGTATTTTTGTTGTGTCACTTGACACATGTGCTGATTAAGTGTCATTGATTTTGACTTGTCTCTTGGAGGGAGTTTTGTTTCTACCAAAGTCATTCAAAAACATGAGTGTGGTCCCAAATTTGTCTTGGGTAGGGAGTCTTGGGAGTGGTCAACTCAAGTTTGACCCGTAGGTAAACTTCAGTTGGGTTTCCAAAGGGTTTAATGGACTCCTAGGGTAAGTTTTTAGGCTTTTCCAAAGGCCCAAAGGGTATACCTATGGGTTAGGGGTATTTTGCAACATGTGGCTTCTCCCATGTGACTATGTAGTCACTTCAAAAAGTGATATTTCCAAGATGCACGAAAATTCAACTTAGAAAGTTCTTCCTAGGATAGGGAACCTTCCCTTTAGAAGTTAAACTCTCTTCCCCATCTTCTTCCACCTTTTCCCTTTCCAATTTTGGTAATGTGTAAGAGTTTGGGAAGGGCAACCAATGGGAACTCACACCTCACCCAAGGGGTTGGGAAGTGTGTGAGAGGCCTTCTTAGGCAAGAATTTGGAAACTTAGTGAGTAATCACCCACTCTCCTTTCTTGGAGATTATGCTTGTTTGAAAAAGTTAGTAGGAGTTTAGCACTTTTGGTGGAATTTGGAGAAAGTTAGTGTGGAATTGGGCAGCTCATCCCCAACTAATTTTAGCAAACCTATTGGCAGAATAAGGTTGGTTACTTCTTACTTCCTCTTGTTATGTTGTATGTGTTAGTTTATGTTGTTTGTAAAAGAAAAGAGTTGCTTGTAATGAGAGTGTTTTATGAAGTTTTTTGTTGAAGTTAAGAAAGTGTGGTTTTCTTTCTATGTATTTTGTTTTGTGTTCTTGTTGTTTTGGGAGTGTCCAAGATCTCCTACTCTTGGGAGGGTAGGAAGATCTTGGGGTGGAAGGAGTATGACAGCCATGGGTGAGAGGCTCTCCTTATGGAGAGTGTTCTCAAGGGTGTCCTTGGTGACCCTTGATGCATAGCCTTGTGTATGCATTTGGGGGTCATAAGGGGAGTAAATATGGCCTTGAGCCTTTTTGGGGGGCATAAGGATTGTGGAAGTTTTTGGTTGCATTTGTATTGCCATGAGGTGGCTTGTGTTGTATTTTTTGGCATGCATTCTCCCCATTGGTACTTGGTCCACTTCCACCCATGGAAGAGTCACCATGAAAGTGGTGAATGTGTAGCTTGGGAAGGGAAAATTTGAATGTAAGTGTTTTCCTATGTTTGTGTAGAGTTTGCTTGTTTGTAACCCGTCTAGTGCTTGGTTCTCCAAGCTCGGGGATGGCTTCTAGTAAGCCTAGGCTGGGAAGTGAGCTTCCCATGGTCAAAAATGTGTTTTATTGCAGGTTGCAGGGGAATGGGAAAAGATGGATTAAAGAGCTATGTGGCTGTTTTATGTTGCAGAAAGAGTTATTAGGACAATGTATTCACTATTGGGGTTTGTAAAGGGAAGAAAAAAGAAGAAGCTAGATTGTGTTATTTACAAGAAAAGAGGATTGTGTATTCAATGTTAGCATGTAAAAGGAAAAAGTTAGTAAATGATACATTTATTTTTCCATTAAGTAAGGCAATGTAGTCCTATTCCATGGAAAGGAAAATGTAAATGTTTTATTGCCAATATCTTTGTATTCACTTTTACTTGCATTTAGATTTCAAAAAAAATATGTATGTTGTTCTCACTCTTGTTAGTATAGCAAAGGAGTATTGTACTAGATTTTATGTAAATTTTCATGTTTATAAAAAGGAAGGGAAGAAAATGTTTTTTTTGAATCCTGCAAGTAAATGGAATTTTGCTGCTACATGTTTCTTAAAATATTTTGCTGCTGTAGATTTATTTAAAAACAGTCATTTAATTCCCATTTGTTGCAGAAATGGAATTCTTACTATTTTGTAATCTATTTCTTTTAAAAGAGTTAAAATATAGTCTTAGTTATTGGCTTACAAAGCAAGATATATTTCCCCTCATTATTAATTCTGCAAATCATATTAGTGAAACCCTTGTATGCATTTTTGATGATTTACAAAACAATGATATTAAACTCAAAGGAAAGTCTATGTGGCTTTATTAAAAAAAAAGGGGTAAATGGTAGCAAAAGAGATTTATATTAATATTTTTAGCTCCTTAAATGTTGTTTGGACAATCTGATTTATACAAAAAATAATATTACAGAAAAGGAGATCTGATAAACAAGTCAATTAAAAACATATATATATACATATATATATGTGAATACATATATATATTTATATATATATACATCCATACATATATATATATATATATATATATTAAGAAATCTGCCAGTTATTATACAGAAAACTTTATGCATGTTATTTTTCCAGATCATATACACATATATATATATATACATACATATATATATATATACATATATATATATATATAAATGTTATAAAAAAAAAAACATATTATAAAATCTTGGATGCTTTAACATCACTTGAAAAACGAAATAAGCAAGTGAAACCATGTTACACACCCCCGAGGGTATTAACCCTGTTTTTATCGCTAAGCAAAATCGTATAACTCAAATAAGCTAGTTGTGCGTTGGTTACGCGGGGGCCGCGCTCGCGGGCAGCGGCGGCCGCAGCCTGCGGCACCCGCAGACTGCGGGCGGCGGCGTCCGCAGACTGCGGGAGCCGCAGCTTGCGGGCGGCGCCGACCGCAGCCGGCGGTGCCGCGCTGCCGGCTCCCTCTCCCCCTCCGCTCCGCCCCGCGTGGCTGGTAACCCCGCTCTGCCTGCCGTGGTTTCTACGCAATGCAACACAAAAACAAACGACGCCCGGGTGGTTGGTAACACCGCTCGGCTCCCTCACACATCGCCTTCCCTCCCGCGGCCGCCGTCTCTCCTGCACACACAAGCACACAAAATATGGGGTTTCTTTCACACTCAAAAAAAAAGGGTTGGCACTAACGTGTTCGCCCTAACCCTAGTTTTCGGGTTAGGGCAACACTCGCCCAAATTAAATAAACATGTGAGTTTTGGGTTATAAGTAAAAAAAAAACTCACATATATGGAGAATATAACGAAATATGTAAATGAATATATAAAACTTATATATATATGTGTATATATATATATATTTAGATATATATATATATATATACATATATATATATATATATATAAGTAGTCTAAAAATAAAATTGTTTAAAAAGGGGAAATTTAATAGTCGAATTAAAACCCCCACCTCTTTTGGAAATACATTCATGATCAGAACATTTCAATGGATAACTATATATATATATATATATACATAGGTGGATTTATTTTAGTTCTTAATTGTAAATTAATGCAGATTTAAGTTTTGTATGTTTATATATATATATATATATATATATTTATATATATATATATATATATATATATATATATATATATATATATATATATATATATATAGAAGTGGATTTATTTTAGTTCATATATGTAAATTAATGCAGAATTAAGTTCCGTATGTTTTTTTTTAATATCGGGCAAGTGTAGGAGAAATTTTATAAGAAGGAGTTCAATGCTTAAATAGAATAGATTTAAAAATAAAGGGGTGTGAACACAAAATTATTTGAAGGGCCAAGAGGGCCAATTAAGTTAAATGTTATAAAGTATTTTTATTTCATGAGGTTTTCATTTTAATTAGGTGTTTTCATCATTAGGTCAACTAAATTTAGTACCTAGGTGGTTAAGAAAGATAATAAAATATTCAGTTCATTTATAGTGAGACTATTTCGTTAGGCTTGAGAATTTAATTAAATTTTAACGGAGATTAGTGATAACCTGTTTGGGAGTAATATTAACCCTACGAAAACTCAGTTAAACTTTATCTCTAATTGAAATTAATTACTTGAGTTACACAAATATAGTTAAGACCTAATCCAAAATGCATTATTTATTTAAGTTAATCGCACTTAGTTGATTATTTTAATTAAGTAAGTCGCAAATTAGTAAGTATTAAAAAAAAAAAAAAATTTCCGGTCGTGCCCAAAAGTTGGGCATGACATTTTTATTATTCTAGCAGATTCCCAAATCAGCAAATAGAGCAACAGATGCTATGGCCACCATGGCATCCACACCAAAGTTACAAGAGTTTAATTTTCACTTTGAATTCCTGGTGGAGGAGTTACATTACCCTACCTATGACTCTCTTGAGTTATCGATAGTTTGTTCTATTATTGGACATGACTCATCCCGCTACAACCACATTTACTCTTATCTATGTGACCAAATTATCCCAGAAAATCTTACCCGTAATGAGACAAGGAACCTAACCCGAAATGTTTCATGGTACACCATCATTGCTAATTATTTTTTTAGGTGAGGTTTGGATAGTACATTTATTAGGTGTCTAGAAACTTAAGAGTCTAAATGTTCATTATTGAAAGTCCATGAAGGTATTTGTGGCTCTCATTCGAATGGTCTTACTTTAGCTCAAAAACTACTATCGGCTGGCTACTACTGGCCAGACATGGAGAAGGATGCTATAAAGTTTTCTAAAACTTATGAAAAGTGTCAGCTACATGGGAATCTCATACATGCTCCAGCTAGGGATCTTATACCCTTCATTACACATTGGCCTTTTTAGCAATGGGCCTTTGATCTCATTGGTTAGATATATCCTACATCATCCAATGAACACAAGTTTATCATAACTACCACTAAGTATTTCACTAAGTGGGTAGAAGTGGTTCCACTCATCAAAGCAACTGGTAAACAAGTAGCTCTATTAATCCTAAACCATATCATCTGCAGGTGTGGGATACCTTCATCCATCATGACTAACAATGGAGGACAATTCAAGAATAAAGATTTAGATGAGCTCTATGAGAAATTCAAAATTAAACAACACTGGGCATCCATATATTACCCTCAAGGTAATGGACAAGCTGAGGCATCTAACAAAAACCTGTTGACTATCTTACATAGAATAGTAAACAAATCTGGGAAGGATTGGCATCTACAGCTCAATCCTACATAATGGGCTTATAGAACAAGTATTAGAACACTTATTGGGGCTACACCTTTTTCTTTGGTGTATGGGTCCAAAGCAGTAGTACCTATTGAAGTGGAAATACCATCTCTAAGAGTTTCTTTGCAAGGTCTTGTTATTGATGAAGACTACAAAATAACTAGATTGCAAGAGCTCGAATTGTTGGATGAACATCGGTAAGTGGCATTTGATCATTTGAGAGTGTATCAAAAGATAATGTCTAGAGGATATAAAAAGAAGGTTCGACAATGGGAATTTCAGGTTGGTGACCTAGTTATGAGATAAAATCCTAAAAATCAATAGTTTCGAGACAACAAAGGGAAGTTTGAACCCAACTGGTTGGGTCCCTACATTGTTACTATAGTCTTTGGCTTTGGTGCCTATCATCTCTCAACATCAGAAGGAGAAAAGCTTTGTGAACCAATTAAAATTATCCATTTGAAAAATTTCTTCACTTAGCATTCTCTGCTCCATCAACCTGTATAGCTGAAAAATGTCCTGAAAAAAATCATAAAAATCATAAAAAGTCCTAAAAAAAAAAAGAGAAAAAGAAGAAAAAAATGGGAAAAAGAGAGAAAATGCCTTGGTGAAAACCTGGTAAATAGGCACCTTGGTAAAAAAAAATATCTTTTCCAAGCAGGTGAAAACTTGGCAAACAGGCGCCTCTTGTACTCGAGCACCCCATCTATCAACACAACGTTGGCATTTCCCATTTTTATGCATAATTGCTTTTGCTTGTACATATTTCAGTCACTTTTGTGACATCCTAGTCCATTGGAACCCTCATGGATTGAAACTGATTAATGTCCTAGTCTTAGGTTAATCAATAGAGCACATTACATGTCCTAAGTAGTATCAACCAAGTCAACTTTACGTCAGTGAAACCTGGTCATCCAATCCGAGTCAGTCACTTGTCTCCTGACTACTGAAGAGTTTTATCACTAAGTACACAAGTAAACAACATTACTGAAAACAATCACTAAACAGTTTGAGATATGAATGAATTTTTTCTTTGTGTGTTGTCTTTTATATTAGTTTTCGATTATTATCCCTCTGAGTAACTTGAGGAAGTCTATCTTGACTAAGAGGAGCAAGGATTGGGGGCATAATATTTTCTTTGTTTTCTGCTTGTAGGAATGATTTCGATGATTTGGAAACATCTAATCAGATGGGTGTCCATGATAAGAGCCTTCACATCAAGGTGAAATCGCCACACATACCTTGACTTTGCTTATTTGTATGCTATAGGGAGGTTCACATCATTTCTTTGTCTATTTTGAGGGAATTTCTTTATCATGCAATCCGGGTCCCTGCGTAATCTATCCAAGGATATGAACAAAAAAAGGTTCATTGCAGAAAAGATAATTTATATTGCACATGAAAAGAAAGGAACTCTAATATACCTACTATGTTTGTTAATGCTCAGTGATGAAACTTAAGCATTTCAAATCCAGTGACTAGGTTTAGGTTGCATTTCATTTTGAATTTTGAGAATTTAGAGTGATTTCAGTATGGTAATAATGATCTCTTTATCTTCTGAATGAGAGTTGGAAGCATCATCATTTCTTAGCTAAGTGGTCTCTTTTTCATCACTTCTCCGATCGGGTACTTGTGTATTGAGATGTTAGCTGCATACATAAGCATTTTATATAGATTCATACATTCATTTACATTCATCTTATTGCATAGGAAAATGAAAAATTTGCATTTCTAGATACTCATTTTCATCATTTATTTGCATATCAAAAGAAACAAAAAAATAAACATCCATATTCATTTGCATTACGTACATCCATATAGAACAGATATGCAAACATATAAAATAAAGCATATAGAAGAAAGCATCTCATAATCGATCAACACAAGTAAAATGAAGTCAAATCAAGATCTCATATATATGATCATCAATATCTTGAGGTACAAAATAATGTCAACTGACATATACAAACTCCCATTAGAGCAAGAATCATAAGGGCTACAAAAAATGGATGTCTACAAAAAAATCTAAGAGCTACACAAAAAAAGATCTAGCTCTCTACCTCTCCCTCATCGCCAGGTGGTGGAGGAGGTGGAGCCTACTGACCCAGATCTTGTCTTGGTGCCCGATCTCCCTCAAACCATGCCATGTACTACGAGTAGGGTACAACCTGCTATGCTACTAGAACTTCTATGCTATACGCTGCAACATATTAGGCTTCCCGACTTGTATGATGGAGTACCTCCTATCGTAAAGCATCTTGCTTTGCCCTCATCTCTGCTAGTTGTTGATTTTGCTCTGCTAGCTGAGTTTGTGCCACTATCAACTATGACTGTAGACCCGCCAAAAGTGCTCTCATCGACCACGCTGCATCAGATGCTCTCTGCTCCCTCGTAGGCTCTCCGCTTCTATCTCCACCTCTGGTTTCACCCTGATCATCTCTCCTTTGTCTCACTTGTCTAGGAGCTACTCTCTCCTCCTCTCCTCCACCCTTTGTCACCCTAGCTCCACCTAGTCTCACGCCAACAACCCCTAGGGATCCACCCTCTCCTCTTTGTTGTTGCCTACCACTAACTAGCACCCTATTGCTTCTAGTGCCAGGATCGCCACCTATCTGCCTCAGAGCCTCAATTTTCTATCCCTATCCCTGTTCTTGCACAGGGGAATCATCCTCAACCTCCTCTATCAGAGGTGCTTACTCTGCTAGATCAGTAAATCTCAGAAAAGGGTGCTGATGGAACCAATCCCTGTACTAGGATAATACCCCCGCATCTGCAATATCATCCATGTGCTCCCATCTCATCCATTGTAACCCAGTCAGCTCCTGCATGCCTTGGGCATATGATAGCCTCAACGCCCATCCCCACCTCTCCTCATCTGCATAATGTGTGTATGTAGTAAACTCCTGCAAGATCCCCTAGGGTCTACCATACTGCCTCATCACTTGAGATACAATGAAGCACTCAATAACTGTCCATGACCTACCAATGAGAGGAGGGGTCATGAATAGGTCCCTATAAACAACTCTCCAATCATCCCCAAGGCTCCAATCCCCTGTACGGTCTCCATATCATGACTATTAAGTCATCCAGCTGCCATCTCCAATAGTTTGTCTTGCCCATATGGGGTTGCGTAATGTATCCACAATATTTGTAAACAATAGGCTGTTGTGGATCTCTAGTGTCATCCACAATCGGTCTGCATACTGGGAGGTGCTCCCAAGCCCATATCTGTAAAATCAAAACTCCTACAGCCATACTCTTCCCCTCCCTATTTACAATCTCATGCATCTCGCGATACATGTGCGCCAATATACATGAACCCTAGCCTAATGTATGGGGGTTCTCCACAAGTCTCTCCAACATCCTACCCCATCCATATAAAAACCCCTAATGTCCCCTATCCAATATAAGAAAGCAGCCGATGAAACCTGCCAAGATGCAAGCTAGTGGAAAGTCCTCACTATACCTGGTCATCATCACATCCCAACTGATAGAACATATCAAAATGTCTGCATCCCTAAATACTTGTCTCATAGCTAGTAGCCCAGGACATTGTAATGCATCATAATCTACCTTATCCCCAGCAAAAGGAACACGGAGAATCCTGTATACGTCCTCAGGAGTGATCATCATCTCCCCAACTGGTAAATGAAACGTGTTATGCTCTGAATGGAACCTCTCAACTAATTCAGTGAGCATACTGTGATTCATAGGGATATCAGGAAACTCAAGAAGATGAGTCAATCCGCACAAATCTATATGTGCGTGGTCAACATTAGATAACTGACGAACTAATGTCAGGGTCGGTGGATATACACATTTGAACATCATGCAAATCCAACTATACAACTGCAAAATCAAAATTTCAAGTTTGCACCTTCAAAAATGCTTACTGTTTTTCAAACGACAAAATATCACAGAGGAAGCAACTCATATGAGTCAGGAATAGGCATAGGATGACAAAAGACTCTGATACGACACAAGAATATTTGCAATATGACAAAATGGGCTCTTTTGAAGGTTCTCATATGACGGAAGGGTAGGTTCAGGACAACAAAAGTAGTAGACTTAAACAATAAAAAAAACTTAATCAGTTTGTCATACGAGACAGGATCCTGTCTCGCACAACAAAACGATAATGCTTGACTTCTGCATGCCAAAAAAATGAAAAATTCAACAAAAAATTCACAATTGAAATGATTAAAAGGTTTAAGTTTGATCACTTATCACTGGCTTGTAGTTTTGCCATTGATTATGTCGTCTCTGGCCCTCGAATTGATGCTCTTGTGTGGGAACCACCATTTTTCTTCATAGAAGGCTTTTTAAATTTTTAAACTTGGGAGGTTAAAATGAATTAAAAATGACAGTTTTACCCCATATATAGCCAAAACCCTAATTTTTCAACTTGCTGCAATGGACATGAAAATTGTACCCTTAGCTAATTTGCCTGTCCTAATTCCATTTTCAGGATTAAAATCGAAATCCGAGATCATTCTCATAGTAAATTTCAATACAATTTGGACCACTTAGCGCTTTTCATCAAATACTTATTATTTCTCCAATTCGCGCTCATTTTCTAATGAACCAACACTGAATCTCAATTTTATTCTACAAATCAAATTTGTGCTCAATTTCTCATCAATCATCGCTAAGTCTTCACATATTCCTTTGACTCAATTTTTGTGCTCAAGTCATTATCATCGCCAAAAATTGCCTATAATCATCATGTACCCTTACTATCTTTTGATTTTGCTCCTGAGGGGGCATACTCATGACCTCATGACCTCACATCTTCAAAGTCAAGAGAATTATTCAAATCTTCATCAAAATTCAAGCAAAAATCTTTTTCAACTAAAGAAAATCAAATTCTTATCGCTAAGGGGCATCTTAGCTTCATCGCTTCATATCAAGTTGAGATTTCTCAATCATTTGAATCGAATCAATCACTAGGGGCATATTAGTTTCAACGCTTCAAATCAAGCTGATATTTGTCTTCATCTGAATAAGTCTCTTAACGTTAATCAATTTCATCACTTTTCATCAAGCTGATTATTCATTTAAACTCAATCAAAAGTTTAGAGAGTATCTTTGATCACACGCTCAATCTAAGCAGGTGTTCAGTTTCATTGCATCAAATCAAGCTGGACAGTTTATCTTCGCTCATCATGTCTTGATCCATCAAGTTCAAGATCGATTTTATCTTCGCTCATTGTGTCTAGTTCAATCAAGTTCTAGATCAGTAAGATCCACTTCTTGATCAATCAAGTTCAAGTTCGGTATCTTTACTCTTCATCGGTCGTAGTTCAATCAAGTTCAGGATTGGTTTTGCTTTAATCAACTCTGTTCAGCTTCATCTCTTCAAATCAAAATAAACACCTCGCTCTTCATCTGGTTCGTGATCAATCAAGTTCATAACTGGTATCTCTTAGACATCAACTATTCTTTGAACCAACGCATTGCTCGCACATTAATTCAAAGAGGGGCAAATGTAATACCCTAAAAATGGTCACCTAAACCATGGACCCCTAATCTCGACAAAATCACCAAGGTCCTAACCAAAGGCAATTAAATCAATCTTGAGCACACAATTAATTAATTATTCAATCATTAAATGTCACATGGCAAGTGAATTATTCTATATTAATTAAATATTTATTTAATTAATTAAATCATTCAAAGAATATCATTTTGATCAATAATCCTATTTAATTTATTAAATATCCTAGCATATTTAATTAATTAATAAATTTGTCATTTAATCATAAAATAATGAAATAATTTATTACAAAAGAATTAATCACAAAGCAAGAGTTAAATTGAAAATAAAATAAAAGAATTGAATTGAGAGAAATCAAACTTGAGATATTCTTCTAAATTGAGAACTTGAAATCAGAAAAACAATTAAAATGAATTATTAATCATTCTCTAAAATTGGAACTCAAAGCTTTTGAGGAAAGAAGTTCAATTGCATTGAAAAGACTCTTTTCTTGAATAAATCAAAGAATTACCTATTTTTATCACAAGTGCATGGAATTAATTAATTCCTATCACCAATGCAACTTGAACTTCTAATCTGAATACATTTCAATTAAACTATAATTGGAATTTATCTCAAGGTTAACTGAATCTGATTTCTCAATTATTTCAATTAATCCTAAATTGTGCTTTTTCTTGGTCTCTCTTGTGATTCTCTATAAATTGAGCCTTCATCTCTCATTCAAAACACCCTGGAGATTTATTATTATACACTTTTTGCTCTGGAGTCATTGAATATATTGTGCTTGCTTTTTGGAGATTATTTGCATCTTAGTTTAGCTTTTTGCATATTTACTTTACTCCATATTGCTTGAATCCTTTTTTCGCTTGAATCTTTCATCCATCTTGCATCCATTTAGCTTAATCTCATGCTCATATAGATTAAATCCTTCTTCTTGGTGTAGTCTAATCACTGGTATTGCTTATACAAATCTGAGAGCAATCTTATACTTGCATCTTTTAGAAGGCAATTAGTCGATTTGTTATGGTTTTATTATTCATGCTTATATCTGTCTAACCATACATGTAATGACTTAATTGAAGTGTTGTGTCTTGCAGCTTACAGACTTATTTTACTTTTTCACACACACAAATAGTAGTACCAATGCCAACCCCACCAGTCACAGTAGCACTTGACTAAACACTAATAGGAATATTATCCCCACATTCCCCACTAGTGGCAGTGACACTTGATTCACCACCAATAGGAATACCATGATGTAGTGGTGGTTGTGGATTTGAACCTCTAACAGATGCAGGTGGAGCTAGAGGGTAATGAGTAGTACCTTTCTATGATGAATCTGATGAATCAAGTCCAACAACTAGTTTAACAAGAGATTTTGATTTTGAATCTGATGGAATTTGTACCTCAAGTGGAAACCAAATGCCTTTTCCTGTGGGATCTAGGTCACCACCTTCAAAACCTATTTTTTCCACAATGTTTGCCCTTTTGCTATATTTTTCTTTCATGGACTCATTGACTCCACCAAATATTGCAAAGACTGTAGTAGTTTTTGGAGTGGCCTCAACCTCATACTCATTTTCATCATCACTCATGTCATATGTTTTTGTGGGATGCTCCATATTTGATAATCTGCTAAACTCTTCATCCTTGTCAATGGACTCAAATTTTACCCCGGTCTTTGGTTCACCAAGATTCTTCCTCATAGTCCAAAACTCATTTATTTTGGTTTGCATCCAAAATATGTCTTTACATTCTTCCAGAATTATTTTGGGAATAGATTTGTTAGATGACTTAGTATATTTTTGGTAGAAATTGTAGGACCTCCTATTTTGGATCCCCTACTCTATTGTCCTTTGTGTGTGCAATGCCATAATTTGTGATGATAATTCTTCTGTTGAAAAGTTATTGTTAGTGGCAATTTTCTCCATCTCTTTTTTACCTCATACTAGGAGTCCATGTTTCTAAGATTTTCTAGCAATGGTTTAATTTCATGTTGACATAACCTTTCAAAGTTCGCATTTTTCTTAAGCCTTGCTTGAACTACACCGATTAGATCATACTGCCAGAGACCCTCATCACCAAAGCTAAAAATAGTAAAAAAAACATGTGCCACATTGAATACTTTTCTCTCAAAGTGAACCCTCCACATGAGAAAGGCAAGGAAGGAAATATGCTCTTCTTTTGATGACCATGAAAGAGCCTATCTATTCTCTCCAACTGTTGTACATATTCCAATGCAAATACCCTCTTTGTCACATGTATTGGAAGTTTGTAGGGTTTTACTACTAATCCATAGAACCTTAACATAGTGTATTCTTCCATGAAGAACCAGTCAGCCAATTGTATTTGACTTCCGAGTTGAATGTAATATCTACAAGACCCAGGCAATCTATGCATTGGAGTGCTTGTAATTACATGAAACATTGGTTCCAAAAAGAAGTCTACAAAATGGTTGTAGTTTTTTATGTTATCATCCCTCCTTATCTTAGGTGTCTATTCATATATTGGACACTTTGTTCTATTCTAAGTCTTCTCATAAATATTATAGTTGACAATGTGAAGATTGTTGGTCTTGAATATTGCATGATACTTGGATAGAAGAAGATAGCACAAGTAGGATGAGAACCTAAATGTCTTACAGGAATCTTTTTTTATCATTAGTAATTGTTTTTGCATGGATTGAAAAATGTGCTCAACAAAATTATATCTTATGGATATTAAAAATCATTTCAAGAAGGATAGCACCCACTTCCCTATCGTTTTCCAACCCTAGGAAAAATGTCAGCAAGGAAATAATATCCTGAACCCATGAGAAAAAATGTTATAATCATAAGAAGGCTTATGAATATGATCCAATGGAGTACCATTCACTATTAGAGCTCTGATAAATGAATCTCTATGACTTGGATCGAGACTCTCATATTTCTCTGCTAACTTTCCTAGGTCAATATGGACGTTTCAGTTTTGTGCTTCAAACCCTAGGTTCAACAAACGAGCAAATTCTCCCTCGGTTATGGATAGAATCTCCTCTTTTGTATTTTTATTGACAATTTCTTTTTTCTCTTCATTAAATTTTTTGGCATAGACCATGACAAAATTAGGGCAAGGGAATACTCCAGGTAACACCATGCTTCCCAATAAAGCATCCCACGATGCAATTTTATTTGTACTTTGTTTTATCATTGTGTTGAAAACAGTAAATTTTGCCCTGTTTGGATCTCTCACCTTATTAGATAATGCATATCTAATTTCTATGATACACTTTAATATGGATAGCAGGGTCATAAATATCATGGTATTTATCAGTGAAACCTGGTGTTTTAACCAGTTCGACTAGGTAAATTTTTTATTCACTTGGCTTTTTGTTGAACTACTTCTTTCCGATTTCCCATTCACTGTTACTGTTAATGGTTAAAAATAATGCTAGATACAAGCCTGAAAATGCTAACCCTCAAATTGAACAAGATTCAAAAAAATAAAAAATGTGGGATGTAGGTGTTTTAGATTTTACCCAAAATTTCTATTTCACTAGATTGGCGCAGACAGACTCTGTTGCATTCTTCAATCTAATAGATTTTTTTGAATATCCCTGGATTTACTGGTTTGTCCAAGAAATGAAATACAATTATGATTCACTTATTTTCAAACCATTGAAAAGTTCAAAAGTAATACCTAAAGGGCAAAATTTCTAGAATCCTATTGTAATTTTATAAATTATTATTAATATCTATTCGCTGCTGAAGGACAAAAAATTCATTGCTTCAGTCTAAATTCTAAGGACAATGGACACGTCACCAGACATGAGTCACTTTTCTGGACTATTTTTGAAGTCTTTAATCCTTTTCAACTTCCACCCGAAATAGAGCTTATTAGACTTAATTATAGTTAATTAAATGTAAAATGTTCAATTTTGGGCGAAATTCTCAAAAATGTGTTTACTTCCCACATTCAGGCCAAAATCCACCCTAGTTTGTTGATCTGTGCTCATCTAATGAGCGATGGTATCTATTATCAGTTGTTGTAGGTGCCAGGGCTTTTGCCATTTTTCGGCCACGTCACCAAACACAAGCCACTTTTCGAGACTGTTTTTGAAGTCTTTTTAATCGTTTTCAACTTCCACTCGAAATAGAGCTTTTTAGACATAATTATAATTAATTAAATGTAAAACGTTCAATTTTGGGTGAAGTTATAAAAAATGTGTTTACTTCCCACATTTGGGCTGAAATCTACCCTAAGTTGTTGATCTGTGCTCATCCAACAGATGATGGTATATGTTGTCAATTGTCATGGGTCCCAAAAATTTTGCCATTTTTTGGCCTCGTCAATAGATATAGTGACACTTCATCATCCCATGGGTAGTTGATGTTTCCGGGTGAGGTTTGGAAAAAAGTTTATTGTTTCCACTTTCGGTCTGAAATCCACCTTACGTCGTTGATCTATGCTCATTGCTCATGAAAAGGCATGGTCCGAGACTCTGATGGATTTAATTTTCAAATTGTTTATCAAAGTGATAGTTCGAGACTTCGATGGATTTAATTTATTTCAAGAAAATAAATAAAAAAATTAAAGTTTTTTCTAATTAAACAAATACCACGTAGTGGTTAGTACTTGCCTTTATAGTATTATAATATTTGCATATTGTAATAAAACAATTTGCTATGAGCCTATGAATTATAGATAATAAATAAGATATAATATAATATAATGTAATGTATTATAAATATTATTTAAAAATATTTAATTTTAAAGTATAAATTATATTAATGAAAGCGTTCCTTTAGGGCTAATCCTAAGGTTGTGTGTGGTAGTGGGAAATTCCTCTTAGAGAGACTGATTTGGTGAAGGAGAGAATTGAAATCTGCAATGGAGGTGAATTTCTTCTTCTCCTCTAACAAGAAGCTTGTCCCATTTATGGGGAAGGTGATAGACAAAATATTGAAAGGCCTGTTCAAATGTAAGGAAAAAAAGCTTGTTGATGCGGTGAAGTTTATCCTCTGTGAAGATATTGCCTATGTAGGGCATCACTATCAAACTAACAGTGATATTTTGGCCCTTATAGCAATGTGGGGATTTGATGTTGAGGAGGAGGTGTTTAAGATGCGGAACACCCTCACCAACCTCATCGAGGAAGATAACCTGGTGAATTTGGACGCAGTAATTTCGAGGGTGGTGTTGCAGGTGGGACTCACACCTATCAAAGGGAGCTCAGAGAGGGTGGATACTATCCCATTTGTTAAGTGTCAAGAGGAAGGGTTGATGAGGAGGTGTAGAAGAAAGGCCAAACGCAGATGGGTAGTGGTGAAATTATCCACCAAGCTTATGCGTATGGAGGACTACCTCCATGCCCTACATGTGATTTCTCGAGTTGAAGTTGGAAGAGAGTTACGCCAAAGAGAGGTAATCGAGTAGGCCTCCAAGATGGTGGCTAGGGTTAAAGAGGACCCAGAGCTTTGTCGCTTGCTAGGTCTTCCTGCTCCTGAAGAGTCCTAGTGCTCTCTGGTTTGATGTTCTTTTTGATATGTGCCCTACATGTTCTCCTTGGGGGTTAATCCCCTTTCTCCTCTTATGTATATGCTTTGAAATTTAAAATTATTTAACAATGGATAGTTGGACAGGTTTTTCTATGTCTTCCAAATCGAGGTTGGTCTGCAACAGGGGTTTAGAATAGGTGTTTTGTAGTCTGGTGGTTTTGTGCATGACAAAAAGATAAAATTGCCCACCACATTTTGTATCTTTTTTATGTATTAATAAAATTATAAAATCATCAATAAAAAAAATTAATGAAACCGTATATAATTATAATTTCTATAAAATGGTAAAATAATATTTATCTATATGGAAACAATTTTTTTTTTTTGGATCAGTAAAAGACCAAGGGCCGCAATTTCATTAATAATTAATAAAATGCTACATTTTACAAAATCCATTTAGTGTGGGCACCGGTAGGAAAGAACGGAGTCAAGAAAACCTTCGTTCTTTCCTGGGACTATTAAGTCCAACATAATTCCAAAAAATCCTAATTCAATCTAAATTACAAAGTTTCTCCGCCCTAGACTTAGTGGAAGATTTGAGGCGAGCATTTAGCTCCCCATTTACATGTCTAGTGATGTATTACATTATTATACATAACATTATATTACATAAACTAAGGATTATACTTTCACTATCTAATGATATGAATCATTGTCCAAATTTTAAGCTTGTTCCCTGATGTCTATTCTTTCTCGGTTAGTTTCCACTCTTCCTACCACAATCCTGCAAAAACCACTCAACAATTCTTCTGCAATCTCCTCTACAAGTTGTGAGTCAAAAATATGCTTATAAAACAGAGTATATGAATCCATAGTGGTCATCAATCAGACAAATTTAATAGTTAGGAATTATCAAAAACATAATGCAAAATGCCTTCAAATTACCAAAATACCCATGTATGATTACCTATTTATATCAAGTATGATTAACTATAAAAGTTCAAATTTACTATTAAACTATATCGCTTCAAAGTCTGATAGAGCTAATATATTAAAGCAAAAATAGCATTTCGAAGGTTTAAATTTTATAACTATTTTAACAAAATTCTATCTCAGGCTACCCATTAAGCCAGACCTACACCCTAGCCAAAATTTCTGTTTTCTCATTTACCCAAATCTCTTCCTTTGTGAGGTAGTTTTCAAACCAATCCTCATGACTGGATCCTTGGACCTGAAAGAGCCAAAGGAGAAAGTTTAGGCTCCTCCTAATTTCATCAGCTCCTCAATGCAAATTCACATGCATTATAAATTGTCAGAATAGGCATCCTTGGGACCAAACGATTGTTTAGTATAAGGATATCATAGTGCCTTGGTTTGGGAATAGTTAATTCATCATTAATATTAACCAGTACTCTGTCCAATTCCACAAGGATTGTTGGGATGAAAACCTCCCTGCAGATTCGCTCAACCATGTCTCTATCCTACTCAATATACATGGCGACCACAAGAAACATTGCAGCAATATCAGGATTAGCCCTAATCATGTCATCACTTTTCATGAAATCATTTCCTAATATCTTGGCCACTACATGAATAACTACGTCATGCAGATACTGCAAGATGCCATGCAATCTTTCATTTGTAATTTCTCCCCAGAAGACCATTTGCCTTTTTGAGATTTTGAGTCTTATCAGAGTATCCATCTACAGCGAGGAGCTTTGCGAGCTTAATCTCAAATGTCAGGGTGCAATCAAACATCACCTTAATGCTGAATTTAAAGGTGAAATCTTACCTTGAGTAATAAATTCTAAGGGTACATATCATAAATATGTGTGAGTTGTGACTGCCAACCTTTACGCATAAGCCTCACATGCAACAAAGGACAGGACAAGGTCAAGAATTAGGATCAGCCACGTAGAAGGGAAATCAACATCCAGCCTCAAAGGTCACCACCAGAAGGACAAAATCCATCTTCATTCCTTGACAATAGAGAATGAGTGATACGTATCATCATTACTATGTCAGAGCCAACCTAGTTTCAAATTGCAAAATAGCAAGTTGTGTTGGCAATAGAAGGTGGACGATATCTTTAAGGATCTAAATAATAAATGCATTACCATAGATGACAATGACTATGCAACCCTTAAATATGTTTAAGGATATTTTCCAGCATTAGCAATGGTTAACTAGCAGTTATGATGTATGTTGCAATTTTTGAATGGTGCAATGCAAGGGCTACGTAGCCATTTCCACTATAGCCTATAGACCAGGTATAAATTTATAATCATACACATATGAGTAATAGAGTATGTGAGAGAGAGAAAAAAAAAGAGATAAATAAGTAAATAAATATATAAAAGATCAATGGAACAACGATACAAATAATAAATAAATAAAAGAAATACATATATATATATATATATGTATATCTATATATATATATATATGTGTGTGTGTGTGTGTGTGTGTGTGTATACATATGTACATATATATGTATACATATGTACATATATACATATGTATACATATACATATACATATGTATATGTATATGTATATGTATACATATATATGTACATATGTATACATATATATATATACATATATATGTATATATATACATATATATGTACATATGTATACATATATATATATATATATATATATGTATATATATACATATATACATATATACATATATGTATATATATATATGTATATATGTATATATGTATATATGTATATATGTATATATATGTATGTATGCATATATATATATAATATATAAAGAAAACAACAAAAAATATATAAAAAATAGAAAATAAAATAACAGAATATACAAAAATAATATATATAAATATGAGTATAAAAAAGATAAATGAAAAGATAAATAAATATAATATAATAAAGCAGTATAAACCGATCAATAAAGATTTTATGTTCTCTATTTTATTTTATATTCTATCAAAATATTTTATTTAATTTTTTGTGGTATAAGATTTTAATGAGAGGATATATTTTTAAGCATAATTGAAGTTTAATATTATACATTAGCCTAAAATTACACATTGGATGTTGATTTGAAGGCCTAAGTAAACCTTCAATAAACTAGAAACTAACGATAAGAAGGTGACTGCTCTAAAGGGATATAATTCAATTAATTTAAAAC
Source organism: Cryptomeria japonica (assembly GCF_030272615.1). Classification (NCBI taxonomy): domain Eukaryota; kingdom Viridiplantae; phylum Streptophyta; class Pinopsida; order Cupressales; family Cupressaceae; genus Cryptomeria; species Cryptomeria japonica. The sequence continues at coordinate 437,707,011 of NC_081409.1, forward strand.
ATTTAAATTAATTTTTATTTAATTATATATTTATTAAATCAATTTTAAGTATTTAGATTATTTTTTGTTAATTTATATATTTATTAAATTATTTTAAAAAATAAACTTTAAAATCCACCTTAACAAATTAAATATAAAGGATTTTAGGGGATGTTATGACATCTATACAAATTGTTAACTCCCAAAATAAAACTCTTAAAACATATTAAAAAAATTATATTAACTATGTGAATTCTATTTTAAGTTAACCCTTTGAATTATATTCATCAGGACCGTAAATACATGTCCATGTACCTATTTAGTTGGACTTTTTTTTTATATTGAAATTATGCAGAAAAAATTACAAGTTAGTTGGACTTTTAATTCACTTGTTTTTCGCGAGATAAACATCTTTTTTTATATTTATAATCAATGATCATCAATGTAGAAATAATTAATGAAACGAACTAGATTTTTTTTTTATATTAAATATAGAGGAAGAAACATTACATAAAACAGATCACAGTGTTAAATTTATTTCCATTGTTTAACAAAATATTGAAATAACGTAGCTCATAGACAAAAAAACCGTAGCTCATAAACATTGTGATCCTTATTGGATGCTATTGTTGGTATTTTGGTATGGTTTTGTCATTGATGTCAACACCTACTGAAAAAAAGCACTTTGAAGATCCAACAACATTCACCAGCAAGCAAGTAACTATTGCACAGTTATTAGTATATGGTTCACCGATAGGATATAATGTTCACCGGCATCTGGAATGATATGGAAGACACTTGGTAATATCGAAGACATCATGTGGACACTTTGTTTTGAAGAATTAATCATTGGTATATTCATATTTGCATATTTGCTTTTACCAACAAATAGGTCCAGGTTATCTAGGGTTACACCGACAGGTTTATCTTTTCTAGATCAGCATGGCACGCTATGGAGATGATTTATTATTGTTGTAAATGCATTAAGCCGACATGTTCAATTACATCGGATATGATATTGTATGTAAAATGATTTTATTGTAATATCTTGTAGAGCCAACCTACTAAAATTGGTCTTAGGGTATGGTATATATGTAAGATCTTATTTGCAAGATCAAGTGTGGAATGCGAAAAAGAATTGAGTGAAGGTATATGCGAGATCAAGCAGAGGTATACATGAAGACATCATTAGAAGGTGAAGTTAGGTTTTTGTAGAACCATATCAGCATTACATCGGTATTGAATTCAGCATATGAAGATGCTATTTTGTGCAGTACATTCTTATTGGATTTAACCATCCAACTGTAGTCAGTGTGACTCCCATTTTGTGATTGAGTAGTAAGCTCTAAGGTGTTGGCCTTTCTACATGTGCAGACCCTATTATGTACACTTACTATCTGCAGTAGTATCATCTGATTGTGGGTAAGGTTTCCCATCGTGGTTTTTCCCCTTACAGGGTTTCCACGTACAAATATTGGTGTTATGTGTTGTGGATGACTTTATGTTTATATTTCATGCATTAATCCTTACGAGTATAGCAATTTACTGTTAACACTGTCTACCGGCATACTTAACTGGTTTACCGGTATTAAGCATTAAGTTGGTTAATTAGTTTTTGGTTTGAATTTATTAGACAATTGATTCACCCCCCCCCCCCCCCCCCCCCCCGCCCTCTCAGTTGTCTCCGGGACCTAACAATTGGTATCAGAGCTTAGTCCTCTTTTGCAGAAGTTTAACAACTTGAGGAGATCCAATGTCTACCAATTATTTCAGGAAGGACAGTCCTAAACTTGATGGAACCAACTATGGGATATGGAAGATCAGAATGGAGACACATCTGAATTGCATTAGTAAAGACATCTGGGAAGTTACAAAGAATGGTTATACTGCTGCTATAGCTAGTCAGACTGCTCCAACTACCTTAGCCAAAGATGAAGAAAATGATTGCAAAGCAAGAGAAGCACTTTTGAGCGCATTATCAGATCAACAAATCATGGGATTATCAGATAGGTCTACTGCTAAAGCTATTTGGGATCATTTGGAAACACTGAATGAAGGAGATTCCACAGTCAAGATTGCAAAACTTGAAAGCTTCCGAGTCAGGTATGAACATCTGAAAATGGAAGAAGATGAAAGGATTTCTACTTTTATGGAAAGAGTAAATGAAATTGTTTTGGGTATTAAATGTTGTGGAGGAACTCTGAGTGAGGATGAAATTGTTTCAAAAATATTAAGAAGTTTGCCACCGGCATATAAAATGAAGGTTACTGCTATAAATGAGTTGAGAACAATGCCTAATACATCAGTAACTAGGGATACATTGATTGGAAAACTTTCAGCCTTTGAAATTGAGGAATTTGGTTATGTTGCTACTATAAAGATAGATTTGGCCTTTAAAGCATCAACAGCATCTGCTCCATCATTTGACAAATCAGACTAGAGAGCCTTTTATGCAAGAGAACTTGAAGAATCTAGAAAGGAGAATGAAGAGCTTGAAGAGCTTGAAGCATTATTTGCAAGAAAAATGCCAAAAGGTCTAACTGGAAGTAAGTATGAAGGTAAAGCACCCTTTAAATGTTTTAACTACAATAAGATTGGTCATATGGCTTCAAGATGCCCTGATAGACATGCTAGACTAAGAGAAGAAGCTAGAAGAACATACAAGCCTAATCCTGAATATCAGAGATACAGATTTAAGAAGAACAAAGACAAATCTTGTTACATTGCTAATGAAGGTGTGACTGATGATTCTGAGGAGGATCCAATAGACAATGGATGGGTTTTTGTTGCTATAACAGAAGATCAACTGGCACCTACTGCTCAATTAGTAGAACAAGCCCTAGTAGCTAAAGTTGAAGCAAAGGATGAATGGATCATTGATTCAGGATGCTCACATCATATGACTGGAGACAAAGGTAAATTCTTAAACTTTCAAGAATACAATGGAGGTTTAGTAAGATTTGGAGATGACAAAGCCTGTCCAATCAAAGGTAAGGGTTCAATATCTCTTGATGGTAAGCATAACACTGACAATGTCTACTATGTTGAAGGATTAAAGCATAATCTTTTAAGTGTTGGTCAATTAGTTGAGAAGGGATTTCAGTTACAATTTAAAAATGGAAAATGCAAAATCATGAATAGAACTAGTTTGGAAATTGCAACCGATAATCAGACTAGAGGCAATATCTTTCATTTGAATAACAGTGAAAAGGCATGCTTAATTACACATGTAGATGAAAATTGGTTATGGCATAAGAGACTATGTCATGTAAACTTTGATTGCATGGTAAAAATCAGTACTTCTAAGGCAGTTAGAGATCTACCTAAAATTGTGAAACCTCAGAATACAATTTGTAAGGAATGTCAATTTGGAAAACAAGTTAGAGCTAGTTTCAAAAGTATTCCAGAAAAATCCAATAATGCTCTTGATTTAATTCACACTAATTTATGTGGTCCAGCTAGAACTAGAAGCTTACAAGGTGATAGATATTTCATGCTAATTATTGATGATTATTCTAGAATGTGTTGGGTTACTTTTCTCAGAGAAAAATCAGAAGCACTTGGAAAGTTCAAACTATTCAAAGCAATGGTTGAAAATGAAACCAGTAAGAAAATCAAATGTTTAAGATCAGATCAAGGAGGAGAATTCACATCTAAGGACTTTAATACATTCTGTGAAGTGAATGGAATCAAAAGACATTTATCAGCACCTCAGACACCACAACAGAATGGAGTTGTTGAAAGGAAAAACAAAACTATCTTGGATGCAGCAAGAAGTATGTTATCAGAAGCAAATCTACCACATGTGTATTGGAGAGAGGCAGTTAGCATTGCTGTCTATACAATCAACAGAGTTCACATCAAAGGTGAAATCGGTAAGACCCCTCATGAACTATGGTTTGGTAATACTCCTACTCTTAAATATTTCAGAATTTTTGGAAGTAAATGTTATATTAGAAGAGATGAGTATGTTGGCAAATTTGATCCTAGAAGTGATGAAGGAATATTTCTTGGTTATTCATCTAAGAGCAAGGCATATAGATGTTTTAATAAGAGATTGCAGAAAATTGTTGAAAGTACAAATGTAAAGATTGATGAACAATTTAGAGGAACTTCAAGGTATATAGACTCTGAACCAACAACAGAAATTGTGACAAATGAACCTATACTGAATCCACCAGTACAGAATGAAGATCCAATTACTCTGGTATCATCAAAGGATTCCACAGTAATTGAAGAACAACAACAAACTAAGACACCCCGGTATGTAAGATTGAATCATTCTGAAGATCAGATAATTGGAAACAAATTTAAAGGAGTTATGACAAGAGGAAGATGGGCAAATGAAGAGGTATGTCTTATTTCTCAAATTGAACCATCATCTATCAATGAGGCATGTGAAGATAATTTTTGGATTAAAGCAATGGAAGAAGAATTAGGACAAATTGAGAAAAATAATACTTGGACATTAGTTCCCTGGCCTAAAGATAAAAATGTAATTGGAACCAAATGGGTATTTAGAAACAAACTTAATGAAGATGGTAAGGTTGTCAAAAATAAAGCAAGACTAGTATGTAAGGGATATTCTCAGAAAGAAGGAGTTGATTACAATGAAACCTTTGCACCGGTAGCCAGAATTGAGGCAGTTAGATTATTCTTAGCTTTTGCAGCTCACAAGGACTACAAAGTTTATCAAATGGATATTAAATGTGCATTTTTGAATGGAGATCTTGAAGAAGAAGTATATATTGAAAAACCTGATGGATTTTCTTTGACAGATGACAATGATATGGTTTGCAGGTTAAGAAAAGCTCTGTATGGATTGAAACAAGCCCCAAGAGCTTGGTATGCAAGGTTGGATAAATATCTTTTGAAGGTTGGTTTTACTAAAGGAAATGCAGATAGCAATTTATATTACAAAATAACTAATGATGACATCTTGATTATTGAAGTATTTGTTGATGATATAATCTTTGGAGGAGATTATGGATTATGTAAGGAATTTTCTATTAAAATGTAGCAAGAACTTGAAATGTCTATGATTGGAGAAATAAAATTCTTTTTAGGTTTGCAAATTTCTCAGACTGATAAAGGTATATTTTTTAGTCAATCCAAGTACTTGAAAGAATTACTAAAGAAATTTGGGATGGAGAAATCTAAACCGGTAAGCACACCTATGACTACAAATGACAAATTATCTCAAAGGGATGAATCTACACCTATTAATCCAACTAGATACAAATCTATGATAGGAGGTTTACTGTATTTGACACAAACCAGGCCTGATATTATGAATGCAGTATGTATTGTTTCTAGATTTCAAAGTAATCCTAGGGAAAATCATGAATCAACAGTAAAAAGGATTTTCCGGTACTTACAAGGTACAACAAATCTTGGATTATGGTATCCTAGAGATTAAAATTTTGACCTATGTGCATACACAGATGCAAATTGGGCAGGAGATGTGGATGATAGAAAAAGCACCACTGGAGGAGCATTCTTTCTTGGAAAGAGATTAGTTTCTTGGCTGAGTAAGAAACAAAGTTGTACATCTTTATCAATAGTAGAATCAGAATACGTTGCAACAGCAACTAACTGTACACAGGTACTATGGCTTAAGCAAATGTTGAAAGACATAAAGGTAAAATGCAAGGAACCCATTACTATATATTGTGATAACACTGCAGCAATTGATATATCTAAAAATCCGGTATTACATTCTAAAACAAAACATGTTTCTATCAAACTGAATTTTCTAAGGCAAAAAGTTGAAGAAAAAGAGATAAAACTGGTTTATGTGAATACTAAAGAACAACTTGCAGATATTTTCACAAAACCTTTGCCTAAGGAGACTTTTGAATATCTCAGAGATCAGCTTGGAGTCATACCACCACTGGTAGAGACTTAGACAGTTGATGATTGTCATCAACCAGCAGAATTAAAAGACAAATCTTTTATTCTGGTATTTGATGAGGAAGCTACTTCTCAAGGGGAGTAGTTGGTATTTTGTATGGACTTGAATTTTGTAGCTTTGGCATTTGATGTCAAAGGGGGAGAGATATCTATGGAAAAACACATTATCTTTTGAGGAGAGATTGGTATTGAAAATAAATCTTTGGATAAACACATGTTGCTCCCAGGGGGAGAAATGGAGATTGTTGGTTTTTTTGGTATTTGGCATTTCTATTTTGGCACTTTGATGGTTTTTCCATCTTGTGTTGCCATCAATGCCAAAGGGGGAGATTGTTGGTATTTTGGTATGGTTTTGTCATTGATGTCAACACCTACTGAAAACAAGCACTTTGAAGATCCAACAACATTCACCAGCAAGCAAGTAACTATTGCACAATTATTAGTATATGGTTCACCGACACTTGGAATGATATGGAAGACACTTGGTAATGTCGAAGACATCACGTGGACACTTTGTTTTGAAGAATTAATCATTGGTATATTCATATTTGCATATTTGCTTTTACCAGCAAATAGGTCCAGGTTATCTAGGGTTACACCGATAGGTTTATCTTTTCTAGATCAGCATGGCACGCTATGGAGATGATTTATTATTGTTGTAAATGCATTAAGCTGACATGTTCAATTACATCGGATATGATATTGTATGTAAAATGATTTTATTGTAATATCTTGTAGAGCCGACCTACTAAAATTGGTCTTAGGGTATGGTATATATGTAAGATCTTATTTGCAAGATCAAGTGTGGAATGCGAAAAAGAATTGAGTGAAGGTATATGTGAGATCAAGAAGAGGTATACACGAAGACATCATTTGAAGGTGAAGTTAGGTTTTTGCAGAAGCATATCAGCATTACACCGGTACTGAATTCAGCATATGAAGATGCTATTTTGTGTAGTACATTCTTATTGGATTTAACCATCCAACTGTAGTCAGTGTGACTCCCATTTTATGATTGAGTAGTGAGCTCGAGGTTGTTGGCCTTTCTGCATGTGCAGACCCCATTATGTACACTTACTATCTACAGTAGTATCATCTGATTGTGGGTAAGGTTTCCCACCATGGTTTTTCCCCTTATAGGGTTTCCACGTACAAATATTGGTGTTATGTGTTGTGGATGACTTAATGTTTATGTTTCATGCATTAATCCTTACCGGTATAGCAATTTACTATTAACACTGTCTACCAGCATACTTAATTGGTTTACCGGTAGTAAGCATTAAATTGGTTAATTAGTTTTTGGTTTGAATTTATTAGACAACTGATTCACCCCCCCGCCCCTCTCAATTGTCTCTGGGACCTAACAGCTACCACTTGTAGCCAATCCCTGACATTATATTTTTTCAAATACTTCTTTGTCAAGCACTTCAAATATCTTTTAGAAAAGGCAATCTCAGAAGTGACATTGAGTTTGTTCTTTAACTTTACAGAAGAAATTAGAATAGACCTGCTATTTTTTATGGTGAAAATTAAATCTTCTATCCACACAAATTAATAACTTTTTAAGCTATTTCAAAACATAATGATTATGCTAAGTATCTTGCCATGGCATGATGGCAGCACTAAATAATAAAAGGAAATTGAAAGCATTTTTATATCCATAAGAGGCAAACTGAAACAAACTAGAATTTGCAAAATTATCATTAATATATATGTTTCGCAAATTTATAATTTTTACATGTCGGTCCCTCAAAAAATTTAAAGCCAAAATGAGTGAGGTTACGAGGAAATAGCAAAAAAACAAAACTACTAAGGGGTCGGGGCTAGGGCACAAGCAGTGGACACATTTATGGTTTACCCTAAGAATCTTTCCTTCCCTCTATGTAGAATTCTTTAGACATTATAAGCTGTGAGAATTCTTCAAGCCATATGTAGTTTAGAAAGTCATCCAAGAGAAACCATTTCCAAAGAAAGTCCCTACCAATCCACGCCCATTTCCTATGATGCATGAAATGCTCCGCATTCAGGTTCAAATGAAAATGTTGTCTAACCACTATTTGGTCAGGGAGGAGAAGCTTGGTTAATTCATTCACCCAAGGGATCCCCACCCTTACTTCTGCAAAGATGGAAATAGTAATGTCATCTCCAAGGAAGTATTCTTTAAACACCTTCCTTAATAGAAACAACATATCCACCTTGTCTCCTCCGAGGTCTAGAAGAGACGCCAAATGTCCATGTTAACATGGTATCTATTTCCTTTCGCAAAAACTCTCTGCCCAACACCATCCTCACAGCCTCATTAGTGAACATCCCAACCTCCTTACAAATTGATTGGAGGGTTGGGTCTCTAACGGAGCCCAAAAAGGTCCTCTGGTCCTCCACAAACATGCTTCTCAAGTGGATAGGAGTGTCCATCTTGAGAAATCAGAATACAAAATTATACAGCCTGAGCCTATAGACCTAAACTAGAGGTAGAATTTAACTACCGTGAGCTCCAACGATTTATCTACCAAAGGCTAATTGAAGATGAAATAAGCAGAGATCATCTATAAATAGCTGAAGCTCTTGATTGTAATAATTCCTTCTCTAACCGTATTAATTCCTTTAAATTTTTAAAAATATTTTGTATATCTCTTCATATCTTTCCCATAATTGCACTAGTGTGTGAAAATGGAAACAACTCTAAACCAGTACCAAATACCATATTGGAAGTCATGCTAAAGCCGTGGGGGAAAAGTGGATTGCAGTTAGTGACAAGATATATATTAAATGACCAACATTAACGACCATGAAATTTGATATGTGTCCAATTCTATTCCAAGCATATTTTGGAGAACTACGTTCTCTTCAGAAATTTGGGCCGAAATAAAAATTCAGTCATTGATCTACGATCATCGAATGGTTTAAAATCATTGATGGATTTTAGGTACGTGTGATGTGTCAATGAGGTCGCACTTATCGATACATCATGCAGAGTCCAAACTCAAATTTCAATGTGATGTGATGTGATGTGCCTTGTCTATTAATGGCAATGAATTTATGAAATCGCCAATAAAATATTGTTTTTTCCATAAATAACGAAACATTAGCCAAACAAATTAAATAATTTTTCAAATGGTGGATAAAAATCGCCAACACACTTAAATAATTTTTCCTTCGGAGTAAAAAGTTTCATCCATACACTTATATATTTGTTCCTTTAAATGAAAAACATCTACATCCTACAGTATGTATTTTCCCCATAGAACAAGGTATTATTCGCCAGAATTTTATGGAATTTTCATACCCTAGAAAAAGATCGCCAATACAAAAAAAAAAATTTCCTACTTTGAAAAAAAAATTCGCCATTAATATGAAAATTTCCCCCCCAAAATAACTCTTGATTCACTAGGGTTTTATGCTTTTTCTTGGGGGGTTCTTTCTTAAAGTTATCCCTAGGCAGGTGTCATATTGTCAAGTTTTGTGCAAAGTCCTCAAGTTTGGACGACAACTTTTGTTGTCAACTTGTAACCAATCTCCCTCCAACGGCTACTTAGTTTAAATTTCTATTGGGATTAGTTGAGGAGGTTAGAGGGACCTTTCTTAAGGCCTTGGAGGTCAAGAACGAAGGATGATGAAGTTCTGATGAAGTTTTGGTTGTAAGGAAGTGATCAAATTCAATAAAACTCAGAAATTTACTCAAATTTGTTGTAATAGTGCCTTGTATGATCATTGTATGGACTACATGTGTAGGAAAAATTATTGATTTGAATAGGAACCTGTGTTTATGTTTATTTGGCTTTGATTTGGTAGGAAAATACTAAGAAATAAGCGAGATATCTACATTTTTGTGAAAGGTGATCTGAAAACCCTCCAAAACAAATGTTTTCAAGGAAATGCTTTCTTAACCCCTCATTCCTCTGGCCAAATTGGCTCAAAATCTGGGGAATGGTAGAGGAGATAATTTATTTTAAGATTTCCAAATTTTCTAAGTGGGCTATTGAACTAGTGGATTTTGGGATCAAGCCCTAGGCTAGGCATCCTCATGTGACTAGCCGGTTTGACTGTTAAAATTTGTGTAGAGATAAAACAAAGAGTGGTGGACCCTATATAATGGTGGATTTGGTGTTTTGGGGTGTGTGTAGACCTTTCCAATTTATTGGTGTTATTGGATCAAGTCATTGGTGTGCGGTTACTTTGTAAAAGTGGCCTAAAAGCCCTATTAGGCCTGCTATAGCAACAACGTTTGACCCTATTAATACAAGATTTGGGGTTTGAGTTTTGGAACTATTTTGTGTCACCAAAGGGGACATTAGAAAGTGTCAAGAGTCTAGGGTGTCATTAGGATAATTTCAATTTTTTTCTCTTAAAGGCTCAAACCAGGCCTACTAGGAATATGTGTCTTATAGAGGGCAAGTCACCTTAATTGAACCTATACAAACAAAAGGTGTTGACTTGGTTGTGGTAAATGTCTCTAGGGTTGGATAAGAGGTTCTATAGGGTCCATACCTACTTTGCAATGGTGGATGTGTCATAATCCAAATTGGTCATAGGTGACTATAGGAGAGTTGGTATCAAGGAGAGACTTGATGTGGGAAGTTGTATCTCAATGAGTTGTTTAGGGATCAAAAGGGGGCCAATTGAATAAAGGGGAGTGTAGAAGCATCTTGGCATGTTGTTGATAGGAGTGTCCTGGTAGGTTGTTGACAGGAATGTTGAGACCTTAATTGAGGGTCTTGTAAAGTGAATTGTGTGAGAAGCTTTTGTTCCTTAAGGCTCTGCATCATATTGGTATCAGAGAAAGTATGATCATTGGGATGACAGATTTTGGTGTATTTTAGTAGAAGAGAGCCAAGTAGAGGCTATCATAATTCCTCCAAAGGGAATGTCCACAGAGGTGGATAATAATTCCAAGAGATGGAAGAGATGATCAAGACCGAGATCAAGGAGGCACTCAAGGCTGAACTAAAGGCAATGAAGAAAGGAAAAGGGCCAAGTGAGGATACTTATGAATAAGGGAAGAATGAGGATGAAGAAGAAGAACCCCAAAGGAAGGAGCTAGAAATACCTACTGATCAAATACCATTCATTGAAGCCCTAAAGACAATAGGCAAAGGCTCTTTTGAAGTCAAGATGGAGATTTATACTTATAGTGGGAAGATGAATGCTGAGGAACTTGTAGATTGGATAGATTCCCTAAATAATTATTTTGAGTACAAGGAAGTGGCTGAGGAGAATAAAGTGAAGTTTTCAAAGACAAAACTAAAGGGTGTTTCTTTAACCTAGTGGAACTATGCTCAAGGTGAAAGGGTGAAGACGAGCAATATTATTATTCATTCTTGGGACATGATGGTGTCCAAAATCAAGTCCCAACTGATTCCTATTTATTATGAAGTGCAATTGTATAGGAGAATGCAAAACTTGAAGTAGAAGGATTTGGATGTGGCTTCCTGCATAGAGGAATTTAACAAATTGAGTTTGAGATCAGGGCAGCGTAAAGATGAAAACAAGAAGGTTGCTAGGTACTTGAATGGGCTCAAATTAAATATTCAAGATGAGATGAGTCTAATGACTCCTTGTAGTGTCATAAATTGTACACCCTTGCTAGGGTGGTACAATTTCACACTTAGGTTAGCACCCACCTTAATGTGTCTTGCATCTTGCATTTTGAATTCCCCTTTAAGCATTTAATTAATTAATTTAATTTAATCTAAAGTCATGTTTCATCACTTTACATATTATAAAGTTGGGCCCTTTACCCTAAGCGTGCCCCTTTTCATCTTATTCCTCCAATGAATCATTTAATCATAAACCCTAATTAGGTCTTATTTTGATCATTTAGGCCCAATTTTGCATATCAAAACATCTCAAAATCAACTGTAACTCTGGGATGCCATTTTTGGAAGTGGGCTAGTGTCCCTCACGGAGATTCACGACATGGTTTAACAACCTCATATGGATTCTATAAGTCTAGTGGTTGTATCGAGCATTGACAGGTTGATCTTTTGGTGCAACGACAACCCTAGCTTGTAACAAGTGGTATTAGAGCTTGGTCACAAGTTCAAATCACACAAGCTACAGTGAGTGATGCTAGGAGGGGGATTGTTGGTAGTGGGCCAGCATCCCTCGCAAAGATTCCTGACATGGTTTAACAACCTCCTGTGGATTCTATGTCTAGTGGTTGTTTCGGGCATTGACAGGTTGATCTTTTGGTGCAATGACAACCCTAGCTTGTAATGGCAATTTTGTGGTGATGAGAAAGATAATTTGAATGATTCCTCTCATGGGTACATTCCTATCAGCTCCTCCACTAGATCTAGCAACATGGTTGACTCCCATGATTCCCTCTATGATGTAATGTCTCCTTTTGTGTCCAAATATAAGCCTTTCAATAACTATGATCATGCTTTATTAGATGATGCCCTTGATGACTTTATGTCTTTGCCTAAACTTCTAAACAAGAACAACACATTTAATAGGTTAATAAATATGATTAATGTGAATGAACATAGCAAAGCACTTTTTTTTGTCCAAGGTGCTTGTCCTTCTCCAACTTCACCTCTTCCTAATCAGCCTCTTTTCACGATTCAAGGTGGATATAGTCATGATTCCTTTATCACTCCAAACAAACCTATCATTATGGTTCAAGGAAGGAATCCCAATAAGAGTCCTTATAGCTATGCTAGAAAACTAACTAAGGAGACTTATAATGTAGTTTCCCATGATTATAACATGAGAAACAATAGGCAACCTAACCCTCCTCTAGTTGTTCCAACTCCTCTACCCGATCCTCAGCCCATTCTTCCTTGTATTTAACAAACCCTTAGAAATGAATGTGATTTTGTTGAACAACTTAAAGCTACTCCTGCCAATATATCTCTTTGGGATTTAATTCAAAATTCCTCGGTTGATCATGGAATGCTACAAGATTCCTTAAAAACATTGAATGTCCTATATGCAGTGACATCCAATAATATGGCTTCCTTGATTAACTCTATTACAACACCCAAGGCTCAAATTGTGTTTACACAAGATGAGCTACCCTCTAGTGAAATTCAACAACAATATGATCCCTTAATGATTGTGGTTATTATAAATGATAGTGTGATAAGATGAACAATAGTGGACAATGGTTCTTGCCTTAATGTCTGTAACATTAACTTGTTTCATAGGATCAATGTCAATACATCTCTTATTGAGCCCGATTCTCTCACTATTTGTGGCTTTGATAATGTTGCTAAATCCTCACTAGGTATTGTAGACACTTAAAAATAATTATTTTAATTATTTTTTAATTCCTCACATAATTAATTAATTAATTATGTTAATTAAAATTCTTCTCAATATTAATTAAATATAATTAATATTGTCACTATAGCATATGATTGATTTATTTAACAAATCAATCCCTTTCTTTATTCTTCTAAAAAATCAAATCCTCACAAATCTTCCTCTTAGCTAATTAATTTCAATTAATTAGTTAACCTACATGATTCCTACAAATCATCTTCTTAATTCATCATTAACCTAATAAATTCTTCTAGAAACTCCCTAAACTCACTTAACATTATTCTTTTAGTCAAATTCTCCTACAAATATAAATCCCACCTAACATTTCCTCTAATTCCCCTCCTAATGAGTCGTTAATGGCTAATCATCATGATTAGCCACAAAGTAACCTCTTTGTCCTTTCATCCAGCCACTAGCTTTAAATGCTCTTTTTCTAGATGAATGTAAGATTTTCGAAATCTCACATTCCTCTAGGCATTTCCCTCTCCCAAGGAAATTTTAATTCCTTTTTATTCTTCTAATCCCCATAATATCCATTTTTGGAGAATTTTTAATTCCTCCAATGCATCTTGTAGAGTGTGGAGATACGAAATGCCTTTAAGGCATATTTCTTGGTCTCCACATCCTCTCTTGGACCTTGTGTGACCTCACAAGTAAATCTTAGCCCATCATCTCGAATTCATCCTAGCCATCTGTTTTCCTCTCCTCTTCCTATAAAATAGGGTTCCATCCCTTCATTCAAAACATCTTGAAATTTAGTAAGCTTATGCTTCCCTTTTGAGCCCAGGAAATCATCATGGCAACTTGATCATCTCATCCTTATCATTCATTCTTATCATTTGTGCACAATATTGGAGAGCCATCCACATCCAGCAATCAAAGGAGCACATCAAGTGGAGCATTATCAAGGGGCGCCTTCACTTCATCAATCTCAATCCGAAGGAGAAGGTAAAATAGAAAGGTGAAATGGTCTTTTTATGATATTTTAGCATTCTGCATGTTTATTTCGTTATGTTTTGATCAGTTTACCTTTCAAATCTATTTTTCCCTCTTCATTTTGGCACGCCCGGTGGGAATCACGTCCCTGAGAACTAATGTTATTGTTTTTTTAAGGTTTTTGTGAGTTGTGAGACGCAGGTTCCAGAATAGCGTGACTGCAGAAAAAAATATATATATATCTTTTTCGCAGGTTCCAGAATCGTGGCTCTGCATTTCTGCGTGATAGCTCCTCCTTATTCTGTTCTGTTTCTTTTTTTTTTTTTCTATTTCTATTGCAGCACGACAACTCTGTTATCTGATTTGTTATTTGATTTGTTGTCTATTCTGTTTTAGTATAATCTGTGCGAAAGTAGGAGAGTATGCTCTTGTCTATATAGACAATCAGAAATCCAGAATTTTCACTTTTCTATTATGTTTAGCACGACTGTATGCCCTAACCGCAGGAAAGTGTGAAAATAGGAGAGTATGCTCTTGTCTATCTAGACAATCAAAAATCCGGACCTTTGACACTTTTCTATCTGTGTAGTGCTACTGTCTGCTTTGTTAATCTGTCTAAAAATTTTAGGCGCTAACTGTAGTCTGCATTTAATTTATTTATTTCCTGTTATCTGCTCTGTTTAAATATAATCTGTCCGCCCGCAGGAAAGTGTGAAAGTAGGAGAGTATGCTCTTGTCTATCTAGACAATCAGAAATCCGGACCTTTGACATGTTTATTTTATTCTGTTTAGTGCGACAATTTGCTCTATTAAATCTAGGGTTTCTGTCTGCTCTGTTAAATCTAGGTTTTCTGTTCTGTTAAATTTAGGGTTTCTGTTCCGTTAAATCTAGGGTTACAAAAGAGTAATTTTTTTTCTATTTTTTCGCCATATCTTCTTTATCTTGACTCCATTTCCCTTCAAACTTCACCATATTCTCTACATTGCCATTTTCTACATTTTCTTCCTTGGAGGCCTTATCTCAAAAATCCACTTTTTGAAGCCCAAAATCCCATATTTCTCTATTTTTAGGGTTTGCCATAACTTCTTCCCTTTTCATCCAATCACCTTCAAATTTTTCCCATATTATCCATCTTCAACTTTTTCTTCTTTGTCCCTCTTGGACAAATTTTCCCATTCCTTCATCTCTCCTCCAAAATCCCCATTTTTTTCGCTTGCATATCCCTTAGAAAGTGGTAAAAACCTAGTCAAACCCCATTTACCCATCAAAGCTTTCTTCAAATCCACATTTGTCATTAGTAAAAAAGTTTTTATTCATGTTTTTCTATTTAATCCCAAAAAATAAAAAAAAATTAATATTTTTGTCATTTTGTTGATTTTTTGCAGGACGCTTGTTGAAGACTATTTTTCCAAACTACTAATCAAGTTGTTTTGCAGGACGCTTTTTGAAGACTCCATTTTTCAAACTACTAATCAAGTGGTTTTGCAGGTTGCCTAGCTGATTCAACCAAATATTGTGCATTTATTTAAATCAGGCACCTAGATATTAATTAAAATGGAATGAACCATTGTCTTATGTGTCTTTAAGAAAAGCGTAAAGGTAGGAAAGTATGCTCTCATCTTACTAGATGATCAGAAATCCAGACCCTCCAACCTTTTCTTGTTTGATTGTGTGTTTATCTCTAGTGGGCTTGCCCTCCCAACTTGCTCTTTGAGAAGGTAAGAGGGGAACGACCCAAGTGAGTACACCCGGACCTGGGGTTCCCAACTCACTATAATAAATAGGCCATTGACTACGAAAGGGCTAATGGTTGGGGCTATATGAGAGTTCACTCTCACATTGGGTGCTTAGTAGGATCCTAGAGATCTCAATCATGCTTGCGTGACTACTAAGTTCTTGGTGCTTCGTTGGGCTATAGGCCTCAATTGCGCTTGCGCAACTTCGGAGGGTAGCTCCTAATGAGAAGACTTACTAAACACCTTGTTCATAGTGGCCAAAAACCCTCTAGTCATTGGTGCAGGAGGTCGGACCTCTGAAGCGGCCCATATTCTTACGGCCCTTAGTAGAGACACAAAGTTCGCCATGAGGAGTTTTCATGGGAATTGATGCTTGGCTGCCCTGAGAAGTGAGTGCCGTGGAGGGGAGCCAGTGGGGTCAAGCATCTAAGTGTCCACTCTGCGTAAGCGTAGATGGGAAACCAATTGGGATTCAATGACTATTGTCCTTGCCAGCCTTAAGAATGTTGTATATGAGCATGAGTGTCTTTGAGATAATATGCATTTAATCATTGTGTTTGCTTTGTTTGATACATACTTGCCAAGAGTAGACTAAAAACACATCACTATCCCCAAAAAACTTTGCAAAAATATTTGTCAAGACACAAACAAATTGTCCAAGTTATTACCTACACCAAGTTCAAAATTGTGTCAAAACTCCGTCCGTCCCATTTTTCATAAGCCTAAGAGAGAAGCTAAGAGTTTATCCTCTACGTCAACATTCAAGTTTGTCCCTTGAAACACCTACTATCATCCAAATCAGGGTGGTCATATCCCTTCATACAACTTGCCATTTAAATAGATCCTTCATGTTCATGCCAAAGACAACCTAGTCATCAAGTTTTCTTCTAAACCATCACTACCATACCTTCTTCATCAATCATCGTCAAATTTCTTAAGTCCTTTCATCACAAATTTCTTAAGTTCTTTCATCCACAAATTTCTTAAGTCCTTTCATCACAAATTTCTTAAGTCCTTTCATCCTCAAATTTCTTAAGTCTTTTCATCACAAATTTCTTAATTCTTTTCATCCTCAAATTTCTTAAGTCCTTTCATCACAAATTTCTTAAGTTCTTTCATCCACAAATTTCTTAAGTCCTTTCATCCTCAAATTTCTTAAGTTCTTTCATCCACAAATTTCTTAAGTCCTTTCATCACAAATTTCTTAAGTCCTTTCATCACAAATTTCTTAATTCTTTTCATTTTCAAATTTCTTAAGTCCTTTCATCACAAATTTCTTAAGTCCTTTCATCCTCAAATTTCTTAAGTCCTTTCATCACAAATTTCTTAAGTCCTTTCATTCTCAAATTTCTTAAGTCCTTTCATCACAAGTTTCTAAAATCCTTCCATCACAAATTTTCTAAGTCATTTCATCACATTTTTCCTAAGTCTTTTCATCACAAATATCGTGTATGGTTGCAACTCGATCCCAAAAGAAAAAGATGGCTGATCAACAATATGGCATGCCAGACATTGGTGTCCTATATGAAGATCCCATGCAAGATCATACACAAAGTGGGCAACCAAGCGATCAAGATCAAAGCCAAAATCTTGACATGGTTAACCAAGATGAACTTTGTCCGGAAGTGCAAACTTTCCTAGCGGATTCTTATAACCAAGAGATGATAGAAAAGTTTATTAAACACAATCCTACTGCACTTTTGAAAACTCTTCTTGAACATGGAGCTCAACTTCCACCTGAATTTAATAGATCCGCTCTCGTCCAACAACCACAAGGAGACCTCGCTCCCACACAAAGTGTTGCACCTACTATTCAAACTCAATCAATTGCAGCCCCATCAATCATCCAAGCCCAATCAATGCCACCCACGACACCTCCCACCATGATCTCCATCCCGCCTTCTTCCTCCTTACCATCCATACCACTATCAAATCCAATCTCACCCATTCTCCAACAAACTTCTATACCACCTCCTTCTATTCAACCACATATTTCTATTCCACAAACTTCCCTTTCTCCCAACAATGTTACAAATTTTATCCAGACCGCATTCAATCCCGTCACAACAGTTGGAAGATCGCAACCAACTATCACACAAACCCTAGCAACATCGGTCATCACATCCCACGTTCCCACTTCCTCATCATATCAATATATTGGTGGTGGTGCACCTTCTTTAGTTCATCCAATTCTTGGGGCAGATACAATTCATCAATATCAAAGTCCACAACAAGACCTCATCAAGGAAATTCAAGACATGAAGAATATCATCAAAAACATGAAAGAAAAGACTAATAAAAGGAAAGCTTACTCATTCAAAGAGTTTTGCCCTTGTCCTTATGACCCATCTATATCAGTTGCACCGTATTCCTCGGGATTTGAGATCCCTAAATTCACCAAGTATGAAGGTAAAGGAGACCCCCGTGACCATGTTCGCAAATTCCACATCTTATGCCAAGAAGTCTCTTATAGTGACCTTTATCTTCGCAGACTCTTTCCCAAGAGTCTCACGGGAGATGCCCTGGCATGGTTCTCATCTTTACCACGAGGTTCCATTGTCTCTTTTCCAGACTTGGCAGAAAAATTTGTGGCCCACTATGCATACAACATGGGTAATGATGTTTCTATGATGGACCTATGTAATACAAAACAAAGGTCTAGAGAAACCTTCGCCAATTTCCTACAAAGATGGTGACATCTTATCAAAAAATTCCAGTGGGACATGCCAGAACAACATCAAATTGAACTATTTCAAAATAACTTGGTGCCTGAACTTTCAAGACCTTTAATATCTCAATGTATCAAATCCTTCCAAAAATTGACTGATAAGGGCCTCGCCCTCGAACGTGTCTTGTTGGAGGAAGGAACCTTGAAACATTACCAGAAGTCATCACAAAGTTCTTCCTCTTATCATAACGACAAGCCAAAATTCTGGGCTAAAAATAAAAACATGGTCAATGATGGTGTAACTAATGTGAAGCAGGTCCAAACCGTGGCCACTCCCCCAAAATCCACCACCAATATTCATCAATTCAACAATCAAAATAATTCAAATCAATCTCAAAAACCTCACAACAATGTCTCAATCCAAGGATGACCACCCCGATCAAATAACAGGACTCCAAGAGATTTCACTCCTCTTGCTGAGCCTATTGAAGTGGTGTTTCAAAAACTTGTCCAAGCAAGTATAGTGGTTTTTCCAATCACTCACCCGTTTGATCCCAATCAACCTAAACCAAGATGGTATAATGAAAATGAGTATTGTGAATACCATCGTATCAAGGGACATGATACACGAAAGTGTATGAAACTGAAGATCTACATACAAGATCTCATTGATAGAGGTGAGATTGAGGTAGCAAATGCAAAACCTGGTAATAACAATGACAAACTCAAAATGTACCAAGAACCCTTCCCAAAGCATGATAAAGGAAAAGGCTCATCATCTAACATAATGGATTATGACTATGCTAATCACGGAACCGGTTTTGATTTTTTAGTAAGTCGCACTGAACCTGCAGACAATCATGTCAATGTCATAACCATCCAAGGAGTTAATCCTCCTTCTTCCCAAAGAAGACCAAACTCGGCTAGAATAGTCATTCAAGGTGCCACGCCTTCCACCTCCCATTTCTAGAATGACTGTAATACAACTACACGCCGAGGAAGAGTCACCATCCAAGGAGTTCCTCCCCCACCAAACCCTCCACCCATGTCTTCCACCCGCCGATATGACCTCCTTGATCAACTTGGGAAGACACCCGTGCAGATCTCCATTTTGGAACTTCTCAAGACTTCTCCAGTCCATAAAGAAATTTTGGAACAATCCCTTCTCCAATCATGTGTTCCTGATAACATCAATGCCACCCAATTTCAAACCCTCATTGGAAACCTTGTTGCCCAGCAACACATTGTATTTAACTCCAAAGATGCTCCCGCAGATGAGGACCATAACAAACCTTTGCACATTGAAGCTCTCATCCACAAGCACAAGGTCAAATGTATCCTGATAGATGGTGGATCCGGGCTTAATCTGTGTGCATACAAATTGATAAAACAATTGGGACTTTCTAAGGATCTGATAGACACATCAGGAAGGATCACAATAAAGGCATATGATGATGCAGAAAGAATTTCAAAGGGCGTGATCACCTTACCTCTTCAAGTGGGCCCCATTACAATTGAAACCCATTGCCAAGTACTAGATCTTGATCTCCCCTACAACATTCTCCTCGGGAGGCCATGGATTCATTCCTTGCAGGCTGTACCCTCCACCTATCACCAATGCATCAAATTCCCCTATAATGGAAGAGTGATCACTATCAAAGGTGATCCCCAACCTTTTCAATATTGCAAACTATTAGAGGGGAAGCATCCGTATCATTGCTCATTAAATAGACCTTCGCCAACGCTTCCATCTGACACATCAAATTTTGCCTCCACATCATCCCAACCAAATAATCAAATCAAGATCTTGGATAATGGTTGTGGAGAATACAAATTGGAGGACGTCTTATTAATAGGAAACCTCCCTCTCTCTCCTAAGTCATTTGGCGAACCAAAACAGCTAAAAAAGGACCCGAAACCAGTCATGCAATGCCAAAGCACCACCTTCCAGCAATGGGGCCCACTTGATAATGAGAACCTCGAAACAGATATCTCTTCATGGCTATACTGGGAAGAGGATGATGATCCAACAAGAATATCCAAAGAAATGTATCCAAAAGCATTTGCCATAGTTGAAAAAATGGGTTACAAAGGACACGGTCTGGGACCAGAGGAGAAAGGAAGAAAAGCACCCATAAATCCTATCTCCTACAGATACAACAGAGGCTTGGGGTACACCTCGGTGCCTAAGATTACTATCGCTGGTGCCCCTTCTAGTCCTTCTTTGGATATTGAAAGCGCTGACGAAGAGGAATTCCATGAAATGCCTTATGAATACGAGAAAGATACCTTCTTCGATGCTTACATCAATACCATCACCCCCGTAACCCCTCCCACTTCACATGAGCTACATCTTGTCCATCCTGAACTCATTGACTGGGGCCAATGAGACAAACCCAATTTAGATATCTGCGTCGATGATAATGCTCTCATTGCTCTCCTAACAACGCAAAATATGGAAGACAGTAATAGAATTGAGGGTATTCAACTACATGAAAAGGGATACTTTGGTAGTCAAGTCAATGCCCTTATCCCAAAAAAGATAATAAAAGAAAAAGATATGATTTCCTAGGTGAAAACCTCCTTGAGGCACCTTTGGATGAACAAGAAATAAAAACAAAGGGCATATCTAAAAGTAAAAACTTGGAAAAGGCTCTTGATGATGAGGGATTTGACCTCCCTACCATTGGTTACCTTCCACAGGACAAATCAAATTTATTGATAGAAGAAACAAACAGCATCAACATGGGCACTGAAGTCATTCCAAAAAATGTGCTCATTGCCAAATCCCTCACCAAAATCGAGAAACAAGACTTCATCAACTTCCTTATAGAGGTTAAAATCAATTTTGCATGGTCCTATTCTGATATGCTAGGGTTGGATCCTGCCTTGGTGGTTCACAATCTCGCCGTCCGCCCAGATGCAAAACCTGTAAAACAAAAACTCCACAAAATGCACCCGCATATTGCTCTCTTGGTCAAGGCAGAACTTCAAAAGTTGTTAGACGCAGAATTTATCAAACCCATAGACTACGCTGAATGGGTCTCCAACATTGTGCCTGTCAGCAAACCTGCTGGGGGCATCCGCATTTGCACAGATTTCCGAGATCTAAATATAGCTTGTCCTAAAGATGATTTCCCACTCCCAAACATAGATATGATTATGGATCTTACAGTAGGACATGAAATGCTATCGCTAATGGATGGGTTTTCTGGATACAACCAAATTAGGATAGCAGATGAGGATCAGCATAAAACCACATTCACAACACCATGGGGTACTTTCTGTTACCGGCCATGCCTTTTGGCCTTAAAAATGCTGGAGCTACATATCAACGGGCAATGACAACAATTTTTCATGACCTCTTGCACAAAATTATGGAGGACTATGTGGATGATCTGCTAGGCAAATCCAAGACAAGACAAGAGCACATCCCTATTCTAAAATAGATCTTCGAAAGATTGGAAAAATACAAGCTGCGCCTAAATCCTTAAAAGTGTGTGTTTGGTGTCACATCGAGAAAACTACTAGGATTCATTGTTTCCCGCAAAGGCACTAAGATTGATCCCGCAAAAGTAAAAGCTATTATGGAAATGCCTCCACCAAAAACTCTCAGACAACTATGCAGTCTCCAAGGAAAACTCCAGTCTGTCAGGTGTTTCATTTCACAGCTAGCTGACAAGTGCCATCCATTTGCACATTTGTTACGTAAAGACACAAAATTCAAATGGGATTGCCTCTATCAAAAGGCCTTTGAAAAATTAAAAGAATATCTAGCATCACCTCTAGTTTTGATGCCACCTACCCCTGGAAAACCCCTCATTTTGTACATATGTGCTACTACAGTAGCATTGGGGGCATTGTTGGCACAAACAGATGATCAAGGGAAGGAACACGCCATTTACTACATCAGTCGGACGCTAGTAGGATATGAACTCAACTACACCCCCATTGAAAGAGCATGTTTGGCATTAGTATTCAGCACACAGAAACTACGACACTATATGCTAAACAACAAGACAAAATTAATTGCTAAAATTGATCCACTTAAATATCTCCTATCAAAAGCTGCTCTCATTGGTAGAACGGCTAAATGGGTCATGCTCTTAAGCGAGTTTGACATTGAATATGTGGACAGAAAGGCAATCAAGGGACAAGTCATTGTAGATCAACTAGTTGAAGCTCCACTTCCAGGCGACCATCCTCTTCTCATAGAATTACCAAATGAGTTCATTATGACTGTTACCACATCCTCCACATGGAAATTGTATTTTGATGGCTCCTACACTCAAAATGGATCGGGGGCAGGAATATTATTGGTCACACCTCAAGGAGATGGCATCCCCAAATCATACAAGATAGCCTTTGCATGTACTAATAACATAGCAGAATACGAGGCCCTCATCACAGGTTTATGCTTGGCTATCCATTGGAAAATAAAGGAATTGCAAGTCTATGGCGATTCCCAGCTCATCATAAAACAAGTCAATGATGAATACCAGACAAAAGATGATAAACTCCTTCCCTACCATACCATGGTTGAAGATCTTAAGCAACATTTCACAGCAATCAAGTTTGATCAAATCCCATGAACAAACAATAGGGCTGCAGATGCAATGGCCACCATTGGCTCCCTCCTTCAAATGCCAGCACATAGTCAGAAGTGTGAGTTCTTGGTCGAGCAATTGTTTATACCGGCATACGACCTAACAGAATATGAAATGGTGTGTGTTCTCGTTGGTCCAGAGTCCCCTTGGTACCAAGAAACCTTTGCTTTCCTCAAAGACAACACCATTCCCCCACATCTCACCAAAACCCAACAACAAACTTTCATCCGCCGATGTGCCCGTTACACCATCCTTGCAGACACCTTGTTTAGAAGGCATTTTGATGGTTCCCTCCTAAGGTGTTTAGATAAACAAGAAGCCGAATGGGCATTACGTGAAGTACATGAGGGCATCTGTGGGGCACACTCAAGTGGACTCACATTGGCTAAAAAAACTTTTGAGAACAAGATACTATTGGCCTAAAATGGAAGAAGATGCATACAACTATGTGAAGAAATGCATCCCTTGCCAGCAACATGGTGACAAGATTCATGCACCATCACAAGAATTGCAGCCATTCATTACACCATGGCCCTTCTCGCAGTGGGGGCTTGATCTCATTGCGAAAATCCACCCTTCATCTTCCAACAGACATAAATTCATTATCACCGCCACCGAATACTTCACCAAGTGGGTAGAGGCTATCCCTTTTACTTTCACCACTGGCAAGAAAATATCCAAATTCATCTTGAACTACCTAATCTGCCGATATGGCATCCCAAAAGTTATCATCACAGATAATGGTAAACAATTTAAAAACCAGGATGTCAAAGAACTCTGCCAAAAATTCAACATCCAACACCGCTTCTCCACTCCATATTATCCCCAAGGCAATGGCCAAGCTGAGGCTTCTAATAAAACCCTAATAAAAATCCTCAAAAAGACAGTCAATGAAGCGGGCGATGATTGGCACCTCCAAATCCATCCTGCATTGTGGGCCTACCGCACCTCCATCCGCACCCCCACAGGCGCCACTCCTTATTCCCTAGTATTTGGTTTTGAAGCTATCCTTCCCCTTGAGATCGAGATCCCCTCTCTAAGGGTATCACTGCAAAACATCCTACCAGAGGAACAATACAGAATTGCCCGCTTACAAGAGCTAGAATTGTTAGATGAAAGGCACCTCAAGGCCTTGAATCATCTCTGGGTATATCAAAACCATCTGCGCATGACTTATCATAAAAAAGTCAAAACCTGAGAATTCCAAGTTGGTGATCTTGTCCTCATGGAGAATCAGAAAAATCTACAAGAACGAGAAAAGAAAGGCAAGTTCGAGCCTAATTGGCTTGGACCATATGTAATCACAACGAAATATGGATCAGGAGCTTATTAGTTGGTTACTCCTGAAGGCGATCCTTTGGATGATCCGATGAATATCATGCACCTCAAATGGTTTTATGCTTAGTCCTCAAAAAATTTTAAATTGTCAAAAAAAATTAAAAAATGAAAAAAAAAAAAGATCCTAAAAAAATTGTCACTTTGGTGCAAACCTGGCAAACAGGCACCTTATGATACAAAAAAATTAAAAAAAAAAGAAGAAAAAATCAGAAAAAAAAGAAATAAAAACAATTCGTGGCACTATGGGCAAGTATCTTGGTGAAAACCTCTATGCGGGTGCCAAGGTAAATAACCGGATCCACTGTCTATTAGGTTGATACTACAAATCATCTGCCATCCAGCCCACCCATGCACAACATTCCTTCTTTTCGGCCTCCCAATAAAACATGCGTATGATGATGAGTCTTCACCTAAGTCATGAACAAGAAATGTCCCAGTGAAACTGAGCTTTCATGCTTCTGTATAAGCTTCAAGAAGTCTTGAGAAACAATCCCAAGTCCATCCTAGTTCTACTCTTGGCAAGAGGTATCATTTGGTCACAAGGAAGAGACTTGTTAGATTTTGTTAGATTTTTTTCATATAGGCTTGCATCTTTTTCCCTACAAATGCCACTATTTATGACTACCTGAGTTCTTCCATATCCAGGTATGTTATGATAGGTGCATACTGGGGCATATTTCATAGTATGGCATGTTTTGGATCCTTCTTGTATAAACTGGCGACCTAGTACTAGTGTTTATCAACACTTACCTTCTCTTATACAAGAGGTATCAGTGTGTTTGAGGGTTTCCTTGCACAAACCCACAACTTTGTATTAGTGTTTCTTAACACTTGCATTGTTGTGTGCAAGAAATTCCTATTTGTCTACAGAGTCAGTCCACGCCCTGGGTTTCTCATGGCATCCTGATTTCTATAAGCAGTGGTGCAAGTCACTCAGGGCAACATCAAACTAGGTTGGCTCTCCACATTTGTTGTACACAAAATCTCACCATCATTCCATCAAATCCTAAACTCAATAATCCCAGGGAGTTCTCAATTGCCCCCATTTTCCTCCGCAGTCTCGCATCTCTTATTCTTCTTTCCAAATACCTCACGACTACTTCATATATCTTCCTCATTTATCCCTTCCACCCTAATTTTTCTTCCTCTATTTTTTTTTTTTATCCTCACATAATCAATTCTGATTCTAATCATGTCTTATACAGGATGAATCCTTCCTGAAACTAGACGTTGTGATCTGATCATGTCTTATATAGGATGAATCCTTCCTGAAACCAGACGTTGTGATCGATCATGTCTTATATAGGATGTATCCTTCCTGAAACCAGACGTTGTGATCTGATCATGTCTTATATAGGATGAATCCTTCCTGAAACCAGACGTTGTGATCGATCATGTCTTATACAAGATGTATCCTTCCTGAAACTAGACGTTGTGATCTGATCATGTCTTATACAGGATGAATCCTTCCTAAAACTAGACGTTGTGATCTGATCATGTCTTATACAAGATGAATCCTTCCTGAAACCAGACGAGCTGATCATGTCTTATATAGGATGAATCCTTCCTGAAACTAGACGCTCTGATCATGTCTTATATAGGATGAATCCTTCCTGAAACCAGACATTTGTTGTGATCTAATCATGTCTTATATAGGATGAATCCTTCCTGAAACCAGACGTTGTGATCTAATCATGTCTTATATAGGATGAATCCTTCCTGAAACCAGACGAGCTGATCATGTCTTATACAGGATGAATCCTTCCTGAAACCAAACGCTCTGATCATGTCTTATACAGGATGAATCCTTCCTGAAACTAGACATTCATTGCGATTGATCATGTCTTATACAGGATGAATCCTTCCTGAAACCAGACACTTTGATCATCTTTGTCTTATATAGGATGAATTCTTCTTGAAACCAGATTGAATCTAGATCTTATCAATCGAATCAAATCAAATCTATCGGGATATCAATTTCGCAAAAATCCAAAGATCAAATACCTCAATTGATCTCCCGAGGGGGCATCACCATACTGTAATCTATAAAGCAAGAGCCGGGGCATCCTATCAAACCAATATCAACATCAAAACAAGATTATTCTTTGAATCAATGCGTCATCACACCTCGCTTCAAAGAGGGGCAAAATGTAGACACTTAAAAATAATTATTTTAATTATTTTTTAATTCCTCACATAATTAATTAATTAATTATGTTAATTAAAATTCTTCTCAATATTAATTAAATATAATTAATATTGTCACTATAGCATATGATTGATTTATTTAATAAATCAACCCCTTTCTTTATTCTTCTAAAAAAATCAAATCCTCACAAATCTTCCTCTTAGCTAATTAATTTCAATGAATTAGTTAACCTACATGATTCCTACAAATCATCTTCTTAATTCATCATTAACCTAATAAATTCTTCTAGAAACTCCTTAAACTCACTTAACATTATTCTTTTAGTCAAATTCTCCTACAAATATAAATCTCACCTAACATTTCCTCTAATTCCCCTCCTAATGAGTCGTTAATGGCTAATCATCATGATTAGCCACAAAGTCAACTCTTTGTCCTTTCATCCAACCACTAGCTTTAAATGCTCTTTTTCTAGATGAATGTAAGATTTTCGAAATCTCACATTCCTCTAGGCATTTCCCTCTCCCAAGGAAATTTTAATTCCTTTTTATTCTTCTAATCCCCATAATATCCATTTTTGGAGAATTTTTAATTCCTCCAATGCATCTTGTAGAGTGTGGAGATACAAAATGCCTTTAAGGCATATTTCTTGGTCTCCACACCCTCTCTTGGACCTTGTGTGACCTCACAAGTAAATCTTAGCCCTTCATCTCGAATTCATCCTAGCCATCCATTTTCCTCTCCTCTTCCTATAAAATAGGGTTACATCCCTTCATTCAAAACATCTTGAAATTCAGTAAGCTTATGCTGCCCTTTTGAGCCCAGGAAATCATCTTGGCAACTTGATCATGTCATCCTTATCATTCATTCTTATCATTTGTGCACAATATTGGAGAGCCATCCACATCCAACAATCAAAGGAGCACATCAAGTGGAGCATTATCAAGGGGCACCTTCACTTCATCAAGCTCAATTCGAAGGAGAAGGTAAAATAGCAAGGTGAAATGGTCTTTTTATGATATTTTAGCATTCTACATGTTTATTTCGTTATGTTTTGATCAGTTTACCTTTCAAATCTATTTTTCCCTCTTCAGGTATCATCACCTTTCCTATTAAGGTAGTTCTTGTTACTTTACCCATACCTATCCATGTCATTTCTAGAGAGTTGACATACAAATTGATGCTAGGGAGACCTTGGATTCATAGCATGCAAGTTGTTCCCTCTACATTGCATTGGAAAATTAAGTTTATTTACAACAACACAACATGTACCTTGTTTGGTGACACAAGATTCCAGTCTTGTTTACAAACATCAAGTTCTAAATACTCTTCAATTAGTTCTTCCCCAGCTATCTTAGATAATTCCTCTAAAGATTATACTCCGATTAGTGTGACCATTTCATCAGACCTATCCCCTATATTTGAGTCGATTCCCAATACTTCCTCAAGTGGACCTAGGGTTCTTGAGGAAGAGTCTTCTCAACCTGAATCTATGATTGAGAACACTTTCTCTCATAAAAATATTCTTGCAGAAGATGATTGGGGATCCCTTGATTTTAATCCTACTTTTGTAGGGGAATACATAATTCCCCCTAGAGAACCTAAGGTCGAAAAGAATAAAGAAGAAGTAGAACCTAAAAAGCAATCTACTTTGTCTGGGCCATTAAGTAAAAACTTTGTGATGGCTTCTCAGACTTCATCTCCCTTGGTTTCTAGTCTAGAGGATTTTATTCTTCAAATTTTGAAAATCCTCCTTCTTCTTCGGAAATGACTTACCTTCATGGTCTTGGTTTTCACATCCTAGCTAGATGTGGATATAATGGAAATGGATGTGGTGCTCAAGAATAAGGGATTAAGGTTCCCTTGGAAAACAACTTTCATGATATGACATTTGGGATTGGTTATGACCCTTTCAAGTGTACTAAAGCCTCCAAGAGACCATCTATTAGTGTTAATGTCATTTATGATTCTTTCTCGCTAGAATATCTAGAATATATTGAATGTGACCCTTCTTGTGTTTTTGCTTTGGATTTTTTCCTACCAATGATTCCTTAGCTGAATTCCTGGGAGATTATGACAACCTTCCTCATTATCACCATAACCGTAGTTTTCCCTATTGTCTAAATGCGGAATCTTACTTTGGGAAAGAAAGAAATAACACTGAGATAGTTAAAGAATTTCTTGAAATAAAAGATGATCCTTAAAAAAACAATCTCCTAATAAATGACACCATTGATATCAAGATGGATCCTTGTGTTGAAGATAAAATTATCAAGATAGGGAAATGTCTTGGCGTAGAAGAGAAAAAATAGTATGTCAAGTTGTTACATGAATTCCTTGAGATCTTTGCTTGGATATATTCTTACATACCTGGCATAGATCCAAAGATTGTCACTCATAACATTGTCCTAATTCCTGATGCTAAACCTGTGAAGCAAAAGATTCAAAAGATTCACCCTAAAGTGGCATTATTTGTTAAAGCTGAAATTGAAAAACTATTGGATTCTGGATTCATTCATCCTATCGATTATTCCCCATGGATTTCAAACATTGTAGTTGTGGCTAAAGCTGAAAACAAGATTAGGATGTGTGCAGATTTTTGTGATTTAAACAAGGCCTCTTTAAAGGATGACTTTCCTCTCCCAAATATCGATATAATAGTGGATTTCATAGTAGGGCATGCTTTATTATCCTTTATGGATGGTTTCTTAGGATATAATCAAATCTTCATTAATACCCAAGATCAATATAAAACTTCTTTTACCACCCGTTGGGGTACATTTTGTTGGATTGTGATGCCTTTTAGATTGAAAAACATAGGCACAACCTATCAACATGCTATGAATCTCATCTTCCATGACTATATGCATAAAACCTTAGAAGATTATGTTGATGAAATCTTAACCAAATTCATTCTTCGTAAAGATCATGTTAAGATCCTTTGTCAAATATTTGAGAGAATTCATAAGTATAACATGTATTTGAATCCCCGAAAAAATGTGTTTTTGGTGTGGATAGTGGAAAACTATTAGGATTCATAGTTTCACATCGTGGCGTTGAGGTGGATACACAGAAGATAGATTCTATTGTTAACATGCCACCTCCTAAGGATGTTTCCCAACTAAAACATTTGCAAGGAAAGATCCAAGATATTCGTAGGTTTCTTTCTCAACTTGCGGATCGTACCTTTCCCTTCACATAATTTCTTAAAAAGAACATCACTTTCTAATGGAATGAAGATTGTCATCAAGCATTTGAAGACCTAAAAACCTATTTTTCCAATCCTCCTATTCTTCAACCTATTGATCCTACTAATCCTATCCTTTTGTACACCGTTGCTTCCCCTCAAGCTCTTGCAACCCTATTGGCACAATGTGATAAGGATGGTAGAGAATTCCTGGTTTATTACATAAGCCACACTCTACTTGATTACGAAGTCCAATATTCTCCAATAGAAAGACAATGCCTCGCTTTAGCCTTTGCAACCCAAAAGTTGAGGCATTATCTCTTGAATGTTGAGATCCATGTTATCATTAAATTTGATCCTCTTAAACATCTTTTCTCCAAAAATGGCCTTTCCAGATGCTTAGCTAAGTGGGTTATGATGTTAATAGAGTTTGACCTTATGTTTTTCTCACAAAAGGCAATAAAGGGTCAAGCGTTGACTGACCACTTAGTTGATGCTCCTTCACCCTTCTCCCTACCTAATCCAGAGTCCTTTCCCAATGAATACATTTTTTTCACTGAGGTTGATGAGACTTGGGAATTGTACTTTGATGGCTCTAAGTGCCATATAGGATCGGGGGTGTTGGTTCCCAAAATGGATGACAGGTTTACACTTCTTACAGAGAAGAGACCAAGCCGATTTCCTCCAAATATCTATGGAGAGCCACCTCCAACTGTCAATATCTATTAGGCTTGGACCAATAATAACAAGGAGAGAAAGTCCTTCTATGCTTTAGGCTCTATAGAACCAGGGAGGGTGATCCCTTCAATAAGATATCCCACTCTCTGCAAAGATACTCAGGAACTTACTGAAAACAAAGTAGATTATCTCATAATAAGACTCAACAGAAAGGGATAATTCTCAAGGATGGAAAATCCTTCAGTGATCCTCAACCTTAAACTGGAGTATGAGAGAGGGTGAGACAACTTTCAGAAAATACATAAATCTTAGCAAATGATTGTTCTGATATTTATAAGATTCGTTCTGAGAGATCATAAAGAAGATAAAACCGGAAATTGAAAACCTAATGAGATTTTCTAGAGAATACCAGTGCCTTATTCATTTGGGTTATAGAGTCTATGAAACGTGTTACTGAAAATCTGATAAAATTTCATCTAATAGTTGGCCTAGCCTGAAACAATACTGCCTTACAATATTTCTCTTCTTATAATCCTTCATCTCAACTACTTATCAAATCCTGTGGAAAGCCTTATTCCCTCTATAATCTCATTCAAGCATTTTAATTAACCCCTTGGACTAAAGCATCGAATATAAGAATACATACATCATAACAATGCAATAAACAAATGAAACCCTTGATCCCATTTGCTTAAAAGAAGATAAAATTGCACACAGGAGAGTAAAGATTGGAAAAAATATATTTGCATTAATATCATAAGCTATCTTTTATCAGATGACAACCAACAAATTTCTATGATCTAGGGCATAAAGGCTAGATATTTTCCCCTATTTTGGTGGGAAAGTTTTGTTTCATGCTGGGATCTATTTTCCTTTTTAGGAAGAGAAATGTTATGGAGAAGACTAAGCATCTAAGGGTCCATCTAGAGGTTTCTGGGTGATATTGGCATGGCTCAAGTGTTTTTGTTTACCCCCAAGCTCCTCTTTCCATTTTCTCTGATCCAGGGCATAAAGGTTAGAGATTTTCCCCTATTTTGGTGGGAAAATTTTGTTTCGTGCTGGGATCTATTTTCCTTTTCAGGAAGAGAAATGCTATGGAGAAGACTAAGCATCTAAGGGTCCATCCAAAGGTGTCTGGGTGATATCAGCATGGCTCAAGTGTTTTTGTTTCTACCAATAATTTGTTGAAGATTTTGGTTCCACCTCATCACGGGAACCAACATGTGGATAAGGAATATTTTGTAACAAAATTTTCCCACCAAAATAGGGGAAAATATCCAGCCTTGTTGTAGAGATGACTAGATGCCAATCCTCCCTTGAACAAATCCTTCTTTCAGCTCCTTGTGAGCTCCTTCTTGGAACACTCTGCCAACGAAATGCAGAGTAAGAGCAGAGGATATGTCATGGGTGGCTTTTCTTGATAAGAAAAGGCTTTCACACCCCCTCTGACAATCCTTTGATCTTTCACAACCCCTCTGACAATGAGCAACCTCACACCAGAGAAAAAATATCCATCCAGTGTCACAAAATATGAAATGACTCCATTCATAGTTCTATTCAAACACCATACTCTCACTGATGAAGAACTATTCTCAGAAAAATGAAAAAGCTTGTATTTGTTTCTACCCATTCTATCATCTGCTTAGTGAATTTATAATCAACATTCCTTTCAATGTGGCAGTGCTAATCCATGTAAAGAATCATCATCCTAATATCTTCCACTCACCTTATCAGCTATGGATTTCAGCAATCATGCCTACAATCAAGACACCTCCATCTTATAGGCCATCACTCCATTGCCACCTACATGTGTTCACCTTATGTGAATAATTTTATTTTAATCTTATTCCTTTCTCATGTACAGTTTCTTACTTCAAGATTTCTGTCAACAAGAAAATCTCTAAATTCATCAGAGAACTCACAATCCATCATATCAAAACCTGAATCTTTTCTTGATCCTTTCACATCTCTGAGTTATCAACTTTGACTATCTAATCAATCTGGAATTGATAATTTTGTATCCAATTCATTTTGCCCTTTTTTTCGTAGGCTATGACTAGTGCCTTCAAAATCCCTCCTAATTTCTCATTTGAAACTCAACCGTAGATCTCATCTAGCTTGGAAAATGTAACAATCATTTTCTTATCGATGCAACTTTTGAGTTTCCATCTGTATCAATAGACCCACCAAATCTTGACTAAATAGTGCCATATCATCTTTCAATCAAACTCCATCAGTGGCCCCATTGTAGGTCTTCCTGGTCACCCTAGGACATGTGGGATCATCTCGTGATGTTGTGGTCTATAACCTCCTTGCAACTTCCATCACGGGAATACAAGGGCCATCAAATCTGTTCAAACTTTACCACTTTGCACAATGCCCGTTAACTCCTCCAGAATTAAAAATCGAGAAACTTTTACCTCAAGACAAAACATCTCCAGTCATTTTGAACACATGCAAATTGATGGGACTGTTAGTATACCAACCTTTACCACTTGAGAATCGGTAACACAATACTTTTGACTGGTTATGTTGCTAACCCTTTTGGTTTTTGTTGATAACACGGAGCACAATCTCGCGATGCCGCGATCATTAAAATCCTCGCACCTTTGATCATGGGGAAGCTCTAGCCATTGGATCTATCCTTTCTTTAACAAATGGTAATCATATTTAGGACCTTTTGGACTTAGGAAAATACAATTGCGGGCATAAATATTTAAAAGGGGACCGGTTATAGGGAATTTCATGCGGATGAATTAGGGAAATTATTATTTCATGAACCGGTTGATCAACATTTTCTTAAGGAATAAGATGGCCCCGCTCATGGAAAGGGTACCCTCAGTTTTAAGTGGGAAAAAGTAACAATAAAATGTATCATTTTTAGGGTTTTCTTCACAAAATGTAAGAATTTTTGATAAACCCTAAACCCTAGACATTGAACTGTTCATAGAGGATACAAGTAAAACTTGAAAATCAATGTTTTGGGCTTAAAATTTGAAAATTTCATGAAATCAATTTTTAGGGCTATTAGGGGGCAGGGGTGGACTTAATCTCTCCTAAAAAGAAGCCTATTCCTTTATCACATCATCTTAATTTCTTATGTAGCAACAACATTGCTCAATATGAGGCTCTGATAGCCAAAATTTAAGCAGCCTTGGCGTTGAATGTGAAATATCTACATATTTATGGAGATTCTCAACTAATCATAAGACAAGTGACAAGAGTTTTTTAAGCCAAGCAAGACAAATTATCACAATATAGAGATCTAACTATATCCTTGTTGCAAAAATTTGATCCTTATACCATGGAGCCCATTCCTCAAAAATATAATTGACATGCTGATGAGATGGTTTGTGTTGCCTCTCTTGTGTCTCTAGAGGACCCCTTGATAGATCTTAAATTCAATATTCACAACCTCACTACCCCAGCTATTGCTAATAATCCTAGTGATGTAGCATATTGTTGCACTATAGATTTAGATGAATGGTACTTGCATATTGTGAGATATTTGAGTGATGTACCTTTCCTGACTTTGTGAATAAGAATACTAGGGCTAGGATTCGTAAATTGGTTGCTAGATACATTATCCTTTCTAATGTTCTTTATAGGAGGGGTTATAATGGTCTTCTCCTTCGATGCTTAAACAAGGCTGAAATCCCTATTTCTCTTTAGGAAGCACATTTAGGTGCTTGTGGGGGGTATTTTGGGGGTAGATCTTTAGTTCAAAGATTCCTCCGAATGGGATATTATTGGCAAACCATGTAAAAGGATTCCTTTGCATTTATTAAAAGATGTCATCAGTGCTAGCAACATAGCAATTTGATTGCCCCTACCCAAGAACTTCGATCTCAAGTGGCATCTTGGCCTTTTTCTACAGGGTTTGGATCTTATTGGTAAAATATCTCCTCCTTCATCTCAAGGACATACCTTCATCATAACTGCCATTGATTACTTTATGAAGTGGGTGGAAGCCACTCCTCTTTAATCCACTACCACTAAAGTAATTTGTCAATTCATTTTGGAAAACATAATTTCCCAATTCGGGATACCTTCTGCCTTAGTTTCGGATAGTGAAACGTCATTCAAAAATAAGGATGTGAAGAAGTTCCTCGAGATATATCATAATCAACATAAATTTTCTACACCTTATTATCCTGAATCAAATGGTCAAGTTGAGTCTTCTAATAGGATAATTGAACAAATTATTTGAAAGACTGTAAACAAGCATGGTAAGGATTGGAATACTCAATTAACCTATGCTCTGTGGGACTATTGCATGAGTGTACATGTTGTTACAGATTGTACTCCTTATAATATTGTTTATGATGTTGATGCCATTATGCCTTTGGAGTTAGAAATTCCTTCTTTGAGAATTTCTCTTAGGGGTATAGTGGATGATGATTCCTATAGAGATCAAAGACTTCAACAACTTGAGATTCTTGATGAACGACATGTAAATTCTCTTGAACATATTCAATTATATCATAAAACTTTGCAACTAAGCTATAATGATAAAGCTATTTAACATTCCTTCTTGGTGGGTGATTTATTCCTTTACGAGAATCAACGCAACGTGAATGCCTTACCCAAGGAGAAAGTAAACTTCAGCCCTAATTGGCTTGGACCATACATTGTTCTTGAGGTCTATGGATTAGGTGCTAATAAGATAGTAGATGTGGAAGGTATTCCCCTCAAGGAACCCATAAATTCTATGTACCTTCGTAGATACTATGCCTAGTTCTCTCTCTCTTGCTAGTCTTCTTTCTGTTCTTTCTCTGTATCTTTTTCATCAAAATTGGGTAATATGTTAGCATGTCTTCATTAAAGTATGTAGGATTAAATAATGTTATATTGTTTGGTCTAGATTACTTCATTCTTGACAAGCATGTTTCATTACTTTATTGTTTGTCTTGGATTCTTTTATGTAAATTGTAATAGGTTTACATTTCATATGTGCTAGCATGTTATAGAATTTCTTCTATGATAAGTAGAATTATATCATGTTGTGTTTAATTAGAGTTAATTAAATCACATTTGTCATATAGTTATTAGGCTATATAAATTCTTCTTTTACATCATCAAAGTAGCATTTAATTAAATACTTAGTTATTTAATTAAATCACACATGTATCAATTTAATCATGAAGCATTGAGAAATCAATCACATGAAAATTAAAACTAGACATACATGTTCATCACTCAATATGTTACATCTAATCTAAGCAATGCATATATTATTTAAGCATTAAAATAATATATCCGTGAGTATCATAATATATACATCAATACATCAAGATCATCTCCTATCTCTAGGACTAGTAGTTGGAGGATGGTGGCTAGATGCCCCCTCCTGATTTGGTTGTGGGGGTGGCCCCATGGGGATGTATCATGATATGGACTGCAAGTGACTTTGTGAGGATCTCTTGTGATCCCTCTCTATCATAATCCCATGGTGTGTGGTTGCCTCTATCTATGATGTTGGTAGGTCACACTGTCTGTCATAATCTCTCTCGTAGGACCTCCATCTCCATCTGAATATGAGAGAAAAGGTCCTCGTGTTGTCCTACACTTCTCTAGGATCTATCCAATATTTGTGAGGAACTAGAAATGTCTACAGTCATGATAAGGTTTGTCACTGCATTCTGAATAAGAGAATGCCACTCCTAGATGGTAGCTACAAGAAAGGGAGAAAAAAGATTTATCAGTAACATTCTATATCATCAAATATAAATAGGTAAGATACATAAGTTAATCAATAATAGGATACCTTACCTGGATCTCCATCTGGCCTATAGTGATCATGGAAAGTGACCACTCAAGACTGGACTGGGATCCGCTAGGCTCTTCGTTCTCATATTGTCTTTGTATAGTAGGCATGGGCCTATGGGGACTAGGATCAGGACCCCTTACAGGGTAATTCTCCACCTGTAATGGGAGACTCACTAGATCTAGGGCTATGGTATCATCATTAGAGTGATGAGAAACTGTATCTAACTCATCCTTATCCTCCTTCTCCTCATCCTCCTCCTCCTCATCCTCTTCATCATCCTCCTCCTCCTCTTCATCCTCCTCATCATCTCCATCCCGATCTCCCTCTTCGGTGTTAGGATCATCTCCTTTTTTGCCTACCTCCTACTCTCCTATGTCATTAGCCTAATCATCTGAGCCCTCTTAGATGTATCAAATCCCTCTCTATCGCCTGATTGTCTCCATGGTCCAGGGTTCCCTCCAAGGAAATCTACTAGGAAGATGGCTCCAGGGTATATCCTTCCCCACCATGTGATGTACCATCGATACGTGCTCGAATCATCTCTATAGTCTATCACAATGTCCTGATCAAACTCATCTAAATCCATGATGCGATCTCATCACTGGTATGCCTAGGAATGGCTCCTAGCCTTGACATCATGCATGAGTGTCAGATGTACATAGGCACATCAGTAGGAACACACTGCTCAAACCTGAACTATCACCAAACTTGGTCGAAGTAGAAGGGAATGACTTTGTGGCTGTACCGCCCCTCTAGTAGATGGTTCCTCTACATGTTGAACATCTTCTTGTGTATCCCTTCCCACATGTACATCCTAAAGTAGGATCTCCATATGACTTTTCCCATTGTTAATATATCTAAGCTCAACCTCCAATGCAGGAAATCACCGAATCACCACTCATGGGTAAGAGGATAAGAAAATACCCTAGGCCTAGTGCAGGTAATATGCTCAAACATCCACACCTGTAGTAGCATGCATGTCATCAGGTTGCATCCTTGTCTGAAAACATACTCCCCAAGGTCATGATAGATATACGCAAGCATGCTCCAACCCCA
The DNA here is from genome assembly GCF_030272615.1 of Cryptomeria japonica. Classification (NCBI taxonomy): domain Eukaryota; kingdom Viridiplantae; phylum Streptophyta; class Pinopsida; order Cupressales; family Cupressaceae; genus Cryptomeria; species Cryptomeria japonica. The sequence goes on from NC_081409.1 coordinate 437,744,295, forward strand.
AGAGTATACCCTCCTATGTATCTTCATCGCTCGGATATTGTAGATGAGTCCTCCATGCATATGTGTACCACTCCCATTAGGGAACATGACTAATGCAAGGGTCACAATCATGAGTTTCCTCACTAATGGAACCTCACCAGTAGGGTGTAGGAATCAACTAATCATGATACAACCCCTCGTCTCACCGATTATCACTCTCCACAAAGCATATACCTGCTTTCTCCTATAATCCTCCTCTGTCTGGTCGAATTGATATCTCACAGTCTCCCCTAATGGGAAGGTGCAGAATGTGGTATACATCCTTAATGGTGACCATCATCTCCCCCATAGGTAACAAGAACATCGAGGTGTCTGCATCTCACCTCTCCATCAACACCATCAGCATCGCAGAATGGAATCTGATGGTCAGCATTATCGTCGCATCCCACAAGCCCACTGCATGTAGAAACTCCCTCTCCCTCACTATTAGCCTTGGGATCAGCTCTCGAAGGCTCTAGAAGGTGAGACCGGTGGTATGCTTGCATATGTATGGTAGTGTCTACAAAATTGAAAAACACTCTATCATCTGTAATCATCATCATTATCATCTAATCAATGTGATCATTCTATCAATTTTAACATTCATCGCTTGATCCCGTGTCACTGCTGGTCACCCCGAATAGGGACCAAGGCACCCTGAGTGGACCAAGGTGCCCTGCTAGGACCATGGTGCCTAGATGCACCCTAGGAGGACCAGGCACCCTAGGACTCCTAGGTACCCAAAGAGGAGGCCCAGACTAGTCTTGGTGATGACATCATCATTCCTAAAACTCTAAAAACATGAAATAGTCAAATGGAGTTAACAAAAGGTAAACTCACCTCATCGAGTGGTCGGCCGACAAGTACAGGCTGGCGCAGGATTTCCATCCATGTAGGTCGCTCAGGTCAACATCAAGGAATGATGGCTAATATGTGGGCTCCTCTATAGTGAATAGTGCCAAAAAGTGAGAAAGTGACAAATGAAGGTGTCACTTTCATATTTATGTGTTATGACCTTTTTCACTTTATTTTTTAAGTTAAAACCCTAATTTCTACAATTTTTCTTCAATCTATCATATCTTGAACTAGGAAGCTCCAGTTCTTGCATCGCTGGGTGGCGTTGGAATTGTGAGTTCACCCTCTCACTCTGCATGAGTTCCATAATTTTCTTGGATGAATAATCAAGCCTTGTTGTGAACTTGCTTCATCAAAATCTTTATCACAATTCATTGTGGTAAACATGATACCCTATTTCACCTCACTAATAAGCAAGTCAAAATATGGGGGCATATAGGTACCCATGAATTTCATCATCTTCCTTAGTAAGCATTAGGTGATTTTGTGATCAAACATGTGGTTTTGTAGGCCATGGTTCCTAACTATGTACTAGCAGATACTGTTACGAGCTTCGGCCGACAACTTATGGCTATATCCTTTTTCAAAAGATGTTTAGTTTTCTTTACTTTAGCTTGCATATGCACGTACTGTCATATGACTGCTAAAGTGGGGGATAAATCTAGTGTCATAAATTGTACACCCTTTCTAGGGTGGTACAATTTCACACTTTGGTCAACACCCACCTTAGTGTGTCTTGCATCATACATTTCTAATTCCCCTTTAAGCATTTAACTAATTAATTTAATTAAATCTAAGGTCATGTTTCATCAATTTACATATTATAAAGTTGGGCCCTTTACCTTAAGTTTACCCCTTTTCATCTTATTCCTCCAATGAATCATTTAATTATAAACCCTATTTATGTCTTATTTTAACTGTTTAGGCCTGATTTCTCATATCAAAACATCTTGAAATTAGCTGCAACTTTGGGATGCACTCTAATATCATCATATCTAACGGCCCCAAAAATTTGGTGAAAATTTGGTCAGACTGGGGCGGGAATGCACATGGTCCTCGACTTTTTCCTTGAAATTTCGGGAGCACAATCTTATGATATAATAATTCTTAACCCCAAAATATCAGCGGGAAATTCAAATCCTAGGTCGGCCTAAACATGAAATTAAGATCTAGGGTTTCATACTTAACAACTCTCTTTCTTCATTTGAAGGGGTCTTCTTCTAAGAATCTAAGGGTAGGATTTTGGAGTATAGGAGCCTTCTTTGCAGAGAAAGAGTAGATCTTTGAAGTCTTCAAAAAGATTCAAACATTCATCCACCAAAAACTCATCAAGCATCATTTTATCAATTGGGGGCTTTTGAAGATGTAGAAAAAAAATAGGAGATCACCGACTGATGATTGGCTTGTACCTCTCCCTTGGGGTTGAGTATGGTTTCATGTTGTTTTCATGTCTTTGCATAAGCTTCATTTTGATTCAAATTCATGATTTAGATCACTTTGCATTGTGGATTTAGAGCATTTACTTTGTCAATTATAAGCAATTAGGGTTTACTCTTTAGGGTTGCTCTAGATTGTTTGCTTTCATTTAGGATCTTGCATGTACACAAGGTTCTTACACACACATTTTCAGTACTTTATTGGCTATTTGTGGAGGTGAAAATCACCAAAATAGGGTTTTGACTAAGGCAAAACCCTATATAGCCACCCCAAACCCTATTTTTTTGCTTCAGGTACAGGTTCAAATTTGAGCGTCATTGGAAGTTTCGAGACTAGGAGAGCACACAGAGATAGTTTTGGGCCACAAATCTCAACAGAAACTCCAAGGACATGGGCATGGCACCCTGGTCCTTACCGGGATAGTGGCGTGGTGCCATGGTCCTACCCTTTGTCAGTAGGATCTGGTAGAACAATACTTTGCAAGACAATCCATCTTGTCAGTTGCAACTCCACAAGTGCAGAATTAGGACAGTGGCATGGCACCCTGATCCCAGACATTTCTACTTAGATTTAGACATAGGTGCACCTCTAATTTTTCCTTCTAATCTATACTTTTTAGCAATATATCAATTGTTCTTTGATCTGCATTCTTAGATTAGGGTTTTCTTGCTTACTTGCATTCTAGGTTGGATTGTATTTTTGCATCATTCATCTCTCTCAGTTACAACAAAGGAATAGAAAACCTAAGAGTTAATCCACATCTCTCTCTTTCTCATAAGAAGTAGCCAAGGTGCGTTACCTCCCTAGGCTCTTTTGTATTCCATGAGTGTGTATGAGAGTGGGATTAGGGTTTCCATACTTAGTCTCACTTTTTCCCCTACACATCTTTGGTGAACCCGACATGAACCCATTTTCATTTTCATTTCATTACATTGTTATATCTAGATCTAGTTTATTGCATTTTCTTTCAAAAAAAAAAGAGAGATAGGTTTCTTTCATTTTCCTTTCATTGTGTGTTTAAGTTTCATGCAATTTTTTATTCCAAAATGTCAAATTTTTATTTGCAAGATGTTCATTCTTTTGATGATGTATGCCATTATGTTGATTATGAGTTTAGTAAGGATAAATTAAATTAAGCTCTAGATGATTTTTTGAACCCTAAGCCTTCTAAACCCTCATTTTACATAAAATTAATCAACCTTGTTACTATGTCATTTTGTGGTGATGAGAAAGATAAGTTGAATGATTCCTCTCATGGGTACATTCCTATCAACTCCTCCACTAGATCTAGAAACATGGTTGACTCCCATGATTCCCTCTATAATGTTATGTCTCCTTTTGAGTTCAAAGATAAGCCTTTCAATCACTATGATCATGCTTTATTAGATGATGCCCTTGATGACTTTATGTCTTTGCCTAAACTTATAAACAAGAACAACACATCTAAAAGGTTAATCAATATGATCAATGTAAATGAACATAGAAAACCACTTTTTTTTGTCCAAGGTGCTTGTCCTTCTAAAACTTCACCTCTTCCTAATCAACCTCTTTTCACGGTTCAAGGTTGATATAGTCATGATTGTTTTAGCACTCCAAACAAACCTATCATTATGGTTCAAGGAAGGAATCCCAATAGGAGTCCTTATAGCTATGCTAGAAAACTAACTAAGGAGATTTATAATATAACTTCCCATACCTATAACACAAAAAACAATAGGCAACCTAACCCTCCTCCGGTTGTTCCGACTCCTCTACCTAGTCCTCAACCCATTCTTCCTCATATTTCACAAAACCTTGGAAAGGAATATGATCTTGTTGAACAACTTAAAGCTACTCCTGCCATGATATCTCTTTGGTATTTAGTTCAAACTTCCTCGACTCATCATGGAATGCTACAAGATGCCTTAAAAATATTGAATGTCCCATCTGCAATGACATCCAATAATATGGCTTCTTTGATTAACTCTATTACAACACACAAGGCTCAAATTGTGCTTACACAAGATGATCTGCCCTCTAGTGAAATTCAACAACAATATTGATGCTCTACAAAATGGGGCAAGGTTAGACTAAAACCTGTGATCGTATAACACACAAAAACACAAGAAATAGTTAGTGTTAATCAACCAAAAACAAGTCTAAGCAGGCATACCAAAAGAGACACTAAAAAAAAAGTAAAACATTTAACTATGAATATAAATGCAAGAAGACATCTCCAAATGCCTTCTACCATGCTTTTAGCTCCTTCTCCCTCGTTCTTCTCCTCTCCAAGTTCCAAATTAGTGTAGCTCTTAGCAGCTTTTTGCACTATGGATGCTTATGAAGGTTCAAGATTGTAGATGATTATGAAAAGTATGCAAATTCAAGTTTAATAACCAAATAAAGATGAGTTATCTAAATGCTATTTGTTAGTTTTAACCAAAAGAGTGAATATGAGTAAGATATGCTAAACGCTCTCTAAAATTCTCTATAACTTAGATGCATACAAGTTTTCAAGATCTGGATTATGAAGAAATGAGCTCTATTTATAAGAAAAATTAAGCAAAGGATGGTTGAGATTGAGTAATCCCAATAAGGGTTGGGATTGAATGATATTCAATCCATGTGAGGGATTTCAACCCAATCCTAGGATGACAAGTGTCAATCTGAGATAGGTTGAAGGGAGAGGGAATAAGCATTAAATGCTTGACATGACCTGAGAGTTAACTTGGGAGTTAAGGTCTAGGTTGGATTGAGTGAATAAATTCTTTATTCAAAGAATAAAACTTTTATCCAATGGATAAACTCTTGTGCAAAGGTAAAAGGGATAACCATGGTCAAAGCAATAAATGCTTGAGGAGACACATGAGTCACATGAGGGTTGAGTTAGGGGTTAACCATAAATGGTCATGTAAGAGCCATAAGTAGTTTGGAAGACTTTTAGAGGTTAATTTATTGAACACACAAAGCATTTAATGCTTTTCAAAGACTTTGAAGTCTTTGAGAAGTGACTCCAAGTTGCTTAGGAATGTGACAATAATTAGGGGATGGATTAGGCTAATTAGGAAGGGGTTAGAAGAATCTAGAAGGGGGTCTAGGATTGCAAGTGGATTTGGTGGGTGAGGGAAAATAGGATTTTAATTAAAATAAAATTAATTTATTTCAACTTGTGGTTGCAACATACATTTGTAGGAAAATGCAAGTGGGGAGTGAATGATTTAAATAAATGTTTTATTTAATTTATTTAAAAGAAGAAAGGGGATTAAATTAAATAAATAGGATTTATTTATTTAATTGATTGTGAATTTGGTTTAATGAATTAATTAAAATAAATTTAATAATTTATTTAATTAATAGGAGAGTGTTTGAAGATGAATTAATTAAATATTAATTTAATTAACTAATGGCTAGTGGATTTTTAATCAAATAAATATCAAATATTCATTTAATTAAAATGGACAGATTTATGTGACTACATTTGCCCCTCTTTGAGATGGTGCGGTTTATTGTGTCATTTCAAAGAAAGAAAAATAGGTGTGAAGAAATACCCCATAAAATATTAATTTAATGGGTGGTATGCCCCCTTGAGAGATGGGCCGAATTTTTTTGAAAAATCGGGCGATCTCTCGAAAAAGAATGAAAATTGGCAGGGTGGTAGAAGAGAAGATTTTAGCAATACTGGTGAAAAATAGAAGAAATCGGAGATAAAATGAAGAAATGGGAGGCTTGGGAAGTTCACAGGGACCACAGCGGTGAGCGGGGGGAAATTAGGGTTATGACAAAGGGTATATATGGGGAGGAAGGGGTGAAAACAAGCTCATTTGCATTGCATCCATAGTGAAATTTGAGCTCTGGGAGTGACCTTTTGAAAGAGCAAGCAGCAGTCAGGATGTCAGTTCCCATAACAGAGCACCGATTAGAGAGAGTTTGACGATTCCAATGGCCAGACGACTACGGACCAGAGGTATGTGAATTTGAATTTTTAAATTTTATATGTTTTTTATATGTTTTTTGCTTAGTCCAAGTTTGTTGTTGTTTGTGTAGTGCTATTGAATAGTTGATTGAGCGCTATTGTTATGAAGTAGCGCTTTTGTTGGTTTAGCGGGATTGCATAGTTGATTTAGTGCTTTTGTGGTAGTATTAGTGCTGTTGTGTTCAAAATAGCACTTATGTGTAGGAAGATAGATGCCCTAGTGTGTTTGAAAAAGGATCTCCTGATGCCAATGATGGATGGATGGAGATGTGAGGTGAGAGTTGTTTTGAACCATAGTAGCCCTGATGAGACTTAGGTCATTAGGATAAATTCCTGTTGAAGTCTAGGTGTGCCATGATTGCTTACCTGTTGAGACCCGAAGATACTTGATCAAAGTATCTGTTGATAGTCTAGGTTTAAACTCAAGAAAGTTTGAAACAAAACAACTGATGATGATGGTTGATGCACATGTGTAGGAGGGTCTTCACATCTTACAGATGCGTGAGAGGCATCCCGCCACACAGGTTCTGTGTGATCATTTAACAAAGGCTAAGGTGGATTGCATTGCAGTGATAGGCTTGTACAATGTTATGTATATGCCCATGATTCGGACGAATTGTGAGTTGAACGCAGCATTGGCAGAGTGGTGGCATAGTGAGACATGTACATTTCACTTGGCGTAGGGGGAGATGACAGTGACACTGGAGGATGTATGGCACATCCTGCACATTCCTATTCAAGGAGAGCTGGTGAGCTATGACAGAGCGTGGGGGACATTAGCAGTGTAGATATTTTTTGAGGAGGATGTCTTTATTGATGATGGGTCGATAGTCTGGGAGGACATAGCAGCCTTATATGAGCCATTACCAGTAGTGCTATTAGGGATTGTTGGGGGACTGCTTTGTCCAGATCGACAATCACATGGACTTGCTATTGGTTGGGGTCAGGTGATTGAGCAGATGATTACAGAGGGGACCCAGTTTGCATGGGGACCATGTGTGCTATCGCACTTATATTGGGATCTACATGAGGTAGCATACCAAGGGAGGGGCTCACTAGGAGTGGGTATCATGTTACTGCATATTTGGGCCTGGGAGCACTTATCGGTTATCCAACTAGTTAGTCTGAGATTTCGAGCAGTGGACCAGCCATATGTATACATGTATGGTGGTATGATGAGTCAGCCCCACTTGGGGAAGTTAGAGTGGTGGCGGCGGGCATTGGATGACTTGGATATAGTGATCTGGAGGCTATACATTTAGTGTGAACCATGGGAGGATGATGCAGAGGCATTGCCATATGTGTTCTTGACACAATACCTCATTGGTAGGACAACCTACAATGTGGAGAGATAGTTGTCTGGCAGGGTGTTGAGACAGTTTGGGCAGAGGCAGGGATTGCCTAGTGGTTCGAGAGAGTATGCATGGGTAGTTTGAGAGAGGTACCTATGGGGGCCAGTGCTACCATATGATTAGGCATTAGTAGAGTTCTGCACCTTACAAGCGAGACCATGGAAGATGAGGTCGGGGGTAGTAGATGGTGGGGTGTCAGAGGAGTACACGCAGTACATTGCAGCACATCCGATTCCTCGGATATCAGATTCAGCAGAGCCGATTCTAGATTTTGAGGAGGATAGGGGATGGAGACGGAGGAGGAGAGGAGGGCGTGGAGTAGTAGGTGGACAGGTGAGAGGGGATGGGGGTGGTGGAGATGGTGGTGGTGGGGATGGAGGAGGTGGTGATGGAGGAGGAGGAGGAGGGGGTGGTGGGTTTGGAGGAGGTGGTGGATTCAGGGGTGGAGGTGGGGGTGGTGGACAATTACAGTGGAGAGGGAGAAGTGGGCAGCCATTGTGGCTATCTCAGGGACCTTTGATGTGGGGAGGCATGAGATTAGGTGGCAAGGATACAAGTGAGGGACAAGCACCTATGGATATAGGGGAGGGAGCGACTGGAGAGGGAGCCACTAGAGAGGCACCTATGGATATAGGGGAGGGAGCTACAGGTGGAGATCTGTGGGACCATATGATATTATTCTTGCAGACACGGCTCAAGGATATGGAGGCAGAGGTGGCAACTAGAGATGTGCAGCTGTTTGCATGAGTGTCAGAGCTGACGGTGGTGTTGCAGGAGAGGGATGAGGCTGTGGAGAGATTTGCGGCATTGCAGGAGAAAGTACAAGTGGGGGCAGGAGTAGGAGGGCAGGGTCCTACTAGGGATGCAATGAGGGAGATGCAATGAGCATAGGAGGAGATAAATTATTGGTGGGGGTTATATGAGTAGGCAGTGCCAGCTAGTCAGTGAGTACTTAGCTATTCACAGATACGGTGGGCAAGATCAGAGTGGTCTTAGAGGATACAGAGCAGTGGGGGTGTGATGGGTCCTCCACAGAGAGATAGATTAGCTGGTGTAGGGGCTAGTGGGGGAGCAGGTGGTGATGGTGGTGTAGCATCTGGTTAGAGTGGCATCTGAGAGAGCATTTTGTATGCATGTTTTTACATTGTCATTTTGGACTGTGTCTTGGATGGCTCTTGGTAGCCGATATTTTTGACTTCATTGTACTTTGATACATGAACATTTTTGGTGATATGATGTGATATATATGAGGAGATCCCATATTTTGTGCTGATATGCATTTTGATGACATGTATGGATGCTTATGCAGGATGATGATCTTATGATGTATGCTTAGATGGATAGTTGCTATTGTTTAATGTATGCATTGATGAGATGATTTATTTATGCATTTTGTATGATGATTTATTCCTACATGATGTCTATATGCATTTTTTATGAATGTGATGCTAATATGTAGATGCAGGTTTATATATGTGTGCATGATGTGTTGGTAATGTAATGCCTTATGTATGTAATGCCATGATGGTTATGTATACATAATGAAATGATGATTATGATGGTACTTTGGATTTTATGTTTGATGAGACAATGAGATAATTGGATGTAATGGTGTTATGATGTAATGCACTAAAATGAATGATTTATATATGTAAATGCATCTAGATGGTTTTAGATGAATGCAATATGGATAAACAAATGTAAAGTATAAATGTTTTTAAATGATGATTTCTAAATGAATGCATATGTATAATGTATGAACCTATGTGGAGATAAATGGTTTTGTTATGATTCTAAATAGCGAAAAATATGATGAAGTGAAATGATAATGTAATGATAATGCAACTCATGGGTAATGAATAACTGCACCTTAATGCAAGTAAAAGGATAATGAATGCTTTGTAATGAATCCTAAATGAAATGAAATGAATGAGTATAATAATATACTAAATGGATAAATGAATACACTTAACTAATGAATAGATAAATGAATGTATGCAATGATGGAAATCTAAATAAATGTATGGTACACATGTTTAAATGATTATAAATGATGATTGGTAACTTATACTAAATGAATGCATAGTAATGGCTAAATAATGATAGTTAAGGCAAACAAGGACAATTTAATCATATAAATGAATCGAAGTGTCATGATTATGCAATGATGCAATGATATAATGAGACTAATAAATGATAATGAACTATATGCAGGTAAATGCAACTAAATGATATGAAATGCACTCGATGCAAATGCAACTAAATGTAATGATGAAGATGTGATCATGATAGATGAATGCAAGGTTGTTTAGTCTTTGCATGATGCACTGATGATCTATCAGAGTACTTTGTCATGATTGTATCCAAGACCAACTCAATTTTCACATAACTGCTCATATTAACTTTGTTCACACTTGCATACAAAAAATCATGCATATGAATAATGAATGAGTAAATGGATGGGCGATATGCAACAGAATGCAATATAAATAGATGATATGGAATGGCGATCCATAGTGCTTTATTTTCATCATTGAGCTTTTAAAATGTTTTAAGAAAATACAAGCAACTTGACATAAGGATTCAAGATGACCTGAGTATTATTTACATGGATTTTGATATAGCAAGTTAATACAAGAAACTTGATATAATGGATCAAGTTGACCTAAGTATTGTTTGCAGAACAAACAAGGATTATCTTCTTTCATGCATGACTTGGAAAATCCTCCTTGATATTTTTCCAATTATATCCTAAGACAAGTTCATACCCTAGTAAGAGATAAATCACTATCGAGTTTGGATGAGGCAGTAGGAACCAAAGATGGAGCATTGAACCTGTAAGAAAACATCATGTATAAAGAATAAAGAATATGGACCCTCGATAATGGTTCATGCTCATATGGTCGAGGTATATGTTGTAGTCAGCAAGTCATAGTGATCTATGACTATATTTTGCAGATGATCACGTAACTTAGTGAACTTCCCACATAGACACCATTAGGACGTGCCCCAGAATTTCTTCGGAATAATTCGCAGAAGACATACAAAAAATGTTGTAGGAACCATCTCGGCTACTCTAATCACTTGTGGATATCCCAGAGTAGGATAGGAACTTGATATAAATGAATAAACAACCTACAAATCAACCAAGTATTTTATAGCTTTAAACATAATTTTCTTGTCAAAGAAAATGTCATCTTGTCATTGTTTTGGTAAGGAAGGATGCATCCTTGTTAAGATAGTTGGCGTGTCGATTGTTGATTGTTGAGTTGATGTGATAAGTGGTCATCGTTTGAGTATTTCACAATGTTTGTTTGGTGTCTACATTAAAAGCATATATACAAGATGTTGCCATGTTTTTGATTGATTTGATGTTTTCTGATGTTTTTGGATTTTGTGAGATAGTTTTCCAATGTTTTTGGTAATTGTGAGGATTGTTTTGAATGTTTTTGAATTTTTGTGAGACAATTTTCTAGATGTTTTTGGTATTTTGGTGAGATAGTTTTGAACTAAGAACCCAACAAATCACAAGTAATGTAGAATCCACTTACATCAATAGGTTAAGGGTATTTCCCCTAGTTTTATACATGACTATGAAAAAGCGGGATGCAAGACACATGAAGTACTTTTCTTGATTGCAGATCAACAACAAGCCATGGTTTGGACAGATGGATGAATGGATGAAATGAATGTGATCACAACAAATCTGAAAGACAATGGAGCCATATCCTTTACGAGTGGTGCCTATTTGCTAGGTTTTCACCATCGTACTTACCCAAGGTGCCACCGGAGTGGTTGTTCACCATTTGGATGTATGATTTTTCTTTACTATTTTGATATTTTTGTATTTTTCAGGACATATATTTGAATGTTTTTGGTGTTTTTCTGATATGTATGGGAGTCTAATGCTCTGTGCAGCTTATGTATAAAACCTTTTGAGGTGCATGATTTTGATCGGATCTACTAGCGGGTCTTCTTCTGAAGTAGCCAATTGATATGCCCCGGTCCCAAAGACAGCAGTGATAACATATGGACCCAGCCAGTTTGATTCAAACTTTCCCTGATGTTCTTTGTTTGGTTGGTTACAAGGATTATCTTGAAGAACAAGATCACCTACTTCAAATGTGTGAGGTCTAACTCGATGATTATAGCTTATGCTCATATGCTGATGATAAGCTTTGAGGTGTTTGTATGCAGCTTGTCATTTCTCATCAAGTAGCTCTAAGTCCTAAAGATGTGATACTCTGTATGCTTCATCATCTATCAGATTATGCAAGGAAACCCATAGAGATGGTATCTCAACCCCAATAGGAAGGATGGCTTCTTCTCCATAGACCAATGAGTAGGGAGTTGCGCCTGTAGGGGTTCGAATGCTAGTTCGATATACCCATAGTACTAGATTCAATTGAACATGCCAATCACGACCGCCATCATTGATTGTCTTCTTGAGGATTCTTAATATGTTCTTGTTTGATGCTTCAGCCTGACCATTGCCTTGTGGGTAATAGGGAGTGGAAAAGTGTTGTTGGATGTGAAATTTCTCACAGAGTTCACAGACATCCTGATTTTTCAAAGGAAGACCATTATCTGTGATAATGGACATGGGTACACCATATCGACAGATGATGTAATTAAGGATGAATGAGGTGATCTGCTTGCCAGTGACTTGGGTGAGTGGAACAACTTCGATCCACTTTATGAAGTATTCGGTAGCGGTAATGATGAACTTATGGCCATTGGATGAAGATGGATGGATTTTACCCACAAGGTCAAGTCCCCATTGACAAAAAGGCCATGGTGTTGTGATTGGTTGTAATTCTTGTGCTGGTGCATGTATCAGATCTCCATGAACTTGGCATTTCTTACATTTTTTGACAAAATAGTAGGAGTCTTTTTCCATGGATGGCCAATAGTATCCAGTGCACAGGAGTTTCTTGGGTAGTGATCATGTACCTCTTCCAAGGCCTTTGTTATCTGATCTTGTTCTAGACATCGAAGGAGAGTACCATCAAGACTGCATTAGTATAAGGTTTTAGCAATAATGGTATATCGAGCGGTTTGGCGAATGAAGGTTTTACGTTGGTTATTAGATTGGTTAGGAGGAATGGTGTGATCACGGAGGTAGGTGTAAAACTCACCATACCATGGGGATTCAGAACCAATAAGGTGACATATCATTTAAAATTTGAGGATATCATAAGTAGGAATCCAAAGCTATTCTACCAAGAACTCATAGCATATTGAATTTTGTGGGAGATCTAGGAGAGATGCAATGGTAGCCATAGCATCAGCAGCTCAATTATGATCTCTGGGTATATGCTCAAAGGTGATAGTAGTAAATGATGCCTTTAATTTGTCCACCATTTGTTTGTATGGCATGAGTTTGTCATCCTTGGTCTGATATTCATCCATTGCTTGTCGAATGACCAGTTGGGAGTCACCATATACTTGTAGTTCTTGTAACTTCCATTGTATGGCTAGCCTGAGTCCTGTAATCAAGGCCTCATATTCAGCTATGTTGTTTGTACATGGAAATGTGAGCTTGTAAGACTTCGGGATGTTGTCACCTTGAGGTGTGATAAATAGAATGCCTACCCCTGAGCCATGCCTAGTGTATGAACCATCAAAGTATAATTTCCATGGTTGTGCTGCTGTGATCATGAATATATCTTCATTTGGAAAATTGGAAATGAGAGGATGATCACCTATAAGGGGTGCATCGGCCAACTGATTTGTAATTACTTGACCCTTGATATCCTTACAGTCCACATACTCGATATCAAATTCACTTATAATCATCACCCATTTGGCCAAATGACCTGCCAATGCTTCTTTACTAAGTAAGTATTTGAGTCGATCAATCTTTGCAATTAGCTGTACTTTATGTGTCAATAGATAGTGCCTCAGTTTAGTAGCTTCCAAGATTACTGCTAGGCAAGCTCGCTCAATAGGTGTGTAATTGAGTTCATAGCCAACCAGTGTGCGAGAGATGTAGTAAACAACACACTCTTTCCCTTCTGCATTGTGTTGTGCCAATAGTACACCCAATGTTGTACTTGTTGCTGATATATAGAGTAGTAGAGGCTTACTCGGATCTGGTGGGATCAACAATGGTGTATTCATGAGATAATCTTTAAGCATTTAGAATTCTTGCTAACATCTAGCATCCCATTGAAAGCGGATGTTCTTGTGTAAGAGGTGTGTAAAGGGGTGACACTTATCTGCCAGTTGTGCAATGAATCTTCAGATGGATTGTAGCCATCCTTGTAATGTCCTTAGCTAATTGATATTCTTTGGAGGTGGCATGTCCATGATTTTTTTGACCTTTTCAGGATCAACCTCAATACCTTTGCTTGAGATGATGTATCCTAGAAGCTTCCCTAAGGTTACTCCAAAGATAGATTTCTTTGGCTTGAGTCGAACATGATATTGTTCCAGTCTGTCAAATATTTTCTCTAATATGTCCAGATGACCTTCTCTTGTGAGTGATTTTGCCAATAAGTCATCAACATAATCTTTCATTAAAGTATGCATCATGTCATGGAAGATGGTGGTCATTGCTCGTTGATAGGTCACTCTTGCATTCTTTAGGCCAAAAGGCATTACATTCCAACAGTATGTTCCCCATGGACATGTGAAGGCCGTCTTATGTTGATCCTCTGGTGCAATCTTTATCTGATTGTACCCTAAAAAGCCATCCACGAGTGAAAGCATGACATGTCCTACTATTAGGTCCACTATTATGTCGATGTTTGGTAGGGGGAAGTCATCATTAGGACATGCTTTGTTTAGATCTCTAAAGTTAGTACAGATATAGATTCCCCCATTGGGTTTGCTGGTAGGTACAATATTGGATATCTAATCTGCATAATCAATTGGTCTAATGAAACCAACATCCAGGAGTTTCTTAAGTTCTGCTTTGACTCGTACTGCAATCTAAGGATGCATCTTGCGAAGCTTCTTCTTGACAGGTTTGGCTCCTTCTGCTATGGTGAGGTGATGCATGACTAAATCAGGATCAAGCCCAGGCATGTCTACATATGACCATGTGAAGTTGATCGGACACTTTTTGAAGAATTCAAAAAATTTAGGTTGTTCCTCTGGAGTTAAAAGAGATGCCAGATGTATGTGGTGAGGAGTTTCAGGAGTCCCCACGTTGTATTCTTTTGTTTCCTCGATGAGAATTGTTGATCATTCCTGCTATGTACTAGAGGGGAGAATGTCAAATCTGTCATCCTCAGGTGCCTCAGAGAGGTTTTCACCATTGGATATGCTCTTTCTTTTTACTTTTGTGAGATCAAATAGTGCCACTATGTGGTTTTCTCTAGAAGATCCATGTTTTATTGTTATATTTTTGCAGCTGAAAGGTTTGGCATCCACCCCGAAGTATGTTGCATTGTTAAGTTCAATGGCGAATCTAGCTTTGTGATCCCCACTTGGTATGTCATCTTGTAGTTCCAAAAATCAATGATCACCTCATTTTTTTGGAAATAGTCAAGGCATGGGGGATTAGGTTGGTTCCATTCGATGAGTTCAAGATGAATAATGGGCATTACCTCATCAATGAGGTTAAGTTTGTTAGATGTGTTAGTGAGGGTTAGGACATTATGGTGAAGGTCGTTGATGGTACTCTCCTTGTCAGAATCAGGTGTAGGATGTGACGTAGGGTCTGTGGAAGAAGTTTCCAGCTCAAGAACCCAAGAGGTCTTTATCTGTGCTTCTTCATAAATAGGGATGTCTTTGCAGGGTGGAGGTAGCGATGCGTCTTCCTCATCTGAAGTATTAAGCTATATAGAATCAAATTCCCACTCATGTGAGTCAGTCTCTGAGTCACTTTCCAGTAGCCGATTACTATACCATACAGGGATATCCTTTGAGTTAAACACTGCAGGTGTGATCGGCTGATGTACCTTTGTAGCTGAAATGATCGGTGTTGCTGGAAGGATTATGGGGATCAATGAATCTGATATGGGGAGTATCAGTATTGTTGACTTTGCTGCTTCTGCTAGAATTGCCAATGTCATAGATACTGCGGTGGGTTCTGATACAGTTGTTGCTGCTAATGGTGCTTCTAATGTTATTGTTGCTGCTGATGGGGTCGCTGGTTTGATTGGTGGGATGATGGGTATTGTAGATGGTTTTGCTAGGATTTTTAGCCTCAATGGGGCAGTTGCTATGGTGTTTGATGCTGCTTTTATAATCAAAGGTGACCTCTTTGTAATAGGTTGATATAGTGGTTTGCTAGGTTTCCCTTTGAATCTGAGCTTAGGAAGAATCTCCTTTTGAAAGCCTAGGCTAGTGTTATTTTTGGGCTTCAATTTCGGCTGTAGAGGTTCATGTCTTCCTTTCTTGCAAGGTCCTAGAGCACTCTGACCATCATAACCCATTCTTTGCATAATGAGAAGACCTTTTCCATACTGATATGTGGGAAGCTTAGCTTGCGGAATGTCGGTGGTGATGGGATCTTTATAGATCCATTTTGCTATGTCTTCATCTCTGGTCTCTTCTTCTTGACTCTTTCCAAGGATGAAGGGCACCAAAGTACATGCTAGTTTGACTAGTGGAGTTTGAAGTAACCGTTGAGGTTTGCCATGTGTCCTAGGAGAAGTGAGCTTTTGTCCAACACAAAAGAGTTGGCTCAAATTGTACTCCCCGGGACCTTCCTCTGCTATTTTCATCTTGAGCTTCTCTTGCTTGGGTATAGTGGTGTTTGAACTGGAAAGAGAGGCTTGACTTATGTATGATGTAGATGAGATGGCTTCTCTATTGCTGGGAACGGTAATCTCTAGTTGATGACTTATATTATGACAATATGCAAAGGGGTTTGCATCTCCCAAGATTGTGATTTCTACACCATTATGCGGGAACTTGATACACTGATGATAAGTGTATGGAACAACTTGCATGGCGTGTATCCAAGGTCTTCCTAACAAAAAATTGTATGGTAGAGGAAGGTCCAGAACTTGACAGATGATGTGTTTCACCACAAGACCCACTCGGATTGGTAGCACCACAACTCCTTTGGATGAATGTTCTGCATCATCATAGGCTTTGATTGTGATCTTCTTGTGGGGATCCACTGATTCAATTGCATATCCCAAAGCTGTAACTAATTGCAGTGTACAGATATTCAGGCCTACTCCATTGTCGATCAAGACTCACTTGATCCTATGTTGGTTGATAAACCCTTCAATATGGAGTGAGGCATTATGAGATTGCTGGAAGGATGAGTTGTCACTTTCAGAGAAAGTGAGACAAGGTGATGACCTTAGATTTCCAACCATAGCTTGGAACTGATATGTATTTAGGTTTGCAGGGACTGACGCCTCTTAGAGAGCTTGATCCAAGATTGTTTTATGGGATGGAGATAGGTGTAATGCCCTACCCTAGTCGGCCTTGTAAAACCTGTTTGACCTTGGTTGACTTCCTATGTGGCATTCTTGAATGGTTGATTAACCGTGATGTAATGTTGTAGATTAGATAATATAAATAATTATGCATACCTATTATTGTTCTTTTGCATTGATTCTTGTGTAAATGTAATTATTCCCTAATTCTTGTTATAAATCTCGAGCTAATGCCTTCATTGAATATGTATATATATGTATGCTTGCGTGACTCAATGTTGCAGGAGATTGCAGGTACTATACTGCCTAGTTGCGAGGTTCATCTCCATCAGGATTCGAAGGGTTGAGTATACCTCCTTCATCCTTAGAATTTGGATTAGGGGGTCATAAAAATCTCATCTTGCCTTAGCCATGATCAGGTGGGCATCGTGTGTGGTCCGTCGGGCTCCTTTTTCGTTTGGGTTGCCTGTCGTGTGATTGGTGGACTTTCTTGGTTTGCATGCCTTGCGTGTGGTAAATAGAGTATTCTATCGTAAGTATTTAATTTAATTTAATGTGTTTATTTATGCATTAGTAATTGAGAAATCAAAATAAATAGGTTTCTTTTAGGTGATTAATCATTAATTAAAAAGATCGCTTTAGTTATGTTGTAGCGAATTTAATTTAATGGTTAATTTTAAATAATGAATTTAATTAGTTTATGCATTTTAAAAAGGAAATATTTAAATTTATTTGAAATATAATTAATTTAACCTCTTTTGCATTTGGAAAAGAAGGGTTAATTTTACTTATTTAAGAAAATCAATTTTTATTACAAAAGCAAGTTTAATTTATAAGTAAATTTGATATAGTGTGAAAGATTGATTTTGGAAATTAATTTAATTTAAATATTTTACCCTTGTCAATATTGCGAAATATAAATGTTGGCTTAATTAATATCAAGAAAATTAAAATTAAATAAGAGAGAAGCATTTTAATTAGAAAATCAAGTTAAATTAATTGAATAGTTGAAAAGAATTATTATTTCCTTTTTTATTTAAAAAGTGCTTAAATTTTGAAATTATAAATTACATGAGGGAGATAAAAGCATTTTTGATTTTTTTTTTTAGCTAAAACAAAATAAAAAAAAATGCCCTTTTATTAAATATTTTATTATTGGAAAATATTTTTGGGGGGAAACCTAAAAAGTTTAGGTTTCATATATATTTTTCTATTTTATATTATTTGGGGGTTCAGGAAAGAAGGTGTCAGTCTGTGGGAAGAAGAAATTTTTATGCATGTTGGGGAAATAAGGATTTGGAGCTTGGAGGTTGGGCTCTGCAACAAAACTCTTCCAGGAAATGTGAATGGAAGTAGGGTTTTGATTATTTCCTTGCTTGCCAAAGAATCTTACTGTTTGGCTTTGAAAGAATAGTGCTAGTTATTGAAAAATGTTACAAATTAATTCTAGATTTATGTTGGATTTGGGGATTTAAAAACTATGCATTTTGTTTGGAAAAATTATTGATTATTTGAATGGTTATTTACAATAGATTTGTTAATTTAGTAATCCATGGGAATTCAAAATTAATATAGGATTATTTCAGCCTTTGAGTGAGCTTGTGGGATTGTTTTGTTTTATTTGTATTATTATTGTTTTAAAAAAAAATGATTTGCAAATTTAAAAATAAAAAAAATAAAAAAAATTATTAGCTACCATTGGTAGTGATTGCTACCAGTTGGTAGCAGTGCTACCAAGGGTAGCAAACTGCTACCAAATGGTAGCAGCGCTACCAAAGGTAGTAGCGCTACCATTTGGTAGCAACACTACCAATGGTAGCGTGGGCTACCAAGGGGGCCCACGTGGGTATCCACGTGGGTACCCCCCCCTTCTTTTTTTCAAATTTAGTATTTTTTTTAATATTTTTTTTGTGTTAAAAAAAATAATAATATTAATATAATATTAAATTATTAAGTGATTTTGGATGAAATTTAATTATTTAAATGCAAGTTTTGTTTTTATATATAGTTTTTTAAATAATATTTGGATTTTAGGTAATTGATATTTAGGTAATCCATACTTTAATACATGTTGTTAAATAGATATTGATTGTGCCAAACCCTGGATGATATATATTATTCATATATTAAGTATTAATTGTGGATTAATGTGGATTTTAAACAAAAGTTAATTTAGAAAATCCATAAACTAGATCGACCTTAATAGTTAAATCAATATTGTAAACGAATGCCTCTATCGGTTAAATGCCTACGCAAATTTAAATTTCTATATTCATTTTTGGTTATGTAACGATAAGAATTGATATGCTT
Source organism: Cryptomeria japonica (assembly GCF_030272615.1). Taxonomy (NCBI): domain Eukaryota; kingdom Viridiplantae; phylum Streptophyta; class Pinopsida; order Cupressales; family Cupressaceae; genus Cryptomeria; species Cryptomeria japonica. The sequence goes on from NC_081409.1 coordinate 437,763,566, forward strand.
GTTAGTACCCTATCATCTGGTGGGTCTGTGGTTGGCCATAGTGGGCCAAGTCCCTAGTTAGGGAACCGAAAGTCAAGAGACCTCTATATTGTTTTTGATGTATTCAATTGGATCCGCTTCTAAAAAGTAATCATTTATGTAATTATTGACCGAAGTGGTCGTTGTATAGTGGTTGTGTTCGCCTAAATGGTAGAGATGTAAATAACATGAACCTTATGTAATCTTAACTTAAATAATTGCCAAAGGGGTCTTGTAGTTGAGCAGACTTGGAGATGTAGCCCTCTAGGGGTGAACTCTGAGATCATACCCGTGTTATGTGATGTTTTTGTCTCTCATGTTTCATACTTAGTGCTAGCATGTATGGATGCATTTTGTAAGTGTATAATGGGGATTTAATGAAGTTAATTTTCAAATGCATGAATATAGTCATCTTGTTAAATGTAGTAATTAGGGTCATAAAAGGATTGTAAACATGATTATGGAAAGTAATTTGTTAATGTTAATGAAAAGAAGTAAGCATGGAAAGAAACTCGCTAGGTTACAATTAATGGACTAACTTGTCATAAAGCTTGTAATTTGAATGTAATGAATGGATAACAAATATTGGATTAACTGTCATAATACCTAAATTGAAATCTAATGGAAGAACCTCATTTGGGTATTTACCTTTTTATCTTAGTAAATGAACATCATCATGTTAGCTAAATTTCACTAAATTGGATGAATTCATTTAGTTATTTATGTTTTATTCTAAACAAATAATCCTCACCAAATTAGTTTTATAATTGGATGAACACAATTGGTTATCCACATTTTAACCTTAATAAATGAACATCATCATAACAGCTATATTTGAACTAAAACGAGAGAACTCATTCAGTTGTTTATATCTTAATCATAGAAAATGTATTTCTTCATATTAACTTTATTTTAACTAAAATGAGTGAACTCATTAAGTTACCTATATCTTAACCCTAATGGATGATCTTCATTTGACTATTTACATTTTATCCTCTATAAATGAACTACGATTTATTAGTTGGCTATGTTTAAACCCAAATGAAGGAACCTCATTATATTGTTTACATCTTAATCCCTAATGAATGAATTTCATCTTATTAGCCATATTTTAACTATAAAGGGTGTTCTCATTTGGTTGTTTACTTTTAAACCTAAATGAATGAACTTTGATATATTAGTTTCATTGTATCTAAAATGGATGGGCTCGCCAAGTTAACTATACTTAAACCTTAATGGGTGAATTCTTAAGTTAACTACATTTTAACTTCATTGGGTAAATCCCTCTTGTTAGCCGCTTCTACGACCATAATAGATGAACGATTCATAATCTCTATAATGTTAACTCACTGAACAAATTATACCCATGTTCCAAGTAATAACATGTAATCAAGATATCCAGTTTAATTGGATCTAATGTCATGAGTTGAGTTAGGTGTTAAGTTACGTAATCATGTTGGGAAACTCCTTAGGTTCATTCAGTCTTCCGCTGTGTTATCTAAGCATTAGATAACTCCAATGTATCTTAATGTTGTGACTTATTATTAACACTCTTATTATTATAAAAATAAAAAAATATTTTCACTCCATTTGAGTGTTTTAGCTTAATCCCTTCGGGGTTTCCTGGTGGGGCATTACAATAGGCGCAAGAGCTCTAAGATAGATATTAGTGCGGGCATTTTGTCTAATTGTTCCACAAGGTTATACTACTTTGGGATGGATGGGGTGCCTTGTGGAGCTGCTTTTATAGTGATCTTTCCACGTCATGTAACAACATTGCAAGTGAAGCTGGGATTTTTGATGGTAATAGTTTCAATCTATTCACTGGCATCATATAGGTGATTCATAGTGTAATTATACATGGCTTGCGTATAATCACTGGTATTTGTGTTTCTCCCTAAAGTGGAAGGACCCCTTTGATCTTGTGATGGAAGTGGATTTTTAAACATGAGATGATCATTGTTTGTTGTCTCTGGGTCATGTCCTTCGATTTTGATTTCACCTCGGTCAATAAGATCCTGAATAAGATCTTTCAATCTATGACAATTGCTTGTCTTATGCCCTTTCCCTTGATGGAAATCACAATGGTCAGTATCTCTCCACCATGAAGTTTTGACTTGAGGTTCATAATTTGATGTTTTGGGTAAGGTAACCAGATTTTGAGAAACCAACTGACGTAACACTGTTTCGATGGGTTCCCTAAGGGAGTGTATATTCATTTTGGTTTAAAATTTTGTTGACATTGTCTAGGTTCTTCTTGAGATGTGTTGTGGCCTTGATTTGGAGGAGCAACTGTGTTATTCTTGGGTGGGGGATTCTATCCTACAAATCAGACCATAGGTTGTGCACTTTTGATAGTTCTTGCATCCACAACCCCATTGTTGACTACATTTTTGTTTTTGTTCTAGAAGTTAGGCTTGTCACTATTGCAGCATGGGTGAGGGCCATCCTTTTTCTCATTGTATATCTTGATAAGCCCTTTTTTGATGAGAGCCCGCTCAGATTTTAAGCCTTTGGTGATCATGTCATTGAAAGAGTCTGTGTATTTGACGTCTAGGTGAAATTCCATTTCGTCATTTAAGTTGGAAATAAATATTTCCACTAGTTCTTGTTCAGGTAACTGAAGAAAACGTCTGCTAGATATTTGATGTTATCGTTGCAGAAAGACTGAAAATAGCTCACCTGGTTTTTGTTTAGTGTTACATAGATCAACCATTGTGATATCACGTTCAATGTTGTGTGAGTAATGTGCCAAGAATTTCTGGATGAGCTCTTCAAATGTCCTAATGCCACTTGGTAATCAATAATACCATGATGTGGTTGTTCCTCCTAAGCTTTGGGAAAAAAGTCGCATTAGGTATGTGTCCTCGTATGCCACTTCGAGGCAAGCTGAATGGAATTCTCTAACATGATCACGAGGATCTCCTTTTCCTCTATACTTTTTGAACTTGGGTGTTTCAAACCCTCATGGAAAAGGTGACATATGAAGATTCCTATCAAAGGGATAGGGACAAATGTCATTAAGTGAAAAATGATTGGTTTTTACACCACTATGAAGTTGTTGGGCGAGATTTTCAACTTGCTGCCGCAACATGTCTATTTCATTTGGAGGAGGAGGAGGTGGGGGATTGCCTTGATGATGGTTATATCTGATGTGATCTTGACCTCTTTCATCCTCATTACGACTTTGGCATTTTGATGCTTGTCTTAGTTGTGCAACGTCAAAGTCAGAGGGTAGTTTAGCCCCCTCTTGAGCAAGTCTTAAAAAGTGAGCATCAACATTGCTCTCGAGTATTTCATCAAAAAGTCTATTAAAGAAAGGGTTGTGTTGTGCCCTGTCTATTGTCGCAGAAGTAGGAGTACTTGGGTTGTCATCATTTACATTTCCTCCAAGAGCTTCTTGGAATTCATTGATATTTTCCTCCTCTTCCTCTTCAATTTCTTGTTGTCTAGACCTGGACCTGGTATGAGCCATTTTGTTTACAAGTTTTTGTTGAAGTTTGATGAAAATGATGATGAGTTGGTGATGAAATGAAAGATTGATGTTTGGTGAAGTGTTTTGCATATGAATTTCTAGCACTAGAGGTAAATGGTACCAAAGTTCTTCCTTGAATTGCTTGATGTGTTTGATTGACAAAGTTTAATGTGATAAGGTTTAGAGAGATCTGAGATGTGTTACAGACCCAACTACCTAGTAATGAGAGGATGCACTCATAGACTAGTTTTAACCTATGTAGAAATGCCTCTTAGGATGAGTTTATCCTAGATGTAGAGACACTCTAAAAGTGATGTGTTTGTGTTTGATTCAAGGAATATTGAAATAGAACTTAGGACAAAAACCTTTTGATGTTTTGAGAGTTGGAATGGATTTGACAAGATGTGAATGTGATAATGGATGAGATGTTTAACTTCAATAGAAACTTTGTGTTACAAAAGGAACAAATTCTTCCTCTTCTTGTTCAGTGGTTTGTGGTTCTTCCCGAGCTACGTTATATGTGATACAAATATCTGGAAAGAAAGAAGGATTGATCTTGCCTCCCTTATTTTGATGACAACTCAAAGCTCTATATTGAGTAAAAGCTCCGCAGTTTAATGATTCTTGATCAAATTCATTTGATTTCCCTTTAAGGTAAAGACGCATGTGACGTAAGAAGGTTCTATGAGAGACAAAAATTTGTCTATTAAGATAGAATAATTTCCTCCTTTTGATAAAAGCCTTTGAGCTCAATGGTCTTTTCTTCAAGTTGATGTGTTGATGAAGATTCTTCTTTCTCAAGATGTGAAGAATGGTCATATAGTTTGATACTTTGGATTCTTGCTCTTTGCTTTTGATCTTTTGTGTTTTTGAAAATGTTGGTATTGGATGAATACTTGTTTTTGATATGGGTTTATGATGTTTCTTTGACAAGAAAACAAAGCAAGCACACAAACACAAGAATGTTGCCTCAAAAGGCACAAGTAAGTATGGGTCTAGATCAACCCAATATTTTGAACTTTTTATGACCCTTTCCTTCAAATGTATTTTAGGTGTTTCCAAAGCCTGAAGTTGACTCAATTTGCAATAGTCTTGACTCAAAAATGAAAACACTTCAAATACATTTTATCCCTAAGGTCAAATGACTAGTTGCGATAATTTCAGCCCACATCTTGATATTTCTTCGACTTTGGTACTACATACCTTATGAATCCTGCCGTGGCAGGTAAGGATGTGATATACTAAGTCTTGCACGAGCATAACAAATAGATGATCCCTATGATGGGGGAGTCACCACTTTTATCGGACTACAAGTAACCTTTAAAAAAGCTATGTCTCTACTCAAGGAAATATGTATGGTGAGTATCTTGGGAGCAAAACCATCTATGCTCTTGCACTGAACTTCTCAAAAATATCCTCAATCAATAGAACGGATGGGCTACTACTTAAAGGTGTTTAGTAATTTTTGATGTTTTTGGACATAAGTTCATTCTGTAATGACTCACTTAAGAGCCTTGTAACTTGTGGTGGGGCCCATTTGTCCTTTTGGCAAGTTACACTGTAGGAACAACTATACCCAAGGCTACAACTTTCGCTCTCACCTAATTTCTATAGCAGCTCGAAGGATTTACCACGTGAGGTCATTCCCAAGAGTGATGTGTCTCTTGGTAGGCCTCTCTTAAAAAGGTAAAACTTGAGTGTTACTAACACTTTTCTCTTTCACCTAGGACCATGAAATTCAAGGGAGAGGATAGTGTGTGTTAGAAGTAGGACCACTCGACCAACGCTTTTTCACAAGTGTGCCAAACACAAAATACACTTGTTCCTTTTAACTTGTCATTGCAATGATGTTCTATCTAATTGGAGATGTTGCTCCAACAACCATGATGTTCTTTTTAATTTCAAGAGGCAATATGTTTGAGTAAACTAGAATTTGAAATCCTGGTCAACTTAATGAAAAACACATTTGCATGAAGTAAAATCGTTGTGCAAAAAATTGAGACAAGTTGATTGTTATTTTTACTTGCACAAAATCAAAGTGTTGATTGTGAATTTTTTATTTTGGATTGATGCTAGGAAATCAAATTTTGTGTTGTTGATTTTAAGCACCAAAAAGAGAATGAATCCTAACTTGCAAGAAATAAAGGTTTGTTTTGTTGATTTTAAAGCACCAAAAGAAGTGTTTTTGATTGTTAAGTACAAAAAAGAGTTAGTTTAAAACCTGTACATGAAACAAACAGTTAGAAAAATCTGAAAACATGGTGGGCTTCCACAAGCCAAAAAAAAAAAATTATCGGTTACAAGGCCTTTCTTTTACAACATTCTATTACAATAGCGCTACTCTATGTAACAACAGAAGCGCTACTTAACACAAACATGCTAAACTAAAAATTTTAAACAACAATACAAGTGCACTACAACATGGACAAAAAGCTCTAGTTAAGACTCAAAAGTGCTAATATAATGACAATAGTGCTAAATTTGAGACAATAGTGCTAAAATATCAAATTTCAATAGCGCTAAAGCGCTAACAAAAGCACCAAAGCACAACCTGTGTGTCAAGCTAAACAGTCAAAAAGTTAGTTTTGTAAAAAAAAATGTTGTTGGGTGTTGGATTCATGTTGAGTTCACCAAATGATGCTTTGTAAAATGGGGCAAGGTTAGACTAAAACCTGTGGTTGTATAACACACAAAAATACAAGAAACAGTTAGTGTTAATCAACCAAAAACAAGTCTAAGCAGGCATACCAAAAGAGACACTAAAAACAAAGTAAAGCATTTAACTATGAATATAAATGCAAGAAGACATCTCCAAATGCCTTCTACCATGCTCTTAGCTCCTTCTCCCTTGTTCCTCTCCTCTCCAAGTTCCAAATTAGTGTAGCTCTCAGCAACTTTTTGCACTATGGATGCTTATGAAGGTTCAAGATTGTAGATTATGAAAAGTATGTAAATGCAAGCTTAATAACCAAATAAAGATGAGTTATCTAAATGCTATTTGTTAATTTTAACCAAAAGAGTGAATATGAGTAAGATATGCTAAATGCTCTCTAAAATTCTCTATAACTTAGATGTATACAAGTTTTCAGGATCTGGATTATGAAGAAATGAGCTCTATTTATAGGAAAAATGGAGCAATGGATGGTTGAGATTTAGTAATCTCAACAAGGGTCAGGATTGAATGATATTCAATCCATGTGAGGGATTTCAACCCAATCCCAAGATGATAAGTGTCAATATGAGATAGTGAGAGGAGAGGGAATAAGCATTAAATACTTGACATGACCTGAGAGTTAACTTGGGAGTTAAGGTCAAGGTTGGGTTGAGTGAATAAATTCTTTATTCAAAGAATAAAGCTTTTATCCAATGGATAAACTCTTGTGCAAAGGTAAAAGGGATAACCATGGTCAAAGCAATAAATGCTTGAGGAGACACATGAGTCTGATGAGGGTTGAGTTAGGGGTTAATCATAAATGGTCATGTAAGAGCCATAAGTGGTTTGGAAGACTTTTAGAGGTTAATTTGTTGAACACACAAAGCATTTAATGCTTTTCAAAGACTTTGAAATCTTTGAGAAGTGACTCCAAGTTGCTTAGGAATGTGACAATAATTAGGGGATGGATTAGGCTAATTAGGAAGGGTTTAGAAGAATCTAGAAGGGGGTTTAGGAGTGCAAGTGGATTTGGTGGGTGAGGGAAAATAGGATTTTAATTAAAATAAAATTAATTTATTTCAACTTGTGGTTGCAACTTGCATTTGTAGGAAAATTCAAGTGGGGGGTGAATGATTGAAATAAATGTTTTATTTAATTTATTTAAAATAAATGAGGGGATTAAATTAAATAAATAAGATTTATTCATTTAATTGATTGTGAATTTGGTTTAATGAATTAATTAAAATAAATTTAATAATTTATTAAATTAATAGGAGAATGTTTGAAAATTAATTAAATATTAATTTAATTAACTAATGGCTAGTGGATTTTTAATCAAATAATTATCAAATATTCATTTAATTAAAATGGACAGATTTATGTGACTACAAATATGATCCCTTAATGATTGTAGTTATTATAAATGATAGTGCGATAAGATGAAGTGGACAATGGTTTTGACCTTAATGTTTGTAGCATTAACTTGTTGCATAGGATCAATGTTGGTGCATCTTTTATTAAGCCCAATTATCTCACTATCCATGGCTTTGATAATGTTGCTAAATCCTCACTAGGTATCATCACCTTTCATGTAAAGGTAGGTCTTGTTATTTTACCCACACCTATCCATGTCATGTCTGGAGAGTTGACATACAAATTTTTTCTAGGGAGACCTTGGATTCATAGCATGCAATTTGTTCCCTCTATATTTCATAGGCAAATTAAGTTTATTTACAACAACACAACATGTACCTTGTTAGGTGACACAACATTTCAGGCTTGTTTACAAACATCAAGTTCTAAATATTCTTCAATCAGTTCTTCCCCAACTATCTTAGATCATTCCTCTAAAGCTTCTACTCTGATTAGTGTGACCAGTTCATCAAACCAATCACCCATATCTTAATAGATTCCCAATACTTCCTCAAGTGTACCTAGGGTTCTTGAGGAAGAGTCTTCTCAGCCTGACTCTACAATTGAAAACACTTTCTCTCCTAAAAATATTCTTGCAGAAAATGATTGGGGATCCCTATATTTAAATCCTACTATCATAGGGGAATACATAATCCCCCTTAGAGAACTTGAGGTCGAAAAGAAGAAAGAAGAAGAAAAACCTAAAAACCAATCTACTTTTTTGGGCCATTAAGTAATAACTTTGTGGTGGCTTCTCATACTTCATCTCCCTTAGTTTCTAGTCTAGAGGATTTTGATTCTTCAGTTTTTGAAAATCCTCCTTCTTCTTTGGAAACGACTAACCTCTTTGGTCCTAGTTTTCACATCCTAGCTAGGTGTGGATATAATGGAAATGGATGTGGTGCTCAAGAACAAGGGATTAAGGTTCCCTTGGAAAACAACTTTCGTGATATGATATTTGCACTTGGTTATGATCCTTTCAAGCATACTAAAGCCTCTAAGAGACCATCTATTAGTGTTAATGTCATTTTTGGTTCTATCTCGCTAAAATATCTAGAATATATTGATTGTGACCCTTCTTATGTCATTTGTTTGGATCTTTTCTCTACCGATGATTCCTTAGCTAAATTCTTGGGAGCTTATGACAACCTTCCTCGTTATCACCATAACCGCAGTTTTCCCTATTGTCTAAATATGGAAGCTTACTTTGGGAAAGAAAGAAATAATGATGAGATAGTTAAATAATTTCCTGAACTAAAAGATGCTCCTTAGCAAAGAAATCTCCTAATAAATGATACCATTGATATCAAGATGGATCCTTGTGTTGAAGATAAAATCTTCAAGATAGGGAATGTCTTGACGTAGAAGAGAAAAAATGGTATGTCGAGTTGTTACATGAATTCCCTGAGATCCTTGCTTAGATATATTTTGACATGCCAAGCATAGATCCTAAGATTGTCACTCATAACATTTTCCTAATTCCTGATGCTAAACCTGTGAGGCAAAAGATTCAAAATATTAACCCTAAAGTGGCATTACTTTGTAAAGATAAAATTGAAAAACTGTTGGATGCTGGATTCATTCATCCTATCAATTATTCCCCATGGATTTGAAACATTTTAGCTATGGCTAAAGATGAAAACAAGATTAGGATGTGTACGCATTTTCATGATTTAAACAAGGCCTCTTTAAAGGATGACCTTCCTCTTCCGAATATTGATATGATAGTGGATTTGGTAGCAAGGCATGCTTTATTATCCTTTATGGATGGTTTCTCAAGATATAATCAAATCTTCATTAATCCCCAAGATCAATATAAAACTGCTTTCACCACCTCTTGGGGTACGTTTTGTTGTATTGTGATTCCTTTTGGATTGAAAAACATAGGCGCAACCTATCAACGTGCTATTACTCTCATCTTCCATGACTATATGAATAAAACCCTAGAAGATTGCATTGATGGCATCTTAGCTAAATCCATTCTTCGTACAAACCATGTTAAGATCCTTTGTCAAATATTTGAGATAAATCGTAAGTATAACATGCGTTTGAATCCCCAAAAATGTGTTTTTGGTGTGGATAGTCGAAAACTATTAGGATTCATAGTTTCACATCGTGGCGTTGAGGTGGATATGAAGAAGATAGATGTTATTGTTAAAATGTTGCCTCCTAAGAATGTCTCCCAACTAAAATGTTTGCAAGGAAAGATCTAAGCTATTCATAGGTTCGTTTCTTAACTTGCAGATCGTACCTTTCCTTTCACACAATTTCTTAAAAGAATATAAATTTCCAATGGAATGAGGATTGTTGTCATGCATTTGAAGACCTATAAACCTTTTTGGCCAATCCTCCTATTCTTCAACATGCTGATCCTACTAATCCTTTCCTTATGTACACCATTGCTTCCCCTCAAGCTCTTGCATCCCTATTGGCACAATGTGATAAGGATGGTAGAGAATAATTGGTTTATTACATAAGCTGCACTCTACTCAATTACAAAGTCTGATATTCTACAATAGAAAGACAGTGCCTCGCTTTAGTCTTTACAACCCAAAAGTTGAGGCATTATCTCTTGAATGTTGAGATCCATGTTATCATTAAATTCAATCCTCTTAAACATCTTTTCTCCAAAAAAGAACTTTCCGGATGCTTAGCTAAGTGGGTTATGATGTTGACCAAGTTTTACCTTAATTTTGTCTCACAAAAGGCAATAAAGGGTCAAATGTTGATTGACCACTTAGTTGATGCTCCTTCACCCTTCTCCCTACCTAATCCAGAGTCCTTTCTTGATGAATACATTTTTTTCACTGAGGTTGATGAGACTTGAGAATTGTACTTTGATGGCTCTCAGTATCATATAGGATTGGGGGCAGGGGTGGTCTTAACCTCTCCTAAAAATAAGCCTATTCCTTTATCATATCATCTTAATTTCTTATGTACCAACAATATTGCTGAATATGAGGCTCTTATAGCCAGAATTAAAGCAACATTGGAATTGAATGTGAAACATCTACATATTTATGGAGATTTTCAACTAATCATAAGACAAGTGACATGAGTTTATCAAGCTAATCAAGACAAATTATCACAATATAGAGATCTAGCTATATCCTTGTTGCAAAAATTTGATTCTTGTACCATGGAGCCCATTCCTCAAAAACATAATCGACATGCTAATGTGATGACATCCATTTCCTCTCTTGTGTCTCTAGAGGACCCCTTGGTAGATCTTAAATTCACTATTCACAACCTCACTAACTCGGCTATTGCTGATAATCCTATTGATATAGCATATTGTTGCATTATAGATTATGATGAATGGTACTCACATATCATGAGATATTTGAGTGATGGTACCTTTCCTGACTCTACGAATAAGAATACTAGGGCTAGGATTCACAAATTGGTTGCTAGATACATTATCCTTTCTAATGTTCTTTATAGGAGGGGTTATAATGATCTTCTCCTTCAATTCTTAAAAAATTCTGAAATCCCTATTTCTCTTCAAGAAGCACATTCAGGTGCTTGTGCGGGGAAATTTGATGTAGATCTTTAGTTCAGAGATTGCTCCAAATGGGATATTATTGGAAAACCATGGAAAAGGATTCCTTTGTGTTTGTTAAAAGATGTCATCAGTGCCAGCAACATAGTAATTTGATCCATGGCTCTGCCCAAGAACTTCGATCTCAAGTGGCCTCTTGGCCTTTTTATACATGGGGTTTGGATCTCATTGGTAAAATATCTCCTCCTTCATCTCAAGGACATACCTTCATCATAACTACCACATATTACTTTACGAAGTGGGTGGAAGCCATTCCTCTTTGATCCTCTACCACTGAAGTAATTTGTGAATTCATTTTGGAAAACATAATTTCCTGATTCGGGATACCTTCCGCCTTAGTTTCAGATAATGGAACATCATTCAAAAATAAGGATGTGAAGATGTTTCTCGAGAAATATCATATTCAACTTAAATTTTCTACACCTAGTATCCTCAATCAAATGGTCAAGCTGAGTCTTCTAATAGGATAATTGAACAAACTCTTCAAAATAGTATAGACAAGCATAGTAAGGATTGGCATACTCTATTAACCTATGCTTTGTGTGCCTATCACATGAGTGTATTTGTTGCTACGGGTTGTACTCCTTATAATATTATTTATGGTGATGATGCCATAAAGCCTTTGGAGTTAGAAATTCCTTCTTTGAGAGTTTCTCTTAGGGGTATAGTGGATGATGGTTCCTATAGAGAGAAAAGACTTCAACAACTTGAGATGCTTGATCAACGACATATAAATGCTCTCAAACATATCCAAGCATATCATAAAACTTTTCAATGAAGCTATAATGATAAAGTTATTCAATGTTCCTTCTTGGTGGGTGATTTAGTCCTTTACAAGAATCAGTGCAACGTGAATGCCTTACCTGAGGAGAAAGGAAAATTCAGCTCTAATTGGCTTGGACCATACATTGTTGTCAAGGTCTATAGATCAGATTCTTATAGGATAGTAGATGGAAGGTATGCCCCTCAAGGAACCCATAAATGCTATGCACCTTCAAAGATATTATGTCTAGTTCTCTCTCTCTCTCTCTCTCTCTCTCTCTCTCTCTCTCTCTCTCTCTCTCTCTCTCTTGCTAGTCTTCTTTCTATCATTTCTCTATATCCTTTTCATCAAAATTAGGTAATATGTTAGCATGTCTTCATTAAAGTATGTAGGATTAAATAATATTATATTATTTTTTCTACATTGCTTCATTCTTAACAAGCATGTTTCATTACTTTATTGTTTGTCTTGGATTCTTTTATGTAAATTGTAATAGATTTACATTTCATATGTGCTAGCATGTTATAGAATTTATTCTGTGTTAAGTAGAATTATATCATGTTGTGTTTAATTAGAGTTAATTAAATCACATTTTTCATATAGTTCTTAGGCTTAATATAGTCTTCTTTTACATCGTCAAAGTAGCATTTAATTAAATACTTAGTTATATAATTAAATCACACATGTATCAATTTAATCATGAGGTATTGAGAAATCCATCACATGGAAATTAAAATTAGACATACATGTTCTTCACTCAATATGTTACTTCTAATCTAAGCAATGCATATATTTTTTAAGCATTAAAATAACATATCCATGAGTATCATAATATATACATCAATACATCAAGATCATCTCCTATCCCTATGACTAGTAGTCGGAGGATGGTGACTAGATTCCCCCTCCTGATCTAGTCGTGGGGGTGGCCCCATGGGGGTGTATCATGATATGGATCGCGAGTGACTCCACAAGGATCTCTTGCGATCCCTCTCCATCATAAACCCATGGTATGTGGCTGCCTCTATCTGTGATGCTACTAGGTCATGCTCTGTCTATCATAATCTTTCCTATAGGACCTCCATCTCCATCCGAATAGGGTATAAAAGGTCCTCATGTCATCTTGCACTCCTCTGGTATCTGTGTGATATTTGTGAGGAACTAAGAATGTGCACAGTCACAATAAGGTCTGTCACTGCATTCTTAATAGGAGAACGCCACTGTTGGACCTACCTTCATCACAAATAAAACATTCGCTATGCAACAATGTCATAAATCCAAGCTTAGAGAGGAAATACTCTCCTAGCAAGGGTAAGATAGTTGAAAAGAGATATCTTGAAGTAAGTGTAAGGTTTATCCTTGGAGGAGAAGAAATATTTTTTCAAAAGACATCTACCCCCAAGAGGAGTTGTCTTAGACAAATATAACATCTTCTAGAACAAGAAAATGATAGAACAAGAATGTAATCAAGGACTAATACCAAGTGTAAAAGAGGTTGTAGTCAAGGACTAATACCTCTTATATAAGAGAGAATCCTTGAGTGAACAACCAACAACTATGCACAATGAATGGCATCTAGTAATATAACTCACATCATCCACTGAATAGAGAAAAGTGGTGTAGACGTCTAAAAATGGTCAACGCTTGTGGAGTCATACTTTAACATTTGCGCATTGCCTTATTTTAGGGTTCTTGCATCTCATTAACATTTCTTCTCTGTTCCGCACTTGGTCTTTATCATTTGCAAGCATAAAGTCCTTCTTCTGCATTCCTCACTTTTCTCACTTTTGAATTAGGTCTTGTCGATAGCAATCTTCAGTCATGATTTTGGTCGATCTTATCCTGTCGCATCATGGTGCGTGCTCATTTATCATCATTTTGGACATTTTCAATCCTAATCGATGATAGAATTAGGGTTTTTGTCCTCTTGTCAATCTCATCATTTTGCAATCGATTCATCATCGATCCTTGTCCTTGTCAATCTTGTCATTTTGTGATCGATTCATCATTGATCCTTGTCCTTGCCAATTTTGTCATTTTGCAATCGATTCATCATCGATCCTTGTCCTTTTCAATCATGTCAATTTGGATCAATTAGTCATTGTTCCTCGTCAATTGGCGATTATCAATTTGATCTCCTTGTCAATCTTGGTCAATTTGTCATTGATTTTTGTCAACCAATCTCAATCATTTATCAACATTGATCCTTTGTTAATCAGAATCATGATCGTACCTACATCAATTTCTTGTGGTCTTGACCTAATTCCTTGTCCTATTATTTCTAGGGTTTTATGATTTGTTCATTTAATCCTTTTCTTCTTCTTTGTGGGTTAAATAAATCTATTTATTTAGTCCTAGGTCTCTTTCATGAATTAATTAATGGATGAAAACCTATTAATTAATTCACCTAATTTCTATTTCATCTTTTTCCTCAATTTTCTAATTTGCTAATTTCTCCTAATTCCTAATTTCTATTTCTACTTCAATCTTGTCATAATTTGTCATACATCTTGCATAGCAACTTGCCATAATTTGTGCATAATTTGTCATACACCTTGCATAGAAATTGTCATACATTTGTCATAATGTTGCCATTCTTGATTTGAATTTCCTTTCAAATCTCTTCATGATAATCTTGTCCTCTCTCCAATTTGTCTATAAATTGGATGATTTTCTTCAATCAATGGATCAATCAATCACATTTTCGAGTAACCTTATGCTACAAATTTCATCTCTCAACAACTTGCTTTATACTTGCATTTTGCACTTGTAGGTGAGATTAACATCAAATTTGAAGGTGAAAGAAGAACAATGGAGCCACATGAAGGAGATATCTGCATCGGTTTGCTTCAATTTCATTCAATTTGAATATCTTGTCTTTATGTCTTCATTGATTGGATTAGGATTGCTTTCATTGCAGTTTTAGGTTTTGTGATTATCCTAATTGCTATTTGTTTTGATGCTTCTCAATTTCCTGATCTACATTTTGGTGAACCCGATGTGAACTAACCCCTTAACCATGTTTTGAGTTCTTTTTGAGCTATTTGCAGGTGAAAAACTCAAGAAACAGGGCGACTCAAAGCTTTCTGGACACTTCTACGCTTGTGTTGAGGCATTCTGTGCCTGTGTTGATGGGTTCTATGCCTGTGTAGATGGATTCTGCGCCTATGTTGATGGGTTATGCACCTGTGTAGATGGATTTTGTGCCTATGTTGATGGGTTTTGCACCTGTGTTGATGGGTTTTGTGCCTGTGTTGAGTCATTCTGTGCTTGTGTAAGGCCAAAAATAGAGGTAAAATCAGTTGTTTTTATTTGCAAATTTGTTTGTTTTCATTCTATTTTATGCATTCTGGTTTTTCTTTGGTGCTAATTCTCTATGCAGCATCTTGGCGTTACGTGTGATGAAGACTAAAAATGCAACTACTAACGAATCTTATGCTGTACGTGGTCAAAGACTCTCATTAAAACATCTTGCTTCTGATTTTTAAAGTAGTTGCACATTTCATTTCTCAAAGGTTAATGAACACCATGCATGCTTTGTCTGTTTTTAATTTGATTGCATGTTTTAACCCTTAGAACTGGGCCTGCCTCCCGATTTCCCTGGCACTTTGCATAGGCATTGGTGAGAGGGAATGACCCAAAGTGGTGATGGGCTAATTGTGATATGTGCATGCCGAAGACACCTCTCATGTACTCCTCAGTTAGAGATAGCAAGTTCTTGGGAAGTGATGCCCCTTGATCTCAAAGCTTGGTATTCCCAAGAAGTGAGTGCACTGTAAGGGGGAGCCAGTGCTACCAAGTGTCTAGCTATCCGACTAAGTGTTGTATTTTATGGTTAGAGGATTCAATAGATATAGCCCTTGCTAGCCATAGGATTTGTTGTCAATGTGCTTGATTGTCTTGAGTCAAAGTCCAACAAACATTTTGTCTTCCATGACTGTCAAAAGTTAAATCAAGAACAAACTTTCAAAAGTGCTCATAATCAACTTGGGTTTTCAAAATCAACAACCTTCAATTCAAAACAAAATCCAAACAAAAGTCCAAATTTGTCCAAGTATTCATCCAACATTTTAACATGGCTTGTCAAAACATTGAATACCTTTGTTTCAAAATTCATGTCACTCTAGGCTAGGTTTTGCATAGTCCAACTTAGGTCCTAGGACATATTGTCATCTCCCTTCATTTTAGTCCTTTTCATTGCAAGCATTCTCATTTTGCACTTAGGTTCAAAATAATTTCCCTAAGTTTGCATTTCATTGTCATATCCAAGCTACATTTCCATTTAGATGACATTTGTGCATTATCCTTGTCATGCTAAAATTAGGTCTTGCCTAGGTTGCATTTTGCATATTTCAAGTCATTGGTCTTTGCATATCCTTATCACTGTATTGTCATCTTGTCTTGGCTTCATCTTGTCATATCTTATCCTTAGATCATTTTCATGTCATATCCTAAGTCATTGTCATAATCATTGCCTTCTTGCATTTAGTCTCAAAAATTTGGTTTGTCAAACTTAAAAAATCAAAACTTTGGATGATACCCTAAGTTGTTGTTAGGGAGTCTTGACCTTGTCTAAATTTTGTCCTTTCATTAATATCATTTTTGTCAAACCTAGCTTAGTATCCAAGCATATAGGTGAGACATTGTCAATTTGTCCTATTGTCATTTGGTCCTTTTTTCCTTTAAGGTCTTGGCTTCATTTCAACTTCCCAAGGTTGTGTCTTTAGCTTTGCATTTCAAAAAGTTTGTCTCCAAAAATTCAAAAAGTCCAAAAAAATTTAGTTGCATTGTCATCCTTTTAGGTTGCATTTGTTAATCCCATTAGTTGCATTGCATAGTGACATGTTTGTTGAAATGAGGTCTCAACCTTCTTATGAAGCCATGTCATCACAATTGAGAAATCAATCATGTCAATCCAATCTCTACATGTCTTAGAACTTGGATCAAACTTATCATGATGATGTAAATGTCCAAATACAAAAACTAGAGGGAGAAACTAGCTCAAGAAAAGGAGATTTTGGAACAAAAAGTGAAAAAAATTGAGAAAAATAGATCACAAATGTCCAAAATGTTTCAAAAATTTCCAAGTCGAAATCCAAATATTGAGCCAATTGATGTAAGATCTCTTATTAAATGATCAAACATACTAGATCTCCTCTCACAAATAGAGATGATGAAACAATTTCAAGAAAAGAGACAACAACATTATGTGCCTCCACAACAAGAACAAGAAGGTGTTTACTATCAATCAGATTTTCCACCATCACAACCAATTGCTCAACAGTTCCAACATTTCCAACAGACACAACCAATGGTCTAACATATACAACCAATACAACCAATGGTCCAATTTCAACAATATGTCCTGTTATCCTTGATTTAAATTGGGCTTTTCTTTTCCTATGATTGGTTATGGTTTGTTGAATTTTGAATAGGGTGTAGTTCCAAATGCTTAAGCTTTGTTCTAGACCTCAAGGGTTTAAGGGTTTTTGATTTTAGATCCTCTTGTGTTCATTTTAAACCCTCTGGTTTCTAATCTTTCGTTACTTTATTCACTTAAGTAATGGGTCATGGGGTCATAGGAAGTGTCCCCCCTTGTTGCTTGCCTAGGCGGTTATGTTAATTAATCAAAAAATGTATGCCTTGTATGTTTTTCTTCTAAAGTTGTCAGGCCCAGTAACTAGTGTGCATCTCGCGGATGGATCCACAGCTCGCATTATTTTGCTAGGCGAAGTTGTGCGTAGTTTAAAACCAACAAAGTTGCAAAAACCACATGGCATGCCACATAGACAGTCCAACTGGTTGTTGACAGCGAGTAAAATGGTGGCACATGGCATAAGTCACAACAGTCAGCGGGTTAGGATTAAAGGCTAAAAGGCGGGCCCCAGAGGTGAGTCAGGTTGCAGGTGGAGATTACTTGGCTGGTATAGCTATTAAGAAGAAAGTGGGGCCCCGTGGTTTCCTTTTGGCGTATAACAGAGTGACAAGTCAGCTCCGAAAGTGACTGGGTGCCAAGTGTTCATAATGAGTCAGCGGGCCCAGTCCTCTTGAGAGCCTTTTCAGAGGATTAAAAACTGATCAACTTAAGAGATGATCTGACGGCCCGCGCTATTTTGCAAGGGTAAGATGCACATTCTTTATACCCCACGAAATAGCAAGAGTGAAGGAGAGCCGTCCACGTGTCATGATGATGACCTGGAGGATATAGCTGTTAAGAAGAAAGTGGGGCCCCGTGGTTTCCTTTTGGCGTATAACAGAGTGACAAGTCAGCTCCGAAAGTGACTGGGTGCCAGGTGTTCACAATGAGTCAGCGGGCCCACCCCTCCTGAGAGCCTTTTCAGAGGATTAAAAGCCGATCAGCTTAAGAGATGATCTGACGACCTACGCTATTTCGCAAGGGTAAGATGCATGTTCTTTATACCCCACAAAATAGCAAGAGTGAACGCGAGCCGTCCACATGTCATGATGACACGTGGTCTAAGAAGAAAGTGTGGCCCAGCCAAGGTGGAACCGGTGGTATGAAAGAAAGACACGCGGCCAGTATCAAGTGGAATGCGAAGGGAATTTTAAGGCCAATGGTTGGACGCCATGTGCTATCATGTAGCCAATAGAAAAGTGGGACCCAAAGAAAAGCCAAAGCTATCAGTTAATCTAACGCTTGATCAAGTTTCTTTTGATCGAATGGTTGGCGTTATTTCGCAAGACCAAGCTGCCCGATAGTTATGCTTCGCGGAGTTGCGAAAGAGAAAAATGAAACACTTGCAGGAATGTTGTGACCCGTTGGAGCGAAAAATACGAATTCTCGTAGGAATTCAATTTTGAAGGGACGGTCAAAGCATGCGGAATCAATGTTATAGTTAAGGCCCTGAGTACAAATATTTGATTTCCTGACAATCGGGTGAAGATATCTTTTAAAGGATTTTGCAGAAGAGCAGATGCAGAGTTATTTTCCTCAGATACAAAGCAAGACGATTCAGTTGCAGAGCAAATTCCTTCAAGCAAAGAATAGGTTCTCTCATATTTTTGTGTAGCAATTCTTGTGTAGTGTTCTAAATAAGATAATTGATTCATCGCAGAATTGTTTAAGAGTGGCATTCATTTCTTGCATTTTCAAAATGGCTCCTAAAAGAGAATTTTCTGGCAAAGTTAACTATTTAGAAAGGAGTTTGTGTGATGATTTTTTAGAATAGTTGACATTGTCAACTAATCAGGCATCAAAGGCAAAACAGTTAGTGCCCAAGTTTCCCCGTCTAAAGATATGAGAAGGGTTATATGACAAGGGTAATTGGTTGAGAGACCCACAGGTTGGACTGTCTGGGTTGGGGTTGTTTAAAGTTGGATTCGGAATGAGAAATTCTCCTACCCTGCAAAACAGTATCTGGGAATTAGATGTTGGGAAATTAGTAGTCCCAGGGGTATTCATGGACATAGATTTGCTAACCCAAATTGCATTCAACTATGATCTAGTCACAAGAAGAATTCGAGATGTAAATGGGAAAACCCTTATTGAAATTAATGCTTAAGAGTTTAGGACAGCATTTGGGCTTAATTTGTTTACAAACTTTCTAGAACCTATAAACTTCACATCATTAGCCCAAATTTATGGTGCACAGAGGAGTCATCTCAGGAATGGGCCTCTCAAGGAATTTTTTGTGAAAATAGGAGGGTTAACAGTTGTAGGACCCAACACACAAGAGCCCTTCTCATTAAGTATGTTCACCCTGAGGGCTAAAGGAATGTATTGGGCACTTTGCCAAGTTTTTAGAGAAGATGTTGAAGCAAATATGCCGAATCATTACTTGTTAATGATTGCCCAGGTTCTGAATCCTTCTCTTGCAATCACATTTGATTATGCCTCTTTTATTGCTGATGCTATCCATGGAGGGTTGATAGGAATCAAGAATGGAAAGGTGGATAGGCCTTTCAGATGGTACTCACTTCTAATGCATCTTTTTCTCTTCAAAGGTGGTGATTACTTTTCCAGTGGACTATACCTGGTTAAGGAGAAGGGAGGAGCAAAAAAATTTCAGTACAATTATGGAGTACTGTGTTGTCATGGGATAGAGAGGATGCCAGTTTGTTGAAGTTTTATAAATATTTTGCATCCAAAATAAGGACTCTCCTCTACTCTGATAACCCAAGAATCCCCAAGGTTCTTCTGGAATTCGTAAGACCAAAAGAATTCGCAGAGAATATAAAAATTGTTCATAACTGGGGTGACATTTATTTATATCCAGTCTCCACAGTTTTCAGAGTTTTTGGTTTCAGGGGCACCCCATTTTTGTTACCTTACCAGGTCCCTCTCAAAGTGGGAATCACGGAGATCCTTAGACAAATTGGTGGCTTACAAGAGGCAGAGTTGACAGGCAGAGGTAAAGGGACTATTTTCCCTGCAGCTACCATAGCCCACCAATTTGTAATAACAAAGGGAGGCTGGAATTGCTTTGAGCATTTCCTCAAGCCTTATCATTTGTCCACTACAGTGTCCAGGTGTGCTGATCTAGAAAACTTCTTCAATGGTATGTTTAGGAAGAAGGTAGCATGCAAAGGTAGGCCTCATCAATTCCAGTTTCCTGAAGACCTCATCAGAAATGAGTTTGATCTAGATGAGCAGGAGCTAAGGAAAGAAAAGTGGGTGGCTTATAAAAAAGCCTTGGATTTTGTGCATCAGTTTGATGCTAGCTATGACCCATTGTTTAGCTTTTTCCCACTGGAAGAGAAAATAAAGTTTTTGATTGTTTTCTTTGAAGATGTGATGCAGACACTGAAGGAGAAGAGGGAAGCTGTAATTAAGAGCAACCCTAAGAAGGCAAGAATGATCCTTAGTAGGTCAACTTCCAGCAAGGCAATCCCTCCTGGTGATTACACACTACATAAGAAATCAGGTTATAGTGTGCTGGTGCCTACAACAGGGGAGCCCTCTACCTCCAAAGGAAAGAGGAAGATACAAGATATCATTGACATCCAAGAGAGCCCAAAGAAGCAAAGGGTGGGAAAAGAAGTGCAGTCAGATACACCTTTGTATTCTCCATCCCAATCCCCTATCCATATAGGAAATGAGCAAGCAGCAGCTGAGCACCTCTTATAGTTGGGTAGTCTAGGGGAAATCGCATACACTTATGATGAAGTGGAGGAAGGGATGCCAAAAGAACCCATTGCTACTGAAATGGATATCACCTCCACTAAACTTAAAGGCCAGGAGTGGGATCCTGAGATAAAGCAGGCAAGTAGTGCCTTTCTAGCTAATAACAATTTTGTCACATCAGAAGGATTTATGCCGTTTATATGGAAACAACACATAGATATATATATAATGCTAGATGTGAAACAAGAAAGGCTGAGCAACCCAATAAAGATCCAGCGCTGGTGGAAGAGGAAATAAAGCAAGAGATGATGGAATAATTCAAAACCATCACCCCTAAGCAGGGAAGAGACATGGTAGCACAAGCTGGAGTGCTTATATTACCCGAATGGGATATTGCAGATGCCCTGGTACTAGATGCAGTAAGAAAAGAGACTAAACCTATGGAAGGGGTTACTTTCAATAAGGACAATGCTACACTTGTCATGTGGTCTCTCAAGAGAAATGAGAGTAAGAAAAGCAAAGACACCCTGGGGTCACGTTACCTCGGTGGAATGATGGTGAAGAGAGTGCAGAGTATAGGGGTAATAGAGGCTGCTAGCACTGTGTTGGAGACTACAAAATTCAGTGTTGCAGTAGCAGAGAAGGAAGCCAAAGAGAAAGAGGCCCTCCAAATCAAGTTGGAAACAGTTCTAAAGGCCTATAACAGTGCCAAGGAGGAGGTAAGAGGTAAGGATAGCATCATTGCCAAACTGCAGAGCCAGTTGACTGGACAATACCATCAAGGTGAGTCTTCAACACTGATGATCTCCTCTTCTCCTGCAAGACCTCCACCTACTAGCCCTATTATTGAGTTTCCACTATCTCCAGCACCCTCCAGCTCTCAAATGGTTGAAATTACTCCTCAAGAATTGGAAAACTTGAAACAGGCTCAGGCCTTATACGCAAAGAAGTATGAGGAGAGAGTAAGGGCTACAATTTCCAGTTTTGCAGATACAATAAATGCGTCATCGCTCTACAACAATGTAGGTAAAATTATGGAAATATGGAATTATCTCAGGAGAGACAAGGCCATTTTGACGCCTATTTTTGACAGATGGAGACCTAGGGAGCAAGATTTAGAGTTTATGTGTGTATCCTGCGATGAAGCAAGGGACACTCCCATCATTAAATCCACTTATGATGTCGCTAAAATCTTAATACAATTAGCAGCAGAGGTGGATAATGTGGATAGGAAGGTCAATTTGTGCAAGAAGGAATACACTGACCAAGTTTTTGAGTTGCTCCCAGGAGTTTTTGCTAGCTCGGATCAATTAAAAGACAAACAAATGTGGCTTAAGGAGATAGAAGCTAAATTGTCTGCAAGAGTTAAAGGAATTATTGATCTTGATAATGCTTCTTTCTTTGTTTTGACAATACAAGAGATAGAGAAAATTAAGTCACATTATGCTTTTCTCAATTCAAAAGTCAACAAAATGAGAAATTCTTGGAAAAGGTTGACTAAGACTAAAGATAAAGCGATTAATTTCTCTTGGCCGACAGAAGAAGTGTATAATGAGTGGACAATTAAATATGCCACCCATGATCCGGAACAGTTGGAGAGCGCCCCTGAAAAGATAGAAGAGGTTGCAACCGAACAACCTATTGAAGAAACTGCAGAGGCTGAAAAGAGTTTGTAACTATTTTTGTGAAAAGTTTGTAACCTCTTTACTCTGAAAGAAATGATTGTAACAAACTCTCCTTGAGAAGTCCGAAGCTTTGTGCATCCATGTTTTTATAAAAGGATACCAGGACTAGAGGAAAAGAGATCGCAAAAATTGTAAGAAAACGCTACAGAAATTTATCTGAACTTTTCTAGGTCTAATGGAGAATACTCAAAATTTCTTGTAATATTTCTTGAACTAAATATCAATATACAGACCATCGGTTTTGAGTAAATATTTGTGTTGTCTTCGAGTGTATTTACAAATTTGTTTACTGCTTTCATTCTAAATAATCCAAGATTGTTTTGTTTGAATGGAATTGCAAAGCAATTTTAGTTGAAGTGTTCATTAGCTTTTCTCTTTAGGAGAGAAATTAAAGAGGCGGGGATCACTCGTACCAGTAAGCTCTTTGGAAGGAACTTTTAATTTTGATGACCATAGCTTGGTTTGGAATGCTTGAATTCTTGTAGGTGTCAGGCATATACAAGGATTAATAGAAACCAAGCCGACGGGAAGCGTAAAGATGTTTTGTTTGAGGAGTCTTATTTGAGTTTAGATGACTCTATGACCTTGGATAAGGCACTGGTATTAATTGAAGTTGTTTATTGCATGCTTTGTTGATAAAAATGCTAAACTTAAGTACAATTTCCATTCTTTGTTTTCAGTTGATTTCAAGGTGAATAGATCCACTAGTTTTCTAGACTAGGTTGTTGTGGGTTTATGTTTGAAAGCATGAATTTAATTCACAAAGGTATACCCACCTAGGCTCTGAGTAAGCCCAAAGTGTAGAAGGTCTAATCAAACCTTGTCATATGTTGTCTTGAGAATTTCCTTATCTTTGATGTCTCTTCTGCACCAAGCTTTAAACCATATTATTTTAAGGATGTTAAAGGGAAATCAGATTTTGAAGACAACAAAAGTGGCGACTCTGCTGGGGAGAGTTACAATAAAGATATAAGCATAAGATCTATGTTGAGGCTTGTAAAGAAAATTATTGTGTGTTTGTGGATAAGATTTCTTGTTTTCATTATTCCCATAGTTTTGTGGGTGGCGACTTTGTTACTTTGAACCAGTCCTTGTGAGATACAAATCTTTCTGAAAGGAAGACAAGCAAGATGCAAGGAGCAAAAAACACAAGATCATTCATGAAGAAACATCCTCATGAAACTTTGCAAGAAGGTCTGCCAGAACAGTCACGGAGAGGCCAGAAGAGATCTGTGTTGCATGAGCCATCAAATGCTGCTTGGGTGCAGAAAAACAATACTACTGGTAAGATGCTTGACCAACCTATTTATGCAAAGTCGAATTCATCTTCCAGAGATTCAGAGCATGATATCTTAGGTTTTCATTCGGGATTGTTTGGAAATATTGATGATGCACCTATTTTAAATCAAGATCTATCTCATGCTAGTGTTTCTGCAAAAGATAGAACCAGTTCAAATGCAATTAGGCACTCTGTTCCTAGGACAATTGATGGGAACATTAGTCTGACTGACATAGATCAAGTTAATGCATCAGACTCTGAAGAAAACTTCCCTGATGAGGATAAAGTCTCTCAAGAGATTGAAGATTTAAATAAAAGAGTCCATCATTTAATCTCCCTAAGAGCCCAAAAGGAGGCAAATAAGGAGAAGGAAGTTAAAGCCAAATTAATGGAAAGAGATAGGCTTCTTAGATAGATAGCTGATCTTGAAATGCTTGCTAAGGAAAAAGAAAAAAGTGATGAGGAAAGCCCTGTGATTAGGGAAATCCTAATCCCTAAAACTAGACAAGCTTGTAAATCAGTAGCCCAGCCAATTAGAGAAGTATTAAATGACTCCCAGCCTCCTAAAGCCAATTTAGATAAAGGAAAATAGAAATGGGTAGATGATGGAATAGAATCTAAAACTACAGAAGAGATCTCTCATAGGATTCTAGTACATGAGAGAGAGATGGAAAGGATGAGGAAGGAAAAGGAAGATCTCCAAATGGAACTGGAAAAAGTTGAGTTAAAAGCAGTGAATCAAGAAGTAAAAAGAAAGATTAACTACTTAAAGGCTCCCCCTATTACATTCCCATCAGAAGATCTTAGCAAGCCTAATCCCCAACACATTTCATTTCCTCAGGTTAATGCTCAACCTGCAGTACAGGCCAATATTGCCTCAATAAGCCAACTACCTGTGAATAAATAGTACACCTTAGCACCTCAATGTCCAATCCCAAAAGCTAGAATGACCATGGGAAATAATAGTGCTATTACCCCTTTTCAAAGAAGGCCCATCAATCTGGAACAATATAGACAATTGTTCTTTGATGGGATCCCAGGATATCCAAATCATGTTCCCACTGAGCTAAGAGACAGACTCCATAAATTTGCTGGGAACAATGCAATTAGTGCTAAGGAACATCTGAAATCTTTTGGGGATTTAATAAATGATTATGAGATAGCAGATGAAGATGTTATTATGAAACTATTTGTTCAATCCCTGGTTGATGATGCAAGAGATTGGTACAGTGGTCTTCCAGTAAATAGCATAGGTTCATGGGAAGATTTTAAAAATTGCTTTCAAGAGCAGTATGGTGACAAGACTAATGTGAGTTTCATGCTAAATGAGTTCAACAACATTAGAAAATCTGAAAATGAAATGGTCACTGATTTCAATGTCAGATTCCAGAAAGCTATGCACAGATTGTATCAGGTGATGAGGCTAGATGACAACATGTGTCTTAATACATATTACAATGCATTTGATTCCAAGATGGCCTATATCTTAAGAGATAAAAACCCCCATAATTTGAGAGATGCTTTTAGAATTGCCATAAATGTAGAGAGTAACAGAAAAGCATCTGGAAAATTAGGAAGAAGGACAGATGGTAGATTATGGAAAGAAACCAAACAACAACCTAATAAAGTTGCTAAAGAGGATGATAAAATAGAGAAATTGGTTACTTCTATGAAAGATCTGACTGCTAAGGTTAACAAAAATGATAAACCTCATTATAATTGGCAAGATAGACCCCCTAGATTACATGATATGCCCTATAATACCAATTGGAAGGATGGTAAACCCCCAATTGAGAAGCCCAAAATTACCCAAAGTCAAGACACACCGGATCCCTAGAAAGGGAAAACTTTTCACAATATAAAAAATACTCCTTGGTGTATTGCTTGTCATGGACCACATTCCCCTCATCAGTGTGCAGTGGCTCAAGCTCTGGAAGAATCTATGAGACCAGAAGCAGAGCCTAACATTAATATGTTTGAAACCACCATAGAAAGTGATGAGGAATCTGTACAAAGTGAATACAGTGATGTGCTGGATAATGAAAAGTTAGTGTAAGGACAGTTAGCCTTAGGTTGGCATCCTACATTGAATGTGGTAACAATTGAAGATGAAGAGGTTCATCTTAGAAGGCCCAATGAGGAAGAAATTAGAAATCTCACTAAGGCTGCAATTGCGAAAGCAAAACATAACTATAATCTGAGAAGCACCAAGAGAGACACTGATCAAGGTGAGCCAAGTTCTATGTTTGTAAAAGAAGTCACAAAAAGGGGGGCATCAAGCAGTGTTACTACTTTTCCTAAGGTCAGTTAAGAAAAAGAGGAACAAGTTAAAGATGTACCTAAAGGCATACATGATAAAAATGTTGATGATGTACAAGGAGCAGAGACAGTGAAAAGGGCAAGTCAATTCAAAATAGAAAAAGTTAGGGTTAATACTGAAAAATGCAATAATCCTACATTTGATATGGCCCAAGCTTTAACTCAAATGAAAGTCACTGTTCCATTAGTAGAATTGCTAAAGATTAAAGAACATAAGGATGCAGCTTTGTCTTTATTCTCTAGTATATCTGATAGTGACATAGTACTACCCACTGGTTTAGCTAAAGTTGGAAAGGATCAAGAGTTCCAAACCCCAGAGGTTTATGTTGAAATCACTATCACTCAGGAGCCTTCTCAGGTAGATCCCTTCTATGTTACTTTGTTAGTCAATAACCGATTGATTAAAAACTGCATGATAGATTCAGGAGCTGTTGCTAATGTAATGCCCTATGGTGTTATGAAAGAATTAAGGTTATCAGTAACCACTGTGTATGGGAAATGCTATGCCATGGATAACAGAGAAGTACCTGTGATAGGTACGATGAAAGATGAAGTAAAAATAGCAACATTTCCTGAAGCCACTTACAAAATGGATGTTATTGTTACTGACACTAAACCCCACTATGGCATGTTACTTTCCAGACAATGGGCAGCAGCAGTAGGGGGAAATGTCCAACTGGATTTATCTTATGCCACTATTCCTATTGGTGGTAATCAGGTCAAATTATACAGAGAGCCACGAGCTCCTAGGGTAATTGAAAATGTAGACCCTAGTATGCTTAATTGTATGATTGATGTAGATTTAGATAATTTTAGACTTCAACCAATTTCGCCTCAATTGAAGAATATTGACCCTATTGTAGTCGAGCTACAAGCACAGTAGTATGGGTTGTGGCAAATGTATTTTGATGGAGCTTGCTCCAAAGAAGGATCTAGAGCAGGGGTTCTTTTTGTGTCCCCGTCAGGTATAACTTTTAAATACTCATTTTTATGGACATTCTAGTGCACAAATAATACTGCAGAGTATGAAGCCCTGTTACTAGGACTTGAGATTGCAAAAAGGCATGGAATCCAATTGTTGAAAGTAATGGGGGATTCAGAATTGGTTGTTTCTCAGGTGAGATCTAAATATGCATCCAAAAATGATAGATTGAAGTAGTATAAGCATGCTGTTTGGGATGTTATTGAGCATTTTGACGCATTTTCTATTAATTGGATAGAGCGAGCAAAAAATATTATGGCAGATTTCCTAGCTAATGTTGCTTTGAAAAATGATGATGCAATGCTAACCGGTATTTCCACTACGGAAATAAAATCTAGGCCTGCTATTCCTGATAATGTGTACAATTGGCAAGTTTTTGCTGATGATGAAGACATTCTCAGGTTTATCCAATGTGTTGATGATTATGATGGACAAAAGATTGATTGTAATGCATTGGTGGAAGTGGTAGACAATAGAGAGACAGTGTTTGGAAATGATGTTGTCCAGTTGGAAACAAATGAAATACCTAAAGGGCTGGTAGAGCTGGAGAGCATGTTTAGTTATAATGATAGTCATTTACATCAGCAGTCTACCACCAAGTTGGAAGAGTTAAAGGAGGTAAACCTGGGGACAGAATCATCCCCTAAGTTGGTATATATTGGAAAGAAATTACCCCCTCATGTCAGGACTAACCTTATTAATTTATTGAAAAGGTATAAGCATGTCTTTGCTTGGTCTTATGAAGACCTAAAGGCATATAGACAAGATCTTTTTCAGCATGAAGTTCCTTTACTTCCAGATGCTAAGCCTTTCAGATAGAAACAGAGGCCTATCAATCCCTTGTTAGAAACTAAAATGCAACAAGAGTTGACCAAACTGAGAGAAGGGGGGATTATCAAACCAATAAGGCATTCTTCATGGGTCTCCAATTTGGTCCCAGTAAGGAAGAAGAATGGAGACATCAGACTGTGTGAAGATTTTAGGAATCTAAATGTTGCTTCCTTGAAAGATAATTACTCATCCCCAAATATGGAAGCCATGCTACAAAGAGTGATGGGATGTGATCTTTTATCCATGATGGATGGTTTCTCAGGATATAATCAAGTGTTGGTAAAGGAGTCTGAACAGTTTAAAACAACTTTCACTACTCCATGGGGAACTTATGTATATTTGAGAATGCCATTTGGACTAAAAAATGTAGGAGCTACATTTCAAAGAGCTATGGATGTAGCTTTCAAAGAATTCATAAACATCATCATGGTGGTGTATCAAGATGATCTAACTTGTTTCTCTAAAAGGGCTGATGATCATTGTGGACATCTAGAGAAGGTGTTCAATAAAGCCTTGGAATTTGGTGTATCACTGAACCCCAAGAAATGTCATTTTGGGGTCATTGAAGGAAAGTTATTGGGACACATAGTTTCTAAGGAGGGGTTAAGAATAGACCCTGAGAGAATTGAAGCAATCAATAGGGTGTCTGAACCTAAAAATGTGAAAGGTATCCAATCCTTTTTAGGTAAAGTAAATTTTGTCAGGGGATTCATTGCAAACTTCACAGAGATAGTGAAGCCTATTGTCAAATTGCTTAAGAAAGACACAAAGTTTCATTGGGATCAAGAAGCTTCAGAAGCTTTTGTTGAGATTAAGAAGGAAATCTAGGAGGCACCAGTGTTAAAATCCCCTGATTATAGTAAGCCTTTTTCTCTGTTTCTTTTGCTTCATATCATATGGTGGCTGCAGTATTACTACAAAAGGACAATGAAGGATATGAACATCCCATAGCCTTCTACAGTAAATCTTTGCAAGCAGCAGAACTAAAATATGAAACCATGGAGAAACAAGCTTATGCCCTAGTTAAAGTTGTTAAGGCTTTTAGGCCATATCTAGTGAATGCAAACATCATTGCCTATGTCCCACATGCTACAGTTAAAGATATTTTGTCTCAGTCTGAGGTTACTGAGAAGAGATGCAGATGGATTAATAGAATTCAGGAGTTCAACTTGGAGATAAAGATCACCAAATTGGTGAGAGGTTTAGGTTTGGCTAAGCTCATGACTGAGTCAAATCTCATGAATGTAGAAATACACAATGTTGAGGTTAGAGATGCTTTGGTCACTAGTATTGAGAGGCAACCCTAGTACATAGAGATAATCCAAGTTTTGAGAGGTGATATACTCCCAGAAGAAATGACATACAATCAGAAAAGAACTCTGAAAGTCAAGTCCTAAAGATATGTGCTCATTCAGGGTGATCTTTTATGGAGAAACAGAGATGGAGAGTTACTAATGTGTTTGGATGAGTTTCAAGCTAAACAGGTGTTCACTGAAATGCATGATGGAGTATGTGGAGGTCACTATTCTGCTAAGACTACTATTGGTAAGATAATACGGGCTGGGTATTATTGGCCCACCTTATTTAAAGATACCCATGCATATGTTTGGAGATGTGATCCATGTCAAAGATTCTCATCCAAGCTCAAGTATGAAGGAGCCTTACCCCTAAATCCAGTCTCCGTAGAAGCTCCTTTTGTTCAGTGGGGTATTGATTTTATTGGAGAAATTGTTGAGAAGTCAGGGAGAGGTCATGGATGGATCATAGTGGCCACTGATTATTTCACCAAATGGATAGAAGCCATCCCTACAACAAGAGCTACTAGTAAAATTGTCATTGATTTCCTGATGGATAATATTGTAACTAGATTTGGGACACCTGCAAAATTGGTGATGGATAATGCCATGTGTTTCAAATCAGAAGAATTTGTAGGCTTTTGTACTAGTCACGGTATACTCATGTCATACTCTTCACCTTATCACCCTTAGGGGAATGGACAAGCAGAATCCAGCAATAAAAGCCTATTGAATATCATCAAGAAAATCCTAGAAGAGAATAAAAGATCTTGGGATCAAAAGTTGAAGTTAGCTCTGTGGGCAGATAAAATAACAGTTAAAAAATCCATTGGAATGTCACCTTTTGAACTAGTTTATGGTGCCCAAGTTAGACTGCCGGTAAATAACCTTCTTCCAGTGTATAAGTTTTTGCAGAATGAAGATATGGAGGTATCTGAACCAATGGAAAATAGAATGATCCAAATTATAGAAATGGAGGAGCTTAGAGCTTCTGCCCATAAGAGAAATCAGAAGATCCAGTTGTAGTCAAAGTATCTTTTTGATAAAAGGACATCACTAAGGAAGTTTTGAATTGATGACATGGTTCTTCAGTGGAATGCAAAAGGACCGGATAAGGGAAACCATAAGAAATTTCAATCACTATGGATTGGCCCTTTTGTGGTTTGTAACTTAAATGGTAAGGATTCATATTTCTTGAAGAATATGGATGATGAAATGCAGGAATTTCCAGTGCATGGACAATTCTTGAAGCGTTATTTCTCTTAAATGTCCATGCACAGTAGGTCCTTTGTTTGTACATATTTTGTTCCTTTCCTGCTTTTCTATTTTGGTCTGTTTCTCAAGAGTTTCTGAGTTTTCTTGTGTTGACCTTGCGATCAACCATCCCCAGTCAGAGCCGCTGTTATCACTGATTTAAATTGGGCTTTTCTTTTCCTATGATTGGTTATGGTTTGTTGAATTTTGAATAGGGTGTAGTTCCAAATGCTTCAGCTTTGTTCTAGACCTCAAGGGTTTAAGGGTTTTTGATTTTAGATCCTCTTGTGTTCATTTTAAACCCTCTGGTTTCTAATCTTTCGTTACTTTATTCACTTAAGTAATGGGTCATGGGGTCGTAGGAAGTGTCCCCCCTTGTTGCTTGCCTAGGCGGTTATGTTAATTAATCAAAAAATTTATGCCTTGTATGTTTTTCTTCTAAAGTTGTCAGGCCCAGTAACTAGTGTGCATCTCGCGGATGGATCCATGGCTCGCATTATTTTGCTAGGCGAAGTTGTGCGTAGTTTAAAACCAACAAAGTTGCAAAAACCACATGGCATGCCACATAGACAGTCCAACTGGTTGTTGACAGCGAGTAAAATGGTGGCACATGGCATAAGTCACAACAGTCAGTGGGTTAGGATTAAAGGCTAAAAGGCGGGCCCCAGAGGTGAGTCAGGTTGCAGGTGGAGATTACTTGGCTGGTATAGCTATTAAGAAGAAAGTGGGGCCTCGTGGTTTCCTTTTGGCGTATAACAGAGTGACAAGTCAGCTCCGAAAGTGACTGGGTGCCAAGTGTTCACAATGAGTCAGCGGGCCCAGTCCTCTTGAGAGCCTTTTCAGAGGATTAAAAACTGATCAACTTAAGAGATGATCTGACGGCCCGCGCTATTTTGCAAGGGTAAGATGCACGTTCTTTATACCCCGCGAAATAGCAAGAGTGAAGGAGAGCCGTCCACGTGTCATGATGATGACCTGGAGGATATAGCTGTTAAGAAGAAAGTGGGGCCCCGTGGTTTCCTTTTGGCGTATAACAGAGTGACAAGTCAGCTCCGAAAGTGACTGGGTGCCAGGTGTTCACAATGAGTCAGTAGGCCCACCCCTCCTAAGAGCCTTTTTAGAAGATTAAAAGCCGACCAACTTAAGAGATGATCCGACGACCCACGCTATTTTGCAAGGGTAAGATGCACATTCTTTATACCCCGCAAAATAGCGAGAGTGAACGCGAGCCGTCCACGTGTCATGATGACACATGGTCTAAGAAGAAAGTGTGGGCCAACCAAGGTGGAACCGGTGGTATGAAAGAAAGACACGTGGCCAGTATCAAGTGGAATGCGAAGGGAATTTTAAGGCCAATGGTTGGATGCCATGTGGTATCATGTAGCCAATAGAAAAGTGGGACCCAGAGAAAAGCCAAAGCCATCAGTTAATCTAACGCTCGATCAAGTTTTTTTTGATCGAACGGTTGGTGTTATTTCGTAGGACCAAGCTGCCTAATAGTTATGCTTCGCGAAGTTGCAAAAGAGAAAAATGAAACACTTGTAGGAATTTTGTGACCCGTTGGAGCGAAAAATATGAATTCTCATAGGAATTCAATTTTGAAAGGATGGCCGAAGCATGCGGAATCAATGTTATAGTTAAGGCCCTGAGTACAAATATTTGATTTCCTGACAATCGGGTGAAGATATCTTTTAAAGGATTTTGCAGAAGAGCAGATGCAGAGTTATTTTCCTCAGATACAAAGCAAGACGATTCAGTTGCAGAGGAAATTCCTTCAAGCAAAGAATAGGTTCTCTGATATTTTTGTGTAGCAATTCTTGTGTAGTGTTCTAAATAAGATAATTGATTCGTCGCAGAATTGTTTAAGAGTGGCATTCATTTCTTGCATTTTCAAATGGGCTCCTAAAAGAGAATTTTTCGGCAAAGTTAACTATTTAGAAAGGAGTGTGTGTGATGATTTTTTAGAATAGTTGATGTTGTCAACTAATCAGGCATCAAAGGCAAAAGAGTTAGTGCCCAAGGCTCCCTGTCTAAAGATAGGAGAAGGGTTATATGACAAGGGTAATTGGCTGAGAGACCCACAGGTTGGACTGTCTAGGTTGGGGTTGTTTAAAGTTGGATTCGGAATGAGAAATTCTCCTGCCCCGCAAAACAGTATCTAGGAATTAGATGTTGGGAAATTAGTAGTCCTAGGGGTATTCATGGACACAGATTTGCTAACCCAAATTGCATTCAACTATGATCCAGTCACAAGAAGCATTCGGGATGTAAATGGGAAAACCCTTGTTGAAATTAATGTTGAAGAGTTTAGGACAACATTTGGGTTTAATGAGTTTACAAACTTTCTAGAACCTATAAACTTCACATCATTAGCCCAAATTTACGGTGCATAGAGGAGTCATCTCAGGAATGGGCCTCTCAAGGAATTTTTTGTGAAAATAGGAGGGTTAACAGTTGTAGGACCCAACACACAAGAGCCCTTCTCATTAAGTATGTTCACCCTGAGGGCTAAAGGGATGTATTGGGAACTTTGCCAAGTTTTGGGAGAAGATGCTAAAGAAAATATGTCCAATCATTACTTGTTAATGATTGCCCAGATTCTGAATCCTTCTCTTGCAATCACATTTGATTATGCCTCTTTTATTGTTGATGCTATCCATGGAGGGTTGATACGAATCAAGAATGGAAAGGTGGATAGGCCTTTCGGATGGTACTCACTTCTAATGCATCTTTTTCTCTTTAAAGGTGGTGATTACTTTGCGAGTGGACTAGACCTGGATAAGGAGAAGGAAGGAGAAAAAATGTCAGTACAATTATGGAGTACTGTGTTGTCATGGGATAGAGAGGATGCCAGTTTTTTGAAGTTTGATAAATATTTTGCATCCAAAATAAGGACTCTCCTCTGCTCTAATAACCCAAGAATCCCCAAGGTTCTTCTAGAATTCGTAAGACCAAAAGAATTTGCAGATAATATAAAAATTGCTCATAACTGGGGTGACATTTATTTATATCCAGTCTCCACAGTTTTCAGTGTTTTTGGTTTCAGGGGCAGCCCATTTTTGTTACCTTACCAGGTCCCTCTCAAAGTGGGAATCGCGGAGATCCTTAGACAAATTGGTGGCTTACAAGAGGCAGAGTTGACAGGCAGAGGTAAAGGGACTATTTTCCCTGCAGCTACCATAGCCCACCAATTTGTAATAACAAAGGGAGGCTGGAATTGCTTTGAGGATTTCCTCAAGCCTTATCATTTGTCCACTACAGTATCCAGGTGTGCTGATCCAGAAGACTTCTTCAATGGTATGTTTAGGAAGAAGGTAGCATGCAGAGGTAGACCTCATCAATTCCAGTTTCCTGAAGACCTCATCAAAAATGAGTTTGATCTAGATGAGCAGGAGCTAAGGAAAGAAAAGTGGGTGGCTTATAAGAAAGCCTTGGATTTTGTGCATCAGTTTGATGCTAGCTATGACCCATTGTTTAGCTTTTTCCCACTGGAAGAGAAAATAAAGTTTTTGATTGTTTGCTTTGAAGATGTGATGCAGACACTGAAGGAGAATAGGGAAGCTCTAATTAAGAGAAACCCTGAGAAGGCAAGAATGATCCTTAGTAGGTCAGCTTCCAGCAAGGCAATCCCTCCTGGTGATTACACACTACATAAGAAATCAGGTTATAGTGTGCTGGTGCCTACAACAGGGGAGCCCTCTACCTGCAAAGGAAAGAAGAAGATACAAGATGTAATTGACATCCAAGAGAGCCCAAAAAAGAAAAGGGTGAGAAAGAAGTGCAGTTAGATACACCTTTGTATTCCCCATCCCAATCCCCTATCCATATAGGAAATGAGCAAGCAGTAGCTAAGCACCTCTTACAGTTGGGTAGTCTAGGGGAAATCGCATACACTTATGATGAAGTGGAGGAAGGGATGCCAGAAGAACCCATTGCTGTTGAAATGGATATCACCTCCACTAAACTTAAAGGCCAGGAGTGGGATCCTGAGATAAAGTAGGCAAGTAGTGCCTTTCTAGCTAATAACAATTTTGTCACATCAGAAGCATTTATGTAGTTTATATGGAAACAACACATAGATATATATAATGCTAGATGTGAAACAAGAAAGGCTGAGCAGCCCAATAAAGATCCAGCCCTAGTGGAAGAGGAAATAAAGCAAGAGATGATGGAAGAATTCAAAACCATCACCCCTAAGCAGGGAAGAGACATGGTAGCACAAGCTGGAGTGCTTATATTACCTGAATGGGATATTACAGATGCCCTGGTACTAGATGCAGTAAGAAAAGAGACTAAACCTATGGAAGGGGTTACTTTCAATAAGGACAATGCTACACTTGTCATGTGGTCTCTCAAGAGAAATGAGAGTAAGAAAAGCAAAGACACCTTGGGGTCAAGTTACCTCGGTGGAATGATGGTGAAGAGAGTGCAGAGTACAGGGGTAGTAGAGGCTACTAGCACTGTGTTGGAGACTGCAAAATTCAGTGTTGCAGTAGAAGAGAAGGAACCCAAAGAGAAAGAGGCCCTCCAAATCAAGTTGGAAACAGTTCTAAAGGCCTATAACAGTGCCAAGGAGGAGGTAAGAGGTAAGGATAGCATCATTTCCAAACTACAGTGCCAGTTGACTGGACAATACCATCAAGGTGAGTCTTCAACACTGATGATCTCCTCTTCTCCTGCAAGACCTCCACCTACTAGCCCTATTATTTAGTTTCCACTATCTCCAGCACCCTCCAGCTCTCAAATGGTTCAACTTACTCCTCAAGAATTGGAAAACTTGAAACAAGCTCAGGCCTTATATGCAAAGAAGTATGAGGAGAGAGTAAGGGCTACAATTTCTAGTTTTGCAGATACAATAAATGCCTCATTTCTCTACAACAATGTAGGTAAAATTATGGAAATATGGAATGAGCTCAGGAGAGACAAGGCCATTTTGACGCCTATTTTTGACAGATGGAGGCGTAGGGAGCAAGATTTAGAGTTTATGTGTGTATCCTGCGATGAAGCAAGGGCCACTCCGATCATTAAATCCACTTCTGATGTCGCTAAAATCTGAATACAATTAGTAGCAGAGGTGGATAATGTGGATAGGAAGGTCAATTTGTGCAAGAAGGAATACACTAACCAAGTTTTTGAGTTGCTCCCAGGAGTTTTTGCTAGCCCGGATCAGTTAAAAGACAAACAAATGTGGCTTAAGGAGATAGAAGCTAAATTGTCAGCAAGAGTTAAAGGAATTATTGATCTTGATGATGCTTCTTTCTTTGTTGTGACAATACAAGAGATAGAGAAAATTAAGTCACATTATGCTTTTCTCAATTTAGAAGTCAACAAAATGAGAAATTCTTGGAAAAGGTTGACTAAGACTAAAGATAAAGCGATTAATTTCTCTTGGCCGACAGAAGAAGTGTATAATGAGTGGACAATTAAATATGCCACCCATGATCCGGAACAGTTGGAGAGCGCCCCTGAAAAGATAGAAGAGGTTGCAACCGAACAACCTATTGAAGAAACTGCAGAGGCTGAAAAGAGTTTGTAACTATTTTTGTGAAAAGTTTGTAACCTCTTTACTCTGAAAGAAATGATTGTAACAAACTCTCCTCGAGAAGTCCGAAGCTTTGTGCATCCATGTTTTTATAAAAGGATACCAGGACTAGAGGAAAAGAGATCGCAAAAATTGTAAGAAAACGCTACAGAAATTTATCTGAACTTTTCTAGGTCTAATGGAGAATACTCAAAATTTCTTGTAATATTTCTTGAACTAAATATCAATATACAGACCATCGGTTTTGAGTAAATATTTGTGTTGTCTTCGAGTGTATTTACAAATTTGTTTACTACTTTCATTCTGAATAATCCAGGATTGTTTTGTTTGAATGGAATTGCAAAGCAATTTTAGTTGAAGTGTTCGTTAGCTTTTCTCTTTAGGAGAGAAATTAAAGAGGCGGGGATCACTCGTACCAGTAAGCTCTTTGGAAGGAACTTTTAATTTTGATGACCATAGCTTGGTTTGGAATGCTTGAATTCTTGTAGGTGTCAGGCATATACAAGGATTAATAGAAACCAAGCCGACGGGAAGCGTAAAGATGTTTTGTTTGAGGAGTCTTATTTGAGTTTAGATGACTCTATGACCTTGGATAAGGCACTGGTATTAATTGAAGTTGTTTATTGCATGCTTTGTTGATAAAAATGCTAAACTTAAGTACAATTTCCATTCTTTGTTTTCAGTTGATTTCAAGGTGAATAGATCCACTAGTTTTCTGGACTAGGTTGTTGTGGGTTTATGTTTGAAAGCATGAATTTAATTCACAAAGGTATACCCACCTAGGCTCTGAGTAATCCCGAAGTGTAGAAGGTCTAATCAAACCTTGTCATATGTTTTCTTGAGAATTTCCTTATCTTTGATGTCTCTTCTGCACCAAGCTTTAAACCATATTATTTTAAGGATGTTAAAGGGAAATCAGATTTTGAAGACAACATGTCCAACCAACTATACAATGTCCACAAATAGTTCAACCAATGGTGGAATATCAACAAGTTCAATCAACATATCAATGTCAACAACCACAACCAAACATTCAAAAATAAAGCTTGCAACATGCACCAAGCCATTACCTATTTTAGAGGACTCCATTCGAAGTCCCTCTTCCTCATGTTCAAGCATTGATTCCTTGCCAAAATCCATCACAGATGTTCAAAGTGCATTTCCTTCATGCCACAACATTGATTCCTTGTCAAAATCCTCCATGCATATCCAAAGTCCAACCTCATGTCAAGAGGATAATTTAGAGCATGAAGAAACATGTCTTCAAAAAGATCAAGATCAAGATCCTGAAGCCTTACCATCCCATACAATTGTTGACTAGGTCCCCATGTTCCTAGACACTCATGATGATTCCCCTATTCTTTTTCATCCTATCCAAAGTCCTATTGACACTCCATTCCCTGAGTAAGACCAAGATATCCCAGTCCATCCAATCCCAAATGATCCCCTTCCATTTCATGAAAAAATGGTCCTTTCAAATCCCATTGACATTCCACTTCCCAAGAAAGATCAAGATATTCCTTCCATCCTTTATGATGATCCCATTAAAAGTCAAGAGAAAAGCACCTTTAAAGAGGATTAAAATGATCTTCCTCCTTGTCAAGATCAAATTATTCCTTGAAATCCTCCACAAGACCTTTTTATTCCTCCATCTCCTTGTCTTAATGCTCCATATACACTCCAAGATAGCATTTCTTTTGATGATCCCATTATTTCTCCCATTCCATCTCTTGAAGAGCCTATCATTGAATCATGTCCACTACACAATCCTAGTCCCCCTCATGATCCTAATCCCCCTCATGATTCTAATGTGTCAGTGCAAGATGTTCACGAACCCTTGACATGCATAATGGGTTCTTCTACTTTGGTGCAATCTGATCCACTTCAAGATCTCATTATTTCTCTCATATCATATCCACCTCATAATGGACTCACTTCTTCTTCCCAAAGTACAAAGTATCCTACAAGTCAAAATATTCATAAAGGCAAAGGGGTAGACCTTCATGAGCAAGAATCCCTTCATGTTAAAGAAAATATTAAGGGTCATAGCCTCAATGAAATTCCTCCAGACGTGGGTACCCCTACTAAATCCAACATCCCTTCAAAATCCAAACATATCCCTTCCCCTTTATCCCTTCCATCCATCTTAGGTCCTTATAATATCCCTACGTCCTCTATGAAAGGTTAGCAAAGGCACAAATCCTTGAGTAAATTTCATCCATCCAAAATACCTCCACTTCATTCCTATCCATCCATGCATTCCTTTCCCCCTCCAAGCAATTTGGATGCCAAGTATAAAAGTCATAAGTCTAAAAATCCACATGTATTCAAGGATCAACATGTCCAATATAATTGACATGTCAAAACAAAGAACAAATTGATCTATAAAGAAAAAGAAAAATCCAAAAGGTCATAAAGGCCCATTTCTCAAAAACAAAAGTTACAATCTATATGGGTTCCTAAATCCCTTGTGTTGGCAATGCACTCCAAGGAACCACAAAAGCATGAAAAATCAAAAACCATGTGGATCCCTAAGCGGCTCCTTGAAGCACAAAAGCCTAAAGAAACATCCAACTTGGCATCCAAAGTTGCTATTCCTCCATCCAACCCTCTCAAATTTGTTCCTCCATCACCTTCTTCATCCATTTTGGGCCCTTATGTCCCAAAATCCCAAGCTATTCCTCCATCCAAATCTCACAATCTGAGATCCATTTTTCCTCCATCAATCCACCACCCGTCAAGGTGTGTTCCAATGTTGATCTTGCCTTCCTTTCCATCTAGTGAAGCCCAATTCTTCCAATACCCTATCCATTATCCAATGCATATTTTCCATCCTTCGATCCCTTTGGTCCAATCCTTTGCATAAATCCTTGCCTTAGTTTCATCTTATTTTCCATGTCCTTATCCTACCAACGTCTTTGAGCATACTTTTAAAAGGTCATGGTCCATTTTTTTCAAGGCTACTATCCAAACAAAAATATGTTTGAGTCCTTCTTCCATCCCCTATCATGTGTCCATCTTCTATTGAAATAGTCAAAATACAAAAAAAAAAGTGAGAAAAAAAGAAAAAGAAAAAAAAGTAAAGCAAAAATAATTCATCCATTGGTGAAAACTTGGCAAACAGACACCTTGGGTAAGTACCATGATGAAAACCTGGCAAATAGGTGTCATGCGTAATCTATGAACTTCTTGCATACCATACTCTGGGATAGGTTTTATCCTATCACATCCTTTTGTCCTTCATTGTTCCATTATCCTATCAAACCCCTGTCATTACCCTTCATATCCTATTGTCTCTCATGTGAAGTTTCCCTTTCCACCTTTGATCTTGACAAGGCTGAGGATCGTCATGAGCATCATGCATCTTGTTTGCAGCTTTTAGTCCATCATAGCTTTTGGTCTTTATCCATTTTCTTATTATAACCTTTCATCCATATTCCCTAGCTTATTGCAACTTTCTGCTACTATCCCTTAGCCTACCCCGACCTTTAGTCCATGTCCCTTATCCATTCTTGGTCTTGCTTATCCTATCCATATCTTATCACTATCCATACACTCTTTTTCATTCCTTGATCTTGATCTGACATAAGGATGCAAAATTTAAACATAGTTTCAAAAACCTCTTGACATGTCCTGCATGCCATGCTCCTGCTTTACATTGTCATATCCAGTCTCTTGTCCCATCACGCAATAGCCGTTGAAAATTGCATCCATATTGTCCTCATGATAAAAGGCCTTTGTCTTCCCTCTATCCACCAACATTTTAGAAAGCCTATTTATTCACCTATCACATTCCTTGCCTTGCTAGACACTGGGGGCAAAATCATAAAAATTGAAAAATGTCTTGAAATAATCAAAAAAATTGAAAAATGTCCTGAAATAATCAAAAAAATTGAAAAATCCTGAAAACATTCAAAAACATCAAAAAAATCATGTGTTCATTTTCAGCTAAAATGTCAAAATCCAAAAAAATCAAATAATGTCCTGACAAAATCCCTAAAAATCATATAATGTCCTGAAAAAATCCCTAAAAATCAAATAATGTCTTGAAAAAAATCCCTAAAAAGTCAAATAAAGTCCTCAAAAAAAAAAATTGTAAAAAACTCAAAATTCCTACAAAGTGAAAAACATCAAAATCCAAAAACAATTTCT
Organism: Cryptomeria japonica; assembly: GCF_030272615.1. NCBI lineage: Eukaryota > Viridiplantae > Streptophyta > Pinopsida > Cupressales > Cupressaceae > Cryptomeria > Cryptomeria japonica. Next base: position 437,803,874 of record NC_081409.1, read on the forward strand.
TTGGCATTTTGCATTTTGTCAATAAATGGTCCCCTTTGTGCATAGACAGATCACTGAGCATACATCCAATGACAATCAATCAAACATTGTGCTTTAATGAAATCACACATTAACAGATGAACTGTTCGACCAAGCAAGCATTCAACCTGATCACAGTTGTCACATCAATCAAAATAGCATCAACATTACCATTCGTCCTTGTCAACATTATCATGGGTCTTATACAGGGTGTGGTATACTCGAAACCAGACTATGTCCTATCTTAGATGGGGTACCGCATTCCCTGAAACCAGACAACATGATCATTCTTGTTTTCCACTTTTGACAATGATGATCAAACTATTTGTTTGACTTGGTTGAATCTGTGCATCTTATCCTTTTACTAATTTATCTTTGGCTTTGATCATGTTCCTATGTTTCTCGATGATGTCACTGAGTGATTTAGAGTAACCAGGATGGTTCATGGTCCCTTTTGTTTTTTGTTGTGTTTGATGTTTGTGGAATGTTTGTCACAAACTAGGGAAACTATATCATTGGGTGTCTATGATAAGTACGTTCTCTTTGTAAATGCCACACATACCTCAACCCTTGATGTATGCACCCTAGGATGCTTCACTCATTCCTTGTGTGCGATGTGTCTATCTTTTGCAAAAGGGGTTGCATTCCAGCTCTGGCCTTCAATGCCATGATGCTCTGCATCCGCTTTGCTACAATAAATAAAGGTTCTCACCTACTTATGTTCATTTGTGAAAGCAAGTTTTCCTTCATCTCTAACTGTCCTCTGTCTAATTTCTTCTTACTAACATTTCTTCCGTCAGTCTTGGTAGTCCATTCGGTCTAGTTCCACTGCTTGTGCTTTGTGCATCTAACCTTCGATTTTTGATCCGTTCGAACCTATCATCTTCTGTCATTCTTATCGATCACTTGGCCTCTTTTCTGGATTTTTTTGTCCAATTCCTTGAGGGGGCATGCATATGTCATTGTTATTGTCTGGGGTATTTTCATTATTGTTCTTTGAAACAATGCTCAGAATCACATTGTCTCAAAGAGGGGCAAAATGTAGACATCTAAAAATGGTCAACGCTTGTGGAGTCATACTTTAACATTTGTGCATTGCCTTATTTTAGGGTTCTTGTGTCGCATTAACATTTCTTCTATGTTCTGCACTTGGTCTTTATCATTTGCAAGCATCGAGTCCTTCTTCTGCATTCCTCATTTTTCTCGCTTTTGAATTAGGTCTTGTCGATAGCAATCTTCAGTCATGATTTTGGTCGATCTTATCCCATCGCATCATGGTGCGTGCTCATTTATCATCATTTTGGACATTGTCAATCCTAATCAATGATAGAATTAGGGTTTTTGTCCTCTTGTCAATCTCGTCATTTTGCAATTGATTCATCATCGATCCTTGTCCTTGTCAATCTTATCATTTTGCGATTGATTCATCATCGATCCTTGTCTTTGCCAATTTTGTCATTTTACGATCAATTCGTCATCGATCCTTGTCCTTTTCAATCATGTCAATTTGGATCAATTAGTCATTGTTCCTCGTCAATTGGTGCTTATCAATTTGATCTCCTTGTCAATCTTGGTCAATTTGTCATTGATTTTTGTCAACCAATCTCAATCATTTATCAACATTGATCCTTTGTTAATCAGAATCATGATCATACCTACATCAATTTCTTGTGGTCTTGACCTAATTCCTTGTCCTCTTATTTCTAGGGTTTTATGATTTGTTCATTTAATCCTTTTCTTCTTCTTTGTGGGTTAAATAAATCTATTTATTTAGTCCTAGGTCTCTTTCATGAATTAATTAATGGATGAAAACCTATTAATTAATTCACCTAATTTCTATTTCATCTTTTTCTTCAATTTTCTAATTTTCTAATTTCTCCTAATTCCTAATTTCTATTTCTACTTCAATCTTGTCATAATTTTTCATACATCTTGCATAGCAACTTGCCATAATTTGTGCATAATTTGTCATACACCTTGCATAGAAATTGTCATACATTTGTCATAATGTTGCCATTCTTGATTTGAATTTCCTTTCAAATCTCTTCATGCTAATCTTGTCCTCTCTTCAATTTGTCTATAAATTGGATGATTTTCTTCAATCAATGGATCAATCAATCACATTTTCGAGTAACCTTATGCTATGAATTTCATCTCTCAACAACTTGCTTTATACTTGCATTTTGCACTTGTAGGTGAGATCAACATCAAATTTGAAGGTGAAAGAAGAACAATGGAGCCACATGAAGGAGATATCTGTGTCGATTTTCTTCAATTTCATTCAATTTGAATATCTTTTCTTTATGTCTTCATTGATTGGATTAGGATTGCTTTCATTGCAGTTTTAGGTTTTGTGATTGTCCTAGTTGCTATTTGTTTTGATGCTTCTCAATTTCCTGATCTACAAGTGGATCCCTAGATAAAGAGAGAGAAAAGGATCATTGTCCTCCAGGCTAAGGGATAATGAGAAGAGCTTACACAATCTACTAAAGAGATATTAAACATAAGCAAATGTGCAATGAACTTACATGAACACATGCAAGAAAAGACATTAGTAAATGTAAAATACATGTCTCAAGAAGTGGTAATCTTCCAAAAGAAGAGAGAAAAAGCATCATATATTCCCTAGGGGGATTAGTCATAAAAGCATACCATTGTAAGAAATGATAATCACATATGAAAAATGCAGCCCCTAAAATAAATAAGAACAAATAAGAAAGAAAGAAAGGGAAAGGAGTAAAAAATCCTTGCCCCCCAAGTGAGGAGAACAAGGAGAAACATTACACATTTTTTGATTGTGATTAGTTTCAAGAGATATGTCATCCTAGTGGAACAAATATTTTCAAGGAAGGTATACATACTTCTCAAGAGATCATTCCCTTCTATGGGACAATTCATACTTGCGAATAATCGGAACCATAGAACATGTAAGATTTCCAAGAGAATGAGGGAAAGAGAAGAAGTGCAGTACTCATTAAAGATGCCCCTCTCCAAGCAAAGAGGAAAATAAAAGAATAAATATATGCTCACATAAGAATTACCCTATGCAAGAAAAGAGATCTAAAAATGAATAATGCATCGAGATAGAGATAAATGTAAAGAAAAAACAAGAAAAATGGACTTCATGTTGCTGCTCCAAAGTGTGTTAAAGTGAAACAATACCACCACTAATGATAAAGAGACCTTGTTAAATGGGCTAATTATTCCATAGGGTGAAGAGAAACATGAAGGGAAAAGAAGTGCTAAGGCACTATGTTTTTACCATGAAAGGTCTGTTGTGAGACAAATTTGTGCAAGATCATATTGCAGTTGAACAAATTTCTTAACTGCATAACACTTTCCAAGAGAATGTGAATATGAATCATGAAAAATGTAATAATCAATACCCTTCACTTTCTTAAGATGTTTGTTTTTATTTTGAGGAGGAAAATAATTGTTCTTGTCATATTTCAATCTCCAATAAATTCTTGCAGCTAATCTGTTAGGATGGTAAATACCGTCTTTCCATGAAGGAAAGGGTTTGATAGAAGAAGAAGTTTCATTATCCACAATTCTAATTTTGCCACTATCTATGCCATCTTGAATAGATTTTTGAAAATCAGGGCAATCAACATTATGGTCATGGGTTTGATGAAATGAACAAAAAGAACACTTTGAAGAAGAAGCATTCTTAAGGGCTCTCTTGATTTGTTGTTTTTGAAGATATCCCTTAATTTTGAAGCCTAAGTAATTCATCCATAGAAAGAAGGGTACTACTTCTTAATCCTCTTGTATTATTTTGTGTAGGAGGATTTATAGGTACATGAGTTCCATGCTCAAATTTCCCAATTCCTCATCCTTTAAAACCTTCTTTTGTAATTATATGAAAACCACGACTATAAGAATGTTACAATTGACTAGATGGAGGAACATGATCATGAATTTCTTGAAATATGATGTGTCAGGAGGCAGAAAAGGATTTGTAGATGAAGGAAGAGTATCATGTGAAATAACAAACTCTTTTCCTTTATCAAGCTTATCCTTTTTGGAAGATTAGGAAAGAACATCTTCATCATCTAAAAGCTCATTTTTAGTGATTTCTATGTGAGGGGAAAGGTCATGAATAAAATGCATGACATCATCCACCCTACATAGGCTTTGATGTTGAAGATAGGTCTTAGGAGAATAAGGAGGATCTAAAGATGTAAGAATGTTGATGTTTTTATATTTCCCCCTTGCTCAAAGGTATGTGTAGAAGAAGAAGATGTATCCATATTACTTTACAATGCTTTCTTTCTTGTAGAAATATCATTGGGTAAAGCATTTGATCTCATTTAATCTACACAAGATACCCTAGGAGAGGTAAAAGGGTTAAGATCTGTAGGTTTAGGATCTACAAAAAATTTAAGTTTATTAACATAGTAAATGCATTTTGTTAACAACATCACCATAATGTAACATAAATGATACATGAAAGCTTTGAAATATAATTGAAAAGGAAATAATTTGGAAATCCTAACAACACAATATGACCAAGTGATATGAATAAAGATAAGCAATAGGAAATGAAAGAAACTCTTATCCGACACATGATTGTAGTAATATGCAAAAAGCAATGTAATCATATGTGAAAGAGCAAGTAAATCCAATTTATTAATTGCCATTAAAAGTCTCTTAAGTGAAATCTGAATTTGCTAGAAAAGCAGGTCTAAAATTAAGACCTTTTATGAAAATTAATTTTAAGATTTCAATTTGACCTTACAGAGTGTTAAATTGATAAAGTATGTTGATTTTATGGATTTAAGGAGAAAAATATAGTCAATTCCATATCCTAAAATTTTGGGAAAAAAACCAAGGACTGTGGCGGGAGAGCACATGGTCTGACCAAATTTTTTCAAAATTTGTAGGCATGATAGAAATTATGATTTTAGTGTGGAATCCAAAAAAGCAACTGATTTGGAGATGTATAGATCGGTCAAAATTGGAGTCAAAGATTGAAAATAGAAGAATCTTAAAAATTAGGGTTTTATGATTGAACCACTGAATTTTCAGAATAAAGAGATAGATTTGAATTGAAATTTTGAAATAGAAATCAAATCTAAAACAAGCAATTAAAAGTTTACACCTCACAAGCTTAATTTTCTCAAAATGAAAAATTAGGGTTTTTATGCAATTAACCTCTAAATTTTGCAATTAGATAAAACTTGAAAATGAAAATTTGAAATTCAAATTGCAATTAAGCAGATCTAAGAATGAGAAATCAGAATTAATGTGTTTCACATTAGGTTCACCAACATGTAAAGTGGAAAATTGGATCCTAATGATTTCCCACCTAGGAGAGAGAAAGGGAGCCACTAGGATGATTCTCACTTAAGAAGAAGAACTTTACATTCAAAAGAGGGGCTTGAATCCACTAGATCCAAATCCAAGGGAAACAAGGATATGAATTCCAAGTGGATTGCAAGGATTGAAATGTGATTTACCCTCTTTTGTAAATTAGAAAGTTGACTTGTTGACTATGTGAAAAAGAAAGAGGAAATGAGTGAAATGAGGAGCTACCAATTCGAGATTGCGCTGTAACTTCGGATCTAAGATAATTAGACTGATATAGATCTGCCTTGCAAATTTGGAGAAAAGTCATAGGGACCATGGCGGAAATGTACATGGTCCTCCACAAAATCCATAAAATGAAAAGGGTTCTTCCGTCTCTACAAATGAAGCCCAAACCTGCAATTATAGCTGCACATCTGCAACCTACACACAAAAAGGAGAGGAGAAGGAGGTTGTGGATAGGGGTTTGCCTTAGTCAAACTCTGGTTGAGGAATCAACCTTGAAAGAAAGTAATTGCAAATTATTGAATGTAAACAATGGAAATGTATACCTTGTATATCTGTAACTTGTTGATGATGATTGCTTTGCTTCTTGAATGTAACCACAAATGTTTTATGAAATGGCATGTAACATGACAAAACCCTAACACACACATGCTTGCAAATTAATGTTGTAATGTTACTCCAATGGATGAATAAAGAAGACTTGAATGCTTGAATTCTTAATGATGACCTTGAAATCTCGTATCTTATCCTTATGCCTCTTATCCCCCAAAAGGGGGATTCAATCCCCTTTTATACATGGCTCAAGGATTAATTTTCAACCACCGAAGGCCGACAAAGAGGAATTACAAACCTTGAAGGCCAATTATGAATGGGAGATCGAGAAGACCCAACATAGGGCCACCCTAAGCGGTGGGGTTAGGGGTGCCACGCCCCTATCCTAGGGACAAAGGGGTGTCACTCCCCTGTCCTACCCTATTTTGGGCCCCGAAAAGGATCTAGAGCAGCCACAGGTCTTGGAAGAGGAAGGGTGAAGGGGTGAGAATGCAGAAATAGGTCTTGGTTAGGGAAGGAGATGTTGTCACCAAAGTGAGGACCTCAAATATGGTTAATATTGGAGGGGTCACAATTTTATGACACTCCATTTAGCCCCCACTTTAGTGGGAGTATTGCTTACACCACTACTATCAGTAAAGTAGAAGAAAGAGAGAGATGAAGATGAGATACACGAAGTGATACCACAAGGAGTATAAGACATCACTAATATTGAGGATAAAAAATCCCCCAATCTTAGGGTCTCTACTCATGCCAACATACGCAAGTGAACACAAAACAAAAAGGCACAAGACACACAAAAGCAAAGACAATGCAAAAGATGCATGACAAGAACAAGACACAAGATGACAAACTAACTAGCCAAAGAGACCTTGATACTCAGATGTCTCAACAACTAATTAGGACACAAAGACCAATCCTATCACATAAACATGAGCAATCACATAAAAGAGAAAAGCTGACAGCATCCATGAACCCAATAGTAAAACTATGAGTTCATGAGAGGAATAAGAGAGAGAAAATGAATACACACTCTAATGATCCATGAGAAGAAAGGAGAAGAAGAAAGAAACCATGGACGTCTCGCCCCTAAAACTAGGTGATCCATGAAGAGAAGGAAATGGAAAATCTTGCCCCTAGAGGCCATCTAGGTGATCCATGTAAAGAGAGAGAGTGAGAACATCATTAGCTCTACTCATTCTCATGTGCATGTGTGCAAGTGAGGTTTGAAGTGCCTCATAGGAGTCTATGCTCAAGTACGCTACAACCTGTATAGAATATATAGTACAAGTGTCAAGAAAGGTGTGACATCCCACTCTAAGAGTTTGTGCTCTGGTTCTGAGAACAGTCACCCCGCATAAAAGAAAAAGTGGTGTCATCTCACTCTAAGAGACCATGCTTTGGTTCCAAGAATAACTCACTGTACAAGAAAAGAAGAAGTGAAGACATATCGCTCTAAGAGTCTATGCTCTAGTTCCGAGAGTGACCCACTATACAAGAGAAAAGTGACAACATCTTGGTCTAAGAGGCTTCCCTCTAGTTCCAAGAATGTCCCACTTTACAATGCATGAGAGAAGTATAGTACACAAGAGCAGTGTGGGTGTCCCCCCCCCTAAAGATGTCAACATAGGTTAATTTTCATATCTTAAGGAAATGAGAACAAGGATACCCACCTTCATCACAAAGAAGATATCCGCTATGCAATAAAGTCATAAATCCAAGCTTAGAGAGGGAATACTCTCCTAGCAAGGGTATGATAGTTGAAAAGAGATATCTTGTTGTAAGTGTAAAGTTGATCCTTGGAGGAGAAGAGACCTTTGTTCAAAAGACATCTACTCCCAAGACGAGCTGTCTTAAGCAAATATAACATCTACTAGAACAAGAAAACAAAAGAACATGAATGCAATCCTTCCTCCTATTTCTAGGTGAAAGAGATTATTGATGAGGGATGACTCATTTTTAGCCCCCAAAGGGATGGTTGAATTTATCATAGATGTACATTACCAAGTGTAAAATAGGTCGTAGTCAAGGAATAACACCTCTTATATAAGAGAGAATCCTTGAGTGAAAAACCAACAACTATGCACAATGAATGACATCTAGTAATATAACTCACACCATCCACTGAATAGAGCAAAGTGGATCCCTAGAGAAAGAGAGAGAAAATGATCATTGCCCCCTAGGCTAAGGGACAATGACAAGAGCTTACACAATCTACTAAAAAGAGATTAAACATAAGCAAATTTAAAATGAACTTACATGAACACATGTAAGAAAAGACATTAGTAAATGTAAAATACATGTCTCAAAAAATGGTAATCTTCGAAAAGAAGAGAGAAAAAGAATCATATATTCCCTAGGGGGGATTAGTCATAAAAGCATACCATTGTAAGAAATGATAATCATATATGAAAAATGCAGCCCCTAAAATAAATAAGGATAAATAAGAAAGAAAGAAAGGGAAAGGAGTGAAAAATCCTTGCCCCCCAAGTGAGGAGAACAAGGAGAAAGATTACACATTTTCTGATGGTGACTAGTTTCAAGAGATATGTCATCCTAGTGGAACAAATCCTTTCAAGGAAGGGATACATACTTTTCAAGAGATCATTCCCTGCTAAGGGACATATCATACTTGCAAATAATCGAAACCATAGAAGAGGTAAGATTCCCAAGATAATGAAGGAAATAGAAGAAGTGTAGTACACATTAAAGATGCCCCTCTCCAAGAAAAGAGGAAAATAAAAGAACAAATATATGCTCACATAAGAATAACCCTTTGCAAGAAAAGAGATCTAAAAAATGAATAGTGCATCAAGATAGAGATAAATGTAAAGAAAAAAAAGAAAAATGGACTTCATGTTGATGCTCCAAAGTGTTTTAAAGTGAAACAATACCACCACTAATGATAAAGAGGCCCCGTTAAATCAGATAATTATGCTATAGGGTGAAGAGCAACATGAAGGGAAAAGAAATGCTAAGGCACTATGTTTTTACCAAGATATATGGCTAGATAGTGTGAGACAAATTTATGCAAGATCATATAGCAGTTGAACAAATTTCTTAAATGCATAACATTTTCCAAGAGAATGTGAATATGAATCTTGAAAAATGCAATATTCAATACCTTTCACTTGCTTAAGATGTTTGTTTTTATTTTGAGGAGGAAAGGGAATGTTCTTGTCATATTTTAATCTCCAATATATTCTTGCACCTAATATGTCACGATGGTAAATATCGTCTTGCCATGAAGGAGAGGGTTTGATAGAAGAAGAAGTTTCATTATCCACAATTCTAATTTTGCCTATGCCATCTTGAACAGATTTTTGAAAATTAAGGCAATCATCAACATTATGGTCATGGGTTTGAGGAAATAAACAAAAATGATGCTTTGAAGAAGAAGCATTCTTGCGGCCTCTCTTGTTTTGTTTTTTTGAAGATATCCCTTAAAGGTTTGAAGTCTAAGGAATTTATTTATAGAAAGAAGGGTACTACTTCCTAAGCCTCTTGTAGTAGTTTGTGTAGGAGGATTTATAGGTACATAAATTCCATGCTTAAATTTCCCAATTCATTGTCATTTAAAACCTTGTTTTGTAATTATATGAAAGCCATGACTATAAGAATGTTGCAATTGACTAGATAGAGGAACAAGATCATGTATTTCTTTGAAATCTGGTGTGTAAGTGGTGTAGGGTCACTTAGCAATTTTTTATGATTTTGTTTCCAAGATGTTGGAATCATACTTTTAGTTTTGTAATAAGGCCAAGGGGCCATTAAGAGTATGCTCAAATGATTGTAAGGTCCCTAAGAGTCTTTGTTTGACCAAAGTTGGCATGTGAGCTCTTAAGGGTGCCAAGTAGAGCACTTAATAGGATAAGTTGTTTTGAGATTTTTAAGGTCATATGAGTCATTTGAGAGTGACCAAGTTTGGGTTTGATCAAAGTTGCTCACCTATGCAACAATTTGCAAGACTTGCTCATATCAACTTTGCAACATTTTCATACTCCAAAGGGTTATTTGGTTGACACAATCAGTTGTGAGCATTTGTAACTACTCCAAGGCTAGTATAAGGCTTGGAAAGACCAACGATAATCATTTGTTGAAGTTTTTTGAAGATCTGAAGCAAATAAACAAGTTTTGGTTTCCCATTTGTGTGTGTTCTTTCGAGTTTTTGTTGTTCTTGCAAGTTGTATGATCTATACGGATCGAGCATCCTAAAACAGGGATATGGGTTATTAGTCTAGTGTCTTACCTTCATTTTGTTTGTGATTTAGAGTCTTGAAGTGTTGCAGTTTGTGAATAAACTCTATTTTGTTGCAGGTGGGTTCAAGAGCCCTTAAAACTGGGGTTTTGAGAGCAAAATGGCTCCAACCTAACATTCCATGGTGGATTTCCACTCTGAAACCTTATGGAATGTTAGCTTGCAATGTATTCTATATTTTATTTTTGATTTTGAGTCAAGGGAAGCCAAATCAGAGATTTGCCACTATATCCTAAGCTTGGTGCATTGAGTTGGCGAGCATTAGGAATCATGAATAACAAGCCCTAATTGGGTGAATCCAGTGGGTGGAGATGTAGTGTGATTGGAGGGGAATTCCATATGGAATCAAAGACCCCAAACTATATGTTGGAATCCAATAACACTGAGAGGGGGGGTGAATCAATGTTATACCGAAATGATCAATTTTAGCCTTATTAAAACATGCATACACCAACCGGTATACTGGTACATACAGAATTGAAAGAAATAAAGCAACCAATAAGCCAATCATATAAATGATAATCATAATACACATAATTATACGTGGAAAACCTCAAAGAGAAAAAACCATGGTGGGATTTGTGACCCACAATATCAATCCATTGGCCATATGAAGAGATATTTCAAAATATAAGGGGCCTGCACTTGTAGGAAGGTTTATAGCCTAGAGAACACTGCTCAATCATAAAAGGATCCTCACTGACTACATATAAATCTAGACTACAAACCAGAGAAGTGTTGAACTGTTAAGATAGCATCTTCCATGCTAGAATACAATTTCGGTTTAAGCTATGTTTGTTCCGGTCTAAAACTCTAAACCCTTTACCATAATAACCCTTACATAAATATCCTCACATACATAATCTCTCTAATATATTTTGCATCTCCTTTAATTACATATTCGCATAACGATCGATATAAAAATGATCTATCAAACTGACCTATATACCCTATACAATTTATCATACCTTATGTCGGCTTACAAAGATATATACAATATCAAATTACATGTCATCTAGATAAACTGAGTGCATAAGTATTAAAAAAAATTGTCAATGCTGGATCCAAGAGATTTCGGCCTTTAATACCGATAACCATATTCTAAACCATCTCGGCCTGCATTGTCGGTAACCAAAGTAATCCTTATGTCCTGTCGGTGTCGGTGCCGATGTAGTGTCTGTGAAGTGCCTATTGGTACACAACTAAACCAAAAACATGAAGCCAAAACACAATACCTGTCAGGAATCCCATAGATACTAAGAGGGGGGGGAGGTGAATCAGTATCTAACTGGTTAATAGAATTTCTTGAATTAAAATATGCAGAACATATTATAATAGTGTACCAGTATGAAAGAAATAATGCAATAAACAAAATCAAGAACATCCACATGAAAGGTACACCATAACACAAGGTTTTAGCGAGGAAACGCAGTGTGGAAAAAACCTCGGTGGGATTTGTGACCCACAATATTCACTCACTGGCCAATAAGAGAATATTACTTACAATAGGGGCCTACACATGCAGGAAGGCCAACTGCCTAGAGCTCACTGCTCAATGGGAAGTATCACTAACTTATAATGAGTATTATACAAATCCAATATCTTGTACTACTTTACAATAGCATCTATAATGCTTGATCCAGTACTGGTTGCTGCTCTACTTCTTACATAAATCCTTAGCCTATATTTCGCATAATAGGTCTGCCTAATATTTCTCCTTAATGCTTCCTCATCATTTCAAATGTCTACAATGATCTCTTTTATATATAAGAGTCATTTTACAATTTTCCAAGTCGGCTTACAAAGTTTTTATAATAATAAACAAAATATAATATAACAAAATCATGTTGGCCTCTGTGCTGGTATACTTCTTTTCTTTGTGCCGGTGCCGGTGTTCTGAGTGCTGGTGTAGAGTGTGATCTGCTGATGCTGGTATAATGCCTTTGCCAGTGCCATAGGATTGCAAGGTTTCCATCAATGAAAAAACCTTCAATCACATACAATGTCTCATTGGAGTGTGCATATGCCAACAATCTCCCCCTTTGGCATTGATGGCAACACTCATGAGAAATTTCAAAAATGTATCAAAAAATGTGAAGTCCAAAAAATGTTACCAAAAATGTGTGTGCTCCCCCTGAGCATATGATTCATGTGATATTGAATTTTCTCATCCCACTACTCCCCCTTTGGCATCAATGACAAAGGTTGTCAAGATGTCAGTAGAGTTTGTAGTTTCAACCTTGTAACTGGGTGGTTACAATTTGAAAAAGATCTCCCAAAATCAAGTGTATACTATCCATAAACTTCTTGCTATCCTTTATTGTTGTCTCCGTTCTCTTCACTGTACCGGTGAGATGCTGCAAATGCTCTGTTGGTGTTTTTTGTCCTTGTATTAGTGCCTTAGATACTTCCTTCCATAGTGATGCTAGATAGTCCAATCTTGGACTTAGTTTTAATCTCAATTGTTTTGCCTTATTCACTATTCTTTCTCTCTCTCTTTCCAATTTAAGTAAATCTTCTTCAAAATTTGTTATCTTCTCCTCAAAAACTGATAGTGTATCAGGTGAGTTAACAAAATTATCTGCAAGTTTATTGATCTCATCCTATACCTTGCTCATCTTTTTGTCTATATCTACAATCAAAAAGTTTGTCTTATAGGTGTCTTTGTACAAAGTTTTGTACTCTTTCAATAAATTACACAATTCCGGTAGAAGTGTGTCAAAAATTTTGTTACACTTCTTTATTTGCTCATTAAAGAATTTCTGCTTTTCAATTTCTACTTTATCCTTCAATGACTCTTCCTTTATTTTCTCAATGTTTTCTGTGATATATTTACACAATGTATCATGTTGTCCTAAAGAATCTTTATTGTCTATATTATAGTTAGGAGCAATTACCTTCAAAATTAGTATGGTATCATCAATTGCCTTATAAGCTTGTGAGCTGCAGTCTGTTATCTTTTTGATTGAATCTAATAGTACCTCAGTCACATTAGTTGATTTGTAGCCTGATGATGAACCAACATTCTGAGTACCATCAGTGGAAGTAACCAAGCTTGTATTGACCTCTGGTAGGTCTGTTTGTGTTTGCATTTCTTTAAGCAATGGTTTTTATATTTCTCCAGTTGTCGATGGCACTGTTTCCTTATGTTCCTGTTCCTGTTGTTGTTGTTCCTATTCCAGAGCCTTTTGCTCTATTTGTTGCATTGTCTCAGTTTGAGTCTCTACCTTTTTCTCTTTGTCTTCTGCCAGTTTCTCCTGTGTGTTTTTAGTTTGCTCAGCTATCGGAGGCTCACTAGCCATGTTAGTCTTATCAGTTGTATCTTTGTCTACCACTATGTTGATCTTTTGAGTATCAACATCCACAGTATATAAGACTTCAGGATTAGGATTACCATCCTCTACATCCATACTCTCAGCTGTCAGTTGATCTTCTATAGCTGTTGTTTTTACTGGTGGAGTAATCAAAGGAGGTGGGAGTAAGTTGTCTCTAACCTTGATACTAGGTGGTCCACCAACTTTACCTTTACCCTTGTCTCTATCTTTTTGATAAAATTTTATGGGTTTGGGGTTCCTGTATTCTTCTTGTTTTTCTTTTTCAACTAGGAATATATCCCATCCATTTTCTGTTTCCTCAGTCACCTCATTAATTCTTCCAACCATTAAAGCAATGTGTCGGAGTGTAGTAGAAAATACTGACCGGTTGGCTTGAGCAATTAGGTCATCAATTTCTTTGGGTGAGTTTACCGAATATACAACAAGTAGCTTTTCAATCTTTATTTTCTTGTCCAGTTCTATTACTGCTTGTCTTCTTGCTTCTAGTCTCTTAAATAGTTCATTTGGAATTTCATTGACTACTTCCATCAAAAACTTCTTATACATGTCCATATGCAATATAACACTATTTTCAACTTGTTCTTTTTCATCAGTTGTTAAAGTGTCATATATTTTCTCTATATTTTTTAATTTACCTTCCTCTGTAATTTCATTCAGTAGTATATCAAGAGGGGCCAAGTCTTTGTTTGTCCTCTTCTTCTTTTTGGGTGTCAGTTTCTTCTTCTTTGGTGTAGCCTTACTTATCGGAGATCTCACTACTTGTTGTTTTTGTCTTATCCTCCTGAGTGAGGGTGTAGTTGCCAGTGAGGGATCTCTTTTCCTTACAACTCTTTTGAAAGTTGTAGGCATGTCACTCCCTAAAGAAGTACCTACCGGTGATAGGCGAGTTTCAGGTTGTGAAGCTGCTAACTCATCCTCTGTTATACCGATTTTCTTCAACACATCTTCTTTGATGGCCTTTGCTTGTCTGGAGCCTTTCCTTACAACTGCCTCAACCTTTTTCACTCTTTTCTTTGATTGTATTTGTCTTTCAATAGTTTCTACACTACCAAATATTTCTTCCTTAGGTTCTTTGGGGGCTTCTAGAAGTGCTTTAGCATATGTTTCAATTATATGATCATCTGTTTCATAGCCCATCTTGGTTACCCAAACTATCCTAGGGATGACTGCTTCCATCCAGATTTCATCCTTCTTGATTAGAAAGCATATTTCATCTTTGTACTTGTCAACAATCTTTTGTGATAACCTGATTCTTTTGTTCATTTTGGCCTTTAATGCTTGAAAGAAGTCATGAATATTGTTTTCCTTGTCTTCTCCCATGTTATTGAATAGTTCTGTTAACTGTTTACCTACCGGTATATCATATCCAAGTTCTTTGTAGCCTATACCGGGAACCTGTTTGGGTATATGTAGCATTAGACATACTAACAGATTTCCAAACCTAAAAGTTCCTTTCTTGTCCTTCTTAATCTTTCCAAGGTTGTCAATTAATTCATCCTTTAACCACTCACATATATCAATCTTTGCATTATCTGTGACCATATCATAAGCACTCTTAATGCATAAACTTGAAACTGAATTGAGTCTATTTGCATGAGTAGCTTTATACCCTAATATCATGCTGATAAATCTCACATTAATGTCTATTACATCATTAACTCTTAGGGACCTTTTGTCAAATGTTGCACTAGTTAGGTTTGTAACTAGGTCATTGGATACCTTTTTGGTTTTATCTGCCCTTTTACCGGTGGTCGGTAACCCTGTGACAACTTTCATAGTTTCCTTAGTGATTTTGTGGATTGCATCTAACCAGAAAAATTCACCATGTACCTTGCCTAAGACTATCCTAATCACATCCTTGGGAAATTTAGGAATGCTAAGGATCTCTGTAAATCCTAGGGTTTCAATGATCTTATGTTCATCTTTTACATTGCCGGTTTTATCACATATCACAGTTTTAAACATGGTTTTAATCTCTTCATCTCCTAGTTCCTCAATGTTGTAGTGGATGTACATTCTAGGGTCTTCAGCATAGACAACTCCCTTAGGAATTTGAGAAAAAGAACCTAAGGTATCATCTTTCTTTGCTACCTCAGGAACTAACTGAAATATAGGCCTAGGTCTTTTTATCACTTCGATAATAGTAGGGTTTTCTATATATTAAATTGCAGAGGTGGATGCCATGATAAAATACCTTTTGCTTCCTTTAGGATGGATGAATGCTTGGAGTGTTCTTGCCTCTTGCTTGAAATGCCTTAGCTCAAAATCTTCACGCTCTTCATAGGTTTGAAATCTCGGTGAAATGGAATGGAGCCAAAACCTCAATTTTATAGTGTCTTTTTGCCATCTACCACATTAAATGTATGTCAATTAAGTATTCACTTAACATTGTTTGTCGGTAAAAAGTAATTTCCAACTTCTTATCTCTAACCGAGTGAATAATAGCATAAGTTTCATTAGATTTCCAAACCCTCAAGGAAACTTTCTTCAATTAGATGAAGAACTTCCTATCGGTGGAGCACTGCTCTGTCCTGTCGGTGAAGCATCACTCTGTCCTACCGGTCAAGCATTTATTTGTTCTACAGGTGGAGGAGTATTCCCAATATTTAGATCAGCTTTTCTAATCCATTGTTTTGAGAATTCTGTTGTCTTCAAAATTTGATTCACTTCAACATCCTTATAATGATATGATAACTCTATGTGTAGAAGAGATATTAAAGAGAAGGAAACTTCCAGGACAACATATAACAAGGTTTTATTTAACCTTCTACACTTCGGACCTACTCAAAGTCCAGGCGGGTATACCTTTGTGAACTAAATTCACACTTTTAAAAGATAAATCCATAGCAAACCAGTCTAGAAAACCAGTGGATCTAATCACCTTAAAACTAATTGAAACAAAGGAATGAAAATTGTACTCATATTCAGTCTTGACCTACAAACTATGTAATAGATAACCTCAATCTATACCAGTGCCTTATCCAAGGTCACAGAGTCATCTAAGTTCAAGCAATACTCCCACAATCAAATATCTATACATGTCCCATTAGTTTGGCTTCTGTAGATCCCTATATATGCCTGACACACATAAAAATTTAGTCATACCCAATTAAACTGTGCTCATCAAGATTCAAAATATCTCACAAGGAATTTACTGGTAGAAGTGATTCCTGCATATTTAATTCCCCTCCTGAAGAGAAAAGCTAAGAAACATATCTACTGAAAGTTGCCTTACAACCCCTATTCAAACGAAATAACCCTGGATTATTTAGAATGAAACAGTAGAAACTTGCAAACACATTTGAAGACAACACAAAGTTTTAACTCAAAACCAATGGTCTGTACATTGATATTTTCTTCAAAAAAATATTACAAGAAACCTTCGAATATTCTCCATTAAAACTCAGAAAAGCTTAGATAAATTTCTGCAACGTTTTCTTACAATTCTTTGTGATCCTTTTTCTACTAGTCCTGGTATCCATTTATAACAATATGGATGCATACAAAGCTTCGAACTTTCCTAGGAGAGTTTGTTACAATCATTTCTTCTCAAGAAGAAGTTACAAAATCTTTTACAAATGTGGTTACAAGTCCTTTTCAACCTCCGTAGCTTCTTCTACTTGTTGTCTACTTGCAACCTCTTCTAATAGCTCCACATCCTGTATGGCATATTTTCTTGTCTACTCATTGTATACATCATCAGTTGGCCATGTGAAGTTAATTACTTTTGCTTTTGCCTTGGCTAACCTTTTCCAAGAATTCCTCATTTTGTTAACCTCTGAATTGAGAAAACCATAATGAGATTTGATTCTCTCTATCTCTTCAATTGTTATGACAAAAAAGGAAGCATCTTCTAAGTTAATAATTCCTTTTATTCTAACTGACAATTTGGCTTCTAATTCCTTAAGCCATACTTGTTTGTCTTTCAATTGAACTGGGCTAGCAAAACCCCCTAGAATTAATTCAAATACTTGATCAATGCACTCTTTCTTGTACAAATTGATCTTCCTATCTGCATAATCTATTCCTTCTGCTAATTTTACTAGATCCTTTGTGGTATCACAAGTGGATTTGATAATAGGATCAGCCCCTGCTTCATCATAGCATACACAAATAAACTCCAAATCCCACTCTCTAAGCTTCGACTTGTCAAAAATAGGCATTAAAATGGCCTTATCTCCATTAATTTCATTCCAGATATCTAGAATCTTGCTCATGTTGTTATGCAATAATGAGGCCCCCATGCTGTGGGCAAAACTTGAAATTGTAGCCTTTACTCTATCTTCATATTTCTTTGCATACAAGGCTTGGGCTTATTTTAAATCCTCCAACTCCTGAGGAGTAATCTCAACCAATTGAGAGCCAAAAGGTCTTGGAGATGGTGGGAGCTCAATGATGGGGCTGGTAGGTGGAGGTCTTGTAGGAGAAGAGGAGATCATTAGTGTTGAAGACTCACCTTGATGGTACTGTCTAGCCAACTGGCTTTGTAGCTTGGCAATGATGTTGTCTTTGCCCCTTACTTCTTCCTTGGCACTATTATAGGCTTTTAAAACTGTCTCCAGCTTAACCTGGAGATCTGCCTTTTCCCTGGTCTCCCTTTCTGCCACTAAAACACTAAACTTTGCAGTTTCTCACATAGTGCTAGCAGCTTCCACTACCCCAGTTCTCTGAACTCTTTTTACTAACATTCCTCCAAGGTAACTCGACCCTGAGGTGTCCTTATTCCTCTTATTTTCATCTCTTTTAAGAGACCACATGACCAGTGCACCATTGTCTTTGCTGACATTGACTCCCTCCATAGGTTTGGTCTCTTTTCTTACCGCCTCTAATACCAAGGCATCTGCTATGTCCCACTCAGGAGTGATGGTCTTAAACTAATCAGCCATTTCTTGCCTTATTTCCTCCTCAACCACAGTTGGATCTTTGTGGGGTTGCTCACCTTTTCTCTTTTCACACCTTGCATTATATTTGTCAATGTTCTGCTTCCACACAAATTGCATGAATGCTCCTGATGTGACAAAGTTATCATCAGCCAAGAAATCTTCACTGGCTTGTTTGATATCAGGGTCCCATTCCTGCCCTTTGAACTCATTAACAGTGATGTTCATTTCAGCAATAAGGGGCTCTTCTGGCATTCCTTCTTCCACCTCATCATATGTATATGCTATTTCTCCAAGGCTGCCTAACTGTTAGAGTTTCTCAGCTGCTACTTGTTCATCTCCTACATGGATAGGGGATTGAGATGGAGAGTACAAAGGTTCATTAGATTGTATTTCTTTTCCCACTCTTTGTTTCTTTGGGATATCTTGAATGTCAATGACATCATGTATCTTCCTCTTCCCCTTTCAAGTAGAGGGCTCCCCTGTTGTAGGCACCAACACACTGTAGTTGGACTTCTTATGCAACATGAAGTCACCAGGAGGGATTGCTCTAGTGGATGTAGACCTACTTAGAACCAGTCTTTCTTTCTCAGGGTTGTTTTTAATTAAAACCTCCCTCTTTTCTTTCAAAGTCTGCATCACATTCTCAAAACAAAGAATTAGGAACTTTATCTTCTCCTCAAAAGGGTGGAAGCTAGACAATGGGTCATAGCTGGTATCAAATTGGTGTACAAAATTTAAGGCCTTTTTAAAAGCCACCCACTTTTCCTTCCTCAGCTCTTGCTCATCTAGATCAAACTCATTTCTAATGAGGTCTTCAGGAAACTAGAATTGGTGGGGTTTACCTCTACATATAGCCCTATTTCTAAACATGCCATTGAATAAGTCTTTAGGGTCAGCACACCGGGACACTGCAGTTGACAAATGATACGATTGAAGGAAATCTTCAAAACACTTCCAACCTCCTTTAATTATCACAAATTGGTGTACTATGGTAACTGTAGGCAAAATGGTCCCTTTACCTCTGCCTATTAACTCTGCCTCCTGCACACCACCAATCTGCCTGAGGATCTCTACAATTCCCACCTTAAGACGGACTTGATAGGGTAACAAAAATGGAGTGCCTGTGAAACCATATACTCTAAAAACTGTGGAGACAGGGTATAAGTAAATATCACCCCAATTGTGAACAATTTTTATATTCTCTGCAAACTCTTTTGGCCTAATAAATTCCAAAACAACCTTGGGGACTCTTGGATTCTCTGAACAGATAAGAGTCCTAATCTTAGATGCAAAACACTTATCAAACTTCAAGAAGCTTGCATCTTCTCTGTCCCATGATAGCATTGTACTCCATAACTGCACTGGCATCTTTTCTCCATTCTTCTCTTTTACAAGATCCATTCCACTTGCAAAATAATCACCACCCTTGAATAAAAATAAATGCATAAGGAGGGAATACCATCCAAAAGGCCTATCTACCTTCCCATTCTTTATTCCTATTAATCCTTCATGGATAGCATCAGTGATAAAGGAAGCATAATCAAAGGTCACTGCAAGAGAAGGATTCGAAATCGGAGCAGCCATCAGCATGTAATGAGTGGGCATATTTGCCTCAGCATCTTCTCCTAGAATTTGGCAGAGTGACCAATATAATCCCTTGGCCCTAAGGGTGAACAAATTCAATGAGAAGGGCTCTTCAATATTGGGTCCTACAACTGTTAGCCCACCTATCTTCACAAAGAATTCTTTGAGAGGCCCATTTCTAAGGTGGTTCCTCTGCACACTATATATCTGAGCTAGTGATTTAAAATTAATAGGCTCTAGAAAATTGGTGAATTCACTAAGCCCAAAAGCACTTTTGAATTCCTCATTATTTATTTCAATGAGGGTTTTCCCACTAATATCCTTGACACTTCTTGTAATTGGGTCATAGTTGTGTGCAACTTGAGTTAGGAGATCCATATCCATGAATACTTCGGGGAGCACTAATTTGCCAATATCCAACTCCCAGATACTGTTTTGCAGGGCTAAGGAGTTTCTCATGCCAAATCCAACTTTAAATAATCCCAACCAAGACAACCCAATTCGAGGATCTCTTAGCCAGTTACCCTTATCATATAATCCCTCTCCTATTTTTAGGCGAGGAGCTCTTGGCACAAGTTCTTTTATCTTTGCGGCCACATTAGTTGACAATGTCAATTGTTCAAGGAAGTCATCACAGATAGCCCTCTCCTAGTAATTAACCTTTCCTGAGAATTCTCTCTTAGGTGCCATCTTTAAAAATTATGCAAGAAATCTAACTATTACTCCCAACTGTTCTGTGACAAATCAAGACCTTAATTTAAACACACTGTTAAGTGATTGCTAAAAAAGAGTGTAAGAGAACCTATTTTTTGCTGAAAGAAACTTGCTCTGCAACTGAAGAAATTAGCTCTGCAACCACTTCTCTACAACCGCTCTTTAGAATGATACCTTCATTCAATTGATACGAGATCATATACGGTAGTCGGGCTCTGAACTACGACATTGATACCACATGCTTCAGCCATCCCTTCAGAATTAAATTCATAGAAGAATTCAAAAATTTCGCTCCAATGGGTCACAACATGCCTATGCATTTTCCTTTTCACTCTTTTGCCATTTCGCAGAGCATAACATCTTAGCAATTTCACTTAATGAAATCATTCCAGCCGTCTGATCAAACGGAACTTGATCGGTCTTTACACTGTCTTAACATCTCTACCTTTGCATTGGGCCCTACTTCCTTTTCACCATTTCGTAGGCTTTATCCTCTGAGCACTTTTCTTTTGCAAAGCTACGCTAGGCATTAGATGGGACTCTAACCACCCGACCTTTAACTCTTACCCGGACAGTCAGCCTTTTCACTAACCGTACCTCATCTTGATGGCTAACGGTTTTTCGCTATTTCGCATAGCTTAACCTGCTTTCAACTTGTTGGGAGTATTTAAAACTGAGTCAATTTTATAGGCCTATTTCAAAATTTTGCTCAGTATGTCAGAAAGGCACCTAAACAAGTCAGTTTGAATGGCCTACTTTGCAAGGGGGTAAAATGGATCCAGTTGATTTTGAGAGGGTAAGGCTCGGGATTCATGTCCCACACCTTTCATTTGGCCTATTCAGTGATGTGCAACTTTCAGAATTCATTTTGGATAAGTTTATGAGGTACCCATTTTGAGGGGTGAGCTGGAAGTGCATTTTAGGCACAAATGCAAATTTTATGGAGTAGCCTTCTTTGAGCGATTATATCTTTTTCCCTGTTGATCATCATGAAGAAATTCAAAGTGGATTCAATTATATGCATAAATGTGAGTCAAACTACAAAATTTCAAGTCCTTATGAATCCGTTTGCTCAGTTTTCAAAGCTCAATCCGTTTGTAGTTTGTGATGTTTGCACAAGTGTAAAAATGTCCCGGTGAGCGTCATGTCAGAATGTTTGTTCCGGGATAATGTTGGTATAAATGGTGAGCTACATTTCAAATTTAAAGCTTTTATCAATCCGTTTGATCGGTTTTCAAAAGGACTCATTTTGCCATCAAATTCAGTTATCCGCACTTCCAGTGTTAGATCAGTTAATGTAGCCATTTTGGTGAGCGCGCCGTTTGCATCCTGTCAGTCAAGTGATCGAACTGAGAATTCAAAGATTTAATATGTACTTAAAGGTACCTATGTTCCAAATTTGAGAGCCTACGGAGGTCGTTTGATATTTTTGAGAAAGGCATCATGTGTTGCCAGAACATTGACTTCATCAGGTCCACAGTGTCGACAAAGCCAGTTGGCCGTTGTCGGAAATTAATATCTCTTCGCTCGGGACTCGTCTTGAGAAACCATTTGGTAGATGTCATCCTTGTATATCAAAGTACATGTTTGTCAGATGGCGAGCTCCAGAAAGGTGTTTTGATAGGTTTGAAAATTACGTCTTCGCGAATAAATGCGAAAATTGTGGCGTAATTGCCTGAAGGATGTAAAATGCAATTTTATGATCCGAAAATGGTGCCGATCATTTCCAGAGGTATGTTTGAGGTTCGTGAAGCATTCCAGGGGTCAGTTGCATGAAAACAAAAAAAAATTTAGTCGGACCCACTTTGGGGCCCGACCTGGCTCATGCCTGTGCCGTATTAGTTTATTGGTGACTTTGTTCACTGGGAGAATTTCAGAATTTTATAAATATGGATTGTAGTCACGAGATTTATCATAAGAGTTGAAAAGACTGTAGACCTTCAGGCAATTTCAAATTGGTGATTCAAATGCCCAAATCCTCCTTCAGCGACAAAGAAGAGATATTAAAAATGCAAATGCACTTGGCAGCCATGGTGTTGAGAAGACCATTTAAAAATTTTAAACCAAATGCATTGGCATGTGGAAATTCATTAAACCTTTCAACCAAATGTAATTTGGGAGTTTGAAAGCCAAATTCCACAACCTTCCCAGCATTCTCCTTGTTGTGTGTGATGTCTGGGAGTGCATTTTAAAACTCCAGCCAATGCAATCAACAGGTGTATCTCCAACATTTCCCCTTTGATGAAGCAAATGGTAAAGGCATGTTTGCGAGGCATAAATCCAATTCCAAGAAAACAATGCAAAGTCTCCCTGCACAAATGAGAAAGGGGCAATTCAGAAACAATTAGCAGCAAATAGCAATTGGCTGGAGGAGAGGCAAATAAAAAAAATATAAATATTTTCAATACAAATGAAATTCGGCAACCAATCTTGTTTCCTCCTTGCTGTGTGTGGATGTTTGGAAGGCATTTAAAATTCAGCAAAAGCAACAGCAAGCCATAAACCCTCTTCACGTGGCATGGTGATGGTCTCATGAGAGAAAACAGAAAATGCTTCCAGCAAATAGTTTGGCAGCCCTTGCGTGATTAGTGAAGGAGAGGGAATGTTGAAACTCCAAGTTAATGCAATTGCAAATGGCAACGTGGCTGGTAAAAGACTTCTTTCCTCCAGTGTGTGGCATGGTGAAAGACGTTTAAAACTTAAGCAAATGCCATTGGTGGGAGGCATTACCAGCAGCAACAAGCTCCAATTAATGCATTTGGTAGTTTGAAACAGGTGAATTTAGAAGTTCAACACATATTCTGCCCAAGTCCTCCTCTTTGCATGGATATTGGGAGGCCAATGTTCAGCAACAGTAAACTATCAAATTAGTGAAACACTCTCCTCCTCTTCGTGGTTTTCTTTTTTTGAACAACATAGTCTTTCAAGCAAATGCATTGGCAGATGGAAAATCCTAGTGAAGACCCTGTGCAGAGCATGATGGAGGAGAGTGGGCATGTGTGAAATTTGTATGAAATCTCCAAGCAAATGCAAACACCAATGTAAATCTCTGTGCGTGGTGGAGGAGAAGCAGTGTTAAAACCAAAGCAAAGGGCATCGAATTCCAAGCAAATGCAAAGAAATCGCCATTAAAACCCAGGAAAAAAGCTTCAAAGCGCAATCCCAGGCATAAGATAATTATCCCACATTGGCTGTGCACTAGGAGCTTTTAATGTTTAAATGCAAAAACGCACAGTAATAATATGTCTAAGCCATAAAGGCTTTTGACACAAGGTGCCCATGGGCGCCCAAGGCGGGCCCACGCGTGAGCACGCTTCCTGAGGCAATGGAGGAGTTGACTGGACGAAGACCAAGTGGACCCCACATGGGCATGCTTCTCGAGGCAAACATGCAAAATTTTGCAGACGAAGGCTGGGTTAATGAGCGGGCAAGTTCGAGAGAGATCAACAGCTCGCGCTATTTCGCGAAGGGAGATGCACGTAGTTTAAACCTCGCGAAATAGCGAAAGTGAATGAGAGCCATCCATGTGGCACACAGGTGGCGGGTATAGTCAGCGGTCCAGCAGGCGGGTCCCGGTGAGGTGGCACCCAGTGGCGATGACGTGGCATACAAGCAAGCAGCCCAGTGGCGGTGACGTGGCCGACAAGTGGCAAAAGATGAGGTGTCATCCCAGGTGGCATCCAATCAACCCCATCGACCAATCAGATCCCACCACGTGGCAAGGCGTCAGAGCACAAATGGAGGCAAAAAATCAAATTTAAAATGATTAAATGATATAGTTTAAACTATAGAGAAATTCGAAAAATTTAAATGATGGGTCCATGTTGAGGATTAATTCGCCCAGGGCTCAATTTTTTGCCAAAGTATAAAGTGTTATATGTTTTCGGAAAGCTCTCGGAATGAGGAATCTAATTATGAAGTTATTTTTGGCGAAGATCAGATATTTTGGAAGCAGTTTGGGCGAGAGTAAAATTCAGTTAGAGAGAAGATACTTGATATTTTCAGTTGTAGATTTGATTTTCTTCCCTCCTCTTTTTATTCCCAATTCTTCTCAATTGTAAGGGTTCCAGAAATTTGGAAAATGCTCCAGATTTTATGGCTTCCAATTCTGAGTATTCTTCCAGATTGTACAAAGAAGGGTTATCCTTTCAGTAATGGAGTTCGATTCTTTGCTATAGGTGTTCTTAGCTGTAGGTTCTTGTGTATGTAAGGAATGCACAAATTCACACAGAAGTTGTCTCTAGATTCGTATTTTCATTATATTCAGATTAGATCCTCAAGGAGGATGAGATTTGTTATCTCAAGGAGGTAATTGTGATTGTTTGCAGGGATTCTTCAAGGAAGAATTTAAATTCTGTAATAAATCATGAATAATGGAATATAGTGTCTAGATTTGATATTTTCTGTGAGTGAGCTGAGTAATACATTTATGCAAGGTATTAAATGCATTGAATATTTAATCATGAAGATGGATTTGTAGTATAAGGTTTCATTTATAGTTTGATGTGTGACTCTGTTGCCCTTGGATAAGGCACTGATCTTACAAGTTTGGGGATGTCTTTCAGAACAATATTTTAAAAGATAAATCTATTTTCCCTTCATGTTTAGGGGTGTTTGTGTTCCATTGTTTCCAAGCTCTGTTTCATCCTATTGTTTGTATAGATCTAGCCAATCTGTAATGTTTCCTAATATGTTGAGCTTGTGAAATGATCTATCTGCTTAATGTTGATGCAGTTATGTGTCTGTAATTGTTGTATTTAGTGCATCAAAAGGGTGTCCCCCCCTAGGCTTAGCAGAA
The DNA here is from genome assembly GCF_030272615.1 of Cryptomeria japonica. Taxonomy (NCBI): domain Eukaryota; kingdom Viridiplantae; phylum Streptophyta; class Pinopsida; order Cupressales; family Cupressaceae; genus Cryptomeria; species Cryptomeria japonica. The sequence continues at coordinate 437,829,332 of NC_081409.1, forward strand.
CCTGAAGTGCAGGAGGATCAATTAGGGTCCTATGTTATGTTGTCCAAGCCCTGATGTGTTTTGTAGACTGAAATTGGCCATTTCATAAAAAGATTTGCGGGTGTTCTTGGGTTATCACTTTTGGTGAACAACACAACTTTGGGCCATGAAACAATGTGAAGCATTGGATCAATCCTGAGATGACCATCCTTTAAGTGAGACCTTTATGCTTGCTTCACTTACCCCACTCTTCCACTGGTTACCAAATACCATGTGGCGCTTAGCCATTAGCCTTGGAAAACTCTTCGATTTTAGTTCAGAGTCAGCCACATGTTGTATTTCCCTTATAACCACCAGTTACACCTTGGTGCCCTCAATCCCTTTTGAAACCATGTGTCAATTGACACATCACCATCGAGCTTTACGCCAGGAAGAACTTTCTTTTCTCTTTTTCCATTTCATAGGCCTTAACGTCCAGTTAATTCGCAGCCACGAAACAACGTGAGCCCTTGGATCTTTTTGGAGTTGATCCCTTTTTACCTTCATGCTTTACCTGTTCTTCGAGCCCCAAAAACCTTTTGCTATTTCGTAGGCTTTAAAGCACGAGCACTTTACCATCACGAACTCACGCGGACCGCTAGATTAGAACTGACTTGCTCAATGCTTAACAACCTACTAAGGTTCGGCAGATGTGGGCCCTCTAAGTCAGCTCTATCCACCTGGTGTCTAATCATTCCCGAACTAACATGTCAACCTTTTATTCATTGAGATAAAACATCGGATTCCACTTCATCCTTGCCACATGGATCTGCCAAGTCACTTCACACCCCATGACATGACTCATCCTCTTGGACCCACCTTTTAATCCTTAGATCCAACCTACTGACTACTTTGACCTTCTGCCATGTGCCATCATCTTAATCACCATCTCAACCAACTGGACTGCTAGCCTAGAATGCCATGTCATTTCGTTGTTTTGTGAAAGCTATCTTTCGAGCATCTCTCCTATGCAAAACTGCACTAACAGTTAGATCTTTGGGAACGTGTGCATCTATTAGCCTCTTTCACCCAGGCCAAAACCTTTCACTGTTTCACAAGGCATAACATGTGAGCATCTGTCAGCCATGAAACAATGTGAACCGTCGATTTCTCTTGAACTTGATCACTTTTTAGCCGTTTGAAAAGTCTTCACCACCGGGTCCTGCCAAGCCTTTTCGCTATTTTGTGAAAGGTAACTTGCTTGCTGGTTTCAGCTGCGAATCAATGCCAGCCATTAGATCTTGAGCGAGATGGAATCTCGTTAAACCAGACCAAATGTGCACCATTTAACATGCTTTTCCTTTCGCCATTTCGCAAGACTTAAAACACTCGCAACTTCACCTAACAAAATGGCAAAAGTCATAGATCCATCTGAGAACTGCATGACACTTACTGGGCCTGACAACAATGCGAAGGAAAAAGACATAAGGCAAATTTTTTTTATGATTACTCAATGACCACCTAGGTAAATGACAAGGGGGAACACTTCATACGACCCCTAGACCCATTACTTAAGTGAATTAATGTAACATAGGAATAGAAACCAGAGGGTTCTAATTAGACATTTGAACGATTTAAAACCCTAAACCCTAAACCCTTAAAGACTTAACACAGATTTGAAGCAGTTAATAGTGTGCTTGACTCAAAATTTCAAAAACTTAGCCAATTATGGGAAAAGGAAGCCCATTTCTTAAACAGTGATAAGAACAGCTCTGACTGGGGATGGTTGATCGCAAGGTCAACACAAGAAACTCAAAAAACTCTAGAGAAACAGACCAAAACATAGGCCCAAAAAAAACAACAAGGAAACAAACAAAATATATACAAACAAAGGACCTACCGTGCATGGAATTCAAGAGAAATAATGTTTCAAGAATTGTCCATGCACTAGAAATTCCTGTACTTCATCATTCATATTTTTCACAAAATAAGAATCCTTTCCATTTAGATCACAGACCACAAAAGGGCCAATCCATAATGATTGAAATTTCTTGTGCTTCCCCTTCTCCTGTCCTCTTGCATTCCACCGAAGAACAACGTCATCAATTTTAAACTTCCTTAATGATGTCCTTTTATCAAAAAGGTACTTGGACTGCAGTTGGATCTTCAGGTTTCTCTTATGAGCTAGAGCTCTGATCTCTTCCACTTCGACTATCTGGATCATTCGGTCCTCCATAGGCTCTGATAAATCCATGTCCTCAGCTTGCAAGAACCTCTACACTGGAAGAAGATTGTTTATAGGCACTCTGGCCTATGTACCATATACCAATTCAAATGGTGACATCCCAATGGCCTTCTTGACAGTGATTCTATCTACCCACAAAGCTAGTTTCAACTTTTGATCCTGTGACCTCTTGTTTTCTTCTAAGATTTTTTTAATAATATTCAAGAGGCTTTTATTGCTGGATTCTGCTTGCCCATTTCCTTGAGGATGATAAGGTTAAGAGTAAGACATAAGTATCCCATGACTAGTACAAAAATTGACAAACTCTTCTGACCTGAAACTCATAGCATTGTCCATTACCAATTTCACAGGAACTCCAAATCTAGTTATGATACAATCCATCAAGAAATCAATAACAATTTTACTTGTAGCTCTTCTGGTGGGAATGGCTTCAATCCATTTAGTAAAATAATCAGTGGCTACTATGATCCATCTATGACCTCTTCCTGATCTCTCAACAATCTCTCCTATGAAATCTATACCCCATTGGACAAAAGGTGCTTCCACTGTAACTGGGTTCAAGGGCAGAGCTCCTTCATATTTTAGTTTAGATGAAAACCTTTGACATGGATCACATCTCCTAACATATTCATGAGTATCCTTGAACAAGGTAGGCCAATAATACCCAGCTCGAACTATCTTCCTAGCAATTGTCTTAGCAGAATAATGACCTCTGTACATTCCATCATGCATTTCCATCAGCATTTTCTTTGCTTGGAATTCATCTAAACACATGAGTAACCCTCCATCTCTGTTTCTCCAAAACAAGTCACCTTAAATGAGAACATATTTCTGAGACTTCAATTTTAGAGTCATTCCCTGATTATGTGTCATTCCTTCTGAAAATGTAGCATTTTTCAAAAATTGGACTATCTTTGAATACCAAGGTTGCCTTTCAATACTAGTGACTGAAGTACTTTTGATTTCAACATTGTTTATCTCAACATTCAAAAGATTAGATTCAGTCATGATCTTGGCAAGACCTAAGCCTCTCACCAATTTGGTGATCTTTATTTCGAAGTCAAATTCTTGGATTCTATTGATCCATCTGCACCTTTTTCTTGTAACCTCAGACTGGGATAGAATATCTTTAACTGTAGCATGTGGGACATAAGTAGTGATATTTGCATTTACCAGGTATGGCCTGAAAGCTTTGACAACTTTAACTAAAGCATAAGCCTGTTTCTCCATGGTTTCATATTTTAATTCTACTGCTTGCAAAGACTTGCTATAGAAAGCTATGGGATGTTCATATCCCTCATTATCCTTTTGTAACAACATTGCAGCTTCTGTATGGTACAAAGTAAAAGAGAACAGAGAAAAGGGCTTACTGTAATCAGGAGATTTCAGCACCAGTGCTTCCTAAATGGCCTTTTTAATCTCATCAAAAGCCTTTGAGGCTTCTTGATCCCAACAAAACCTGGTGTCCTTCTTGAGCAGCTTGACAATGGGTTTCACTATCTCTGCAAAGTTTGCAATGAATCTTCTAACAAAATTTAATTTGCCTAAAAAGGATTGAATACCTTTAATGTTCTTTGGTTCAGATACTTTGTTTATTGCTTCAATTCTTTTAGGGTCCATTCTTACCCCCTCCTTGGAGACAATGTGCCCCCAATAATTTTCCTTCAGTGGCCCCAAAATGACATTTCTTGGGATTTAATGACACACCAAATTCCAAAGCTTTGTTGAACACCTTTTCCAAATGTCCACAGTGATCATCAACCCTTTTGGAGAAGCAAGTTAGATCATCTTGATAAACCACCATGATGATATTAATGAATTCTTTGAAGGTGATGTCCATCGCTCTCTGAAATGTAGCTCCAGCATTTTTTAATCCGAATGGCATTCTCACATAAACATATGTTAGCCATGGAGTAGTGACAGTAGTTTTAAACTGTTCAGATTCTCTCACTAACACTTGATTGTATCTTGAAAAACCATCCATCATGGACAAAAGGTCACAACCTGTTCCTCTCTATAGCATAGCTTCCATATTTGGGGAAGAGTAGTTATCTTTTAAAGAGGCAACATTCAAATTTCTAAAATCCACACACAATCTAATGTCCCCATTTTTCTTTCTTACTGGGACCAGATTGGAGACCCATGAAGAATACGTTATAGGTTTAATAATCCTCCCTTCTCTTAACTTAGTCAACTCCTGCTGCATCTTAGTTTCTAACAGGGGATTAATAGGTCTCTGCTTCTGTCTGAAAGGCTTAGCATCTGGAAGTAAAGGAACTTCGTGCTGAAAAAGGTCTTGTCTATATGCCTTTAGGTCTTCATAAGACCAAGCAAAAACATACTTATATCTTTTTAATAAATTAATAAGATTAATTTTGACATGAGGGGGTAATTTCTTTCCAATGTATACTAACTTAGGGGATGACTCAGTCCCTAGGTTTACCTCCTCCAATTCTTCCAACTTAGTGGTAGACTGCTGATGCAAGTGACTGTCATTATAACTGAACATGATCTCTAGCTCTACTAACCCTTTAGGTATCTCATTTGTTTCCAACTGAACCAAGTCATTTCCAAACACTGTTTCCTTGTTGTCAACCACCTCCACCAGTGCATTTCAATCAATCTTCTATCCATCATAATCATCAACACACTGGATGAACCTAAGAATATCTTCATCATCAGCAAAAACTTGCTAGTTATACACATTATCAGGGATGGCGGGCCTAGATTTTATCTCCACAATGGAGATGCCGGTTAGTGTTGCATCATCATTTTTCAATGCAACATTAGCTAGAAAATCTGCCATAATATTCTTTGATTGCTCTATCCAATTAATAGAAAATGCACTAAAATGCTCAATGACATCCGAAATGGCATGTTTATATCTCTTTAATCTATCATTTTTGGATGCATATTTGGATCTCACCTGAGATACAACCAACTTTGAATCCCCCAACACTTTCAACAGCTGGATTCCATGCCTTTTTGCAACCTCAAGTCCCAATAATAGGGCTTCATACTCTGCAGTATTATTTGTGCATTAGAAAGCCAATAAGAAAGAATACTTAAAAGTTATACCTGATGGGGATACAAAAAGAACCCCTGCTCCAGATCCTTCTTTGGAACAAGCTCCATCAAAATACATCTGCCATAAACCATACTGTTGTGATTCTAATTTGACCACAAAGGGGTCAGTATTCTTCAACTGGGGTAAAATTGGTTGTAATCTAAAATTATCAAGATCCACATCAATCATACAATTGAGCATATTAGGATCTACACTCTCAATTACTCTGGGAGCACGTGGTTCTCTATACAACTTGACCTGATTCCCATTTATTGGAATAGTGGCATAAGATAAATCCAATTGGACATTTCCTCCTATTGCTACTACCACTGCCTGGACAACAACATACCATAATGGGGTTTAGTGTTAGTAACAATAACATCCATTTTATAAGTTGCCTCAGGGAATGCTGCTATTTTTACTTCAACATCTCTCATTGTACCTATCACAAGTACCTCCCTATTATCCATAGCATAACACTTCCCATATACAGTGGTCACTGATAGTCCTAATTCTTTCATGACACCATAGGGCATAACATTAGCAACAGCTCCTGAATCTATCATGCAGTTTTTATCACTCTGTTGTTTACTAACAAAGTAACATAAAAAGGATCTACCTGTGAAGGCTCTTGAGTGATGGTGGTTCCAACATAAACCTCTGGGGTTTGGAATTCTTGATCCTTTCCAATTTTAGCTGAACCGGTGGGTAGGACTATGTCACTGTTAGATATATTAGAGAACAAAGACAAAGCTGCATCTCTATGCTCTTTTATTTTTAGTAGTTCTACTAATGGGATAGTGACCTTCATTTGTGTAAGACCTTGAGCCATGTCAAATGTGGAGCTATTGCTTAAATCAGTATTAGCTCTAACTCTTTTTGCCTTGAGCTGACTTGCCCTTTTTGCTGTGGCAGCTCCTTGTATATCACTAGTATCCGTACTCTTGGGTACATCTTTAACCTATTCCTTCTTTTCCTGACCAATTTTAGGAACAGTAGTAGCACTACTTGTTGCCCCCTTTTGAGTAATCTCTTTTATGAATATGGAACCAGGTTCACCCTGATCAGTGTCCTTCTTGGTGCTCCTTAAGTTATAATTGTGTTTTGCTTTAGCAATGGCAACTTTGGTGAGGCTTTTAACTTCTTCCTCACTAGGCCTTCTAAGATGAACTTCTTCATCCTCAATTGTTACCACATTCAAGGTAGGATGCCAGTCCAGTGTTAATTGTCCTTGAACAAACCTTTCATTGTCCAACACATCACTGTACTCACTTTGTATAGATTCCTCATCACTTTCTATAATAGTCTCAAACATGTTAATGTCAAGCTCAGCTTCTTGTCTCATGGATTCTTCAAGAGCTTGAGCTACTACACACTAATGAGGAGAATGTGGTCCATCACAAGCAATACACCAGGGAGTATTTTCTATATTATGGACATTTTTCCCTTTTAAGGGATCTGGAGTGTCCTGATTTTGAGCAATTTTGGGCTTCTCATTTTGGGGTTTACCATCTTTCCAGTTGGTATTATAAGGCATGTCATGCAGTCTAGGAGGTCTATCTTGCCAATTATAATGAGGCTTGTCATTTTTGTTCACTTTGGTAATCAGATCCTTCATAGCAATGACCAACTTCTCTATCTTGTCTTCCTCCTTAGCAACTTTTCTAGGTTGCTATTTTGTTTCTTGCCATAATCTACCAACTGTTCTCCCTCCTAACTTCCCAGATGCTTTCCTGTTGCTTTCCACATTAATGGAAATCCTAAAAGCATCCCTCAGGTTATGTGGATTTTTATCCCTCAAGATATAGGCCATCTTAGAATCAAATGCATTATAGTAGGTATTCAAACACATGTTATCATCTAACCTCATCACCTGATATAATCTATGCATGGCCTTTTGAAATCTAGCATTGAAGTTAGTGACCATTTCATTATCAGACTTTCTGATGTTATTAAATTCATTGAGAATGAAGCTCACATTTGTTTTATCACCATATTGTTCTTGAAAACAATTCTTAAAATCCTTCCATGACCTGATGCTATTAACTGGAAGACCTTTGTACCAATCTCTTGCATCATCAACCAGGGACTGAACAAACAGTTTCATTATAACATCTTCATCCACTATCTCATAGTCATTTATTAGGTCACCAAAAGATTTCAAATGTTCCTCAGCACTAATTGCATTATTTCCAGCAAACTTGTGGAGCCTGTCCCTTAACTCAGTAGGAACATGGTTGGGATATCCTGGGATCCCATCAAAGAACAATTGCCTATACTATTCTAAATTGATAGGTCTTCTATGAAAAGGGGAAGCAACATTATTATTTCCTATGTTCATTTTGACTTTTGGAATCAGGGACTGAGATACTTGACCATGCTGATTGTTCACAGGGGTTTGACTCACTGATGCTGTATTAGCAGGCACAATAGGTTGAATCTTAATCGAGGGAAGGGAAATTTGTTGAGGATTAGGCTTACTAAGATCTTCTAATGGGAAAATGATAGGGGGAGCTTTTAGGTAACTAATTTTTTTCTTCACTTCATGATTAGCTGCTTCCAATTCAGCTTTCTCTAATTCCATTTGGAGATCCTCTTTTTCCTTCCTCATTCTTTTCATCTCTCTCTCATGTGCTGATAGCCTATGAGAAATCTCTTTAGTGTTTCTAGATCCAGTTCCATCATCCATCCATTTTTGCTTTCCTTTATCAACATTATTCCTAGGAGGTTGTGAATCACTGAGCATTTCCTTGTTTGGCTGGACTACTAACCTATAGGCTGGCTTAGCCTTGGGGATCATAATTTCTCTAATCATAGGACCTTCCTCATCACTCTTTTCTTTTTCTTTGGCCAATACTTCAAGATTAGCTATCTGTCTAAGAAGCCTATCTCTCTCCATTAATTTTGCTTTAACCTCCTTCTCCTTATTTGCTTCCTTTTGGGCTCTTAAGGAGATTAAATGATGAACTCTCCTATTTAAATTTTTTATTTCTTGTGACACTTCATCTTCATTAGGGAAATCCTCCTTAGAGTCAGATAGATTGACTTGATCTATATCAATCAAGCTGATGTTTCCATCAATTGTCCTAGGAACAGAATGTCTAATTGCATTTGAACTAGTCTTATCTCTCATACACTATCATGAGATATATCTTGATTTACAACATGAGCATTATCTATATTTCCAAACAATCCAGAATGGAAACCTAATATATCATGTTCAGATTCTTTGGAAGAGGAATTAGACTTTGCATAAATAGGTCGATCAAGTATCTTACCGGTATTGTTATTCTTTTGCACCCAAGCAGCATTTGATGGTTCGTGGAGCACTTATCTCTTCTGACCTCTTCGTGATTGTTCTGGCAAACCTTCTTGTAAAGTTTCACGAGGGTGCTTCTTCATGAATGATCTGGTATTTTTTCATCCTTGCATTATGCTTGTCTTCCTTTCTTTTTGTACTTCACAAGGACTAGTTCCAAGATAATAGAGTCGCCACCCACAAGACTATGGGAATTATGAAAACAAGCTTTGAAAATATGTCGGAAATATTCAGACCAAAATCATATATCAAAAGAAAATAGAGGGAAATGCTAGATAGAGACCTCCAAGCACCACTGCTATATTCACTAACGCACTGATCTAATCCACAAACACACAATGATTTTCTTTATAAATGTAAACACAAGTTTGCGTCTGGATCCTTATTGTGACTCTCCCCAGTAGAGTCGCCACTTTTGTTGTCTTCAAAATCTGATTCACTTCAACATCCTTATAATGATATGATAACTCTGTGTGCAGAAGAGATATTAAAGAGAAGGAAACTTCCAGGACAACATATGACAAGGTTTGATTTAACCTTCTACACTTCCGACCTACTCAAAGTCCAGGCGGGTATACATTTGTGAACTAAATTCACACTTTTAAAAGATAAATCCACATCAAACCAGTCCAGAAAACCAGTGGATCTAATCACCTTAAAACTAACTGAAACAAAGGAATAAAAATTGTACTCATATTCAGTATTGACCTACAAAATATGTAATGGACAACCTTGATCTATACCAATGCCTTATCCAAGGTCACAGAGTCATCTAAGTTCAAACAATACTCCCACAATCAAATATCTATACATGTCCCATTAGTTTGGCTTCTGTAGATCCCTATATATGCCTGACACACATAAAAATTTATTCATACCCAATTAAACTGCACTCGTCAAGATTCAAAATATCTCACAAGGAATTTATTGGTAGAAGTGATTCCTGCATATTTAATTCCCCTCCTAAAGAGAAAAGCTAAGAAACATATCTGCTGAAACTTGCCTTACAACCCCTATTCAAATGAAATAACCCTGGATTATTTAGAATGAAACAGTAAACACTTGCAAACACATTTGAAGACAACACAAAGTTTTAACTCAAAACCAATGGTCTGTATGTTGATATTTTCTTCAAAAAAGTATTACAAGAAACCTTCGAATATTCTCCATTAAAACTCAGAAAAGCTGTGATAAATTACTGCAACGTTTTCTTACAATTCTTTGTGATCTTTTCTCTACTAGTCTTGGTATCCATTTATAACAATATCGATGCATACAAAGCTTTGAACTTTCCTAGGAGAGTTTGTTACAATCATTTCTTCTCAAGAAGAAGTTACAAAATCTTTTACAAATGCGGTTACAAGTCCTTTTCAACCTCCATAGCTTCTTCTACTTGTTGTCCAGTTGCAAACTCTTCTAATGGCTCCACATCCTGTATGGCATATTTTCTTGTCCACTCATTATATACATCATCAGCTGGCCATGCGAAGTTAATCACTTTTGCTTTTGCCTTGGCTAACCTTTTCCAAGAATTCCTCATTTTGTTAACCTCTGAATTGAGAAAACCATAATGAGATTTGATTCTCTCTATCTCTTCAATTGTTATGACAAAAAAGGAAGCATCTTCTGAGTTAATAATTCCTTTTATTCTAACTGACAATTTGGCTTCTAATTCCTTAAGCCATACTTGTTTGTCTTTCAATTGAACTGGGCTAGCAAAACCCCTTGGAATTAATTCAAATACTTGATCAGTGTACTCTTTCTTGTACAAATTGATCTTCCTATCTGCATTATCTATTCCTTCTGCTAATTTTACTAGATCCTTTGTGGTATCACAAGTGGATTTGATAATAGGATCAGCCCCTGCTTCATCATAGGATACACAAATAAACTCCAAATCTTGCTCTCTAAGCTTCCACTTGTCAAAAATAAGCATTAAAATGACCTTATCTCCATTAAGTTCATTCTAGATATCTGGAATCTTGCTCATGTTGTTATACAATAATGAGGCCCCCATGTTGTGGGCAAAACTTGAAATTGTAGCCTTTACTCTTTCTTCATATTTCTTTGCATACAAGGCTTGAGCTTGTTTTAAATCCTTCAACTCCCGAGGAGTAATCTCAACCAATTGAGAGCCAGAAGGTGTTGGAGATGGTGGGAGCTCAATGATGGGGCTGGTAGGTGGAGGTCTTGTAGGAGAAGAGGAGATCATCAGTGTTGAAGACTCACCTTGATGGTACTGTCCTGCCAACTGGCTTTGTAGCTTGGCAATGATGCTGTCTTTACCCCTTACTTCTTCCTTGACACTATTATAGGCTTTTAAAACTATCTCCAGCTTAACCTGGAGATCTGGCTTTTCCTTGGCCTCCCTTTCTGCCACTACAACACTAAACTTTGTAGTTTCTCACATAGTGCTAGCAACTTCCACTACCCCAGTTCTCTGAACTCTTTTTACTATTATTCCTCCAAGGTAACTCGACCCTGAGGTGTCCTTATTCCTCTTATTTTCATCTCTTTTAAGAGACCACATGACCAATGCAACATTGTCTTTGCTAAAATTGACTCCCTCTATAGGTTTGGTCTCTTTTCTTACCGCCTCTAATACCAAGGCATCTGCTATGTCCCACTTGGGGAGAATGAGTACCTCGGCCTGTGCTACCATGTCTCTTCCCTACTCAGGAGTGATGGTCTTAAACTAATCAGCCATTTCTTGCTTTATTTCCTTCTCAACCATAGCTGGATCTTTGTGGGGCTGCTCACCTTTCTCTTTTCACACCTTGCATTATATTTGTCAATGTTCTGCTTCCACACAAATTGCATGAATGCTCCTGATGTGACAAAGTTATCATCAGCCAAGAAATCTTCACTGGCTTGTTTGTCTTTCAATTGAACTAGGCTAGCAAAACCCCCCAGAATTAATTCAAATACTTGATCAATGTACTCTTTCTTGTACAAATTGATCTCCCTATCTGCATTATCTATTCCTTCTGCTAATTTTACTAGATCCTTTGTGGTATCACAAGTGGATTTGATAATAGGATCATCCCCTGCTTCATCATAGGATACACAAATAAGCTCCAAATCCCGCTCTCTAAGCTTCCACTTGTCAAAAATAAGCATTAAAATGGCCTTATCTCCATTAAGTTCATTCCACATATCTAGAATCTTGCTCATGTTCGTATACAATAATAAGGCCCCCATGCTGTGGGTAAAACTTGAAATTGTAGCCTTTACTCTTTCTTCATATTTCTTTGCATACAAGGCTTGAGCTTGTTTTAAATCCTCCAACTCCTGAGGAGTAATCTCAACCAATTGAGAGCTAGAAGGTACTGGAGATGGTGGGAGCTCAATGATGGGGCTGGTAGGTGGAGGTCTTGCAGGAGAAGAGGAGATCATCAGTGTTGAAGACTCACCTTGATGGTACTGTCCTGCCAACTGGCTTTGTAGCTTGGCAATGATGGTGTCTTTACCCCTTACCTCTTCCTTGGCACTATTATAGGCTTTTAAAATTGTCTCCAGCTTAACTTGGAGATCTACCTTTTCCTTGGCCTCCCTTTTTGCCACTGCAACACTAAACTTTGTAGTTTCTAGCACAGTGCTAGTAGCTTCCACTACTCTAGTGCTCTGAACTCTTTTTACTATCATTCCTCCAAGGTAACTCGACCCTAAGGTGTCTTTATTCCTCTTATTTTTATCTCTTTTAAGAGCCCACATGACTAGTGCAACATTGTCTTTGCTGAAAGTGACTCCCTCCATAGGTTTGGTCTCTTTGCTTACCGTTTCTAATAACAAGGCATCTACTATGTCCCACTCGAGGAGAATGAGTACCCCGGCCTATGCTACCATGTCTCTTCCCTACTCAGTAGTGATGGTCTTAAAATCATCAGCCATTTCTTGCTTTATTTCCTCCTCAACCACAACTGGATCTTTGTGGGGCTGCTCACCTTTTCTCTTTTCACACCTTGCATTATATTTGTCAATGTTCTACTTCCACACAAATTGCATGAATGCTCTTGATGTGACAAAGTTATCATCAGCCAAGAAATCTTCACTAGCTTGTTTGATCTCAGGGTCCGATTCCTGCCCTTTGAACTCATTAACAGTGATGTTCATTTCAACAATGAGGGGCTCTTATGGAATTCCCTCTTCCACCTCATCATATGTATATGCTATTTCTCCAAGGCTGCCTAACTGTAACAGTTGCTCAGCTACTGCCTGTTCATCTCCTATATGGATAGGGGATTGAGATGGAGAGTACAAAGGTTCATTAGATTGTATTTCTTTTCCCACTCTTTGTTTCTTTGGGCTATCTTGAATGTCAATGACATCCTGTATCTTCCTCTTCCCCTTTCAAGTAGAGGGCTCCCCTATTGTAGGCACCAACACACTGTAGTTGGACTTCTTATGCAACATGTAGTCACCATGAGGGATTGCTCTAGTGGATGCAGACCTACTTAGAACCAGTCTTGCTTTCTCAAGGTTGTTTTTAATTACAACCTCCCTCTTTTCTTTCAAAGTCTGCATCACATCCTCAAAACAAAGAATTAGGAACTTTATCTTCTCCTCAAAAGGGTGGAAGCTAGACAATGGGTCATAGATGGTATCAAATTGGTGTACAAAATCTAAGGCCTTTTAAAAAGCCACCCACTTTTCCTTCCTCGGCTCTTGCTCATCTAGATCAAACTCATTTCTAATGAGGTCTTTAGGAAACTGGAATTGGTGGGGTTTACGTCTACATATTGCCCTCTTTCTAAACATGCCATTGAAGAAGTCTTCAGGGTCAGCACACCGGGACACTGTAGTTGACAAATGATACAGTTGAAGGAAATCTTCAAAACACTTCCAACCTCCTTTAATTATCACAAATTGGTGTGCTATGGTAACTGTAGGGAAAATGGTCCCTTTACCTCTGCCTATTAACTCTATCTCTTGCACAGCACCAATCTACTTGAGGATCTCTGCAATTCCCACCTTAAGAGGGACTTGATAGGGTAACAAAAATGGAGTGCCTATGAAACCATATACTCTGAAAACTGTGGAGACAGGTTATAAGTAAATATCACCCCAATTGTGAACAATTTTTATATTCTCTACAAACTCTTTTGGCCTAATAAATTCCAAAAGAACCTTGGGGACTCTTGGATTCTCTGAATAGATAAGAGTCCTAATCTTAGATGCAAAACACTTATCAAACTTCAAGAAGCTTGCATCTTCTCTGTCCCATGACAACACTGTACTCCATAACTGCACTGGCATCTTTTCTCCATTCTTCTCTTTTACTGTTGGTATTTTGGTATGGTTTTGTCATTGATGTCAACACCTACTGAATACAAGCACTTTGGAGATCCAGCAACATTCATCGGCAAGCAAGTAAACTGTGCAATAGTTACTGGTATATGGTTCACCGATAGAATATATTGTTCATCGATACCTAGAATGATATGGAAGACACTTGGTAATGTTTAAGACATCATGTGGACACTTTGTTTTGAACAATTAAATATTGGTATATTCATATTTGCATATTTTCTTTTACTGGCAAATAGGTCCAGGTTATCTAGGGTTACACCGACAGGTTTATCTTTTCCAAATTAGCATGGCATGCTATGGAGATAATTTATTATATATGTAAATGCATTAAGCCAACATATTTAATTGGTTATTGCATCAGATATTATATTGTATGAAAATATTTTTATTGTAATATCTTGTAGAGCCGACCTACTAAAATTGGTCTTAGGGTATGGTATAAATGTAAGATCTTATTTAAGATCAAGTGTGGAATGCAAAAAAGAATTGAGTGAAGGTATATGCGAGATCAAGCAGAGGTATACATGAAGACATCATTTGGAGGTGAAGTTAGGTTTTTGTAGAAGCATATCAGTGTTACATTGCTATTGAATCTAGCATATGAAGATGCTATTTTCTACAGTACATTCTAATTGGATTTAACCATCCAAATGTAGTCAGTGTGACTCCCATTTTCTGATTGAGCAGTGAGCTCTAGGCTATTGGCCTTTTTGGATGTGCAGATGCCATTTATGTACACTTACTATCTGTAGTAGTATCATCTGATTGTGGGTAAGGTTTCCCATTGTGGTTTTTCCCCTTACAGGGTTTCCACATACAAATATTGGTGTTATGTGTTGTGGATGACTTTATGTTTATGTTTCATGCATTAATTCTTACCGGTATAGCAATTTACTATTAACACTATCTACCGGCATACTTAACTGGTTTACCGGTATTAAGCATTAAGTTGGTTAATTAGTTTTTGGTTTGAATTTATTAGACAACTGATTCACCCCCCCCTCTCAGTTGTCTACGGGACCTAACAATTACAAGATCCATTCCACTTGCAAAATAATCACCACCCTTGAATAAAAATAAATGCATAAGGAGGGAATACCATCCAAAAGGCCTATCTACCTTCCCATTCTTTATTCCTATTAATCCTTCATGGATAGCATTAGTGATAAAGGAAGCATAATCAAAGGTCACTACAAGAGAAGGATTCAAGATCTGAGCAACCATCAGCATGTAATGGGTGGGCATATTTGCCTCAGCATCTTCTCCTAGAATTTGGCAAAGTGACCAATATAATCCCTTGGCCCTAAGGGTGAATAGATTCAATGAGAAGGGCTCTTCAGTATTGGGTCCTACAATTGTTAGCCCACCTATCTTCACAAAGAATTCTTTGAGAGGCCCATTTCTAAGGTGGTTCCTTTGCACATTATATACCTGAGCTAGTGATTTAAAATTAATAGGCTCTAGAAAATTGGTGAATTCACTAAGCCCAAAAGCACTTCTGAATTCCTCATTATTTATTTCAATGAGGGTTTTCCCAAAGATATCCTTGACACTTCTTGTAATTGGGTCATAGTTGTGTGCAAATTGAGTTAGGAGATCCACATCCATGAATACTCCAGGGACCACTAATTTTCCAACATCCAACTCCCAGATACTATTCTGCGGGGCTAAGGAGTTTCTCATGCCAAATCCGACTTTAAACAATCCCAACCCAGACAACCCAATTCAAGGGTCTCTTAGCCAGTTACCCTTATCATATAATCCCTCTCCTATTTTTAGACGAGGAGCTCTTGGCACAAGTTCTTTTATCTTTGCGGCCACATTAGTTGACAATGTCAATTGTTCAAGGAACTCATCATAGATAGCCCTCTCCTAGTAATTAACCTTTCCTGAGAATTCTCTCTTAGGTGCCATCTTTTAAAATTATGCAAGCAATCTAACTATTACCCCCAACTATTCTGTGACAAATCAAGACCTTAATTTAAACACACTGTTAAGTGATTGCTAAACAAGAGTGCAAGAGAACTTGTTTTTTGGTCAAAGAAACTTGCTCTACGACTGAAGAAATTAACTCTGCAACTGAAGAAATTAGCTCTACAACTGAAGAAATTAGCTCTGCAACCACTTCTCTACAACCACTCTTTAGAATGATACCTTCATTCAATTGATACGAGATCATATACAGTAGTCGGGCTCTTAACTGCGACATTGATACCGCATGCTTCGGCCTTTCGTTCAGAATTGAATTCATAGAAGGATTTGAAAATTTCGATCCAACGGGTCACAACATGCTTGTGCATTTTCCTTTTCTCTCTTTCACCATTTTGCAGAGCATAACGTCTTAGCAATTTCGCTTAAGGAAATCACGCTAGTTGTCTGATCAAATGGAACTTGATCGGTCTTTACACTGTCTTAACATCTTTGCCTTTGCATTGGGTCCTACTTCCTTTTTGCCATTTCGCGGGCTTTATCCTCTAAGCACTTTTCTTTCACAAATCTACGCTAGGCGTTAGATGGGACTCTAACCACTTGGCCTTTAACTCTTACCTAGATAGTCAGCCTTTTCACTAACTGTGCCTCATCTTGACGACTAATGGTTTTTCACTATTTCACATAGCTTAACCTACTTTTAACTTTGGGCCACGAAACAACGTGAAGTGTTGGATCAATCCTGAGATGACCATCCTTTAAGCGTGACCTTTATGCTTGCTTTGTTTACCCCACTCTTCCACTGGTTACCAAATACCACATGGCGCTCAGCCATTAGCCTTGGAAAACTCTTCGAGTTTAGTTCAGAGTCAGCCACGTGTTGTATTTCCCTTATAACCACTAGTTACACCTTGGCGCTCTCAATCCCTTTTGAAACCACATGTCAATCGACATGTCACCATCGAGATTTATGCCAAGAAGAACTTTCTTTTCTCTTTCGCCATTTCATAGGCCTTAACATTCGGTTAATTCGTAGCCACGAAACAATGCAAACCCTTGGATCTTTTCTGATCCCTTTTTACCTTCATGCTTTACCTATTCTTTGGGCCCCAAAAACCTTTCGCTATTTCACAGGATTTAAAGCATGAGCACTTTACCTTCGTGAACTCACGCAGACCACTAGATTAGAACTGACTTGCTCGATGCTTAACAACCTACTAAGGTTCGGTAGATGTGGGCCCTCTGAGTCAGCTCTATCGACCTGGTGTCTAATCATTCCCGAATTGACATGTCAACCTTTTATTTGCTGAGAGAAAACACCAGATTCCACTTCATCCTTACCACATGGATTCGCCAAGTCACTTCACACCCTGTGACATGACTCATCCTCTTGGATCCACCTTTTAATCCTTAGATCCAACCTGCTAACTACTTTGACCTTCTTCCACGTGCCATCATCTTAATCGCCATCTCAACCAACTAGACTGCTAGCCTAGAACGCCATGTCATTTCACTATTTTGTGAAAGCTATCTTTCGAGCATCTCTCCTATGCGAAACTGTGCTAACCGTTAGATCTTTGGGAACCTATGCATCTATTAGCCTCTTTATAAACCTCTTTCGCCCAGGCCAAAACCTTTTGTTCTTTCACAAGGCATAACATGTGAGCATCTTTCAGCCATGAAACAATGCAAAAAGTTGATTTCTCTTGAACTTGATCACTTTTTAGCTGTTTGAAAAGTCTTCACCGTCGGGTCCCACCAAGCCTTTTCGTCATTTCACAAAAGGTAACTTGCTTGCTAGTTTTGGCTGTGAATCAATGCCAGCCATTAGATCTTGAGTGAGATGGAATCTCGTTAAACCAGACCAAATGTACACCATTGAACATGCTTTTCCTTTCGCCATTTCGCAAGACTTAAAACACTCACAACTTCTCCTAACAAAATGGTGAAAGCCATAGATCCATCTGAGAACTGCATGACACTTACTGGGCCCGACAACAACGCGAAGGAAAAAGACATAAGGCAAAAAATTTTTACGATTATTCAACGACCGCCTAGGTAAATGACAAGGGGGAACACTTCATACGACCCCAAGACCCATTACTTAAGTGAATTAAAGTAATACAGGAATAGAAGCTAGAGGGTTCTAATCAGACATTTGAGCGATTTAAAACCAAAAACCCTAAGCCCTTAAAGACTAAACATATATTTGAAGTAGTTAATAGTGTGCTTGACTCAAAATTTCAAAAACTTATCCAATTATGGGAAAAGAAAGCCCATTTCTTAAACAGTGATAACAAATTCTTGCTTAACCTCTTCAACTTTTTCTTTACCTTTCAAGCTAGAACTTTTGTTGTCTGTCAGTGATCCTTTACTTCTATAGAATTTTGCAATATGCCCAATCTTGTTACATGCATAACAAGTTACATTATTCTTCTGAATAGATTTCCCATAACCTATGCCAGTTTATGTTCTGCATTGATTAGTTAAATGTCCAAATCTTCCACAAACATAACATCACACATTCATTCTGCAATTTTCAGAGTTGTGACCAACTTTGTTGCATTTAGAACATTGATCGGTGGGTGTGTTGATATTTTGATAATTTCTACATCTACATTCATTTGCTCTATGACCATACTTATTACAGTTATAGCATTTTCCACTGAATTTATAAGCATTAGGTTGTCTTACCAGTTTGCTGTGATCCTGAGTATTTGCAGTACCAGAGCTTTCACCAACTTCAAAGCCAATTCTAGAAGTGTCATCTTTAGGTTTTTGATTCTTCAGCAAGGTGCCAAGTTCCTCTGAGCTTTTCTTGAATTTTTCTTTATGTTGATTTGTAGTTTCTAGTTCTCTTTCTAAGACTTCTTTTTCTCTCATCAATTCATTTGAGTCATTCTGAGTATGCATCAGATCTGTCTTCAACATGTCATTTTCATAGCTAAGTCTTGTGTTCTCATTTGCTGCATCACTTAGTGTTCTGGTCAATTCTTCTTCATTCTTCTTCCTATCCTCAATCTCTTTGTAAAATCTCATAGTTATATCCTGCATCTCATTCTTTGTTCTCATGTTCTCTTGTTTCAACTTGCTTATCATATCATTAAGTGATTCCTTTTCATCATTCTCATTTCACAATTTTTCACAAAGTTCTCTTCTCTTATTTCTTGCAAAATTAAAATTTTCTTGAAGTCCCTGAATGATATCCTGAGCTTCCCTTAAATCATCTTCTAGTTTGATATTTTTTAATTTCTCTGCATCATAGTCTGAAAGAGCTCCTTCAAGTTGCTTCATCAGATTTTCTATCTTTACCGGTGTCAAGATCTTCCTCAAGCTATTAGGCTTTTGAAAATAGAGGACCAGTCTTTGATACCAATTGTTAGGAATCTCACAGATACTGAGAGGGGGGGGTGAATCAGTATCTAACCGGTTAGTAGAGTTTCTTGAATTAAAACATGCAAAACATATTATAACAGTGTACCAGTATGCAAGAAATAATGCAATAAATAGAATCAAGAACATCCACATGAAAGGTACACCATAACACAAGGTTTTAACGAGGAAACCCAGTGTGGGAAAAACCTCAGTGGGATTTGTGACCCACAATATTCACTCACTGGCCAATAAGAGAATATTACTTACAATAGGGGCCTGCACATGTAGGAAGGCCAACTGCCTAGAGCTCACTGCTCAATGGGAAGTCTCACTGACTTACAATGAGGATTATACAAATCCAATATCTTGTACTGCTTTAAAATAGCATCTATAATGCCTGATCTAGTACCAGTTGCTACTCTACTTCTTACATAAATCCTTAGCCTATATTTCGCATAATAGGTCTACCTAATATTTTTCCTTAATGCTTCCTCATCATTTCAAATGTCTACAATGATCTGTTTTATATATAAGAGTCATTTTACAATTTGCCAAGTCGGCTTACAAAGTTTTTACAATAATAAACAAAATATAATATAACAAAATCCTATCGGCCTCTATGCTGGTATACTTCTTTTCTTTGTGTCGGTGCCGGTGTCTTGAGTGCCAGTGTAGAGTGTGATCTATTGATGCCGGTATAATGCCTTTGTTGGTGCCATAGGATTGCAAGGTTGCCATCAATGACAAAACCTTCAATCACATACAATGTCTCATTGGAGTGTGTATATGCCAATAATACCATGTTGTCATCAGTGACAACATAGTGAAACCAACCAATTGAGTGTAAATTGCCAACACTATCATCAATTCACTCAGGCAATCAAACTGGTGAAGGAGTTTTGATCAATCCCTATTTTTAAGGCCTAGAAAGGGGTAATTAGGCCTAGTTAACTGGTAAGGGTTAGATATGTTAGCGAAAAAATCCACCTTGAGTTTTGAGATATTATATGTAAGCCCCAAAAGAGTGTCTCTAATATCCAATAGTTCATAGGGTTGTTAAGGAAGTTTAACCGATGAATGTAGAATACCTTGTTGATAAGGCTACTAGAACCAGTTAAGCCTAAAAGTGCAGTCTATTTGTGAAACATCAAACTGGTAAGTGTCAAAATCTCCTGAGTAAGGAATGGGGTTGGGAATCCATCCAAAATCATCCAACCTAATGTATATTGTGTGGGGAATGAATATCCTATGGTGGAGGGGTTGAACTCTCCAGTTGAGTGTGAAAGGGAGTGGGAAAATAACAAGGTCTCTGAAGAAAGAAAAATGAACTCACAAAAAAACAAGAGCTTATCCTAGCCTAAGGACCTTGGGAAGGTCAAAGAGGGTAAGTCTGGTAGACCCTTGGAGGGTGTGAGGTGTAGAATCATTGGTTGGTTCTTGTGTAGCTTGGAGGAGAAACCTAGTCAAGGAAGCACAAACCGTTGAGAGACAATCCACTCTACATCAGATTGGTATCAGAGCCAATTGATTGAACAAAGTGGTGTATGTCAGACCCAGAGGTAGTTAGAAGCTATTAGCATTCCATCAAAGGCAATGAGCTAAGAGGCCATCAGGATGTTGGTCCAAGACATGCTTAGTGAATCCCAGGAGCAAGAAACCAAGAAAGGCAATGGAAAGTTTACTAAATGGGGTGATGAAACTGATGATAAAGATGTAGATGTGATAGGGGTCATAATAGAAAAGAAGGAGTTGGACAAAGATCAACAGATCTTCTTGGATACCCTCAAGTCACTCAATAAAGACAACATAGAAGGTTTACCTATCTACAATGGAAGCCTAAATGGTGAAGAGTTATTGCATTGGATAGAAGCCTTGAACAATCATTTTGAATACAAGGAAGTTGTAGAAGAAAAGAGGGTCAATTTGGCCAAGTCAGGATTGAAGGGATCACCCCTAGTGTGGTTGAATATGATGCAAGAAGAAAGAGAAAAAACCAGGAGAAAGAAGATCATCTCTTAGGAGAGAATAAATATCAAGATTAAAACTCAATTCTTACCTGTAGATTATGAGGTGCAGATGTACAAGAAGTTGTAGAATCTGAAACAAAGAGAAATGGATGTGAGTGCTTATACAAAGGAGTTCAACAAACTTACCCTAAGAGCTAGGAAGCAAGGGGAAGAAGTGGAGAAGGTTGTAAGGTACTTAAATAGCCTTAGACAAAACATTCAAGATGAGATCAGCATGATAGCACCTAACACAATCCATAAATGCTTTCAGTTAGCCTTGAGAGCAAAAGATAAGATCAAAAGGAAAGGTGAATATAATCAAAGGGGCAAAGGTGATAGAGGTTATAGAGGAAGTGGCACCTTTGGAAGGGGCTACAATCATAATAAAAATGATGAAGGCAATCAATCAGAGAATGATGGTGATAATCCTAGCAATGGTGGATAGTTTAGAGGAAACTTTGAGGAAGAAATAACTATAGAGGCAGATTTGGCAATTCGAGAAGAGGAACCATAGTCTTCACTAGTTAATTCTACTATTGTCATCAAGTGGGGCATACCATGAACCAATGTCCTGGAAAGAATTCAAGCTCTCACATGGGAGACAGGAGAACTCAGTTGGTGCAAGAAGATGATTATCAAAGTTTTACCTCACCAATCAACAAGGCAGGACCAGTCCTAGATGGAGAGAACCTGATGCTAAGAAGGACCTTGTTGAAGGTACCACAATCCAAAGAATCTACACAAAGGAAGACACTTTTCAAAACCACCTATAGATCTCATAGTAATATTTGTAAAGTTATAGTATATTCAAGGTCTACTGAGAATATTGTAGTAGTTGAGATGGTAGACAAACTAAAATTGAAAAGGTTGCCACATACCACCCCCTATAAGGTATCTTGGTTGAGTAAGGGTCAGCATGTGCTTGTAGATGAAAAAGCTTGGGTAGATTTTAAAATAAGAGATTACAAGGATAGTGTGATATGTGACATATTACCCATGGATGCATGTCACTTGTTAGGACTCCCTTGAAAGTATGATATCAAATCCATACATGATGGTGAGAAGAATTCCTATGTTATCACCAAGGAGGGTAGAAAGTTTCAAATGGATCCTTTGATTGATCAAGGAGAAGAAAGACATGTTGGATCAAGTGTTATGTTTCTCAGTGGGAAAGAGTTCTTGAAATTGTTGAAGCATGAAGGGAACCAAGGATGTGCTCTTCTAGTGAAACCCAAAGAAGAGACAAAGACTGAAACCAAACCGGTGATACCACAAGAGGTGCAAACCTTACTAGACCGGTACAAAGACATAGTTGTCAATGAGATACTAGATGCCTTACCCTTGATGAGAGATGTTAACCATCAGATATACCTCATACCTAGTTCAACTTTGTCAAACAAAGCTGCTACAAAATGACACCTACTCAAAATGAGGAAATAGCAAAGCAAGTGCAGGAATTGCTAGATAAGGGGTTGATAAACAAGATTTTAAGTGCATGTGAAGTGCCCACTATTTTGGCACCTAAGAAAGATGGTAAGTGGAGGATGTGCATTGATTCAAGGGCCATAAAAAAAATCACAATTATATACCAGTTTTCGATTCTGAGGATTGAGGATCTAATGGAATACCTAGGTGGAGCTTGCTACTTTTCTAAGGTAGATTTGAAATCAAGCCATCATCAAATTAGGATCAGAGATGGTGATGAATGGAAGATAGCCTTTAAAAAAAATGAGGGGTTATATGAATGGTTGGTGATGCCCTTTGGGCTCACAAATGCACCTAGCACTTTCATGAGACTCACGAACGAGGTTCTTGCAGAGTTCATTGGTAAGTTTTTCATTGTTTATCTTGATGACATTCTGATTTTTAGCAGGTCAAAGGAGGAGCATATCAAACATCTGAATCAAGTTTTGAGAAAGCTACATCAAGAAAAGTTGATGATCAACTTGGATAAATGTGATTTTTTTAAAAATGAATTGGTGTATCTTGGTTTTGTAGTTTCTCAAGGTTGTTTAAAAATGGATCCATCAAAAGTGGAAGAAATAGTAAATTGGCCTACTCCTAAGTCAATAGGAGATGTACGAAGTTTCCATGGTTTAGCTTCTTTTTATAGGAAATTCATAAGAGGTTTTAGCCATGTGTGTGCACCTATCTTGAACACCATCAAAGGTAGGATAAAATGATAGTTTAAGTGGACTAGTGTAGCAAACAAGGGATTTGAGTTGTTAAAACAAAAGGTAGCCAAACTTCCTTACCTTAGGCTCCCTGATTTTAATCATCTCTTCATTATGGAGTGTGATGCCATCAAGTTGGCTATAGGGGCCATTTCGAGCCAAGAAGGTCACTCGATTGCATTTTTCTCTGAGAAGCTCAATGAAGCAAAAAAAAAGTATTCTACCTATGATTTAGAGTTATATTCCATGGTACAAGCACTCAAGAAGTGGTGGTATTATTTTTTACCTAAAGAGTTCATAGTCTACACTAATAATCATGCACTTAGTTTTGTGAATGGGCAGGAGAAATTGAATCAAAGACAGCTCAAGTGGTTGAGTATTTGCAGGCCTACACCTTTTCCATCAAGAACAAGAAAGGAGTCACTAATAAGGTAGAAAATTCCTTAAGTAGAAGGGTTCTAACTATTCAAGAAGTACAGCTACAAAATGTGAGGTTAAATGACCTCAAAGATCTCTATCAAGGTGACAAAGATTTTGGTGAAGCATATGATGTTTGCTCAAAGTTCGCTAATGCTTGTCATGTTGCCTATTCTGATTTTATGTTGCAGGAAGGCTTATTGTTTAAAGGACACCTAATTTTCATACCACAGTGCTCTATGAGAGACAATATCATCAAGGAGAAGCATCAAGGCAGTCTAAGTGGACATTTTGGTCTTGACAAGACCTTAGAGCAGGTTGGCAGGTTCTACCATTGGCCTAAACTACAATCAGATGTTAGGAAGTTTTTGGAGCAATGAGCTATTTGCCAAAGGGCTAAGGGTACCTCCAATAATGCATTTTTATATCGGCCTCTAGCCATACCAACAAGGCCATAGGAGTGTGTGACTATGGACTTTGTTCTTGGTTTACGTAGAACTCCAAGAGGATATGATAGTGTCTATATCATAGTAGATAGATTCAGCAAGATGGCACACTTTGTGCCTTTAAAATTCACTAATGATGCCTCCTAGATAGTAGGGTTGTTCTTCAAAGAGATTGTGAGGATCCATGGTATACCACTTAGTATTATGAGTGATAGAGATACCAAATTTATGAGCCACTTTTGGTGAACCTTGTGGAAGAAACTTGGTACTAATCTTTCTTTTTCATCTGCATACCATCCACAGTCTGATGGTCAAACTAAAGTAGTAAATAGGTCCTAGGGTAATTTACTGAGATGTCTCACCAAACAACATGGTCAAGTTTGGGATCGAGTATTGGGACAAGTAGAGTATGCCTACAATGACTGTGAATAGAAGCACATGCCGGAGTCCATTTGAGATTGTATATGGATATCATCCAAGGGGTATCTTAGAACTCAGAGACCTCAGTTTTATGGACCATAGGAGTGCTCAAGGTGAAAACTTTGCAGAGAATATGAAGGAGATCCATGAGCAAGTCAAGAAAACATTACATCAGAACAATGAGAAATACAAGACACAAGCAAACAAAACAAGAAGAGAAGTACACTATAAGAAGTGATCTTGTTATGGCCTATCTGAGATAGGAAATAATTCCTAAGGGACAACCTACAAAACTATGTATGAAGAATATTGGACCTCTTAAGGTTGTGCATAAGTTTGGCAATAATGCCTATGAGGTAGAACTACCACCAAACTTGGGAATATCACCAATCTTTAATGTATGTGATTTGTTCCATTTCAAAGGAACTCAGTCAGCTACAAACCAAGAAGAGACTACTGCTACTAAAGAAGTAGATTGGATAAAAGACCTACCCCCAAGCCAACCGGTGACATTGGAATGCATTTTGGACTCCAAGATTGTTAACAGGACTAGGAAAGGAGTCTATAGAGACTACTTGGTTGAATAGACAGGTCTCTTTGAATCTGATGCTACATGGATGTCTGAAGGAGATATAATACAACATAGAACCCATGTTCAAGCCCTATCCACTCAAGGGACTTGAGTTTTTTTTCCTACCCCAAGAGTATGGTGCAGGGGCACTTAGCAATTTTTGTTGAGTTTGTTTCCAGGATGTTGGAATCATGCTTTTAGTTTTGTAATAAGGCCAAGGGGCCATTAAGAGTGTGCTCAAATGATTGTAAGGTCCCTAAGAGTCTTTGTTTGACCAAAGTTGGCATGTGAGTTCTTAAGGGTGCTAGGTAGAGCACTTAATAGGATAAGTTGTTTTTGGGTTGGTTGATGTTGTTTTGAGATTGTTAAGGTCATATGAGTCATTTGAGAGTGGCCAAGTTTTGGTTTGAGCAAATTTTCTCACCTATGCAACAATTTGCAAAAGTTGCAAAAGTTGCTCATAGCAACTTTGCAACATTTTCATACTCCAACGGTTAGTTGGTTGACACAATCAGTTGTGAGAGTTTGTAACTACTCTAAGGGCAGTATAAGGCTTGGAAAGATCAATGATAATTAGTTGTTGAAGATTGTTGAAGATCTAAAGTAAATAAACAAGTTTTGGCTTCTCATTTGTGTGTGTTCTTCCGAGTTTTTGTTGTTCTTGAAAGTTGCACAACCTATACGGATCGAGCATCCCCAAAAAGGGACATGGGTTCTTAGTTTGGTGTCTTACCTTCATTTTGTTTTTTTATTTGGAGTCTTGAAGTGTTGCAGTTTGTGAATAACTCTATTTTGTTGCAGGTGGGTTCAAGAGCCCTAAAACCCAGGGTTTTGATAGCAAAATGGCTCCAACCTAGCATCCCATGGTGGATTTCCACTCTGAAACCTTGTGGAATGCTAGGTTGCAATGTATTCTATGTTTTCTTTTTGGTTTTGAGTCAGGGGAAGCCAAATCAGAGATTTGCCACCATAACCTAAGCTTGGCACATTGAGTTGGCAAGCGTTAGGAATCATGGATAACAAGCCCTAATTGGGTGAATCCGATGGTGGAGATGAAGTATGATTGGAGGGGAATTCCATATGGAAGCATAGATCCCAAACTATCATCAATTCACTCAGGCAACCAAACCAGTGAAGGAGTTTTGATCAATCCCTATTTTTAAGGCCTAGAAAGGGGCAATTAGGCCTAGTTAACTGGTAAGGGTTAGATATATTACTGACAAAATAAACCTCTAGTTTTGAGATATTGTATGTAAACCCCAAAAGGGTGTCTGGAATGTCCAAGATTTCATAGGGTTGTTCAGGAAGTTTAATTGGTGAATGCAAAATAACTCACTGACAGGGCTACTAGAACCAATTAAACCTAAAAGTGCAGTCTGTTTGTAAAACATCAAACCGGTAAGTGTCAAAATATCCTGAGTAAGGAATAGGGCTAGGAATCCATCCAAAATCATCCAAACTAATGTGTGTTGTGTGGGGAATGAAGATCATGTGGTGGAGGGGTTGAACTCTCCAGTTGAGTGTGAAAGGGAGTGGAAAAAATAAGGTCTCTGAAGAAAGAAAGAGGAACTCACAAAAAAATAAGAGCTTATCCTAGCCTAAGGACCTTAAGAAGGTCACAGAGGATAAGTCCGGTAGACCCTTGGAGGGTGTATGGTGTAGAATCACTGGATGGTTCTTGTGTAGCTTGGAGGAGAAACCCAGTCAAGACAACACAAACTGGTGAGAGACAATCCACTCTACATCAGTAAGGAGGCAGAATAAGATTTGTAGATGAAGGAAGAGTATCATGTGAAATGACAATCTTTTTTCCTTTATCAAGATTATCCTTTTTGGAAGATTGGGGAAGAACATCTTCATTATCTAAAATCTCATTTTTAGTGATTTCTATGCGATGGGAAAGGTCACGAATAAAATGAATGACATCATCCTCCTTATATAGGCTTTTGATGTTGAAGATAGGTCTTAGAAGAATAAGGAGGATCTAAAGATGTAAGAATTTTGATGTTTTCATATTGCCTCCCTTTCTCAAAGGTATGTGTAGAAGAAGAAGATGTATCCATATTACTTTCCAATGCTTTCTCTCTTGTAGAAAGATCATTGGGTAAAGCATTAGATCTCATTTCATCTACACAAGATACCCTAGGAGAGGTACAAGGGTTAGGATATGTAGGTTTAGGATCTACAAAAGCTTTAAGGTGATTAACATAGTAAATGCATTTTGTTAACAACATCACCATAATGCAACATAAATGATACATGAAATCTTTGAGATCTAATTGAAAAGGAAATAATTTGGAAATCCTAACAACATAATATCAACAAGTGCTATGAATAAATAGAAGCAACAAGAAATGAAAGAAACTCTTATCCGAAAGATGATTATAGTAAATATATGCAAAAAGCAATGTAAGCATATGCGAAAGAGCAAGTAAATCTAATTTATTAATTACCATTAAAAGTCTCTTAAGTGAAATCTAAATTTGCTGGGAAACCAGATCTAAAATTAGGACCTATTTATGAAAATTCATTTTAAGATTTGAATTTGATGAATTTTAAATTTGTGTTTGACCTTAGAGAGTCTTAAAATTGATAAAGCACGCTGATTTTCTAGATTTGAGCAAAAAAATATAGTCAATTCCATCTCCTGAAATTTTGGGAAAAAAGTCAAGGACCATGGCAAGAGCACACACGGTCTGACCAACTTTTTGCAAACAAAATTTCAGGGATGATAGAAATTATAATTTTAATGCGGAATCCAAAAAAATAGCCGATTTGGAGATGTCTAGATCAGTCAAACATGGAGTCAAAGGTTGAAAATAGAAGAATCTTAAAAATTAGGGTTTTATGGTTGAACCACTGAATTTTCAGAATAAAGAGACAGATTTGAATTGCAATTTTGAAATAGAAATCAAATCTGAAACAAGCAATTGAAATTTCACACCTCTTAATTTTCTCAAAATGAAAAACTAGGGTTTTTATACAATTAACCTCTAAATTTTGTAAATAGATCAAACTTGAAAATGAAAATTTGAAATCTAAATTGCAATTAAGCAAATCTAAGAATGAGAAATTAGAATTAATGTGTTTCACATCAAGTTCACCAAAATGTAAAGTGCAAAATTGGATCCTAGTGACTCCCCACCTAGAATAGAGAAAGGAAGCCACTATGATGATTTTTACTTGGGAATAACTTTACATTCAAAAGAGGGGCTTGAATCAACTAGATCCAAATCTAAGGGAAACAACTATGTGAATTCCAAGTGGATTGCAAGGGTTGAAGTGTGATTTACTCTCTTTTGGAAATAAGAAAGTTGACTTGTTGACTATGCAGAAGAGAGAGAGGAAATGAGTGAAATGAGGAGCTACTAGTTTGGGATCGTACTGTAACTTAGGATCTGAGCTAATTAGACTGATATGGATCTACCCTACAAATTTGGAGAAAAGTCATCGGGACCGTGGTGGGAATGTACATGGTCCTCCACAAAATCCATGAAATGAAAAAGGGTTCTTCCATCTTTGCAAATGAAGCCCAAACCTACAACTATGGTTGCGCACTTGCAACCTACACACACAAAACAGAGGAAAAGGGGGTTGTGGATAGGGGTTTGCCATAGTCAAACCCTGGTTGGGAAATCAACCTTGAAAGAAAATAATTGTATATGCTTGAATGTAAACAATGGAAATGTATACCTTGTAGATCTACAACTTGTTGATGATGATTGCTTTGCTTCTTGAATGTAACCACAAATGTTGTATGAAATGGCATGTAACATGACAAAACCCTAACACACACATTCTTGCAAATGAATGGTGTAATATTGCTCCAATGGATGAATGAAGAAGACTTGAATTCTTGAATTCTTGATGATGACCTTGAAATCTCGTATCTTATCCTTATGCCTCTTATCCCCCAAAATGAGGGAATTTAATCTCCTTTTATACATGCCTCAATGATTAATTTTCAACCACCAAAGGTTGAAAAAGAGGAATTACAAACCCCAAAGGCCAATTATGCATGGGAGACCAAACATACTTGACATAGGGCCACCCGAAGAGGTGGGGACAAGGGTGCCACGCCACTATCCTTCCTTATTTTGGGCCCCAGATAGGATCTAGAGCAGCCACAGGTCTTGGAGGGGGAAGGGTGAAGGGGTGAGAATGCAGAAATAGGTCTCAGTTAGGGAAGGAGATGTCATCACTATGGTGAGGACCTCAAATGTGGTTAAAATTACATGGGTTGCAATAGTAGATGAATGTTTCCAAATGGCTTTAAGGGCAAAGGATAAGTTGAAAATAAAAGGTGAATATCATGGTAGGGGAAGATCGGGCAAGAAATTTAGAGGAAAGGAAATTTTGGGGGAAGAGGAAAATCTCAAAAACCCCAAGGTGAGTCTAGCCAACAAGAACAAAGTGGAGACTTAGGTTCAAGAGGAGGCTTTAGAGGAAGGAGACCCAATGGAAGGGGTAGATTTGATGAACCAGGAAGAGGTCCTAGTTTCTTCACAGGGAGATGCTTCAATTGCAACCAAGTAGGGCACACTACAAGAAAGTGTCCTGAGAAATCCTTAAAATCTCATGTAGGAGAGAGAAGGAACCAATTGATTCAACAAGAAGATTACCAAAGTGTCATTTCCCCAATTGGAAGTGCAGCCCCGACCCATGATGGAGAAAGTTTGATGATGAGGAGAACCATGTTGAAGGTGCCTCAAGTGAAAGAACCCCCTCAAAGGAAGATATTGTTTAGAATCTCATGCAAGGCCTATGGTAAGATATGTAAGGTAATAGTTGATTCAGGTTCTACTAAAACTTAGGTTTCCATAGAGATGGTAGATAAATTGATGTTGAAAAGGTTACCTCATGCTAACCCTTATAAGGTATCATAGTTAAATAAGGGGCAACAGGTATTAGTGGATGAACAATCTTGGGTAGTGTTTGAGATAGGGGAGTGTAAGGACAAAATATTGTATGATGTGATCCCAATGGATGATTTCCATCTTTTGTT
The DNA here is from genome assembly GCF_030272615.1 of Cryptomeria japonica. Classification (NCBI taxonomy): domain Eukaryota; kingdom Viridiplantae; phylum Streptophyta; class Pinopsida; order Cupressales; family Cupressaceae; genus Cryptomeria; species Cryptomeria japonica. The sequence continues at coordinate 437,859,574 of NC_081409.1, forward strand.
AAGATGTCCATGGCAATATGTTGTACAATCCCAACATGATAGAAAAGCGAACTCCTTTCTCATAACAAAAAATGAGAGAAAATACAAGATGGATCCTTTATCCGATGAGAGTGTGGATAAGAACATTGGGTCAAGTGTCATGATAATAAGTGGAAAAAAGTTTCTAGACATCCTAAAGGAAGAAGGAACCCCCAGGTATGATTTGATTTGGAAGCCCAAAAATAGTCCTAATGTGCCTAGTAGCTGTAATGAAGAAGTTTCCAAGGAGGTGCAACAATTGTTGGACATGTATAAGAGTATAATGGTGGAGGAAATGCCTAACACTTTAACACCCATTAGGGACATAAGCCATAATATTGACTTCATACTAGGGTCTACATTGCCAAATAAACTAGCCTATAAGATGACTCCATCTTAGAATAAGGAGATTGCCTAGCAAGTGCAAGAATTGTTCAATAAGGGGTTGGCGAGAAAGAGTCTCGGTCCATGTGTTGTCCCAATAGTCCTAGCACCTAAAAAGGATGGTAAATGGATACTTTGTATTGATTCTAGGACCATCAATAGGATTACCATAAGATATAGGTTTCCTATGCCTAGAATTAAAGACTTAATGGACCATTTGGGAGGGGCTTGCTACTACTCCAAAATTGATCTCAAGAGTGGGTATCATCAAATCAAAATAAGGCAAGAGGATGAATGTAAGATAACCTTCAAGACAAATGAAGGTCCCTATGAGTGGATGGTGATGCCTTTTGGGCTATCTAATGCTCCAAGCACCTTTATGTGCCTCATGAATGAGTATTGAAATACTTCATTGGTAAATTTGTTGATGTTTATCTTGATGATATTCTTGTGTTTAGAAGGACAAAGGAGAAGCATTTGGAGCACTTGAACCTGGTTTTGAAGAAGTTGACGATCAACATGGAGAAGACTATCTTCATGAAGGAGGAGCTTGTCTACCTTGGTTTTGTAATCTCCAAGGGGAATTTGAAGACGGATCTAGAAAAGGTGGAGACTATCTTGACATGGCCAACACCTAAGACAGTAGCTGATGTGAGAAATTTCCATGGGTTGGCAACATTTTACAGAAAGTTCATCAAAAATTTCAGTCATATATCTGCACCTATCCTAGACACAATCAAGGGAGGTCAAAAATGTAAGTTTTCTTGGTCAAATGAAGCAAATGAATCTTTTGAGTATCTAAAAAGGAGAGTAGCACATCAACCTATTCTTGTTTTTCCTAATTTTAACAAGTTTCTCACAGTGGAGTGTGATTCTAGTAATCTTGTCATAGGGGTTGTCTTGAGTCAAGAAGGCATATTGGTGGCTTTCTTTAGTGAGAAAATCAATGATGCTAAAAGGAAGTATTCTACATATGATTTGGAGTTGTATGCAATGGTACAAGCCTTGAAGAAATGGAGGCATTACCTTTTACCTAAATAATTTATTGTTTATACTGATAATCATTGTCTTAGTTTTCTGAATGGACAGGAGAAGCTTAGTCAAAAGCATATGAAGTGGGTTGAAGATCTTCAAGCCTAAAAATTTACTATCAAACACAAGAAGGGCTAGGCCAATAAAGTGGCAGATGCACTGAGTAGGAGGGTCTGCATGGTGCAAGAAATTTAGTTGCAAAGTGTGGGAATTCATTCCTTTAAGAAAATGTATAAGGATGATGAAGATTTCAATGAGATATATGAGGTTTGCACTTAATTTTCAGAATCTTATCATTCTGATTTTTCTAATTTTTTGTTGTGGCAGGGGTTGTTATTCAAAGGGAGTCAATTGTGTGTCCCTAGATGCTCCATGAGGGAGAATATTATCAAGGAGAAACATTGTTGCAGTTTGGGAGGTCACTTTGGGCTTGATAGAACACTAGAATGGGTGAAGAGGTTCTATTTTTTGCCCAAGTTGCAATCAAATGTCAGGAAGTTTGTTGAAAGTTGCAGCATATGCCAAAGGGCAAAGGGAACATCATCAAATGCAGGTTTATATCAACCACTCCCTATTCCTAATAGGCCATGGGAGAGTATCAGCATGGATTTTGTTTTGAGTCTTCCTAGGACTCAAAGAGATTTTGATAGAATTTTTCATTGTAGTAGACAAGTTTAGTAAGATGGCTTAGTTTTTCCATGTAAATGTATTAATGATGCTTCGCATATTGTTGGCTTATTCTTCAAAGAAATTGTTAGAATACATGGTTTGCCTCTCAACATTGTGACTGACAGGGACTCTAAGTTTGTGGGCCACTTTTGGCATACATTGTGGAAGAAGTTGGGGACTCAATTATCCTTCACATCAGCCTATCACCTTGAAATTGATGGCCAAACTGAGGTAGTGAATAGATCATTGGGGAATTTGCCTAGATGTCTCACAAAATAGCATGGAGAAGCATGGGACATGATTATTCCTCAAGGAGAGTTTGCTTATAATGATTCTATCAATAGAAGCATGGGAAGAAGTCATTTTGAGGTGGTCTATGCAATTCATCCCAGACGTATTCTTGAATTAAGGGATCTATATGGATTGGAAAGAAGAAGTTCTCAAGGAGAGGATTTTGTATTGGCCATTAAAGACATTCATGAGAAGGTGAGAGAAAATATTCACAAGAACACTAAAAAGTACAAAGAGAAATAAAATTAGAGGAAGAGAGATGTGCAATATAAGGTGGGAGACTTGGTGATGGCACACTTGAAGAAAGAGAGACTTCCAAAGGGGCAGTCAACAAAGTTACTCGTGAAGAAGATTGGTCCTCGCCGAATTTTACATAAGTTTGGTCCTAATGCTTATGAGATTGAACTTCCTTAAGGATTAGGAATATCACCCATTTTCAATGTTTTAGATTTATTTCCTTACAAAGGTGATTTTCTAGGTTTAGATGCAGGTTTCCCATCAGCTGGAGATGAAGGTTGGGTCAAGGATCTAGCACCTAGCCAACCATTGAAGTTGGAGAGAATCTTGGACACAAAGTGGTCAAGAAGACTAGAAAGAAGACTTATAAGGAGTACCTTTTCAAGTGGATTGGCCTACCAAATTAAGAGTCCATGTGGATGATAGAAGATGACATTAAAAAGCATGGACATTCTATTACAAACCTCACCCATCAAGAGAACCTTGCAGACTTTGAAGACCATTTGAGAAATGAAGTCTCTTGGAGGATTTTTATAGGATCCTTAATTTTTTTTGAGTTTTAATAAGGTCTTTCAAGACCATTCTTTTTTTTCTTATTATCCATGTAGGGCCTTGATGCCATTTTGTAGTGTGAACTTCTTAGGACCAATTTGGTCAACCATGGTCAAATGACATCCAAAATGCCTAAATGAGGAAAGAATTTTATTTTGTCTCCTATGTGGTCTATTTGTAAGGTTTATGATGTATCGTAATAGGTTACATAGGCAGGTGTCATAGATTGACAAGTTTTGTGCAAAGTTGTCAAGTTTGGATGACAACTTTTGTTGTTAGCTTGTATCTATTCTCCCTCCAATGGCTACTTAGTTCAAATTTCAGTTGGATTCAATTGAGGAGGTTTGAGAGACCTTTTTTAAGGCCTTGGAGGTCAAGAAGGAAGGATGATGAAGTTTTGGTTGTAAGGAAGTGATCAAATTCAATAAAACTCAAAAATTTACTCAAATTCGTTGTAACAGTGCCTTGTACGGTTATTGTATGAACTCCGGGTGTAGGATAAATAATTTATTTGAATAGGAATTTGTTTTTATGTTCATTTGTATTTGATTTTTTAGGAAAAGACTAAGAAATAAGCGATATATCTGCATTTTTGTGAAAGGTGATCTGAAAACCCTCCAAAACCAAGGTTTCTAAGGAAATTCTTTCTTAACCCCTCATTCCTCTAGAAAAATTAGCTCAAAATATGTGGAATGGTAGGGAAGACAATTTATTTTAATATTTCCAAATTTTATGAGTGGGTCATTGAACTAGTGGATTTTGGGATCATGCCCTAGGCTAGGCATCCTCATGTGACTAGCCTGTTTTTATTGTTAAAAATTATACAGAGATAAAACCAAGAGTGGTGCAACCTATATAATAGTGGATTTGGTGTTTTGGGATGTGTGCATACCTTTCCCATCTATTGGTGTTATTGGATCATGCCACTGGTGTGTGGCTACTTTGTAAAAGTGGCCTAAAAGCCCAATTAGGCCTCTTGTAACAACATTGTTTGACCCGGTTAATGCAAGAGTTGGGGTCTGGGTTTTGGAAGTGTTTTGTGTTACAAAAGGGGACATTATAAAATGTCAAGATTCTAGGGTTTCATTAGGATAATTTCAAATTTTTGCCCTTAAAGGCCCAAACTAGGGCTACTAGGAATAGGTGTCTTGTAGAGGACAAGTCACCTTTGATTGAACCTGTACAAACAAAATGGTCTTGACTTAGTTTTGGTAAATGTCTCTAGGGTTGGAAAAGAGTTTCTATAGGGTCCATACCTGATCTACAATGGTGTATGTTTCATAATCCAAATTGGTCATAGGTGACTATAGGAGAGTTGGTGTCAAGGAGAGACTTGATGTGGGAAGTTGTATCTCAATGAGTTGTTTAAGGATCAAAAGGGTCCCCATTGAATAAAGGGGAGTGTAGAGGAATCCTGGTATGTTGTTGATAGGAGTGTCCTAGTAGGTTGTTGACAGGAATGTTGAGACCTTAATTAAGGGTCTTGTAGAGTTAGTTGTGTTGGTTCCCAAAAGCACAGATTGGAAATCCTAGAGCTTTGCCACCTCTCCTATTGATTTCTCAATCAGCCTTGGCCAATGAACAGGAATGGTCAAAGACCAAATTCCTCTACACTTTAGGCTCCACTAGACCTAGGTGGGTATACCTCAATCTCCAAAGCACAAATAGACTTCTTTATAGTGAATTTAAACTTAACATATTAGTTGTTTACAAGAATGGCAAAATATTTCCTGCAACTATTCTTTATTATGTGCTTTTAATTTGTTTTAATCTAAAGACTTGAATATAATTGTTAATGAATAAAAGCTTATAAAAGAATGTTGTTGGAACCTTTAGTAATTATGAAAGAACAATTCTAGTAGAAACTAGTAATAATTTTCTCTAGTGAGGACTTTGTGCACAACAAATTTACTCACAGAAAACTAATAACAGACCAGTGCATTATCTGACAATTTACATGTTACTTAATGGACAAATATTTGTTATCCCTAGAGATAGTTTGAGAGAACTCACAAGTATGCAAGACCATCACTGCAATGACTTCAATGTATGTTATAAGAACAACAAAAACAATTTTGTTATCTATATAACAACAAGTGATAAAAAACTACAACAAACCTTATTTAGATTTAACAAAAGGATTTTAACTCATCAACATCATATAACATGAAACGATCTAAAGATAAAGACAACAAATATTGTATATTAATTTTTGGAACAATGGGTATACAAAAACTGCAGACTCACAGGTACTTTATAATACACTTGCTTGCAAAAAATGGATTTTCATTTCTACAGACTTGTTTTACATAACACTGCTAGTTCCAACAGACAATCTAGAAAAACATTAGTCTTTCTTCCCTCCCCTTTTTTTTAGAATACAAAATGATTCCCTATATATATGTGACTCAAAAGACATAAATGAAAGGACACACCCTTTCATTTGTACAAACAAAAACCTAACTAACCCCCCCCCCCCCGCAACTATTGTAATACATTACAATGACATAACTAATTCTTCCCATCCAGGCTTTGACCACATTTCTAGATATGCCAAAGATATCCTTCATCTTTATATGTGTAGATGTTGAAGATGATGTCTCTAACTGCTATTTCTGTTGTAATAAAGTTCTCGACCTATTCCCCTATTTCATGCATATCCAAAGTATCTGCATGGGCAATGCTAATGGTTGCACTGAGTAGTGATCTGTAGTCAGAAATCCACTGGTATTTATCCTTTATTACCCCTGTACCATCTACCACACTTGGGAATCCATGATTAACAATCCCCTGACACTCCTCATATTCAATCTTTAACTCTGTTGTGAATTTCTCATGAGTATCAATCAATTTTTTGATCTTGTTGATCTTCATGTCATTTTGTGTCTCATCCTGCAGTAACATGTTTAAATGATAAAAAATTCTCTGCTGTGACACTGTGTTGTCCATATTTTTCTAGTAAACAGTCTAGAATTCCTCTAATATGTTTTGTAGATTTTCAAACCTTTTAGACAGCAAGACATATGTTGTGTCTGCCTTTATATTCTATATTTTCTCCTTCAACTTCTTATTTTCCTTCTGCAATTCTTCACACTTGTTTTTTAGTTTGGATTCATCTGCTATGTGGGGTATAGGCTGGCCCCTAATTTTTAAGAGTTCCTCATACAATGATTTGTATTTTCCTATTTCTCTTACCAACATCTTCATCTATGCTTTACTTAATTTTGAAATATCAATTCCCATATCTGCTATGACCATGGGATCCACTTCACTAACTTTTAACTTCATCATGTGTCTAAAAGATTTGTCCACATCTATGATCTCTGGTCTCTTATTTGGAGGATAGAGGGCCCACAAATGCATAGCGTCATCATTCGGATCATATCTGGATCCAATAAAAATATCATTTACATCTTGAATATCTAACTTGAAATCCTTTTTATCTGAATGTAATAGGCTATCAAAAATGAAGGACGCACTAAGGTCCTAGCCTGGGAAAATAATTATTCCTGCTTCTACAAGAAGTTGCCTTCCCCTTTGAGGGTTCATTCCTTCTACTTCTACATCGATATCAGCCTTCTATTTTCTAAGCATCTCTGCCTCATTTTTTGGGGTCACATCTGGCATTGCTTCTCTTAGCCTCTTTCCTTTGAAATGATACAAGAAGGCCTTAAACACCTTTGATTTAATGAATTCATCATCAGACACAAAAGAAGTATGTTCTTCCTGCCTAGCATCTAGATTGGCATTCATCCTCGCAATAATATGGTCCTGTGCTTCAGGCTCCTCCTCCCTTTCAAGCATTCTGAATCTCGTGACAACCTCATTCTCACCTGATTTACTTTCAACTTCTTCTTCTTCTTCCAGCTCCTGCATTCTTTGTCTCTTTTCTTCCAATTTTTGGTTCAAATCTTGAAAGATCTGCATAGCTTCCTTAGATTCCTTATTTCTAAAGATGTCCAGGGCTTCAATATGCTCATGAAAATAGTCCCCCAGATTCTGCCCTTTCCTGCTCTGGTGTATGTAGCCCTCTGGGTCATAATTTTTTCAACTTGTGTGCTCATAGAAGTTATAATTTCTATTAACCTCCTATCAATTTTTTCATACGGCTTTGTGGATACAATGGTGAAGTCACCAAAATGCAGAGGCCCAGGTAGAAAAACTTATTTGTGGGCACCCCCAAAATGTTGTGCATTTGAGACACTCATTTGTCTCACAATATCCAAGTAAGCAATTCTGTCAGGTGCAGGTTTTGGTAGCACATAAGGAGCACCTTCGAATCCAAAAAATCTAACATATGTGAAGTCCTAGCATACATACATGCTAATTATGACTCACCCTGGTATCTCCATGCTCATGGGGTCTAAGAAATCTTTTGATTTCTTCTGAAAATGATCCATCAAAAGAAACCCAAAAAACTCTATATAATGGTTGCACAAAGAATTCTTCAAATTTGACATAGTGAGATCTCATGAATTGAGAATCCCATAGTGATACCCATATTTGCATTGGCTGCTCCTGCCCATCTTTGCCATATATATTTAACTTCAATTCTTCAGGCCACAACCCCTTGTGTCGTCCATAAAACAAGATAACATTCATTAACAATGAATAAAACTTAAAGGATTTGTTAGGGTTATTACGAAGACTTGAGAAACCCTCGTGCATCTTCTCGACAATGTAAGCAACATAGTTGAATTATCTCAGCTCATGCATCTATGTGTGTGCAGCAACTACCAAAGGTCCTATCTAAGCAACATCTGGAACCTCAACTCCTCCCACCTGCCTGCATGTCATATACATATACTACAGATACTACCTTAAAATGTTGATATTAAATGGGGGCACATCTTCATCTGTCAACTTTCCTTTCTCAGCCTTATGTATGGAAAACATTCCACCCATTGTATACAGTGTCCATTTTTGTATACTCTTATTCTAGTTTGTCAAAAGACAGAGGCACATCAAATTCGAAACCCAGAACAAAAACCTCATGAATGGTGGCCACCGAAAGGTAGATGAATGTGATGAATAATGATGAACAATGAATACTCTAAATGGTACTAAGAGGGGGGGTGAATCAATACATACAAAAACTTCTTAGCAACTTATCAAGTTAAAACAATGCTAATCGGTTGTCTTCATTACTGAACTTAACCATGGCAATACCGATTAAACATAGTAAGACTTCAGACAACATAAATAGGTTAAACTAAATACTTCAAATACATTCAATCCTTGATAACTACTTCACCCATAAACATATGCATGTAGTATATCAGCAATACCATAACCATTAGCTTTGCATGCATAATCACTTAAACAAAGAATACTTAATCATCACATGAAAATGCACAACTCATGACACACAGGTTTTTCATGTGGAAACCCAAATGGGAAAAACCATAGTGGGGATGAATACCCACAATCTTGTTTTGAACTCTTTTGAAGCTCTCTCTATTAGGAGCCTAGTGCAGTTAAAGACTTTACAATAAGGTTCTGCTAGGAACTGAACCTGTTAAAGATCACTCGGTTAAGGGATGGCTATATACCATGTTAAACGTTACCTTGCTAGAGGATTTAAAGAACTCAATGAACTTGAGTCACTTGGTTAGAGGATTTACAATAAGCCTATTAAAGCTACCTGGAAAAGGGATTTTACTTCTATTGAAATGATTAGAAGACAACAGGTAAAACTCTGATTTGATAACAACACTATATGCTAAGGCAGATCCTTTTCAGTTCCTCTACTCTACAATCACACTCTACAGTTTTCTCTCACTGGTCTTGCAAGTATCTCATCACTCAAATACATACACAACTTTTTCCAACAACTTACAATAACAAACATCATCGACCTTATAGACAATAATTAGGTCGGTAGCATAAACCCTAAACCCTAAGCATTTAGGTTTACAATTACAGGCGGTCCAATCCTGACCGTCCAAACACTTTTCATAGAATGAAACAATCTCAAACATATCACAAGTCATTATGCATCATCCGTTCTTCACCGCACATAGAAATCAGTAACCCATCATGCTTTCTTCTCATACCGCTAAGAAGAATGGTCATTCCTGAGGTAGACATTTAATGCAGTCAATCTTCACATGCAAGATCCTCAAGGAAATCCTTCACATGCACAAAACTGATGTGGCATCTTGATCTCATCCTCATTTCTTATCTAAATCATCAAATAATATCATTGGTTGCATTACACAAGCTAGATTTCCAAACCGGAAACCCTGGAGCTGAGACTACCAACCAGTAGTCACACTTAGTGAAACCCTGAAACCGGATCACTACATCTCTTCATACCAGTTCTTCAACTTGATCATGAGTAACAACTACTTCCAATATTCATACTGGTTGACCTATACTTATTGACATCAATGACAACAACAACTGCTTCCAATATTCATACTGGTTGACCTATACTTATTGACATCAATGACAACATACATTATTATCATGTCATCATGTGCCAACATACCGGTTCATCAAATGCCAACAATCTCCCCCTTTGGCATTGATGGCAATACTTACTTAGTGTAGCATTGCAACAAGAAACATCATAGACTAGTGCAACTAAAATATCTTCATCAGATATCATACAATAGATATCTTCTCCCCTAGCCCATATTTTCTCTCCTTATTATATATCTTCTCCCCCTTTGACAACAATGCCAAAGTGGAGGCACAAGCTCCCATACTTCACTATGTTGCTCCCCTTACGAAGTAGCATTCTTCAACACATCAATCCTAAAAGATTTGTCACTGTAATAACTAACTGATTTGGAGCACACATCTTTAGTTTACTTCATGAAGGGGAAAAATCCCTAATTCACCTCCCAAATAGGTAAATGAAGTCTTTGGTAAGGGCTTAGTGAATATGTCTGCTAGCTGCTCCTTACTGGAAACATGTTGTAATACAAACTCTCTGTTTTGAACCTTCTCTCTCAAAAAATGATACTTGAGCTCAATGTGCTTAGTTCTAGCATGCAATACCAGATTTTTGGAAATATTGATTGCAGAAGTATTGTCACAAAATATACTCATCGATTCAGATATAGGTACTTTGAAACCATCCAATACATGTTTTGTCTAGATTACCTGAGTGTAGTTCATAAATGCTGCCACATACTCCACTTTAGTTGTATACTGATAAGTACAACTTTGCTTCTTACTTGTCCATGAGACTAGTCTTCCACCAAGAAAGAATGCTCCACTGGTTGTGCTTTTTCAGTCATCCACATTACCTCCCCAATCTACATCGGTAAATACCTTGAGATTAAAATCACCATTGTATGGATACCACAATCCATAGTCAATAGTCCCTTTCAGGTATCTAAGAATCCTCTTGACTGCTACCAAGTGGGATTCTCTTAGACTTTTCTACAAATGAGCTACAATGCCCACTACATGAGAAATATCTTGTCTATTGTGCACCACATAGTGCATCTTACCAATCATTGACCGATACTCCTCATTCACTAATGTTGAATCATCTTCCTTAGTTATTTTACAACCGATCACCATTGGTGTGCCAACTGGTTTGCTCTCCTCCATGCCAAAGGTCTTCAATACCTCTTTGACATACTTGGACTGGGTAATGAAGATACCCTCTTTCATTTGGTGAATCTGTAAACCAATGAAGAACTTTATCTCTCCAATCAGAGACATCTCAAACTCTTTCTTCATTTCATCTGCAAAAACATGACTCATTTCATCATCTCCTCCAAAGATTTTGTCATCTACAAATACTTCATAGATCAGAATCTGATCACCTTCAGATTTCAGGTAGATGTTGCTATCCTCACTTTTTCTCTGAAATCTTATTTTCACAAGATTAGAGTGTAAACATTCATACCATTCCCTAGGTGCTTGTTTCAATCCATACAGGGCTTTGTGTAATCTACACATGATGTTACTATCTTTTGATAAGGCAAACCCATCTGGTTGCTCAATATACACTTCCTCTTCTAGGATTCCATTGAAGAACACAAAATTCACATCCATATGGTATACCTTAAATCCCTTGAATGTTGCAAATGCAAGTAGCATTTAGACACCTTCTAGTCTAGCCACAAGAGAAAAGGTTTCTCCATTGTCTTCTCCCTCTTCCTAAGTGTATCCCTTGCATACAAGTCTTGCCTTGTTTCTTACAATTGTGCCTTCTTCATTTAACTTATTCCTAAAAATCCATTTGGTACCTATGACATTCTTATGTTCTAGTCTGGGTACCAAGGACCATGTTGCATTCTTTTCTATCTGGTCTAGCTCCTCTTCCATTGCCTTAATCTAGTCTTCATCTGTAAGAGCTTCTCTAGAAGTCTTGGGCTCCAATTCAGAAATCATGCAAGAGGTTTCTTTCACCTTTCTTCTTGTGAGTATCCCTGCATCTTTATCTCCTATGATCTGCTTCAGATTATGATGTAGTTTCACATATCTAGGAATGACTCTAGTTGGTTATGCTTTCTTCTCCTCTTCTTCTTCACTTACTTCTTCTTCTTCACCTACTGCAGCTTCTATCGATACAGGAACACTAAGATCTTTACTTGTTTCTTTCTTCACTGGTTCCCAGAAGGCTACACCCAATTCATCTTCCACTTCCTCATTGCATGTTTCCTCAGGTTCCTCAGGGTAAGCATCAACCCTAACATTGATACTCTCAACAATTTTTTGTGTTCTATTATTGTAGCACTTGAGAGCTTTATTCTTAGTGGAATACCCTAGAGATATTCCTTCATCACATTTAGCATCAAACTTGCTTAGATTCTCACCTCTCTTGATGTAACACTTACTACCAAATACTTTAAAATAACTCACAGTGAGAGTCTTCCCGGTCCAATACTCATAAGGGGTTTTAACTCTACCTTTCTTGATGAGTACCCGATTCATAGTATAGACTACAGTACTCACCACTTCTCTCCAAAAAGTGTGAGGAACCTTTCCTTGGATCAACATCATTCTGGTTGCTTCAACTATAGTCTTGTTATTCCTTTCTGCTATGCCATTCTGTTGTGTTGTCATTGGGGTAGACAACTACCTCTTGATACTGCTATCTTTACAGTACTTGTTGAATTCATCAGAAGTGAATTCACCTCCTTGATTAGTTCTTAGGCATTTTATCTTTTGACCACTTTCCTTCTCTACTAATGCTCTAAAGGCTTTGAACTTTCCAAATGCCTTAGACTTATCTTTCAAGAATGTGACCCACATTATTCTTGAGCAGTCATCAATAAGAATCATGAAATACCTATCTCCTTGAATACTTCTAGTTTTCCTAGGACCACACAAATCACTATGCAAAAGATCAAGTAAGTTTTCTTCTGAAAAAGACTTACCTTTGAAAGTTGAGGAAGACATCTTCCCAAGTTGACATTCTCTGCATAAAGCATTCTCTGGTTTGTTCAGTAAAGGAAATCATCTTACTGCCTTGATCTTACTCGCCTTTACAATATTATCAAAGTTCATATGACAAAGTCTCCTATGCCATATCCAACTGTCATCAAACTTTGCCATCAGACATCAACTTATCTTGGCATTCAACTAAAACAAGTTACCTCTGGTCTTCTTATCAGTGGCAATAAGTTCACCACTCTTTCCAATTATACTGCAGACTCCACCTTTGAGCTCCGAAATGAGTACTTTATCATTTAGCTGAGAAACACTCAACAAGTTATGCTTAAGACCTTCTACCTAGTAGACAACATCTGCACTGCTCTTTCCATTCAGTGAGATGGATCCTTTTCCTTTTACCAAGCATGGTGCATCATTGCCAAATTTGACAACACCTCCATCATATTCTTCTAGAGACAGAGACTTTCCCCGATCACCAGTCATGTGGTGAGAACAACCACTATCAATAATCCACTCATTAGAGTTATCAATGTGAGAGACAAGTGCTTTCTTGTCAGACACTTCTTCCTTTACAACTACAAACACTATGTCCTCATTCTCTTCATTCTCAGATTCTTCATCAGTAACACCTTCATCCACTGCAACAAGACAATTTCTTCTATTTCCTCCTTTATACTATCTAAACCTCTCCAGTTTATCCTTATTGACATTGTTAGGACAGTTAATAGCTATATGTCCTATCTTATTGTAGGAAAAACATTTTAAAGGAAGCTTACCTTTGTATTTTCCAGTGTCTTTTGGAAGTCTCTTGGCAAGAAGAGCTTCAAACTCCATCAAAATCTCTTCATCATCCATACCTCTGCTTTGCATGGATTCATAACTGTTACTTACTTCTTTTCCTTTTCTGGTTGGTGCAATAGATGCTCTAAAAGTTGACTCGGTCTTCTAAACACTGCCATCATAGCTATTCAACTCATATGCAGTCAACTTTATAATGATAGAGTCTAAGGATGCCTTGGTTTTGTCAATAGATCTTAGTTCCTGAATAGCAGCAACTCTGAATGCATAGACTGGTAACAATGATCTCAAAATTGTACTGACAACGGTGGCATCATCAATTGTTCCACCAGTGCCCTTGATATCTCCAACAATAGTCTTGATCCTTATGCCATATTGCTGAATGGTTTCACCTTCAACCATCCTCATGCTTCAAATTTTCCTCTAAGGCTCTCTTCCTTAGCTTGCTTGACATGCTCATCACCACCATAAATAGTTTCCAATGTGTCCCATACATCCTTAGGAGTGTCCTTATCTTGTACATCAATGAACTCAATATTGGAAAAACTGCTAAGAAGAGCTTCCATAACTTGCCCATTTTCTTGAATCTCTCCTTTCTGATCATCAGTTAAAGTGCCAATTAGGATTACATAGACATTTTAAACATAGCTCCAGTGTTGAGCACCCAAACACTTGATATAGATCTTCATTTTTTCCTTCCATATTTTGAAGTTATCTCTATTGAACTTAGGATCTTCCCTCTTCATCATTAAGGGATGATCTTTTTCCTCAAGCGGTTAAGCTTATATTACCAAGGACCTGGAGTTGCTCTGATACCAAGTGATGAATAATGATGAACAATGAATACTCTAAATGGTACTGAGAGGGGGGGTGAATCAATACATACAAAAAATTCTTAGCAACTTATCAAGTTAAAACAATGCTAACCAGTTGTCTTCATTACTGAACTTAACCATGGCAATACCGATTAAACACAGTAAGACTTTAGACAACATAAACAGCTAAAAATGAATACTTCAAATACATTCAATACTTGATAACTACTTCACGCATAAACATATGCATGTGGTATATCAACAATACCATAACCATTAGCTCTGCATGCATAATCACTTAAACAAGAATACTTAATCATCACATGAAAATGCACAACTCATGATACATATTTTTCATGTGGAAACCCAAATGGGAAAAACCACGGTGGGGATGAATACCCATAAGCTTGTTTTGAACTCTTTTGAAGCTCGCTCTATTAGGAGCCTAGTCCGGTTAAATACTTTACAATAAGGTTCTGCTAGGAACCGATCCTGTCAAAGATCACCTGGTTAAGGGATGGTTATATACCCTGTTAATGGTTACCTTGCTAGAGGATTTAAAGAACTCAATGAACTTGAGTCACCTAGTTAGAGGATTTATAGTAAGCCTGTTAAAGATACCCAGCAAAGGGATTTTCCTTCTGTTGAAATGGTTAGAAGACAATAGGTAAAACTCTGATCTGATAACAACAATATATTCTAAGGTAGATCCTTTTTAGTTCCTCTACTCTGCAATCACACTCTGTAGTTTTCTCTCACTCATTTGGCAAGTATCTCATCACTCGGATACATACACAACTTTTGCCAAAAACTTACAATAACAAACATCATCGACCTTATAGACAACAATTAGGTCAGTAGCATAAACCTTAAAACCTAAGCATTTAGGTTTACAATTACAAGCGGTCCAATCCTGACCGTCCAAACACTTTTCATAGAATGAAACAATCTCAAACATATCACAAGTCATTCTGCATCATCCATTCTTCACCGCACATAGAAATCAGTAACCCATCACGCTTTCTTATAATACTGCTAAGAAGAATGTTCATTCCCGAGGTAGACATTTAATGCAGTCAATCTTCACATGCAAGATCCTCAAGGAAATCCTTCACATGCACAAAAATAACGTGGCATCTTGATCTCATCCTAATTTCTTAGCTAACTCATCACATAATATCATCAGTTACATTGCACAAGCTAGATTGCCAAACTGAAAACCCTAAAGCTGAGACTACCAACCGGTAGTCACCCTTAGTGAAACCCTGACACTAGTTCACTACATCTCTTCATACCGGTTCTTCAACTTGATCATTAATAACAACTGCTTCCAATCTTCATACTGGTTGACCTATACTTATTGACATCAATGACAACATACATTATTATCATATCATCATGTGCCAACATACTGGTTCATCAAATGCCAATAGAATGCATCACCATTTGGCAATTGAATACATCTTTTTGTGGCATTATAAGCCCTAGCCAATGTCTTCATCAATTGAATATTCACAAAGATATTAGGGACCATAAGTTTACCCAATCCAGTTGTCCATGGGTTTGATATTGGGGTTGTCTTGCTTCTTCATGAATAATGATACAAGAAAAAATCATGACCTCTAACCCTGGTCCAGACATCACCAATTTCCTTGAAATCATCTTCTAGCTGGTCATGGATAGGAAAAATAGTCTTAGATCTTGAGGATTTGGCTCCTATTGAGCTCATTTGGTCAATCATATCTTGATTTAACTTTCATTTCTGCACACCACCTCCACCTTTAGATGTCTTTGAAGTGCTCTCAGAGACCTCAGTGATCTTCCTCTTGCCCTTGGAACTAGAACCCTCCATATTTGAATACTTCAAGCTTTTTGAAATTTAAATTTTTGCAGTTTAAGTCAGCTTCAATCTCTTTGTTTGCTTTAGTCTACTACACAAGTTCCCTATTCCAGCTTCTATATATAAATTTAATACATCAGGAGCATCTACTCAATCGAAATGGTGTTATGATTCATCTCATGTAAGCACAAAGCTATATGTTGCCTGTATTTAATAATGGCAGGTGGATTCATTGAAATCATATTTTACAATGGCTAGTTGTCATAACTCGTCTTGATAATTCAATCATTTTGCACCACCCATCATTTTGATCGACATAGGTCTCACCAATCACTCCGTTGGGCATCGGCGTAGCTTATTTACTCCCATTCTGATGGCTATAAATTCCTTGATGGCTCCATCTTCCAACTAAGATTTGACCTTTATTGTTATATCTCATCGGCGTAGGTCACTCTGATATACCCTTCTTTTATTCCTTGGTGGCATTCTGCACATCGGGTGTCGACATAACTCTGAATATGCTCCTCTGATGCTTTAAGTTATCCCAATGAGACCTCCCTCATAGTCCACATCTTGTTTGTTACATCGAGTCATTTATTTGGTATCGAAACATTTTATGTTTCTCTGATGACCCAAAATCATCACCTTAGTACTTGTGCATCTTTTTACTCCTCCGATCTATCGGCATACATTTCCCCGATGAGATCTCCTCATTCACAACTATCTCCACTTTCTCATCGAGTATCGATGTAACAAAATATGTCTCCTCCTGATGAGTCGATGATATCCTGATGACTTCATCTTTGATCAGTGTAACTCATCCTGATCATGTCTCTTTCTCTGTGCCCGGCTTGTCTTCCTCATCGGGTATCGACATAACCTAAAACACCTTCCACTGATGGTTTAAGTTACTCCAATGACTTACTATTTTCCTCCTTTTGGTATCGCCTCATCGGAGTAGGTCATGCCGATAACACCACCTTCACCACCTAGGCTATTGGGTATTGAGGTAGCGCAAGATGATACTTTCCGATGACCCGATGACATTGCCAATGTCTACTTCACAATCTCCTTCATCAGTGTAGGTTATACCGATAACCTCATAAGCTATCGGCAAAACACTTTTCTCATGCCCCCGATAGTGAATTTTATGCCGATGAAACCCTCATTTTGAACTTTCTTTTGGTTCTCCTTCGGGGTGGTTAGCCTAGGTCACGCTGATAGGTTCTTTCATTGTTTCAATTAGTCGGTCCTGTTGGGGTAACTTGTGCTGATAGCTCAAATTTGATAATTAAGCTAATTAAGCTCCTCTTTTTATACTTCTAACCTTCCATGGAGACTTCATATGTGTTGATAAGTGACAGAGTGTATCACATAGGCCCAAAAAATGTCCTTATAAGGATCCCAATACTATGATGATGAAATTTCCTCAGGTAGTCCCTATTCAGTGCCAACCCTTAGCATGCCCCAATGGTACTTGTTCAATTTTGAAAACAGGCCACAATAGGATTTTTCTGATATTACAACATACCTCCTGCACATGCAATCCAACAATAAATTCTCTTATGATGAAAATGTACATATAAAACATCAAACAAATAGCACAGTATATTTTGCAAAAATATGTGCTAACAGTGGCTCTTTCTGGGGATGTATGTGCTTTTTAGGGACATAGCAAGATCTCAACTATCTCTAGAAAGCAGACCAAAAAATAAACAGAAACAAACAACAAAGGAAAAACTACACTACTATAGTACAAGAATACTCCCTGCTCCCTAAGAGAAAATGCTTGAGATGCTGAGCATGTACTGGAAATTCCTGAATTTCACCCTGAGTGTTCTACAAAACATATGAATTTTTTCCTCCTTTATCCATGATGATGTATGGTCCTAGCCAAAGTGCTTTGAATTTTCCATGCTTGCCTCTGTCCTGTTCTTTTGCATTCCATTTGAGCACCCACTCTCCTTCTTCAAAAGTTCTATCAGAGGCCTTCTTGTCATGTAATGCTTTTACCATCTTCTTCCTTTGTATTTTTTGTTCCTGAGCCTCTCTCCTGTACTCATCCAATTCAACCAACTAGACCAGCCTATCTTCCATGAAGTCAACATCTTCTAAATATTCCTCTGAAACAAATTTATACACTGGGAGAATGTTGTTCAAAGGAAACCTTGCTTGTTTACCATAAACAAGCTGATAAGGAGCAACCCTTGTGTATTTCTTGATTGTTACTCTATCTGCCCATACTGCCAAATTCAACTTTGAATCCCATGCCCTTTTGTTGTCACCTAACATCCTTTTAATGATCTTTAATAAGTTTTTGTTACTAGATTTTGCTTATCCATTCCCCTAGGGATGATAAGGTGATGAATATGACAAAGTGATTCCATAACTTTCACAAAACTCACCAAATTCATTGGATCTAAACCACATCCCATTATCTACAACAATCCTATGGGGAACCCCAAATCTTGACTCTACCCACTTGGTAAAGTAATCAGTGGCTACCAAACTCCATTTGTGTCCTCCACTTGATTTGTTTGTGATTTCTCCTATGAAATCAACTCCCCACATCTGAAAAGGTTCTTCAGTTTGTATGGGTCTAAGTGGAAGAACTCCATCATATTTAAGCTTTCCTAAAAAAATTTGGCAAGCCTCGCATTTTCTAATATAAGTATGATAATCCTTAAAGACTTGTGGCCAATAGTAACTGGCATTGAGTATTTTATGGGCAGTAGTTTTTGATCAAAAATGTCCCCCACATACACCTTCATGCAATTCTTTTAAAACAGATTGTGCTTGATAAACATCCAAACAAAATAGGAGGATACCATTACTATTTTTCCAATATAAATCACCTTTAAGCAATACATATTGTAGACACCTAAAATTGTCCGGTCTAATTAAATAAATATTTTATTTATTTAATTATCTTAGCCTAATTCTTCTATTAATTAAATAAATCTTTATTTATTTAATTAATTCATTTATCCTCTTCTAGCCTTATTTCTCATTTAAATAAATACCTTTATTTATTTAAATTATCATTTTCCTAAATTAAATAAATATTTTATTTATTTAATTATCCCACTTCCTCTATTAATTAAATAAATCTTTATTTATTTAATTAATTCATTAGCTTTTTCCACTCATGACACATGTCATTCATCTCTTAATTCATACACTACCTACCCTCTTATTATTTTATTATTTTCTTTACCTTCCCTCTAATCATAGCCGACCTCTTTTACACCTCTCAATCTTATCCCTCCACTTCTTATAGTGTCTTCTATATAAGAAATGCGCATTCAGCCCCGACTACACTTTCGAACTTGCATATGCAATCAAGCCTACTTGCAACCACATTTCCGTTCTTTGTTGAGCTCTTGTGCACATATAAAATCTGAGAGCAAATATATCAAGCAAGATCAATGGAGATAGGAAGAATGGATATTCAAACCCTATTGGACATGTGATGGTATAATCTTTGTGATTTCATTTGATTTGCATTGTCTTAGGTAATCTTCATATGTTATGGTGGATCTTTGTTGTTGTTAGGCTAGGGTTTTGTGATTGAATTCTATTTAGTCTTTCAATATTGTTGTATCCATTTTCACCATAAACACATACCTATATACTTGAAGCTTAAGTGTTCTTTTCTGACTATCATTTAAATCCTCTGGACATTTCATGTGTTTTAAATAATAGACAATATTTTTGTACCAAGGACACATCTCAATTCTTATTTGAGCCTCCTCTAACTCTATCTGATTTGTTTGTGTTGCTTCCAAATTTGATTATGTCATTAGTTTAGCCAATCCTTGACCTCTTACCAATTTGGTAATCTAGATATCAATGTTGAACTCCTGAATTTGATTGATCCATCTGCATCTTCTCCCAGTAGTTTCAGTTTGCCTAAAAATATCCTTGACTACTGCATTAGGAACATAGGCAATGACATTAGCTCCCACTAAATATGGTCTAAAATATTTTACAACTTTTACTAGGGCATATGCTTGTTTCTCATTTATATCATAGTTTAACTCAGAAGCCTGTAGTGTTTTTCTAAAAAATGCCATTGGTTGTTCATGACCTTCATCATTATTTTGCAACATAACTACAACAATAGTATGAAATGAAGCAAAAGAAAACACTTGAAAAGGTTTAAAGAGAAATCAAGAGATTTTAGTACAGGTGCTTCCTTGATGACCCTTTTAATATTCACAAAGGTCTCTATTTCTTCATTAGTCCATTTTATCTCTGCACCCTTTTTCAACATCTTTGCAATAGATTTTACAATCTCAGAAAAAATTGACACAAATCTTCTAACAAAATGTATTTGTCCAAAAAATGATTGAATAGCTTTGACTATTTTAGAGATCTGAATTTTGTCAATAGCTACAATTCTCTCAGGGTCAATCCTTACTCTGTCTTTAGATACAATATGATCCTGAAATTTACCTTTAGTGACACCAACGTGACACTTTTTTGGATTTAGAGAAATACCATATTCTAGTGCTCTGATGAAAATCTTCTCTAGGTCATTACAATGGTTTTCTGATTTCTTGGAGTATGATGTCAAATCATCTTGGTATACAACTAAAATGTAATCATTGAGGCCTTCAAAGGCCACATCCATGGCCCTTTGAAAAGTAGCTCCAATATTGGTAAGTCCAAATGGCATCCTTGCATACACATATGTGCCTCATGGTTTAGTGAAAGATGTTTTGTATTTTTCTGATTCCTTAACTTTCACTTGGTTGTAACCAAAGAACCCATCCATCATATAAAAAATTCATTCCCTGTTACTTTTTGCAGAAGAGCTTCCATGTTAGGCAGAGAATAATTATCCTCTAAAGATGATATATTTAAATTTCTAAAATCCACACATAATCAAATATCACCATTTTTCTTTCTAATAGACACCAAATTTGACACCCATGTGGAATGCTTTATAGGCTCTATAATCCCTACATTCCTCATCTTCATCAACTCTTCCTTCATTTTGGGAGCCAATGTGGGATTTATAGGACTTTACTCTTGCCTAAATGGTTTTGCATCTGATTTTAGTGGGATTTCATGCTGGAACAAATCCTCTCTATATGCTTTGAAGTCATCATATGACCAGACAAAAACATGTCTATTTTTTTAACAAATTGACCAATGCAATCCTAATTTTTGGTGTAAGATTATTTCCAATGTAAACCTCTCTAGGATTGTTTTCACTTCCCAAGTTTAATTTCTCTACTTCCTCACAACCTCTAGTGTTGGGCTTGAAGTTTGTCATATCCTTATTATCAAACATCCTCTCTAGTTCCACCAACCCTTTTGGAATCTTGTTTGTTTTAAGTTGCAGAATATTTATTCCAAATAGAGACTCCTTACCACTCTCCTCTTCCACATATGAATTACAATCCATATGTTGGCCTTCATATTGATCTTCAAAAAATAAGAACTTCAAAAGATCCCTATCATCATCAAATATCTACTTATTTTTTATGTTATCTGGTACTGTAGGTCTAGTTTTTATTTCCACTTGGGTGATATCATCAAAAGGAATATCATTATGTTTAATTGCTAAGTTAGCCAAAATATTGTTAGACCTTTCAATCTGTTAGGTCCTGAAGGCAACTGAGAGGGGGGGTGAATCATTTGTCAAATAAATTTCAACCAAATCTACTTTAACCAAACTTAGTGCATAATACCAGTAAACCAAACTTTAATGTTCGTAGACAGTTTAACAGTTAATTGCATTACCGATAAAGTTTAATGCATGAAAGAAAAAGAAAAATAAAATACACAACACATAACACAGTTATTTATACATGGAAACCCTGTAAGGGGAAAAACCATGGTGGGAAACCTTACCCATAATCAAATGATACTATTGCAAATAGTATGTGTGTACAATATGGAGTCTGCACATGCAGAAAGGCCAACTACCTAGAGCTCACTGCTCAATCACAAAATGGGAGTCACACTGACTATAATTGGATGGTTAAATCCAATGATAATGTACTACTCAAAATAGCATCTTCATATGTTGGATTCAGTACCAGTTAAGCTTTGATTTTCCTTCTTCAAACCTTCCTTCAATATTGAATGATGTCTGCATGTATAGATCTACTTATATTCACATATACCTTATTACAATCCTTTTCCACACTCTACCACACAATCTAATAAATGAGATCTTACATATATACCAAAACCTAAGACCAAATGAGTAGGTCGGCTCACTAAGATATTACAATAAAATCAATTAAAATGAATCAATATGCGATGCATGATGTCGGCTCAATGCATTTACAATAATAATAATAAATCATCTTCATGGTGTGTCGTGCTGATCTAGAATAGATATGCTTTCCGGTGCATATCCGGGACATATTTGCTGGAAACAACAAATATGCAAACCCGATTAGATCAATGAACAAATCACCAAAACCAAGTGTCCAAACAATGCCTTTGACATAACCAAGTAATCTCTAGATGATAACAGATCATCCTCAGTGTCGGTGAATAATATAACCTATTGGTGAACCAAATACCGGTGACTGTGCATATGTCATTGATCATGCCCGTGAACATGACCAAATATCTCCAAGTGTTTCTCAAGTGTTGACAAGTGTTGACATCAATAACAAAACCATATCAACATATCAAATATACCAATAGTATCCCCCTTTGGCATTGATCACAACACAAGATGGAAAAACCATCTATGTGCCAAAGAAGAAATGCCAAAAACCAAAAACCAACAATCTCTAAAAGAGATCATCAAAATACAGATACAGAGAATAACAATCTCTCCCCCAATGAATAATCTCTCCCCAAATGATAATGTGTTTTTCCATAGATATCTCTCCCCCTTTGACATCAAATGCCAAAGAAATACAAAACCAAATACAATCAGTTCAAAGAACTTATCACAAAATACCAACTTATCAATTTATCCAACTACTCCCCCTGAGAAGTAGTTCTCCTCATCAAAGCCGGAAAAAGATTTCTCTATTAATTCTGTCAGTCAGATGCCATGCTCCAACTGTCTAAGTTTCTACCAGTGAGGGTATAAATCCGAGCTGCTCCCCAAGATATTCAAATGTTTCTTTAGGCAAAGGTTTAGTAAAGATATCTGCAATCTGCTCTTTAGTATTTACATAAACCAATTTCACTTCTTTTGCTTCAACATTCTCTTTTAGAAAATTGAATTTGATAGAAACATGTTTAGTCTTAGAGTGAAACACCAGATTCTTTGATATGTCAATTGCTACCATATTATCATAGTAAATGATTATAGGTTCTTTGCATTTTACCTTTATGTCCTTCAACATTTGTTTAATCCATAATACCTATGTACAATTAGTTGCTGCTGCAACATATTATGATTCTGTTGTTGATAAAAATGTGCAACTTTGTTTCTTGCTCAACCAAGAGATTAATCTGCTACCAAAAAAGGATGCTCCATCGGTGGTGCTTTTTCTATCATCTACATCTCCTACCCAATTTGCATCAGTGTATGCACATAAATCAAAGTTTTCATCTTTAGGATACCATAAACCAAGATTTGTAGTTCCTTGTAGATATCAGAAAATCCTATTTACTGTTGATTCATGATTTTCCTTAGGATTACTATGAAATCTTGAAACAATACATACTACATTCATAATATCAGGTATTGTTTGTGTCAAATACAGTAAACCTCCTATCATAGACTTGTACCTAGTTGGATTAATAGGTGTTGATTCATCCTTCAAAGATAGTTTATCAGTTGTAGTCATAGGTGTGCTTACCGGTTTAGAGTTTTCCATGCCAAATTTCTTTAGTAATTCCTTCAAGTACTTTGATTGATTTATGAATATACCTTTATCAGTCTATGAGATTTGCAATCCTAAAAAGAATTTTATCTCCCCAATCATAGACATTTCAAATTCTTCCTGCGTCTTATTAGAAAAGTCTTTACATAATCCATCTTCTCCCCCAAAGATTATATCATCAACAAAAACTTCAATAACCAAGATTTCATCATTAGTTACTTTGTAATATAGATTGCTATCAGCATTACCTTTAGTGAAACCAATCTTCAAAAGAAATTTATCCAATCTAGCATACCAAGCTCTAGGAGCTTGCTTTAGTCCATATAAAGCTTTCCTTAACCTACAAACCATATCTTTTTCATCTGTCAATGAAAATCCATTAGGTTGTTCAATGTAAACTTCTTCTTCAAGATCACCATTCATAAATGCATATTTAACATCCATTTGATATACTTTATAGTTCTTGTGTGTTGCAAAAGCTAAGAATAATCTGACTACCCCAATTCTAGCTACTGGTGCAAAGGTATCAATATAATCAATTCCTTCTTTCTGTGAATATCCCTTACACACTCATCTTGATTTATTTCTAAATACCTTACCATCTTCATTAAGTTTATTTTTGAATACCCATTTATTTCCAATTACATTTTTGTCTTTATGCCAGGGAACTAATGTCCATTTGTTATTCTTTTCATTTTGTTCCAATTCATCCTCCATAGCCTTAATCCAGTGTTTATCTTCACATGCCTCATTAATAGTTGCTGGTTCAATTTTTGAAATTAGACATACCTCTTCATTTGCCAATCTTCCTCTAGTCATAACTCCTTGATACTTGTTCCCAATTATCTGATTTTCAGAGTGATTCAATCTTACATACTGGGGTGTTTTTACTTACTGTTGTTCTTCAGTCACTATGAAATTCTCAGATGATGTCGGTGTGACTGGGTCAACATTTTGTATCGGTGTGCTCATAGTAGGCTCATTTGTGATTATCTCAACTGCCGGTTCAGAGTCTGTACCTTGAATTATCTCTAGATTGGTCATCAATCTTCACATTTGCACTTTCAATGATTTTCTACAATCTCTTATTAAAACATCTATATGCATTTCTCTTAGATGAATAACCAAGAAATATTCCTTCATCACTTCTAGGATCAAATTTGCCAATATACTCATCTCTCCTAATATAACATTTGCTTCCATATATTCTGAAATATTTATGAGTAGGAGTATTACCAAACCATAGTTCATGAGGGGTCTTACTAGTTTCACCTTTGATGTGAACTCTGTTGAATGTATAGACAACTATATTGACTTCTTCTCTCCAATATAGATGAGGTAGATTTTCTTTTGATATCATGCTTCTAGCTACATCCAAATTAGTTCAGTTCTTTCTTTCCACAACTCCATTCTGTGGGGGTGTCCGAGGTGCTAATAACTGTCTTTTAATTCCATTCACTTCACATAATGTATTAAATTCCTTAGATGATAATTCACCTCCTTGATCTGATCTCAAGCATTTGATATTCTTACCGGTTTCATTCTCTACCATCACCTTGAATAGTTTGAACTTCCCAAAAGCTTCTGATTTTTCCCGAGAAAAGTAACCCAACACATTCTAGAATAGTCATCAATGGTTAGCATAAAATACCTATCTCCTTGTAAACTTCTAGTTCTTGCTGGACCACATAAATCAGTATGAATTAAGTCAAGATCATTATTGGATTTTTCTGGTATACTCTTAAAAGATGCTCTAACTTGCTTTCCAAATTGACATTCCTTACATACCGGATTGTTAGGCTTAACAATCTTAGGTAAATCTCTTACTGCCTTAGTTGTACTGATTTTCACAATGCAATCAAAATTTACATGACACGGTCTCTTATGCCATAGCCAACTTTCATCAATATGTGCAATCAAGCATGTCTTCTCATTGCTATTCAAATGAAAGATATTACCTCTAGTTTGATTACCGGTTGTAATTTCTAAGCCAGTTTTATTCATGATTTTGCATTTACCATTCTTGAATTGTAACTCAAATCCATTTTCAACTAATTGACCAACACTCAAAAATTGTGCTTCAAACCTTCAACATAGTAAACATTATCAGTATTGTGCTTACCATCAAAAGATATAGTGCCTTTTCCTCTAATCAAAGAAGCTTTGTCATCTCCAAATCTTACTAGATCTCCATTTTATTCCTGAAAGGTTAAGAATTTACTCTTATCACCAGTCATATGATGTGAACATCCAGAATCAATAATCCATTCATCCTTTTCTTTAATTTTAGCTGTCAGGGCCTGCTCTATCGGTTGAATAGTAAGTGTCGGTTGATCTTCTGTTATTGCAACAAAATCCCATCCATTGTCTACCGGTTCCTCATCAGAATCATCAGTAACTCCTTCATCAGCGTAGTAACATGATTTGTCTCTATTCTTCTTAGATTTGTACCTTTGATATTCAGTGTAAGGCTTGTATGTTCTTTTAGCTTCTTCTTTCAATCTTGCATGTCTATCAAGACACCTAGAAGCCATATGACCAATCTTGTTGCAGTTAAAACATTTAAATGGTACTTTACCTTCATACTTACTTCCAACTGGACCTTTAAGCATTTTCCTTGCAAATAGTGCTTCAAGCTCTTCCAGTTCTTCATTCTCCTTTCTAATTTCTTCAAGTTCTCTTGTATAAAAGGCTTTCCAATATTATTTTTCAGATGATGATGATGATGATGTAGATGATGATGATGCTTTGAAAGCTAAATCTATCTTAATAGTAGCAATAGGACCAAATTCCTCAAGTTCAAAAGTTGAAAGTTTTCCAACCAATGTGTCTCTAGATACTGATGTATTAGGCATTGTTCTCAATTCATTTATAGCAGTAACTTTCATTTTATATTCCAGTGGCAAATCTCTTAAAACTTTAACAACAATTTCATATTCACTTAAGGTTCCTCCACAACATTGTATGCCCAAAACAATTTCATTTACTCTTTCCATAAAAGCATAAATCCTTTCATCTTCTTCCATTTTTAGATTTTCATACCTGACCCGGAAGCATTCTAGTTTTGCAATTTTGATTGTGGTATCACCTTCATTCAATGTCTCTAATTTATCCCAAATAGCTTTAGCGGTAGATCTATATGATAATCCCATGATTTTCTGATCTGACAATGCGCTCAAAAGTGCTTCTCTTGCTTTGCAATCATTTTCCTCATATTTAGCCAAGGTTGGTGGAATAGGTTGACCTTGAGTAGGAACAACATAGTCATTCTTTGTAACATCCCATATGTCATTCCCAATGTGATTCAGATGAGTCTCCATCCTGATCTTCCATATGCCATAGTTAGTTCCATCAAGTTTTGGACTGTCCTTCCTGAAATAGTTAGAAGACATTGGATCTCCTCAAGCTATTTAACTTCCACAAAAAGAGGACTAGGCTCTGATACCAATTGCTAGGTCTTGGAGGCAACTAAGAGGGAGGGTGAATCAATTGTCCAATAAATTTCAACCAAATATAATTTAACCAAACTTTAATGTCGGTAGACAGTTTAACAGTTAATTGCAGTACCGATAAAGTTTAATGCATGAAACAAAAAGACAAATAAAATACACAAAACATAACACAGTTATTTGTATGTGGAAACCCTGTAAGGGGAAAAACTATGGTGGGAAACCTTACCCACAATAAAATGATACTATTACAAATAGTATGTGTGTACAATATGGAGTCTAGACATGCAGAAAGGCCAACTACCTAGAGCTCACTACTCAATCACAAAATGGGAGTCACACTGACTATAATTGGATGGTTCAATCCAATGATAATGTACTGCTTGAAAATAGCATCTTCTTATGTTGGATTCGGTACCAGTTAAGCTCTGATTTTCCTTCTTCAAACCTTCCTTCAATATTGAATGATGTCTGCATGTATAGCTCTACTTATATTTGCATATAACTTATTACAATCCTTTTCCACACTCTACCACACAATCTCATAAATGAGATCTTACATATATACCAAAACCTAAGACCAAATGAGTAGGTCGGCTCACTAAGATATTACAATAAAATCAATTACAAATGAATCAATATGCGATGCATGATGTCGGCTCAATTCATTTACAATAATAATAATAATAAATCATCTTCATGGTGTGTCATGCTGATCTGGAATATATATGCTTGTCAGTGCATATCCAGGACCTATTTGCCGATAACAACAAATATGCAAACCCGATTAGACCAATGAACAAATCACCAAAACCAAGTGTCCAAACAATATCTTTGACATAACCAAGTAATCTCCAGATGATAACAGATCATCCTCAGTGTCGGTGAATAATATAACCTGTCGGTGAACCAAATATAGGTGACTGTGCATATGTCACTGATCATGCCTGTGAACATGACCAAAGATCTCCAAGTGTTTCTCAAGTGTTGACAAGTGTTCACATCAATAACAAAACCATATCAACATATCAAAAATACCAATAGTATCCCCCTTTGGCATTGATCACAACACAAGATGGAAAAACCATCTAAGTGCCAACGAAGAAATGCCAAAAACCAAAAACCAACAATCTCTAAAAGAGATCATCAAAATTCAGATACAGAGAATAACAATCTCTCCCCCAATGAATAATCTCTCCCCAAATGATAATGTGTTTTTCCATAGATATCTCTCCCCCTTTGACATCAAATGCCAAAGAAATACAAAACCAAATACAATCAGTTCAAAGAACTTATCACAAAATACCAACTTATCAATTTATCCAACTACTCCCCCTGAGAAGTAGTTCTCCTCATCAAAGCCGGAAAAAGATTTCTCTATTAATTCTGTCGGTCAGATGCCATGCTCCAACTGTCTAAGTTTCTACCAGTGAGGGTATAACTCCAAGCTGCTCCCCAAGATATTCAAATGTTTCTTTAGGCAAAGGTTTAGTAAAGATATCTGCAATCTGCTCTTTAGTATTTACATAAACCAATTTCACTTCTTTTGCTTCAACATTCTCTTTTAGAAAATTGAATTTGATAGAAACATGTTTAGTCTTAGAGTGAAACACCAGATTCTTTGATATGTCAATTGCTACCATATTATCATAGTAAATGATTATAGGTTCTTTGCATTTTACCTTTATGTCCTTCAACATTTGTTTAATCCATAATACCTATGTACAATTAGTTGTTGCTGCAACATATTATGATTCTGTTGTTGATAAAAATGTGCAACTTTGTTTCTTGCTCAACCAAGAGATTAATCTGCTACCAAAAAAGGATGCTCCATCGGTGGTGCTTTTTCTATCATCTACATCTCCTACCCAATTTGCATCAGTGTATGCACATAAATCAAAGTTTTCATCTTTAGGATACCATAAACCAAGATTTGTAGTTCCTTGTAGATATCAGAAAATCCTATTTATTGTTGATTCATGATTTTCCTTAGGATTACTATGAAATCTTGAAACAATACATATTACATTCATAATATCAGGTATTGTTTGTGTCAAATACAGTAAACCTCCTATCATAGACTTGTACCTAGTTGGATTAATAGGTGTTGATTCATCCTTCAAAGATAGTTTATCAGTTGTAGTCATAGGTGTGCTTACCGGTTTAGAGTTTTCCATGCCAAATTTCTTTAGTAATTCCTTCAAGTAATTTGATTGATTTATGAATATACCTTTATCAGTCTATGAGATTTGCAATCCTAAAAAGAATTTTATCTCCCCAATCATAGACATTTCAAATTCTTCCTATGTCTTATTAGAAAAGTCTTTACATAATCCATCTTCTCCCCCAAAGATTATATCATCAACAAAAACTTCAATAACCAAGATGTCATCATTAGTTACTTTGTAATATAGATTGCTATCAGCATTACCTTTAGTGAAACCAATCTTCAAAAGAAAATTATCCAATCTAGCATACCAAGCTCTAGGAGCTTGCTTTAGTCCATATAAAGCTTTCCTTAACCTACAAACCATATCTTTTTCATCTGTCAATGAAAATCCATTAGGTTGTTCAATGTAAACTTCTTCTTCAAGATCACCATTCATAAATGCATATTTAACATCCATTTGATATACTTTATAGTTCTTGTGTGTTACAAAAGCTAAGAATAATCCGACTACCCCAATTCTAGCTACCGGTGCAAAGGTTTCAATATAATCAATTCCTTCTTTCTGTGAATATCCCTTACACACTCATCTTGATTTATTTCTAAATACCTTACCATCTTCATTAAGTTTATTTTTGAATACCCATTTAGTTCCAATTACATTTTTGTCTTTATGCCAGGGAACTAATGTCCATTTGTTATTCTTTTCAATTTGTTCCAATTCATCTTCCATAGCCTTAAT
Source organism: Cryptomeria japonica (assembly GCF_030272615.1). Classification (NCBI taxonomy): domain Eukaryota; kingdom Viridiplantae; phylum Streptophyta; class Pinopsida; order Cupressales; family Cupressaceae; genus Cryptomeria; species Cryptomeria japonica. The sequence continues at coordinate 437,889,745 of NC_081409.1, forward strand.
CCAGTGTTTATCTTCACATGCCTCATTAATAGTTCCTGGTTCAATTTGAGAAATAAGACATACCTCTTCATTTCCTTGTATTCCTCTAGTCATAACTCCTTGATACTTGTTCCCAATTATCTGATTTTTAGAGTGATTCAATCTTACATATCGGGGTGTTTTTACTTACTATTGTTCTTTAGTCACTGTGAAATTCTCAGATGATGTCGGTGTGACTGGGTCAACATTGTGTACCGGTGTGCTCATAGTAGGTTCATTTGTGATTATCTCAACTACCGGTTCAGAGTCTATGTACCTTGAATTATCTCTAGATTGTTCATCAATCTTCACATTTGCACTTTCAATTATTTTCTGCAATCTCTTATTAAAACATCTATATGCCTTTCTCTTAGATGAATAACCAAGAAATATTCCTTCATCACTTCTACGATCAAATTTGCCAATATACTCATCTCTCCTAATATAACATTTTCTTCCATATATTCTAAAATATTTATGAGTAGGAGTATTACCAAACCATAGTTCATGAGTGGTCTTACTGGTTTCACCTTTGATGTGAACTCTATTGAATGCATAGACAGCTATATTGACTTCTTCTCTCCAATACACATGAGGTAGATTTGCTTCTGATATCATGCTTCTAGCTGCATCCAAAATAGTTTGGTTCTTTCTTTCCACAACTCCATTCTGTGGGGGTGTCCAAGGTGTTGATAACTATCTTTTAATTCCATTCACTTCACAAAATGTATTAAATTCCTTAGATGAGAATTCACCTCCTTGATCTGATCTCAAGCATTTGATATTCTTATCGGTTTCATTCTCTACCATCACCTTGAATAGTTTGAACTTCCTAGAAGCTTCTGATTTTTCCCTGAGAAAAGTAACCCAACACATTCTAGAATAGTCATCAATGATTAGCATAAAATACCTATCTCCTTGTAAACTTCTAGTTCTTGCTGGACCACATAAATAAGTATGAATTAAGTCAAGAACATTATTGGATTTTTCTGGTATACTCTTAAAAGATGCTCTAACTTGCTTTCCAAATTGACATTCCTTACATACCAAATTGTGAGGCTTAAAAATCTTCGGTAAATCTCTTACTGCCTTAGTTGTACTGATTTTCACAATGCAATCAAAATTTACATTATTATGGAAAAACCACTGTGGGAAACCTTACCCACAATCAGATGATACTATTGCAGATAGTATGTGTGTACAATATGGAGTCTGCACATGCAGAAAGGCCAACTTCCTAGAGCTCACTACTGAATCACAAAATGGGAGTCACACTGACTACAATTGGATGGTTAAATCCAATGATAATGTACTGCTCAAAATAACATCTTCATATGTTGGATTCAGTACTGGTTAAGCTCTAATTTTCCTTCTTCAAACCTTCCTTCAATCTTGAATGATGTCTGCATGTATAGATCTTCTTATATTCGCATATACCTTGTTACAATACTTTTCCACACTTTACCACACAATCTCATAAATGAGATCTTACATATATACCAAAACCTAAGACCAAATGAGTAGGTCGGCTCACTAAGATATTACAATAAAATCAATTACAAATGAATCAATATGTGATGCATGATTTTGGCTCAATGAACTTACAATAATAATAAATCATCTTCATGATGTGTCATGCTGATCTGGAATATATATGCTTACCAGTGCATATCCTAGACCTATTTGCTGGTAACAACAAATATGCAAACCCAATTAGACCAATGAACAAATCACCAAAACCAAGTGTCCAAACAATGTCTTCGACATAACCAAGTAATCTCCAGATGATAACAGATCATCGTCAATGTCGGTGAACAATATAACATGTTGGTGAACCAAATACTGGTGAGTGTGCATATGTCACTGATCATGCTGGTGAACATGACCAAAGATCTCCAAGTGTTTCTCAAGTGTTGACAAGTGTTGACATCAATGACAAAACCATATCTACATATCCAAAATACCAACACAATCCATGTTATAGAAAATGCATCAAAAAATTCAATTGAATCCCACACCTCATTTCTATAATTTTGATGCCTTACATTTTTAGTGGCAAACCTTTCCCTTACTTCAGATACAACTAACTCAAAATCACCATAAACAGTTAGTAATTTAATGCCATATTCACTTGCCATTCTAAGGCATAACATGAGTGCTTCATATTCAACAACATTGTTTGTCCATTCAAAAGCTAACAAGAAAGAATATTTGAATGATTTCTCATTAGGAGAAATAAGAACCACACCAGCTCCATTTCCTTCCTTACTGCAAGAACCATAAAAGTATATTCTCCAAATCTTATCCTCATGTGATTCAATAGTATTTTTAAGCTTATTAGTTTTGCATTGAATGGATTTAGAAATAATTACCTCAAACTGTGTTTGTGAAAAAGTGAACCTGTAGCTGTAAGCACAACACTTCAATTAAGTCATTATATGCATGGTTAGTAATCAATAATCAATAAGAAATGAACCATAGCAAAGTGACTAATTGCCTTCTAAAAGATGTGAGTATAAGATTGCTCTCAGATTTTTATAAGCAATACCAGTGACTACACCAAGAGGAAGGATTTAATCTATATGATATCAAGCTATATGGATTCAAGATGGATGAATAATTCAAGCAATAATAACCAATTCAAGCAACAATGGATGCAAGCAATAATGAATGTAAAATGGATGCAAATAATCTAAAAAAACACAATAATTTTCAATGACTCCAGAGCGAAATTAGCGTGATAATAATCTCCGAGCGTGTTCTCAAAAATCTCTGGGGTGAATTGGAATGAGAGCTAAAGACTGAATTTATAGAGAATCACAAGAGAAAAAGCTCAATTTAGGATTAATTGAAATAATTGAGAAATCATGTTCAGTTAACCTTGAGATAGATTCCAATTATAGTTTAATTGAAATGCATTCAAATTAGAAGTCCAAGTTGCATTGGAAAATAATATTAAATTGATTCCATGCATAGCTGATAAAAATAGATAATTCTTTAATTTATTCAAGAAAAAGGTCTTTTCAATGCAACTGAACTTCTTTTTCTGTTTTGAAAAGCTTTAAGTTCCAATTTTAGAGAATAATTCAATAATTCAATTAAATTGCTTTTCTGATTTCAAGTTCTAAATTTAGAAAAAGAAATAATATCTCAAGTTTGATTTCTCTCTCAATTCAATTCTTTTGGTTTTATTTTCAATTAAAATTAATCCTTTTGTAATAAATTAATCCTTTTTGCATGATTGAATGACAAATTTATTAATTAATTAAATATGCAAGGATATTTAATAAATTAAAATGGGATAATTGATCAAAATGATATTCTTGGAAATGATTTGATTAATTAAATAAATATTTAATTAATGTTGAGTAGCTGATTTGCCATGTGATTTTTGATAATTAAAGAATTAATAATGTGCTCAAGATTAATTTAATTGCCTTTGGTTAGGACCTTGGTGATGTTGTCGAGATTAGGGGCCCATGGTTTAGATGACCAATTTTAGGCTATTACATTTGCCCCTCTTTGAATTAGTGTGTGAGCAGTGCTTTGATTCAAAGAATGTGTGATGTCTAGGAGATGCCAGTTCTGAACTTGATTGATCACGAACTAGATGAAAAGCAAGGTGTTTAGCTTGATTCGAAGTGACTGAATGAAGTTTGATTAAAGTGATACCGATCTGAAACTTGATTGAACTGAGGAATGATAGAAAACAAAGATACCAAACTTGAACTTGATTGATCAAGAAGCAGATCTTACTAATCTAGAACTTGATTGATCTTAGATACAGTGAGTGATGCTAAAAAAAAATTGATCTTGAACTTGATTGATCAAGACACGATGAGTGAAGAATAAACCATTCAGCTTGATCAAGAAACGAATACTAAACACCTGCTTAGATTTAGTGTGATCAAAGAAACTCATTTAATTTTTTATTGAGTTTAAATGAATAATCAGTTTGATTTGAAGCGATGAAACTGATTAACTTTAAGAGATTAATTCAGATGAAAGACAAATATCAGCTTGATTTGAAGTGATGAAACTGATTAACGTTAAGAGATTAATTCAGATGAAAGACAAATATTATCTTGATTTGAAGTGATTGATTTTATTTAGATGATCGAGAGATCTCAACTTGATGTGAAGCGATGAAGTTGAGATGCCCCTTAGCAATAAGGATTTTTTTCTTTAATTGGAAAGATTTTGCTCGACTTTTGAAGAAGATTTGAAAAATTTCTCGACTTGTGAGATGTGAAGTCATAAGGTCATGAGTATGCCCCCTCGAGAGTGAAATCGAAAGATAGCGAGGGATTGATTATAGGCAATTGTGTGGCAAAAATAACTTATTTGAGCACAAATTGATTCTGAGGATTTTTTAATTTTTTTTGAAAATTCTGGCGATGATTGATAAGAAATTGAGCGTAGAGTTGATTGTAATGTTGATGTGTAGAATGAAATTGAATTAGGATTCAATGTTGAAATTGAGCGCAATTTGAAAAAAGAATGAGCATTTCATGAAAAAAGTGCTAAGTGGTCAAAATTGTGAAATTGACTAGCAAAATGATCTTGAATTTCGATTTCGATCCCGAAAATGGAATCAGAGCAAGCACATTAGCTAAGGGTACAATTTTCATGACCATCAGAGCAAGTTGAAAAATTAGGTTTTAGGCTATATATAGGACGAAAGTGTCATTTTCAAATCATTTTAACCCTTCAAGTTTGAAAATTCAAAAAGCCTTCTGTGAAGAAAAATGGTGGTCCCTACTCGTCAGCATCGATTTGAGCACCAAAGACATCACAATCGACCCCGAAACTACGAGCCAGCGGTAAGTGATCGATCTTTAGCCTCTTTATGTTTCCAATTTTGAATTTTTTTGTTTATTTTTCATGTTTTTCATGGGTTTTGGTTCAGGTGTCGCAGTTTATCATGCGAGACAGGATCTTGTCTCGTATGAGAAACTGGCAAATTATCTTTTATCATTTGAAGCCATTAGATTTGTCATACAAGATTCACCCTACGTGTCGTACAACAGGTCTATTAAAAGACCATTTTGTTGTGCAATGTGTAAAAGTTTGTTGTTCGAGGTTGTTTACTCATACGAGAGCCATTCTCGACTCGTACGAGATGTTGTTTGACTGTGTTTTGTCATTCGGAAGACAGTGATCATTTTTGAAAGTGTAAACATGAAATTTTGCTTTTGCATTTGACTTATTTAGATTTGTGTGATGTTTAACTTCTCTTGTAGGCTCATTTGGAATGTTTTCTGATGATCATTGTTGGGTTTTTTTGCAGGTGTGCTTACCTCCTGTGCTCTTTAGATGTGTATATCCTCCCACTATGGCTTTGGTTTGTGATTTGTCTGAGGTTGAGCAGGCTCATGTTGATATGAGTGGCTTGACTCACATGATGAGGTTACCTGATATCTGTGTGAACCACAGGATGCTCACAGCATTGGTAGAGCGGTTTCATTCAGAGCATAATACCTTTCATTTGCTAGTTGGGGAGTTGACTATCACTCCTGAGGATGTGTATAGGATCCTTCGTATCCCTTTTGCTGGGGATAAGGTGGATTATGATACTGCATTGTTACCTGGACTACAGGCTCTTAGGAACGTATTTAGGGATCTTGATATCTTGACTCGTTCTATGAGTTGGGATATATTGATGGGAAGGTATAGTGAGGAGTATCCGCTGGCATGTGTCCTAGTAGGTTTCATTGGTTGCTTCTTGATGCTAGACAGAGGGCAACAGGATTTCCAGAGCGGATGGGGCCATATGTTGGAGAGGTTGATAGAGACCCCTCAGAGACTTGGTTGGGGCTCTTGTTTGTTGGCCCACATGTATCGGGAGATGCATGAGATTGTCTACAGAGATGGGCGGAGCATGGCTCCAGGGGTGTACATTTTATAGGTGTGGGCTTGGGAGAACCTTCCTGTTTGTTGGTCGATAGTTGATGATAGCAGAGAGCTAGGGCAACCGATTATTTACAGGTATGCCAGATATATTACGCAGCCCCATCTGGGCAAGATAGACTTCTGGTGATGACAACTTGATGATCTGATAACTGTCATATGGAAACCGTACAGGGGGTTGGAGTCATGGGATGACTGGCAGGTGGTTTCGAGAGATCTTTTTGTTACACGCCCACTGATTAGGAGGTCATAGAATGTTGTGGAGCGATTCGTTGTTTCACGAGTGATGAGGCAATACGGCCAGCCTCAGGGGATCTCTCAGGAGTATACAGCGTATGTTCGATATGCTGATGAGGAGAGACAGGGATGGTCACCTAGGCTATCCTATGCTTTAGCGATGTAGGAGCTGACAGGTTTACACCGTCTGAGGTGGGATTACCTAGATGATATAGTAGATGCAGGGGTATTGCCCTAGTACAGGGATTACTTTCAGCAACATCCATTCCCTCGATTTATAGATCCAGGAGAGCATGCTCCTCATATTGAGGATGTAGAGGATGATGCCCCCGCACCGGCACAGGGACAGGGCTAGAGGCAGGGCCATAGGTAGGGACAGGCACAGAGACCAGATGCTCCACGATAGACTGGTGGTGATCCTGGTGCTAGCAGTAGTGAAGTGTGAGCTGATGTTGGACAACAGAGGGGTGAGGGTGGATCCCTTGGGAGAGTAGGCATGAGGTTGGGTGGCAGAGAGGAGGAGCAAGCAACTCTGAGATAGGTCCAACAGTGGCGGGATGAGCAAGGTGGAGCCATAGGTGGAGATGGCAGTGGAGATGGTGGCGGAGAGCCTGTGAGAGAGCAGGGGGTCGACACGGGATGGTTGATGAGAGCACGCCTTGCAGAGCTGCAGTCACAGTTGATAGTGGCTCAGACTCAGCTGGCAGAGCAAGACCGATAGCTAGTCAAGGTTAGGGCCAAGCATGATCGCCATATCACAGCATTGAGAGCCGAGTCAAGAGTAGAGATAGAGTCTCTTCGATAGGAGGTGCTTCTCCAGAGCAGTAGGTCTGCATATTATGTGGTGGCATATAGTGTCACAGTTCCTATTACACAGCAGGTGCAACCCTATTCACAGTATATGGCTAGATCAGAGGGAGCACGAGCACCGCACCAGGATCTTGGGCATCAGGCTCCTCCTCCTCCACCAGGTGATGAGGGAGAGGGTGCCAGCTAGATGATTCTTTTTGTAGCTGGGATATTTTTTGTAGACACACCCATTTTTTTTGTAGCCGATATGATTCTTGCTCTGATGGGAGTTTGTATATGTCATTGGACATCATTTTGTACCCTTATACTTGACATTATATATATACGAGATCTGATTTGACTTCATCGTACTTGTGTTGATCGACTATGAGATGTTTCTATATGCTTTATTCTATATGTATGCATTTATTTCAGCATGAATGTATGTAATGCAAATGAATATGGATGTCTATGTTTTGGTTTCTTTTTTATATGCAAATAAATGAATGAATGAAAATGAGTAATGAGTAATGAGTAATGCAATTTTTTCATTTTTCTATGCAATAAAATCAATGTAAATGAATAATAATGAAATGAGATGAATGAATCTATATGAAATGTTATGTATGCAGCTAAATATCTCAAAACACAAGTACTCGATTGAAGAAATAATGATAAAAAGACCACTTAGCGTAAGAAATGATGATGCTTTCAGCTCTCATTCAGAAGATAAAGAGATTATTACTATACCAAAATCACTCTAGATTCACAAAAATGTAGAATGAAATGCAAAATGATATGCAAAATGTAACCTAAACCTAGTCACTGGATTTAAAATACTTAAGATTCATCACTGAGCATAACGAACACAACAGGCAAGTTAGAGTTCCTTTATTTTTCAATGTGCAATATTAATTATCTTGTCCACAATGACCCTTTTTTCGTTCATATCCTTGGACAGATTTCGCAGGGACCCAAATTGCATCATAAAGAAATTCCCTCAAAATAAACAAAGAAATAATGTGGACCTCCCTGTAGCATACAAATAAGTGGAGTTGAGGTATGTGAGGCGATTTCACCTTAATGTGAAGGCTCTTATCATAGACACCCAGCTAATTTATATGTTCCCAGATCATCGGGATCATTCCTACAAGAAGAAAACAAAGAAAATATTATGTCCCCAATCCTTATTTCTCTTAGTCACAATATACTTCCTCGAGTTACTCAGAGGGACAATAATAAAAAATCAATATAAAAGATAGCATACAAAGAAAATTTTCATTCATAGCTCAAACTGTTTAGTAATTGTTTTCCGTTATGTTGTTTTTCTTGTGAACTCAGTGATAAAAACTCTGTAGTAGTCAGGAGATAGGTAACTGACTCAGAGTGGATGACCAGGTTTCACTGATGGAATAATGACTTGGTTGACATTGCTTAGGATATGTAATGTGCTTTGTCGAGTAACCTAAGACTAGGATGTTGATCAGTTTCAAGTCATGAGGGTTCCAATGAACCAAAATGTCACAAAAGTGACTGAAAATATGTACAAGTGAAAGCAAAAGATGCTTGAAAGCGGGAAATGCCAATGTTGCATTGATAGATGGAGCGCTTGAGTACAAGAGGCACCTGTTTGCCAGGTTTTCCACCTTCTTGGTAGAGATTCATTTGTTTTTTACCAAGGTGCCTATTTACCAGGTTTTCACAAGGGCAATTTCTCTCTTTTTATTTTTTTTCTTTTCTTTTCTATTTTTTTATTTTTTTATTTTTGGTCTAATTTTTAGGATTTTTTTCAGGACTTTTTCCAGCTGTACAAGTTTGTTGGAGCAGCGAATGCTAAGTGAAGAATTTCTTCAAGTGGATGGTGTTAATTGGTTCACAGAGCTGTTCTCCTTCCAAGTTGGAGAGTTGATAGGCACCAGAGCTGAATACTGCAATAACAATGTAGGGACCCAGCCAGTTGAGTTCAAACTTCCCTTTATTGTTGCAAAATTGTTGATTTTTTGGATTTTCTCTCAGAACTAGGTCACCAACTTGAAATTCTCTTTGTCAAACTTTCTTGTTATACCCTCTGGACATTCTCTTCTGATACACTCTGAGATGATCAAATGCCACTTACCGATGCTCATCCAGCAATTCAAGTTCTTGCAATCTAGATATTCTATGATCTTCATCAGCAAGAAGACCTTGCAATGAAACTCTTCGAGATGGTATTTCTACTTCAATAGGTAATACTGCTTTGGACTCATACACCAAAGAAAAAGGTTTAGCCCCAATAGGTGTTCTGATACTGGTTCTGTAAGCTGATAGTGCAGGATTGAGCTGCAGATGCCAATCCTTCCCAGACTTGTTCACTGTTCTGTGCAAGATAGTCAGTAGGTTTTTGTTAGATGCCTCAGCTTGTCCATTACCTTGAGGGTAATATACTGATGACCAGTGTTGCTTTATTTTGAATTTCTCACAAAGCTCATCTAGATCTTTATTCTTGAATTATCCTCCATTATCAGTCATGATGGACGAAGGTATCCCATACCTACAAATTATATAGTTTAGGATGAATAAGGCGACTTGTTTACCAGTTGCCTTGGTGAGCGGAACTACCTCTACCCACTTGGTGAAATACTTAGTGGCAGTTATGATGAATTTATGTCCGTTGCATGAAGCCGGATATATCTGACCAATGAGATCAAAGGCCCATTGCTGAAAAGGCCAGTGTGTTATAAATGGTATGAGGTCCCTTGCCGGGGAATGCATGAGATTTCCATGAAGCTGACATTTCTCACAAGTCTTAGCAAATTTTATGGAGTCTTTTTCCATATCTGGCCAATAAAGGCCAGCCTGTAATAGTTTCCGAGCTAAAGTAAAACCATTCGAATGAGATTCACAAATACCTTCGTGGACTTTCGATAATGCACGTTTAGATTCTTCAGTTTCTAGACATCTAAGCAAAGTACTGTCCAAACCTCATCTAAATAAATCGTTAGCTATGATAACATACCGCAAAGCATTTCAAGTTAGGTTTCTTTTCTCGGTATGAGTAAGGTTCTCAAGGATAATTTGATCACATAGATAGGAATAGATGTGGCTGTATCGGGATGAGTCATATCCAATAATAGAACAGACTATTTGGGTCTCAGGAGAATCATAAGCAGGGTAATATAACTCTTCCACCAGGAAATCAAAGTGAAAATTGGACTCCTGTAGGTCAGGTATAGATGCCAAGGTAGCCATAGCATCTGCTAATCTATTCGCTGATCTAGGAATCTGTTGGAATGATAAAAAAGCAAAGTACTTCTTGAGATCATCTACCATCCTCTTGTAAGGCATCAATTTATGATCTTGAGTCTAATATGTATCATTGATTTGATTGATGACCAACTGAGAATCTCCATAGATATGTAATTCAGCAACCTTCCATTCAATGGCTAGTTTTATTCCATTCACCAAAGCTTCATATTCTACAATGTTGTTTGTGCAAGGGAATATAATCTTATAAGACTTTGGAATTGAATACTTCTGAGGAGTAATGAATAGTATGCCAGCACCTGAACCATTTTGAGTAAAGGAACCATCGAAGAACATCTTCCAGGGTTGTTGAGTAAGATGCACTATTGATTCATCTGGGAACTCGATGTGTAGTGGTTGAGTATCCTCAAGTGGATCTTCAGCAAGTTAATCAGCAATTACCTATCCTTTTATGGCTTTGCGTTCCACATATTCAATGTCAAACTCTATAAGGATCATAACCCATTTCGCCAATCTTCCGGTGAGTGTTGCTTTATTAAGAAGATACTTGAGTGGATCAATTTTGGCCACCAACTTGACTGAAAGTGCTAGCATATAGTGCCTCAGTTTCTATGATGCAAAGACTAATGCCAAGCATGCTTTTTCTATTATACTGTAGCTCATTTCATAAGACACCAATGTCCTGCCGATGTAATAAATAGCTTGTTTTTTTTTGTTGTCATCCTGTTGCACCCGAAGTGCCCCCAGTGATGAATCAGTTGCTGATATATATAAGATTAGTGGCTCACCCTGAATAGGTGGCATCAATATCTGTGGATTAGATAGGTACTCTTTTATCTACTGAAGATGTTGTTCACACTGCTGATCCCAGTTGTATATTATTCCTTTTCTCAATACTTTTGTGAAAGGTTGAGCTTTATTTGCCAGCTAAGAAATGAAGCATCTGATTGATTGGAGACGTCCTTGTAAACTTCTCATTTGACTGATTTTCTTTGGAGGCGGCATTTCCATTATAGCTTGGACCTTCTCAGGATCAACCTCGATGCCCTTATTTGAAATGAAGTAGCCAAGTAGTTTACCAGATGTCACTCTGAATGCACACTTCTTTGGATTTAATCAGAGCTTAAATTTTTCCATTTTGTCAAGTATAGGACCTAACTCTTGAATATGCGTTGATCTTTTCATAGTCTTCACTAAGGTGTCATCAACATAATCTTCCATATTCTTATGCATCATGTCATGAAAGATAGTTGTAACTGCTCTTTGATAGGTCGCCCCTGCATTCTTTAACCCAAATGGCATAACGTTCCAGAAAAAGGTTCCCCATGCACAGGTGAAAGCTGTCTTTTCTTGATCTCCAGGACCGATTTTAATCTGATTGTAGCCAGAAAATCCATCCATTAGTGAGTGCATCTCATACCCAGCTGTCATGTCGACTATCATATCAATATTTGGCAATGGAAAGTCATCTTTTGGACATGCTTTGTTGAGATCTCTAAAATCTGTACAAACTCTGATAGATTTATTTGCCTTCGACACAAGTACTATGTTGGAAATCCATTCAGCATAATCTATTGCTCTGATAAATCCATCTTTGAGTAGTTTCTCTAGTTCAGCTTTGACTAATAGTGCGACATGCGGGTGCATCTTATGGAGTTTTTGTTTAACTAGTTTTACTCCTGGTGTGATTGAGAGATGGTGCATAATGAGATCAGGATCCAAGCCTAGCATATCAGAGTACGTCCATGCAAAGTTTATTTTCTTCTCTAAGAATAGCTAAGTGAAATCCTTCAATTCCTCTGCTGATAGTGATTGAGCTACGTGAATAATTTGTGGTGTCTCTTGAGTCCCGATATTCACTAGCTGAGTTGGCTCGATCAATATGGAAGACCGCCCCTGAAAATGACTGGGCAGTATACCAAGTATCTCACCTTCAAGCGCCTCAAAGAAGTTTTCACCTTTAGGTACGTCCTTTATTTTCTCTTTTTTAGATTCAGACACTGCCATAATATGGTTTTCGCCATTAGATCTTTTATTTTTATTTTTCTTGTTTTTGCAACTAAGATACTTGATATCCTCTTCAGTCATATTTTCACTACGTTCACTGGTGGAAGAGTTCATAGGTTCGACTACATTGAGATAATAGGATAATGTATAGTTATTGGCAAAAGTAGGTATATCCATGGGTTGATTCTGTAAAGTACAATCAATCAATTCGGGATGTACAAAGGACAAATTTTGGATAGGTTCAAGAGCATTCACGGTATTGTTATCACAACTGTGGATCAAAAAGTCAAGTTCTAGAATGATACCTTGCGTAAGTGTCTCAAGACTAGGAAGAGTCAGATCATGATTATTAAAGTTCACATTAATATTTAATTGATCTAATCCAATAGACATACTTGTAACGTCGTTTACTACGACAGACTGGACGTCATATCATGGTTTAACAACAATAAGACTAGTAGGGAACTTTTTATTGATTGTATCAGATGATTCAAAATTTGAGGCTGAGTGGGTATCATCATGAACAGGACTGTCATCAGAGTCATCAGATGAAGTTTCCAAGTCTCTTTTAGGTGATTTAGTAAGCATATGTATGGTATCAATACTAACATCTTTAATGCTACAAGTTCCTTCATATTGTGGTTCATTTGTCATTTGTATCTGACACACCTATTGACATGATCTCATTGTTTTGGTGATTTTTCATCATCTACTCCATTCAGCTTCTTCTGGACTGATGACTGGTTCTTGTTCTATAGCTTCTAACTCTTCCTGTGTAGTGCTATAACTGATTTGTTCTATTTTAGGATAAGGACACATAGATGAGAAGCTTTTTGGTATTGTTCCTTCTTTCAATGCTTGTTCATAATTTGCTTGCCTCTTTTGTCTAATTTCTTGTATTTGCCTCTCTAGTTTTATGCACATCAGCTCTTGAGTATCATCTATGACACCACTAGATTCTTCTGGAGTTTCTATAGCAGATGTGTCTGAAAGATAGTCAGGACCCCATTCATACTTGTTTGAATCAGTCTTTGAATCATCTACTTGTTGCCTGCTAGTATATGTGACAGGAACTTTTAATGGTGCAAACAATTCTCTGATTCTTACAACTTCATCTCTTATATCCTTAGGGACCTCAACTTCTTGTATTATCATAGCTGATACCATCGAAGCTTGAGCACTGACTATTTATTCTTTCTTGACCGTTGATTCCTCTTTCTCTTTTCTACACTCTACTTTTGTTTGTTTAGTGTCTGCTTCATGTAATGTTAAAGGCGATATCTTTTTCGAGCCTTTAGAATTAGAAACATGTTTTTGTTTTGATGTCTTTTTAGGATTGTATCCCAATCCAGCCTTATCATGTCTGGATTTGGTTTGTAGCTGAATTGGTTTAGTAATACCTTCTTTTTGTTTGCCCAAAGGACCAGTACCTGAGTACCCCATGCGCTAAATCATTTTGTAACCATGACCATATTGGTTTGAGGAAATCTCACAATGTCGTACCTCCTCATTTGGACTATCTTCCTTAAAGATTTAATTAAGAACATCATCCTCTTCTATTTCATCCACCAAGGAGGTAGAAGATTGTATGAAGAGACCATCATATATAGTATTCAGAGCCGAAGTTTGTGTCCTCATAGCCTCTGATGGCTTGCCCAACTATTTTGGTGATGGAGGGAGAGAAACTAATTGTAGACACCTAAAATTGTCATGTCTAATTAAATAAATATTTTATTTATTTAATTACTTTAGCCTAATTCTTCTATTAATTAAATAAATCTTTATTTATTTAATTAATTCATTTATCCTCTTCTAGCCTTATTTCTTATTTAAATAAATACATTTATTTATTTAAATTATTCCTTTTCTTAAATTAAAAAAATACTCTTATTTATTTAATTGATCCCACTTCTTCTATTAACTAAATAAATCTTTATTTATTTAATTAATTCATTATCCTTTTCTACCCATGACACATGTCATTCATCTCTTAATTCCTACACTACCTACCCTCTCATTATTTTATTATTTCCTCTACCTACCCTCTAATCATAGCCGACCTCTTTTTACACCTCTCAATCTTATCCCTCCATTTCATATAGTGTCTTCTATATAAGAAGATGCTTCCTTCATTATCAACCCTAATCAATCATGCTAATCAATCTATGCATCCTAATCAATTGATTACCCTCACTATGCATTCAGCCCCAACTATGCTTTCGAACTTGCATATGCAATCAAGCCTACTTGCAACCACATTTCCATTCTTTGTTGAGCTCTTGCGCACATAAAATCTGAGAGAAAATATATCAAGCAAGATCAATGGAGATAGGAAGAATGGAGATTCAAACCCTATTGGACATGTGATGGTATAATCTTTGTGATTTCATTTGATTTGCATTGTCTTAGGTAATCTTCATATGCTATGGTGGATCTTTGTTGTTGTTAGCTAGGGTTTTGTGGTTGAATTCATTCAGTCTTTCAAAATTCATCATTGTTGTTATCCATTTTCACCATATATATTTTGGCAGGTCTGGTGGGACTCTTGTCCCTTTTGCATTTAACATCCTTGGTGCAAATTTTGTGTTTTGAAGTTGCAGATCTGACATTTTCGACAGTATTTTGGTATTTTCACGTCTGCATACTTTCGGATCGCATTTTTGGTTTTCTGCCACGTCTGCGACATCTAGGATCGCGTCCACACCCTCGACAGTATTTTTTTTTTTTTGAAGATTCCAAAAAATTGCCTCTATGTTCCCTAGTCACATTTGTGGGGTTTTCAGGCGCGTCTGCGTTCTGAAACCGCATCTGTGTTTCATAGAAGTGTTTTTGCGTCCAGAAGTTGCATTTGTGTTTATAGTAACCGCATCTGTGTGCACTGATTTCATTTTGGGGGTTTTCATTGATTCAGTTTTTAGTCATTCAGTTTTGTTTTTTTTAGATCTGGTTTATTTTGAGCTAACATTTTCAGATCTAGCTAATGAAATTGGTGTAGCTTGTACATTCAACAGAAGTGGAAGACACCATTATGAATCCTCATTTTAATCAATTGGTTGAGGAAATAATGAGGAGAGATAGACAATATTTTCTACAAGTGATGGCACAAAGTGGAACCAAGATCCCTCATGATTTTGACATGTCTCAAATAATGGAAAATCGACCTTTGCAACAACCTCACCTCAACATAGATCAAAGGAGGCCTAATAGAGGAGGTAAGAGAGGACCACATATGGTGCCTGAATCACCATCATCTTTGTTTCAAAAACTAGAGGTCCCATACACACATGGTCAAGCATATGATACTCATCTTCGCAGACCATTATGGAAGTCTTGTACAGAGAAATATGCTCAACCACATACCAATGCTAAGGATCAACCACCAAAGCAATTGGATATTCAAAGGCATGCTCAAAATTTAGAGACAAGAAAACCCCATGTCAAATTTGGGGGCAACACACTAGAACAAACTCATGACATGCCTATAGAGTATGGTATACATGGACAAAGCAGATATTTCATTCCTCAACATGACTCTATACCAAGTGGTCCATATACACAACATCATTATAGACCTCCTCCATATTAACATGTGTGTGATCAATATCATCCATATATGCAACATGCTCCTCCTCCAATTGGTGCCTCAAGCATGCGGTGTGGTCCAAGAAGTCGGTCTCCACCTAAAAACAATTTGGAGCAACAAATCAGGGACTTACAAAAGAAAATGGATTACATAAATACACCAAAGCCAACATACACAATGAGAGACATATGTCCTTATCCATATGACAAGAGAATTCCAATGCCTCCTTTTCCTACACACTTTGTGACACCTAAGTTTGATAAGTATAGAGGAAAAGGGGATCCTAAGGCACACATAAGACAATTTTTCATAGCTTGCATTGAGGTAGCTTCAGAAGAGACATATTTGATGAGATTATTCCCACAAAGCTTAGGTGATCAAGCTATGGAATGGTTCTCCCAACTTCCACCTAGAATTAAGTCATGGGGTGACTTAGCAGAGGCATTTATCCAACATTTCTCATACAACATAGAGACAGACATATCAATCACTACTTTGTGCAACACCAAGCAAAAGGATGGAGAGTCTTTTTCATCATTTTTACAAAGATGGAGGAATCTAGCCAGTAGATGTTCTTGTGAAATTCCACAAAAAAAATGGTAGAGATGTTCACGCAAAATGTTAACAAAGACATTGGTTATGATCTAAGGAAAGCTTGTTTGTCCACCTTCAAGGATGTCATTGAAAAAGGCTTAGCAATAGAAAAGGTCCTAATTGAACAAGGAGTCATTAAGATATTCAAGGAAAACAAAGATGACTTTAAAGGAAAAGATAAGCCAAGATTTTGGAATAAAAACAAGAACATAGTCAATGATGGTGTTGTTAATGCCAATACGGTACAACCAAAAATCATTTTTTCTGGATCAATTTCTACAAACAATCAAGTCAATACTCAAACAACTTCCAAGTCATGAAGGAAGTACACCTCATTGGGAGAACAACTTGAGTTAGTTTTCAAGAAGCTAGTGGCAAACAAGGTAATCATGGTTCTAGATTTTCTTGCATATGAGCCAAAGGTCAAACCAAATTGGTGGAATGATGATGAGTATTGTGAGTTCCATAAGAGAAAGGGTCATAAAGTAGGAAATTGCCATCAACTGAAGAACATCATACAAGATCTTATTGATAGAGGTGACATTGAGATCGAGGGACACTCATCCAATCAAGAACATGAAATGTTTAAGGAACCATTCCCAAAGCATGACAAGGGAAAAGCTGCAGCCACATATGACCAGACCAACAATACCAGAGCATCTTATAACTATGATTCAACTATCAATCACATTTCAATGGACAATTATGTCTCTACTATTATCATCAAGGACAAAACCCCTAAGAATTCTACCCAAAGACCCAAGATTGTACTAAAAGGCGTTGGATCTTCTTCCGAATCTACCTCTGAATGTAATGTCACAACTCGTTGAGGTAAATTTACTTTGCAAGGTGCTCCAGCTAAAAACACCACTTCTTCAACAACCAAGACTGAATACGACCTTGTAGAATAGTTAGGGAAGACACCTGTGCTTATCTCCATCCTTGAGCTCTTATGCGTATCCCCCGCACATAAAGCTATTCAAGCCATGGTGGGATACCTTTCTATTCCACACTCTCTTACATTCATAGAAGCCGATGACGCCTCCATAAGTCAGCCACATAATGCACCATTACACATTGAAGCCTTCATACACAAACATAGAATCAAACGAGTCCTGATAGATGGAGGAGCAGGTCTAAATATTTGTACATTGAGCACTATTAAACAATTGGGATACTCTGACAAAGCTATGAATTCTACAAACAAAATTACCATCAAAGAATATGATGATGAAGAGCGTTCATCCAAGGGCACAGTCACCTTACCTCTCAGAGTTGGACCAGCTACAAAGGATGTGGTTTGTCAAGTACTAGATCTTGATCTCACATACAACATATTGCTAGGATGTCCTTGGTTTCATGAAATGAGGGCAGTCCCATCTACATATCACCAATGCATTCATATATTACAATAACTTGAGACCAAAAACTGAGACCATCATTCCCAGTAATCACAAAGTTGCTCCGTCTTCTGCATACATTGATCCTAAGGCTCAACATTCTCCCAGCATCATATGAGGAAAAGTCATCCATGTTGGTAGAAGAGACTATCAAAACAAACATTGGTACAAAAGAAGTTCCACACAACATATTCCAAGCTCAATCTTTGACAGAGTCAGAAAGGTCAAAATTCATAAGTTTCTTCATGGAATGACAAATCAACTTTGCATGGTCATACACTGAAATGCCTGGATTGGATCTGGATTTGGTAATGCATCATTTGAGAGTTAAACCAAGGGCAAAACCAGTGAAACAGAAATTAAGAAAGATGCATCCACAAGTGGCATTACTAGTCAAAGCAAAACTTGAGAAATTATTGGATGTCGGATTCATACACCCAATTGATTATCCTGAATGGATCTCCAACTTACTACCTATTAGTAAACCAGATCGTAGCATCAGAATATGTACAGATTTCAGAGACATCAACAAAGCTTGGCCTAAGGATGATTTTCCATTACCAAATATTGACTTGATCGTCGATCTCATAGCAGGTCATGCGATGTTATCTTTGATGGATGGATTCTCTGGTTACAATCAAATAAAAATTGCATCCGAGGATCAACACAAAACAACATTTACTTGTCCTTGGGGAACCTTCTACTAGAATGTCATGCCCTTTGGGCTAAAAAATGTAGGTGCTACATATCAAAGAGCCATGACCACTATCTTTCATGATCTCATGCACGTTACTGTGGAAGATTAAGTTGACAACCTCTTGGGCAAATCAATAAATAGAAATACACATTTGGACATACTTTCAGTCGTCTTTGATCGGTTGGAAAAATATAAAGTAAGATTAAACCCCAAGAAATGTGTCTTTGGAGTAACCTCCGGGAAGCTCCTAGGATTCATTGTATCAAAAAGAGGAATTGAAGCTAATCCAGCAAAAGTCAAAGCCATCCTAGAGATGCAACCAACATGAAACATCAGTCAGCTTCGATCTTTGCAAGGGAGACTCTAGTCCATATGAAGATTCATAGCACAACTTGCAGATAAATGTAATCTCTTTTAGCACTTGCTACATAAAAACATTAAATTCAAAAGGGATGATAACTATCAACAGGCTTTCCAGATACTCAAAGATTATCTTTTGAATCCACCAGTTTTGATGCCACCAGTTCTAGATCAACCTTTATTACTATACATATCAGCTACTTCAATAGCACTGGGGGCACTCTTAGCACAACAAGTTGACGAGGGCAAAGAAAAGGCAGTATATTATATCAGTTGCACATTGGTGGGATATGAGCTAAACTACACACCAATTGAGCGTGCATGTCTTGCCGTGGTCTTTGCTTCACAGAAATTATGACATTACATGCTAACTCATAAGACTAAGTTGGTTGCAAGGATCAATCCATTGAAATACCTTCTCAATAAAACAATGCTTACTGGGCGACTAGCCAAATGGGTAATGATCCTGAGTGAATTCGACATCGAGTATGTGGACAGAAAAGCAATAAAAGGACAAGCCATCGTAGATCAATTAGCAGATGCCCCCATGATAGATGATGTTCCTCTAATTTTAGAATTTCTAGATGAATCCATTTTAACAGTGTACATGCAAAGCCATGGCAACTATACTTTGACGGCTCATACACACAGCATGGGGCAGGAGCTGGCATCCTCTTCATAACTCCTCAAGGGGATTCTATACCAAAATCATATCGATTATCATTTGTCTCCACTAATAATATAGCAGAATATGAGGCATTAACAACTGGATTACGGATTGCAGTTCAGTGGAAGATCTAGGAACTTCATGTTTTTAAGGACTCTCAACTTGTAATTCGTCAAGCAACTGATGATTACGAAACAAAGGATGAGAAATTAATGCCTTACAAAAGAATGGTGGATGACCTAAAAAAAAAATTCACAAAGATAGACTTTGAGCAGATACCAAGAGAGCATAATCAAGCTGTAGATGCCATGGCTACAATTGCTTCACTGATTGATCTACCTTTGAATGAGACCTGCTATGAGTTCTTGGTGGATAACCTCTTGGTTCCTTCATATGAAATCACTCCTACTGAGATAATAGGTGTCATCGATCCTGAGTCCCAGTTATATGGTTCCATTTTCACATACCTTAATGATAATACCTTTCCTCCTGACCTATCCAATAACCAACATCGCACTTTCATTCACCAATCTTCTCAATACATCATTTTAGCCGATGTCCTATACTGTCAAGGTCTAGATGGCACTCTTCGTAGATGTTTAGAAAGAGACAAATCTCAGATTGTGTTACATGAAGTACATGAAGGGATATGTGGTCCACATTCTAGTGGTCCTACCTCAGCCAAGAAACTTATCAGGACTGGATATTACTGGCCCAATATGGAAAAAGACTCATATCAGTTTGTCAAGAAATGTAAGTAGTGTCAACTTCATGGAGACCTCATTCATGTACCAGCACAAAAACTTCAACCAATTGTGACTCCTTGGCCCTTCTGTCAGTGGGGACTCGATCTCATAGGCAAGATTCACCCTCCTTCTTCCAATGGTCATAAATTCATTATCACTACCACAAAGTATTTCACAAAATGGATCGAAGCCATGCCTCTCATGCAAGTCATTTGAAAACAAATTGCTACATTCATTCTCAACTATATCGCTTGTCGATATGGTATTCTTGTTTCCACTATCACCGATAACGGACATCCCTTCAAAAATCAAGATGTTCATGAACTTTGTGACCGCTTCCATATTTCCCATCATTTCTCCACACCATATTACCCCCAAGGTAATGGTCAAGCTGAGGCGTCTAATAAAACAATCCTTAAAATCTTAAAAAAGACAGTCGACAACGCTGGCCGTAATTGGCATATCCAACTTAATCCTGCACTTTGGGCCTACCGCACAAGTGTCCACACACCTACAGGAGCTACACCCTATTCACTTGTCTATGGCATCAAAGCTATCTTTCCTATTGAGGTCAAGCTACCCTCTTTACGAGTCTCTTTGCAAAACATTATTAGTGATGAAGACTATAGGGTCTCTTGCTTACAAGAACTTGAACTATTGGATGAACAAAGACAAAATGCTTCTAATCATCTCAAGGCTTATCAACAACAAATGAGTCGCAGCTACAATCACAAAGTCAATCCTCACAAATTTAAGGTAGGTGATTTGGTTCTCAGAGAAAAGCCCAAAAATCAGCAAGACAAAGAGAAGAAGGGCAAGTTTGAACCAAACTGGCTTGGTCCTTACATCATTACAGCAGCATATGGATCTGGGGCATATCAGCTCTCAACCATAAAGGGTGAACATTTAGAGGATCCTATCAACAACATGTACCTTCACAGGTTTTACACATAGCTCTTTGGAGTATCCTAATTCAAAATTGAAAAATTAAAAAAAAAAAAAAAAAAATCAAAATACAAAAAAAATTGTTACTTGGTGAAAACCTGGCAAACAGGCGCCTTGTGACAACAAAAAAATCAAAAAATCAAAAAAAGTAAAGAGAAATAATTTCATCCAATGGTGAAAACCACTTTGGTGGTGCCCTAGGCAAGTACCATGGTGAAAACTAGGTTACCAACGCCATGTGTAGAGACATTTCTCCTCCCTCCTTCAGGATTCACTTTCATCCTTTCACTTTGCACACACACACAACCTCTCCATCCATAATAAACTTACCCATTCCCATCATGGCTTGTTATTGATCTACCCAAGATTGGTTAGCCATCCATAATAACCTTCTTTTTTGCCCCTTTTCCATCCATAATAAATCAACTCCTATCTGTAGCTAAGGCAAATCCTATGTCTAGTAATGGGTGTGGAACTAAGAACATCACATGTTTCAAGGAGTACAATTTCTTCCATTTTTCTTCAGTCTATACACACAGAGTCCGCAATAAAGCAACATCTACATCACCAGTCCGTAATAAAGTTCCGTCTTCTCCGCAATAAAGTATCAGTTGCATGGATTTAGTCAGTTTTAGAGGAGACACAATAGCAACAATGGGCTTCAACAAATCAAATCTTTCAATAGACTCAGACAACATTATGGTTCAGTGCTATCTATCCTTTTTGTGAAAGTAAACATTGTGACCACAATCAAATAAGACTTATACAAGTGACAAGAGACACTAAACTTGAGGACTATAGTGAATGTTGGTGTCGAGTCTTGGTTTTCTTTTGATTTTATCTTTTTGGTGACATGTCTTTTAGCTTTTCCAGGATGTCTCTGACTAGAGAATTTATCTCCAAGATGTCTTTGACTAGAAAGGCGAGGATGGGGTATCGTCACCTATTTTTCTTTGTTGTCTGCAGATTGTCTCTTAGTAATGCTATGACTTGTCCAAGGATATGAGGACACTGAGAGTCTAGTGTGAACTGGGGAATTCCTTTTTGCGACTGTCTTATCTCCATGCAAATGGGTACAATGACTTTTTGGGTCGAACATATGCCTCGATTGTCATAACCTACTTGCCATAATAAAGCTCAATGATAATAATGCACAAGAAGCTCTTTTCACTTCCATATCTTCTATCTTCCATCCCCCTTTCTTGATTGATCTCCATTGTCCTTCTTGAGTCCGTATAGCCTTCTATCATATGACTAAGTATAATGACATGCCAAAAACATTTGCATTTCATGTAGTTGCACCTACATTATCACATGTTAGCATTTCATACATACATATAGATATCACAATTGCATCACATCCTGCACACAACACATATTAGCACATTTTACATTTGCATTATCATATTCATTTGCATTACATACATTTACATTTACATCATGCATACACATACAAAACATAAAAGAACAAAAATATTACATTTCCTCATGTACATATTTGCATCCATATCATAATCCATCACATAGAAACATACATCATTCAAACATCTCATCACATAGGTACACATGCATATAGCTGCAGCAAAGATGAATCATCTCATATATATATATATATAAAGTGTCATGATACAATGATGTCAAAATCATATGGCTACAAAATCACCCAAAGGTATCTACATCATAATACAAAATGGTACAAAACACTGATACATAGGGATCCCTCTATGGCTATGATGAACTCCCTCCCTCGGAGCCACCTGGCCTCGACAAAGTCTGAGACCTAGAAGGACCCACCCTAGGATCATCCCTCCTATCCCCTCTATCTGGTGGTGGTGGAGGACCCATAACCCCATCGCTCGATGCATGTCTCCTCTGGCTCCCTCCCGTAGCTGTCGCTATCCATGATGGTCTGCAAAAGCTCCTCGCCTGCTGCTCTGGGGGTACTGCCCCATAATATAGGTCTCCCCAGTAACCTATCTCCTCCCCTACCCGTAGAACATAGGCATATCCAGCCCCTATATCCTCTATCACCTACCTCCCAGCCCTCAGTGCTATCTCAACCTTAGTATAGCACTGGATAGCCTGATCATGGTCATGCTCTGTCTCCCTCAGTCGCCTCCTGAGCCTAGTTGTCTCCCTCTCTAGGTCCTAAATCTCATCTACCTATTCTTGGCAGATCTCCCTCAGCTCA
This sequence comes from Cryptomeria japonica, assembly GCF_030272615.1. Lineage (NCBI taxonomy): Eukaryota > Viridiplantae > Streptophyta > Pinopsida > Cupressales > Cupressaceae > Cryptomeria > Cryptomeria japonica. The sequence continues at coordinate 437,913,132 of NC_081409.1, forward strand.
AGTAGATCATCCTCCTCCTCCTCGGCCCCCTGTGCCTCTTCCTATGGCTCCCCCTGTACTGGTGCTTGTGCTTGTACCTGTACTTGCCTCTGCCCCTATCCCTGCACCTGTCTAGGACCCTATGCTACTGGCACCTGTAATGGAAATCCACCATGACCCCTCACCACCCGAGCCTATCTCTCCTCCACACCCTCTCTCCGTGGAGCCACCCTCCTCTCTCCAATTGTGCCCTGCCTCCTCCATTAGCCTCTACCTCCACCATCTCCATCATCATCTCCATCCCCCCCACCATCTCCATCTATTACCTCCCCTGGGTCAGTCAGTCATGGGAATGGATGCTCAGCCCAATATGCAGTGTACTTTGCATCCATACCTACATCCTCAATATCCAGCCACATATCCCATGGCAGGGAACCATCTCCACCAGCTGCATCATGGCCTAATCATATGACAATAATGGCCCAAAGTGTGCCTGATCCCTGACTGTCCGAGCATACATCCTGGAACCCCATGGCATCTGCTGAATATGGCCAAACTGCCTACATACCCTATCAACTAGCTGTCTCTCCAATACATAGAGCATCCGCCTAATCAGATATCTACTCTGAAAGATATAAGGTAGATCCACTGCATCATCCTCCCACTGCTCGCACCCAAGGTACAACCTCTATATCACAGTGTCGATCTCATCCAGGACTCGACGCCAATGCTCCAACTTGCCAATCTGTGGCTATGATGTAATCATATCATATAAATGTACAAAAATGCATCCATGACCCCTGCCCCTGAAGTGTTTCAGTCAGGTAACTGACAGATGCTCATAGGCCCATACCTGCAGCAATGTAACTCCATAGCCCAATCCTACAGATCCATGATACACAAACTGATGTAGCTCATAGTACAAGTGTGCCAGCACACATGGTCCCTAGGCATATCTTGTGTGCTGTGTAACCAGTGTCTCTAAGGTGCTCCCCCAGCCCACAGCCAACCCTCGTGTTGCCCTGTCTAGACACAAGAACCCACTAATCACTCATCCTAGCACTGCTAGTAGTGTCAGCCTTATCGCTATCATCATGTCCCATGCCACGTGTCCAACTCTCATCTCTAGGCCTGGATCCTGAAACACTCTTCTCAGGGCCTCCCTATCTCCCTCTCGATCATGGGTATCAACTCCCCATCGATCAGTATCTGCAGTATCTTGTAAACATTCTCCAAGGTGACTATCATCTCACCCATCGGCAAATGGAAAGTGCACGTTTCTGAGTGCCATCTCTCAGCTAGCGCAGTCAGCAACCCCATGTTTGCCAGAAACTTAGGCACATACATAATATATCACAAACCCATACCCTCAATGGCAGCTCTATCCTCAAATGTCAACTCTGGTTGCAACCTCTGAGTCGACGGGAATCTCTCTCGTGACTCCAGCATAGGCAAATACTCCTACAGTCAAGCAAATCAATCATGTCAGTCATAGTGGCATTCACTGTTCATCACAAAATGCTACTTTTTATCTAAGTGCGTATGGTACTTTATCCTAGTAACACTCACTATTCATCACAAAGTGTTGCTTCTATCCTAGTGACACTCATTGTTCATCACAAAGTGTTGCTGATTATCCTAGTGGTACTCCCTGTTCATCACAAAGTACTACGTGTTTTGTACTCCCTGTTCATCACAAAGTGCTACTCACATTTGCACTCATTGTTCATCACAAAGTGTTGCTCATATTTTAGTACTCCTTGTTCATCACAAAGTACTATGTCTTGGTACTCACTGTTCATCACAAAGTGCCTTGATCTATCCTATCCTAGGGCCTCTGCTTGAGTAGTTTCCTAATTGGCAACATATGTTCTATCACAGAATTGTCAATCCTAGCCCTATCTGCTATCCTAGTCTTCCCTAGAGGACCTGCTTGAGTGTATCCTCTCAGCAGCTTATCCAATCAACAACGTATGTTCATCATAGAACTACTGATTTGACCTTGAAGACATAAATGCACCTTCATGACATAAACATGCTTATAGACTGCATAAACGTGCCTACTCTGCACAGACGCGCCTGAAATACACAGACGTGCCTATGCTCTGCATAGATGCGCCTATCCTGAACAAACGTGCCTACATTTCACAAACGCGCCTGAACAATGCAGACACGCTTGCATTTGGCATAGATGATTTTCTTAGCATAGACGTGCCTAGCACAAACACAGATGTGCCTAGCCAACATAGACGCACCTGGCACCTACGCAAACGTGCCTACACATTTTTGGACATTTTTGACATTTCCTATACATGCATTTATTGTGCTACCTATGATGCATTAATGACAACATTTATTGCAACAAAGTACAAGGAGGTTTTGTGGTACTTACCGGCTCTCCTGCATCTGCTGGCCTCCGAAATCGGCGAACACGATCGAATCTATGCACCAATGCCATCGCTGCTAACTATTGCTGCTCTATTCTCTCTCTGTGCTCTGATCTCTTGGATGTGTGGATGACAATGAGGATGTATTTCCCTCATGGCCTATCTTATAGACTACTCTAGCCCTAGCCCTAGCCCTTGTTTCTCGAGTCAGTCTTCATTATCTCATGACTCTGTCACTCTATCCTATCCGGTCAATCCTATTCTAGCCTTTCTTTCTTATCAAGAGATTGTCTGCAATCTTTTTAGACATTTTCATTGAATCTCTCAAGGGGGCATATCATTCCCATCTTGGGGCAACTTTGTATCAGTTCATATTATCTTCTTTGAAACAACGCGACAAGCTGCATTGTCTCAAAGAGGGGCGAAATGTAGACACCTAAAATTGTCATGTCTAATTAAATAAATATTTTATTTATTTAATTACTTTAGCCTAATTCTTCTATTAATTAAATAAATCTTTATTTATTTAATTAATTCATTTATCCTCTTCTAGCCTTATTTCTTATTTAAATAAATACATTTATTTATTTAAATTATTCCTTTTCTTAAATTAAATAAATACTCTTATTTATTTAATTGATCCCACTTCTTCTATTAATTAAATAAATCTTTATTTATTTAATTAATTCATTATCCTTTTCTACCCATGACACATGTCATTCATCTCTTAATTCCTACACTACCTACCCTCTCATTATTTTATTATTTCCTCTACCTACCCTCTAATCATAGCCGACCTCTTTTTACACCTCTCAATCTTATCCCTCCATTTCATATAGTGTCTTCTATATAAGAAGATGCTTCCTTCATTATCAACCCTAATCAATCATGCTAATCAATCTATGCATCCTAATCAATTGATTACCCTCACTATGCATTCAACCCCGACTATGCTTTCGAACTTGCATATGCAATCAAGCCTACTTGCAACCACATTTCCGTTCTTTGTTGAGCTCTTGTGCACATAAAATCTGAGAGAAAATATATCAAGCAAGATCAATGGAGATAGGAAGAATGGAGATTCAAACCCTATTGTACATGTGATGGTATAATTTTTGTGATTTCATTTGATTTGCATTGTCTTAGGTAATCTTCATATGTTATGGTGGATCTTTGTTGTTGTTAAGCTAGGGTTTTGTGGTTGAATTCATTTAGTCTTTCAAAATTCATCATTGTTGTTATCCATTTTCACCATATACACTAATGATAGTACCGGTTCTATCTTGTAGCCATCCATGCCAGTATTTGTAAACTTCAATCTCTTTTCTAAGTCTTTCATCAGTGTTTCTAGATCTGTGTTTGGAGAGGCTGCCCTATTATGAGGCAAAAAAGTATCTGCACCTTTTGTCAATGCATTACAGATGACATTTGTATCAGCAGGAATACTGACTTCAGCTCCATTATAAGGAAACTTTAAGCATTGGTGATATGTTGATGGTACTGCCTTCATTTCATGAATCCATGGCCTACCTAGTAATATATTTTATGACAATGGAATATCAAGAACTTGGAAAAGGACATCTCTCTCTACCGGTCCCATTTTGATTGGTAATGATACTAGACCTTTGGAGGTCCTCTCTTCTTCATCATAGGCTTTAATTGCTATTTTCTTGCCTAGATCAATGACATTTTCAGAGAATCCTAGTTGTGTAAGCAGATGATAAGTACAGATATTCAACCCCTTGCCTCCATCTATCAAAACATGTTTAACTCTGTGTTTGTGGATCATGGCTTCAATATGCAATGGTTGGTTATGTGGATGATTTAATGAATTCTTATCTTCTTTAGAGAAGGTCAAATAGTGAGGTGAAGTCAAATGACCCACCATAGACTGAAACCAATCAATGTCTAAATCTTTTGGAATGTTGGTAGTGAGCAATGCTTTATCTAGGATTTCCTTGTGAGCAGATGAGAGCTATAGCAATTCAAAAATTGAAATTTGAGCGTTTGTCCTTTTTAACTGTTCAACCACGTTGTATCCAGAGGATGATGATGAGGTTAATCTTTTAAATTTATCCAAGGTTGATTCCTTTTATTTGTTTGGAAAGGCTATTGGATTTGATGTTTCTTGAGCTGGGTTGGAAGAACTAGCTCCTTGGAGGGTAACTTTCTTTTGAGATCGGGTCAGAGCTCTTGCATATCGTGATTCATTTGGTTTATCTTGAACTATAATCACACTACAATATTTTGAGTGTGAAGGTTCAATCATGTTGATAACGTTGTCCTGGCTAGCATAAGTATAATTTACCTTGGTACCTCCTTTGGTCTTTGAGGAATCACCTTGTTTGTAAGCAAGCAAAGGGTCTTTAAATGCTTTATGATCAGCATTGGTTGGATGATTCCCAACAACAACTTTACCAGCGTCTATGAGATCCTGAATCTCATGTTTTAGCTTCATGCAATTGTTTATGTTATGACCCTTATTCCGATGGAAGTCACAATATTCATTTTCTCTCCACCATCTTGGTTTGACATCCGGATCATATGGTCTGGAGTTATCAAGTAGTGTTATCAAGTTGTTTGCCAATAGAGTTTTGAAAGCAGATTCATATGATTCTTCAAGAGGAGTAAAATCACGCTTAGGTTTGGAAAGCCAAGGCTTTTCATTGAACCATTCCTTTGTTTTCTTTGGCGGATTCTCTGCTGCAATCTCAATAGCTTTAAGTGTTGGTGTACCACTAGCTAGGTTGAATATTGTGGATTTTGAGTTGGTTTTGACAGTGTCTACTACCCCATCATTAACAACATTCTTGTTGTTGTCTTTGGAAAATTTCCAATACTTGTTCTTCTCTTTGGAGCTAGATATTGTTTGTGTTTCTTTCCAAGGTGTGATATCTCCCTTCTTTATGAGCACATCCTCCATTCAAATGGAATTATCTACCATTTTGTTAAATGATGGGTGTACTTGCATTTGTACACTATATTTCAGTTTGGGGACCAAGTTATTGATAAATATATCCATTTTCTCAGAGTCTGGAATAGGTCATGGGTACCTAGAGAACATCCTTCTCCAGCGTTGGAGAAAAGTAAGAAGAGGTTCCCCTATTTTCTGTTGAGTATTACAAAGATCGATCATAGTCACAGGATGTCAAATGTTGTATGAGTATTGTTGTAAAAATAGTTGGATTAGTTCTTCAAATGTTTTTATTCCTTTGGGTAGACTTGAGAACCATTCCATTGCTTGACCCCCTAAACTCCTTGGGAAGAGACGCATGAGGTACGTTTGATCATGCATGAATTCCATACAAGTAGCACTAAATTCCCTAACATGATCTTGAGGATCTGAGGCACCGTCATATTTGTCAAATTTTGGGATTTCCACTCATGAAGGAAATGGAGGCATGTGTAGATTTTTGTCAAATGGAAAGGGACATATTGTTTCCAGAAAATATTGTTTCGGGGACTTGTCCTTATTCTTCAGCTCTATGAGCTCCATCCGCAAAGCTAGTAACTGTTTGTGTACCATGATTATAGGTGAGTCTTCCCTTTTAGTAACAAGTGTCTGAACATTATATCCAATAGGAAGTTTGGCACCTTGTTTTGCTAGTTCTAAGAAATAGTCTTCCTTTTCTCGAGTCATGATAGTTTTCATCATTTTTCTAAAGTCTTTGTCTTTCTGATAGTCAAGGATTTCTTTTTCTGGAGGTTCAACATCTTCGTCAATCTCACTTGATGATGAGGAGTCATTATGATTTTCTGGAATATTACAGTCGTTTTTGTTTCCATCATTGTATTCTATCTCATGTATAGTGGGAGATTTCGGTTCATCAAAAATTGGTCCGCCTGATGACAATGGTATGTCAGTGAGTGGATCCTTCACATAGAATGGATTATCTTGATAGGTGAAGGTTTGTTCTTTTCCTTTGGCTTGTTTCTTACGAGAACTCCTAGTTTGAATAAGAATTTTTATGGATTAGTGTGACCTAAAGTCATTTTGTGATGCAGAGGTCAAGATCAATTTTAGAGCTAGTTGTTCTGTTTAGAGTATTGTTTGGGAGAAACAACTGAGATTTTGTCTAATTTCAAGAATGATCTATCCTATCTAAGACATTATCTAAGTTGATTCTAAGCATAGTGTAAGATTCAGTCTAGTTTCAGGAACGATCTATCCTGTATAAGACATTATCTAAGTGACTAAAATTTGATAGGTAGTTGATTGAACTAGCTGAAAGGTGATCAACCAAATCGTGTAACGCAAATGGTAGAGGTACACTGTCTTGATCTATTTATGCTCAGGAAAATGATAACTAGTATTATGTTTGCTATAAGTTGTTTCTAGGCAAGTTTGACTGTTCTGTTCTGACAAAACCACAGACTTGTACGACAGGATATTCTGGACCGGACGACAATAGTTTTGTTTCATATGAGTTGCTGCCTCATACCATATGACAAATGGGCATGTGCAAGATGGAAAAAGACTCAGAGCAGTTCTATTTCGTATGACACAGGATACAAAGTCGGATGACAGAATAAAATAACTCATACGACACAGGATTGGGTCTAGGATGACAAACCAGATAACTCATACGACACAAGATATGATATAGGATGATGAATTATTAGACTCGTATGACTTTTCATAGGACAGAGCCTAGAAATTTTGAGTTTTTCCGATTGCTGTGTATGACCAATTCTGAAATGGACTAATTTTTGACCAGGATAGACTAGTTTTTGACTCGGACAAAGTTTTGACTTAAAATGGACTAGTTTCTGATACAGATAGAATTTTGACTTAGGATGGACTAGTTTCTGACACGAACAGAGTTTTGACTTAAGATGGACTAGTTTCTAACATGGACAGAGTTTTGACTTAGGATGGACTAGTTTCTAACACGGACAGAGTTTCAACTCACTGAGTTGTTTCTGTTGGCATATGGACACTCCAATGAGACATTTTATGTGATTGAAGGTTTTGTCATTGATGGCAACCTTGCAATCCTATGGCACCAGCAAGACATTATACCGACAAAGCTTTATTCAAACAAGACAGTGCACCGGCACAAAAGATGTACACCGGCACAGAAGAGAACATGTATACTGGCACAGAGGCCGACAAGATTTTTGATATGTAATATTTTGTTTATTATTGTAAGCCGACTTGGCAAATTGTAAAATGACTCTTGTATATAAAAGAGATCATTGTAGTCATTTGTAGGATATGGATAGGAAGTATAAAGAAAATTATAAGGCAGACCTAATGTGCGAATTAGAGGTCAAGGGTATATGTAAAGAATAGAGCAAGAACCGGTACTAAATTTGGCATTGAAGATGTTATTGTAAAGCAATACAGATCATTGGATTTTCATAATCCTCATTGTAAGTCAGTGTGACTTCTTATTGAGCAGTGTGCTCTAGGTAGTTGGCCTTCCTGCATGTGCAGGCCCCTATTGTAAGTAATATTCTCTTATTGGCCAGTAAGTGAATATTGTGGGTCACAAATCCCACCGAGGTTTTTCCCACACCAGGTTTCCTCGTTAAACATCTTGTGTTATGGTGTTCTTTTCATGTGGATGTTTTTGATTCTATTATTTACATTAATTCTTGCATACCGGTATATTGTTACTTTATGTTCTACATGTTCTATTTTAAGAAAATCACATTACCAGTCAGATACTGATTCACCCCCCCTCTCAGTATCTGTGGGAACCCTAACAATTGGTATCAGAGCCTGGTCCTCTATTTTCAGAAGCCTAATAGCTTGAGGAAGATCTTGACACTGGTAAAGATGGAAAATCTGATGAAGCAACTTGAAGGAGCTCTTACTGACTATGATGCAGAGAAGTTGAAAAATATCAAATTAGAAGATGATTTAAAAGAAGCTCAGGACATTATTCAGGCACTTCAAGAAAATCTTACTGTTACAAGAAATAAGAGAAGAGAACTTTGTGAAAAATTGCAAAATGAGAATGATGAAAAGGAATCACTAAATGATATGATAAGCAAATTGAAACAAGAGATCATGACAACAAAAAATGAAATGCAGGATATGACTATGAGATTTTGCAAAGAGATTGAGGACAGAAAGAAGAATGAAGAAGAATTGACCAGGGGACTAAGTGATGCAGCAAATGAGAACACAAGACTTAGCTATGAAAATGACATGTTGAAAATAGATCTGATGCATACTCAGAATGACTCGAATGAACTAATGAGACAAAAAGAAATCTTGGAAAGGGAATTGGAAACTGCAAATCAACACAAAGAAAAATTCAAGAAAAGCTCAGAAGAACTTGGTACCTAATTGAAGAATCAAAAACCCAAAGGTGACACTTCTGGAATTGGATTTGAAGTTGGAGAAAGCTCCAGTACTGCAAATACCTAGGATCATAGCAAACCGGTAAGACCCTCTAATACTTACAAATTCAATGGAAAATGCTTTAACTGCAATAAATATGGTCATAGGGCAAATGAATGTAGATCTAGGAATTATCATAATATCAATCCTCCCACCGGTCAATGCTCCAAATGCAACAAAATTGGTCATAACTCTGAAAAATTGCAGAATGAATGTAAGATGTTATGTTTGTGGAAGATTTGGTCATTTATCAAATAAATGCAGAACACAAATTGGCATAGGTTATGGGAAAGCTATTTAGAAAAATAATGTAACTTGTTATGCATGTAACAAGATTGGTCATATTGCTAAATTTTGTAGAAGTAAAGGTACAGCGGTAGACAACAAAAGTACTAGTTTGAAGGGTAAAGAAAAGGTTGAAGAGGTTAAGCAAGAATTTTCAAAGCAATGGATTAGAAAAAGTGATCTAAATATTACGGATACTCCTCCATTGGTAGAACCAACAAATGCTCCACCGACAGGACAATATGATGCTCCACCGACAGGACAGAGCAATGCTCCACCGACAGGATGTTCTTCAACAAATTGAAGAAAATTATCTTGAGGGTTTGGCAATCTAATGACACATGTGCTATTATTCCCTCAGTTAGAGAAAAGAAGTTGAAAATCATTCATTACCGGTAAATAAAGTTGAGCTAATACATTACCGGCAAGCAATTAATGTGGTAGGTAGGAGAAAAGACTTTATAAAATAAGGTTTTGGCTCCATTTCATTTCACCGTGAATTCAAACTTTCAGAGAGCATGAAGATTTCCGAGCTAAGGCATTCCGAGCAAAGAGGCAAAACACTTCAGCAATCAATCCATTCAAAGGTAGAAAAAGGTATTTATCATCATGGCATCCTCCTCTGCACCTAAATTCATAGCAAACCCTACAGTAGTTGAGGTTATAAAATGCCCTAGGCCCGTGTTTGAGCTAGTTCCCGAGGTAGCTAAGAAAGATGACAATATAGGTGCTTTTTCCCAAATTTCAAAAGGTGTTGTTTATGCAGAAGACCCTAGAATGTATATTAATTGCAACATAGAGGAATTAGGTGATGAAGAAATCAAAAAAATGTATAAGACTTTTATATGTGACAATTCTAGAAATGTGAAACCTGAACATAAAGTTGTTGAAACCCTAGGATTCACTAAAATCCTCTGCATTCCTGAATTTCCCAAGGAAGTGATTAGGATAGTTTTAAGCAGGGTACATGGTTCATTCTTTTGGCTTGATTCAGTGCACAAAATTACAAAGGAAGCCATGAAAGCAGTAACAGGGTTACCTTCCACCGGTAACAGACCTGACAAGACTAAGAAGGTCTCCAATAACCTAGTAACAAAGTTAACTAGTGCAACATATGACAAGAGATCATTGAGGGTTAATGATGTAACTTATACAAATGTGAGATTCATTAGCATGATTTTAGGGTAAAAAGCAACTCATGCTAATAGGCTTAACTCAGTTTCTAGTTTATGCATAAAGAGTGCTTATGACATGGTTAAGGACAATGTGAAAATTGATGTTTGCAAATGGTTAAAAGATGAATTGATTGATAACCTAGGCAAAATCAAGAAAGATAAGAAAGGAACCTTTAGATTTGGAAATTTACTTGTATGCTTAATGCACATATAACCAAACAAGCTCCCGGTATAGGCAACAAGGATTTTGGATTTGACATACCGGTAGGAAAACAATTATCTGACTTATTTAACAACATGGGTGAAAACAGACAAAAGAATATCAATGAGTATTTTCAAGCACTAAAGGTCAGAATGAATAAAAGAATCAGACTATAATAGGAAATTGTCAAAAAATACAAGGATGATATATGTTTTGTAATAAAAAAGGATGAGATCTGGATGGAAGCAGTCATCCCAAGGACAATCTGGGTAACAGAGATGGGGTATGAAATAGATGACCACATAGTGGAAACTTATGCCAAAGCACTTCTGGAAGCCCCCAATGAACCAAAGGAAGAAGTATTTGGTAGTGTTGAGACCATAGAAAGTCAAATTCAATCTAAGAAGAGAGTGAAAAAGGTTGAGGCATTTGTGAGGAAAGGATCCAAACAAGTAAAAATCATAAAGGAAGACATATTAAAGAAAACCGGCATAACAGAAGATGAGTTGGCAGCCCAACAACCTGAAACTCATCTATTACTGGTAGACACTTCCTCAGAAGGAGATATGCCAGCAACTTTTAAAAGAGTTGTTAGGAAAAGAGAACCCTCACCGGTAACCACTCCTTCACCTAGAAGGACAAGACATAAGCAACAAGCTGTGAGATCTCCAGTCAAAAAGGTCACACCTAAGAAGAAGCTGACCCCCAAAAGGATGAAAAAGACAAACACTAACTTGGCCCCTCTTGATATATTATTGAATGACATCACAGAGGAAGGTAAATTGAAAAACATAGGGAAAATCTATGATACCCTATCAGATGATGAGAAAGGACAAGTTGAGGAGAGTGTTATATTACACATGGACATGTATAAAAAGTTTTTGTTGCAAGTCTTAAATGAAATTCCTGATGAACTATATAAAAGACTTGAGGCCAGAAGGCAAGGAATAATTGAATTGGATAAGAAAATTAAAATAGAAAAACTACTTGTAGTATACCCAGTTAACTCACCTAAGGAAATTGATGATCTGATAGCTCAGGCCAACCGGACAATTTTTTCCACTGCACACTAGCAAATTTCACTAATGGCAGGTAGAGTTACAGAGGTTTCAGAGGAAATAGAAAATGGTTGGGATATATTCTTGGTTGAAAAAGAAAAACAAGAAGAATATAGGAATCCTAAGCCCATCCAGGTATATCAAAAGGACAAAGGGAAAGGTAAAGTTGGTGGACCACCAAGTATCAAGATTAGAGACAACTTACCCCCACCTCCTCTAAATACTCCACCGGTAAAAACAACAACCATTGAAGATCAATCGGCAGCTGAGAGTATGGATACAGAGGATAATAATCCTAATCCTGAAGTCCTATATACTGTGAATGTTGATACTCAAAAGATCAACATAGTGGTAGATAAGGATACAACTGATAAATCAGGTATATCCAAAGAGCCTCTAGTAATAGGAAACACAGAGCAACCGACAGCAGATACAGAGAAAAAGATCGAATCTAAAACACAAACAAAGCAACCAACAGAGCTAAAGGCTCCAGAACAGATGCCACTGGTAAGAAATGATGCAGGAAAACTAGTGCTTAAAGAGATGGAGACACAAACAGACCTACCAGAGGTCAATACTAGCATGGTCACTTCCACCAGCACTCAGTTTGTTGGGTCACCATCAAATGTGACTGAGGTATTACTTGAATCTATCAAGAAAATAACTTATTATAGCTCACAAGCTTATAAAGCGATAGATGATTCAATTCCATTTTTTAAATCAATAGCTCCTAATTGTAATATAAACAATAAATATTCTTTAGGCTAGTTGGATACACTTTGTAAATATATTTTTGGAAATTTTGAGCAAACAAAGGTAGAAACTGTAAAGGAAATTGTAGAAAAGAGAAACATAAATTCTTTGAGGAAGGAATAAAGAAGTGTAACAGGGAATTTGACACACTTCTACAGGAACTGTGCAATTTATTGAAAGAGTACAAAAACTCTATACAAAGACACCTATAAGACAAACTTTCTGACCATAGATGTAGACAAAAAGATAAGGTATAGGAAGAGATCAATAAACTTGCAGATAATTTTGTTAACTCACCTAATACATTATCAGTTTTTGAGGAAAAGATAACAAATTTTGAGGAAGAAGTACTCAAATTGGAAAGAGAAAAAGAGAAAATAATAAACAAGGCAAAACTCTTGAGATCTAAACTAGGTCCAAGATTGGACTATTTAGCATCTCTGTGGAAGGAAATCTCAGAGGCACTAACATAGGGAAGCAAAACATCGGCAGAGCACTTGTAGTATCTCACCGGTACATTAAACAAAACCGAGACAACAATAAAAGACAGTAAGAAGTTTATGGATGGCATAAACTTAATTTTGGGAGATCTTCTTCAGATAATAACTACACAACTACAAGGTTGAGGTTATGGATTGGTACAACTACAAACTCTACTAACCTTTGTCATTGATGCCAAAGGGGGAGTAGTAGGATGAGAAAATTCAAAAATAGAGATCATACGCTCAGGGGGAGTTCTCACATTTTTGGTAACATTTTTGGTCTACATATTTTTGGATATCCTTTTGAAATTTCTTATGAGTGTTGCCATCAATGCCAAAGGGGGAGATTGTTGGCATATGGACACTCCAATGAGACATTGTATGTGATTGAAGGTTTTGTCATTGATGGCAACCTTGCAATCCTATGGCACCGACAAGACATTATACCAGAAAAGCTTTATTCAAACAAGACAGTGCACCGGCATCAACAAGATCAATCTACACCGGCACCGGCACAGAAGATATACACCGACATAGAAGAGAACTTGTATACTGGCACAGAGGCCGACAAGATTTTTGATATGTAATATTTTGTTTATTATTGTAAGCCGACTTGGCAAATTGTAAAATGACTCTTGTATATAAAAGAGATCATTGTAGTCATTTGTAGGATATGGATAGGAAGTATAAAGAAAATTATAAGGCAAACCTAATGTGCGAATTGTAGGTCAAGGGTATATGTAAAGAACAGAGCAAGAACTAGTACTAAATTTGGCATTGAAGATGCTATTGTAAAGCAGTACAGATCATTGGATTTGCATAATCCTCATTGTAAGTCAGTGTGACTTCTTATTGAGCATTGTACTCTAGGTAGTTGGCCTTCCTACATGTGCAGGCCCCTATTGTAAGTAGTATTCTTTTATTGGCCAGTAAGTGAATATTGTGGGTCACAAATCCCATTGAGGTTTTTCCCACATTGGGTTTCCTCGTTAAACATCTTGTGTTATGGTGTTCTTTTCATGTGGATGTTTTTGATTCTGTTATTTACATTAATTCTTGCATACCGGTATACTGTTACTTTATGTTCTGCATGTTCTATTTTAAGAAAATCACATTACCAGTCAGATACTGATTCACCCCCTCCTCTCAGTATATGTGGGAACCCTAACAGTTTCTAGTCTTCACTGATTTTTGGTATTTCAGTTTTTATTTCAGGGATGAAAACACAAAAAACAAGTAGTATGTATAGTGAATCCAATCACAACATGCAAACCCTAAGGAATTTGTTGAGGAAAGAAAACCTTTTCTTGTAGACTTAGGTACACACCCAATAGCTAATCAAAATATGGCTGTTGAGTCTAATGCAATGGATTCTCAATGCCATATTATCCGACTCCAAACACTAATGGGGGCACGAAATGACAAGTATCTTGGGAGAGTTACTATCTCTTTTGCACAAAGATTATCCCCCTTTCAGAGATGAACCGGGTAGCTTCTAATTTTAAATTGGATTTAGTCAGGGATCCATTCAGCGTGTCGAGGTATAAACTCAAATAAGAGGTCTCCCAGCCTTGAAAACCATGGTTTAATATACCCGAAGATATAGAGGAGAGCTATTCCTGAGCACTACCATTGACTTGATTTTTATTAAATCACGTTTATTTTATAGTGGGTTGGAATACTTAGCATCTAGCCGTTCCCACTTAGGTCATTCCCCTCACACTGGGCGTAATGGTTTTAAGAGTTTTTCAACCCCTTGGGAGGGTAGGCTTGCTAAAGATGTACAAATCTCAAACAAAGAAAAAGCTTCAAGGGTCTGGATTTCTGATTGTCTAGAAAAAGACAAGAGCGTACTCTCCTACCTCTCAGAATCTTCTAAAAGCATAAAAGATAGATTTGTTCTTTAACCAGATAGCAAGTTAGGTTCCTAAAAATGAATTTAAAGAATACACGATGTTTAGTCGATTCTCCTTTAGGCAACCTGCAAAGACAAAGAATCAGTAGTCATATTGTCTTTGTGCGACAAGCATATTCTTTGACAAGCATTCTGCAAAAACTAGTTAGGCTGTGAAAAACTCTGAGATAGACAGATAAACAGTCAGGGTCAATCGTCAGAATAATCAATCAGAAATGAAAAAAATATGAAATTTTCCTCTTTTACCAGAAAATACAAAATCATAGGATAGGAACTTGACTCGTACGAGACAGGATTCAATATTATACGAAATAAGATTGCTGATGATGTCGGCTCATAGGACAGAGGATTTCTGCTCGTACAATAGAGTATTTGCTCGTACGATAGAGGATCTACTAGTACAATAGGATATTTGCAATTCATGTGACACCTGCAGTTTGTCGTTTCAGTCTGTAAAAATTGTCGTACGAGATGTACGAACGAAAAAAAAAAACCAAAAAATTTGAAACCTGGAAAATAACAAAAAATAAGGCAGTCAGTCTTGGAGGCTGAAAAAAATGTAATCTTCGGGCCCCACGGTGGGCGCCAGAGATGTGTGTGTGAAAAAGTGAACCTGTAGCTGCAAGAACAACACTTCAATTAAGTCATTATATGCATGGTTAGTAATCAATAATCAAT
Organism: Cryptomeria japonica; assembly: GCF_030272615.1. Taxonomy (NCBI): domain Eukaryota; kingdom Viridiplantae; phylum Streptophyta; class Pinopsida; order Cupressales; family Cupressaceae; genus Cryptomeria; species Cryptomeria japonica. The sequence continues at coordinate 437,928,401 of NC_081409.1, forward strand.
AAGAAATGAACCATAGTAAAGTGACTAATTGCCTTCTAAAAGATGTGAGTATAAGATTGCTCTTAGATTTTTATAAGCAATACCAGTGACTACACCAAGAGGAAGGATTTAATCTATATGATATTAAGCTATATGGATTCAAGATGGATGAATAATTCAAGCAATAATAACCAATTCAAGCAACAATGGATGCAAGCAATAATGAATGTAAAATGGATGCAAATAATCTAAAAAAACACAATAATTTTCAATGACTCCAGAGCGAAATTAGCGTGATAATAATCTCCGAGCGTGTTCTCAAAAATCTCTGGGGTGAATTGGAATGAGAGTTAAAGACTGAATTTATAGAGAATCACAAGAGAAAAAGCTCAATTTAGGATTAATTGAAATAATTGAGAAATCATGTTCAGTTAACCTTGAGATAGATTCCAATTATAGTTTAATTGAAATGCATTCAAATTAGAAGTCCAAGTTGCATTGGAAAATAATATTAAATTGATTCCATGCATATCTGATAAAAATAGATAATTCTTTAATTTATTCAAGAAAAAGGTCTTTTCAATGCAACTGAACTTCTTTTTCTGTTTTGAAAAGCTTTAAGTTCCAATTTTAGAGAATAATTCAATAATTCAATTAAATTGCTTTTCTGATTTCAAGTTCTAAATTTAGAAAAAAAATAATATCTCAAGTTTGATTTCTCTCTCAATTCAATTCTTTTGGTTTTATTTTCAATTAAAATTAATCCTTTTGTAATAAATTAATCCTTTTTGCATGATTGAATGACAAATTTATTAATTAATTAAATATGCAAGGATATTTAATAAATTAAAATGGGATAAATGATCAAAATGATATTCTTGGAAATGATTTGATTAATTAAATAAATATTTAATTAATGTTGAGTAGTTGATTTGCCATGTGATTTTTGATAATTAAAGAATTAATAATGTGCTCAAGATTAATTTAATTGCCTTTGGTTAGGACCTTGGTGATGTTGTCGAGATTAGGGGCCCATGGTTTAGATGACCAATTTTAGGGTATTACACAAACTTATCTATATTTATTTGAAGAAAACATGCTGTCTTGTTTGGATCAACTTCCTCTATCAGGTAGAATGATCTTGGATCTCTATCAATCCTTACATTCACCCCTTTTACTAGGATGGTTGCATATGAACGATCTAGCTGGACATGTCCCCCCACCAAATTTGACCATTGCCTTGATAGTAACATCCCATAATTCGGTGGAACTTACACAATGATGATGTCTATTTTACATGATGTATATGGGCATGCTGGAAATCGAAACTCCACATCCTTCATGATTCCAACAACTGGGACTGATCTGTTATCCATAGCATAGCATTTCCCATAGGGAGTGTCTACATGCATCCCAAGTTCTTTCATGACATCTTCTGGCATTATGTTCACGACTGTACCTAAATCTATCATACAATTCTTAACCATTTTATTGGTAATCATCAAAGTCAGATAAAAAGGATCAACCTAGGTAAGATTCTTAGTGATAGAAGTTCTCAAATAGACAACAAGTGGATCTTTAGCTTTTGGTTTATGATCCTCTTTATTAACTTCACCAATGTTAGACAAAATCTTGATTGTTTCATGTTTGTAATCAGGAAATTTCATTACTTCAAGCAAGGGCATATATATTTTCACCTATGATAAATCCTGAGACGTAAATGATCCATAATTTGTGAGTGACTTACTAATTTGTTTCTTTTCGATTGGCTTTGTTAATTTAAGAGGTTCTATTTGTTTGACCTTTCTACTACAACTTCCTTTTCCTTGTTAGCAATGGTGTCTTCATTTCCACTACCTTTAGGAATCTTTGCAAATATCCTAGATGGCTTACCATGCTCTAGGTTCACTATTTTTTTCCTTAGCTGATAATTTCTTTTTGTCTGAGCTACCGCTACCACAGTATAGGGTTTCTTTTCTTCATCTATTAATTTTGTCAAGGAATGCACTGGCTCTCCATTATGGAACAATCTCCTCAGGGATGGAATGTTCATATCATCATTAGTAAAAACTTATTGTACACTGTGCTGCTAGCTCTCTCTTCTCCATTGTACATCTGATGATTTCTCATCCTCAAATGAATCCTCATCCCTACCCCAAAATGGATTTGATGAAAGTGCATTCATTGTGGGTTCATATTCATTTTCATGGTCCTTCTCTTCTGCAAAACCCTGAGCAATCATACATTGTTCTACAACATGGGGTAAATTGCAGACTTCACACCATAGATATTCTTCCACAAAATTGTTTACCTTCTTTAATGGATTAGGAGTTTCTTTGCTTAGATTTGCATTCACCGGCTTACCATCCTTCCAGTTTGTATTATATGGCATATCATCCAATCTTGGTCTATTGTAGTTCATTGGCTTATTGCCTCTATATGGGGGCAGCTTCTCAATGTGATTTTTCTTACCCTTCATATCTTTCAACATGTCCATGATTTGGCTAAACTCATCCTTTTTTGTTTCTTTGGGATTATATAATTTTGGATCATCTCTCTTGCAAATTTTTCTAGCAACTTTTCTGTTATTTTCAATGGTAGTGGTTGTCTTAAATGCTTGTTGCAAGGTGGTAGGTTTGTGAGATAGGATCTCATAATGAGTCTTGCTATCAAAAGCACTCAAATAAAAATCAATCAAAAATGAATCAACAGGTCTAATATCTCTTGGTATTCTATTAAGCACTTTATTAAACCTCTTATTAAATTCAATGACTGATTCATTTTGATTCTTCTTTATGCTAGTCAACTCATAAGATGCAAATGAAGTATCATTATGTTCTCCAAATTCTTCCAAGAATGTTGTCATTAACTCCTGCCAACTACCAATGCATCTGTCATGAAGATTCCTATACTATTCTCTTGCACCCTCTGTTAGATATTGAACAAACAGTTTCATAAAAACATCTTCATAAGGGACTTTAAACACTTCAATGGTATTTTTTACATGTTGTTCTATAGAATCAGTTCCATTTCCTATGAATTTAGGGATAGTTGACCTTAATCCATTTGAAATCTAATTAGGATATCCAATTATCCCACTGAAATCTAGCTATTTATACCTTTCAATAATAATAGGTGGTCTACAACCATAGTTGTTAGTTTGATAGTTTCCATTTCCTCCATTATTACCATTGTTTCCATTGTTACCTCCACCATTATTGTTATTTCCATTTCAATTTTTCCCATTACCATTGTTGCCATAGTTTCCATTATTACCATAATTACCTCTATTATTGCTTACGTTGTTGGTCCTATCTCTACTATTCTAGTTACCAACAATTTCCCCATTGTTAGTTCTGCATTGTCTAGAATTATACAGGTTTCTATTTTCATTGTAGCGTATATTTTTTCATTTATCCCTTTTTTCATAATTTTTATCCACAACATCAAACAATGGATTATTATAGACCCTAAATGGTTGTTCCAAGTTTCTCATGTGAGGGGGACTATATCTAGGGGTTGTTAGCCTACTAACTTCACCTCTTCCCTTCTCTTCTTCAACCCTATTTGACTTAGGGCTTTGAATGTCATCTCTTTCTAATTCAAGTTTCTACAATACCCAATCTAGTTGTATCTTAAGAGCCTTTGCCATTTTAGATTCATCTCCATTTAACTCAGTCAGTCTAAGATTAACTACATCCAACTGCCTGTCCTCTTGTTCCTCAGCAGTCAAAGTTTCATCATGGCCACCTTTATTAACTTTTGTATTTAAGTTATAAAAAGGATTTTCCTCCATATTTTCAAATCTATCACCAGATGAAGAACCATCCTCTTTATGAGAAAACTTATAACCCTCAAATGTCATATTTGCTGCTGATTTCTTTTCTTTGTTTCTTCTCTTTGGACTCAACTGGACAAGATTGTCTTGTCCCTTGTGCAAAGACCTTCTCCCCTGCATAAATATTATTGACAAATTCTGAGGGGTTTCTCTTACTTTCTCAAAATACCAATTATTACTCATTTATTAAATGTAGAGTCGCCACCTCCTAAGAGGAATAATGCTTTTTTTAATCTCCCAGGCTCCTTCCTCCAGCAAAGTCTAAAACAAAACCACCAAAAATTGTGAACACTTCCTATGACAACTCCCTAGCAGAGTCACCAATCTAGTTCCCAAAACCACAGATTGGAAATCCTAGAGCTTTGCCACCTCTCCTACTGATTTCTCAACTAGCCTTGGCCAACAAACAGGAATGGTCAAAGACCAAATTCCTTTGCACTTTAGGCTCCACTAGACCTAGGTGGGTATACATCAATCTCCAAAGCATGAAGAGACTTATTTATAGTGAGTTTAAACTTAACAGATTAGCTGTTTACAAGAATGGCAAAATATTTCCTGCAACTATGTTTTATTATGCGCTTTTAACTTTCTTTAATCTGAAGACTTGAATATAATTGATAATGAATAAAAGCTTATAAAAGAATGTTGTTGGAACCTTGAGTAATTATGAAAGAACAATGCTAGTAGAAACTAGTAATATTTTTCTCTGGTGAGGACTTTGTGCACACCAAATTTACTCACAGAAAACTAATAACAAATGAGTGGCTTATCTGATGATTTACATGTTACTTAATGGACAAATATGTGTGATCCCTGGAGACAGTTTGAGAGAACTCACAAGTATACAAGACCATCACTGCAATGACTTCAATGTACTTTATAAGAACAACAAAAACAATTATGCTATCTATATAACAACAACTGATAAAACATTGCAACAAACCTTATTCAGATTTAAAGGATTTTAACTCATCAACATCATATAACATGAAACAATCTGAAGATAAAGACAACAAATATTGTATATTAATTTTTGGAACAATGGGTATACAAAAACTGCAGACTCACAGGTACTTCATGATACACTTTCTTTCACAAAATGGATTTTCATTTCTACAAACCTATTTTACATAGCACTGTTAGTTCCAATAGACAATCTAGAAAAATATTATTCTTTCTTCCCTCCCCCTTTTTGTAGAATACAAAATGATTCCCTATATATATGTGACTCAAAATACATAAATGAAAGGACACACCCTTTCATTTGTACAAACTAAAGCTTAACAAAAACCTAACTAACCCCCTCTAACTATTGTAACACATTACAATGATATAACTAATTCTTCCCATCTAGCCTTTGACCACATTTCTAGATATGCCAAAGATATCCTTCATCTTTATATGTGCAGGTGTTTAAGATGATGTATCTCACTGCTATTTCTGTTGTGACAAAGTTCTCAACCTATTCCCCAGTTTCATGCATATCCAAAGTATCTGCATAGGTGATGCTAAGGGCTGCACTAAATAGTGATTTGTAAGCGAAAATCCACTAGTCTTTATCCTTTATTACCCCTGTACCATCTACCACACTTTGGAATCTATGATTAACAATCCCCTGACACTCCTCATATTCAATCTTTAACTTTGTTGTGAATTTATCATGAGTATCAATCAGTTTTTTTATCTTGTTGATCTTCTTGTCACTCTGTGTCTCATCTTGCAGTAACATGTTTAAACGATAAAAAAATCTCTAGTGTAACACTATGTTATCCATGTTTTTCTTGTAAATAGTCCACAATTCCTCTAGTATTTTCTGTATATTCTCAAACCTTTTAGACAACAAGACACATGTTGTGTCTGCCCTTATATTCTGCATTTTCTCCTTCAACTTCTTGTTTTCCTTGTGCAATTCCTCACACTTCTTTTTAAGTTTGGATTCATCTGCTATCTGGGGTATAGGTTGGCCCCTTCTTTTTAAGAGTTCCTCATACAATGATGTATTTTCATGTTTCTCTTACCAACATCTTCATCTGTGCTTTATTTAATTTTGAAATATCAATTCTTATATCTATTGTGACCATGGGATCCACTTCACCAACTTTTAACTTCATCATGTGTCCAAAAGATTTGTCCGCATCTATGATCTTTGACCTCTTATTTGGAGGATAGAGGGCCTACAAATCCATAGCCTTATCATCCGGATCATTTTTGGATCCAATAAAAATGTCATTTACAACTTGAATATCTAACTTGAAATCCTTTTTATCTGAATGTAATAGGCTATCAAAAATGAATGACGCACTAAGGTCCCAACCCGGGAAAATAATTATTATTGCTTCTACAAGAAGTTGCCTTCCCCTTTGAGGGGTCATGCCTTCTACTTTTGCATCGATATCAGCCTTTAGTTTTCTAAGCATTTTTTACTCATTTTCTACGGTCACATCTAGCTTTGCTTCTCTTAGCCTCTTTCCTTTGAAATGATACAAGAAGGACTTAAACTCCTTTGATTTAATGAATCAGACACAAAATAAGTATGTTCTTCCTGTCTAGCATCTAGATTAGAATTCATCCTCACAACAATCTAGTCCTGTGCTATAGGCTCCTCCTCCCTTTCAAGCATTTTGAATCTCGAGACAGGCTCATTCTCACCTGATTCACTTTCAGCATCTTCTTCTTCTTCCATCTCCTATAGTCTTTGTCTCTTTTCTTCTAGTTTCTGGTTCAAATCCTGAAAGATCTGTATAGCTTCCTTAGATTCCTTGTTTTTGAAGATGTCTAGGGCTTTAATATGCTAATGAAAATAGTCACCCAGATTCTGCCCTTTCCCACTCTAGTGTATGTAGCCCTCTGGGTCATAATTTTTTAGCTTTTGTGCTCATAGAGGTTATAATCTTCTATTAACCTCTTGTCAATAATTTCATATGCCTTTGTGGATACAATGGTGAATTCACTGCTAGGATTAATGATAGTCCCAAAGATACTAAGAGGGGGGGTGAATTAGTATCTAACCGGTTAGCAAAATATGTAAACTTATTAAGAACTTTGCATCCCAAAATAGTGTACCGGTAAATAAGAATTAATGTAGCAAATAAGAATAACAGAGAAAGCATAGAGAACACACCATAAACACAAGATATTTAATGAGGAAACCCGGTGTGGAAAAAGCCTCGGTGGGATTTGTGACCCACAATATTCACTCACTGGCCAATGAATAAATATTACTTACAATGAGGGGCCTGCACATGCAAGAAGACCAATTGCCTAGAGCTCACTGCTCAATAAGAGTCACACTGACTACAAAAGTGGATTATGAAATCCAATACAATGTACTGCTTCAAATCAGCATCAACAATGCCAGGTTCAATACCGGTTTAAGCTCAGCTCATTACCAAAACCTTCATTGTCAACTATATCACCTTATACAAAATTTTCATACATACATACTAAATGACCTATAAGATCTCATAGATATATATGAGTCTTTTACAATATGCCATGTTAGCTTTTACAAAAGATAATACAATAAACTACAATAAACAAAAGTTTATTCCTTGTCGGCTGGGGTGTCAGTATGCATTATTGCCACTATCGGTGAAGTGCCTGCCGGTGTATGTAGATGTCTATTGTCGGTGTCAGTAACTACCGGTGGCTTACCAGATGAATGCCAGAAGGTTGCCAGATGGTTGCCATCAATGATAACATCAACTATTCTCATAAGAGTGTAGAATGCCAACAATCTCCCCCTTTGGCATTGATGGCAACACTCATGAGAAAAGTCCAAAAAATGTTCTAAAACTGAAGTCCAAAAAGTTACCAAAAAGATGTGCTCCCCCTAAGGAAATGATCTCCTCTAAATAAGTATTTTTCTCTCTCTACTACTCCCCCTTTGACATCAATGACAAAGGTTGTCAAAAATAGTCAAATGAGTGCAAAAATTTCACCTCAAAGTTTGTAACCGGTTGGTTATAATCTAAAATATGTCTGCCAAAACCAAGTTTAGACTCTGCATGAATCTGTTGTTGTCTTTCAGGGTTGCCTTAGTCTATTAGATCATGTCGATGAGATGATGCATGTGCTCTTCCGATGATCACTCTCCTTGAAGTAATGCCTTAGAGATTTCATTTCTTAGAGAGATAAGATTATCCAATTTAGGACCAAGTTTATATTTAAGTTCTCTAGCATTAGACTTAATCCTTGCCTTCTCTTTCTCAAATTTCTCCAATTTCTCCTCAAAACCTACTATTTCCTGCTCAATAACTGATATAGGTTTGGATGAACCAATTATGTTGTCAGCTATGTCAACTATTTCTTTATGTACTCTGTTGATCTCCTTTTCTATGTCCTCTATTAGAAGATGTGGTTTGCATGTTTCCCTCTACAGCTCCTTGTATTCCAAAATTGTAGAGTTCAGTGTCGGTAATAATGTATTCATGTGTCATGTGCACTTCTTTATTGTATCTTCAAAGAATTTATCCTTCTCCTTTTCAACTTTCTCTTTGAAGGTGTCCTCATTCACCTTATCAATGGTTATTACATTATCAATGATAAATTTTGATAGTGTATCCAATTTTCCTATAGAATCCTTGATGTGATCAATGTTACAATTTGGTGCAATCAACTTCAGTACTGGTAAGGTGTCATCAATTGCCTTGTAGGCCAATGCATTACAATTTGTTATCTTCTTGATCTAATCCAGGAGTACTTCAGCAACATTTGTAGGTCTGAATTCACTTGATGAAGTGTAAGTTGTCTAATCAATTACCTTTATTACCTCTATGCTTCCAACATTTGTAACCATTTTTCTTGTGCTTGCCTCTGGTGGGTCAATCTGTGTTTGCATTTGAACCTGTAAAGGTTTGTCTGATGGTTTGGTTGTCTTAGTGATTACTGGTTTCTCTACCTCAATATGTACCTCTGCCTCTGTAGGTTTCTTAGCTATCGATATCTCTATCTCAGGTGGCCTTGTGTCAGTATCTTTACCTTCAGTATCCAATGGTTGTTCTATTTGTAATGATTGCTCTATTTGGGTTGGAATCTCAACCTCAACAGTCTCTACCAGTTGTTCTGTCATGTTGCCATAGTCAACATTGTCATCCTTAACCTCTGCACTATCCTTATCCACAACAATATTCACTTCCTGAGTATCCACATTCATGGTAAAAAGTATCTTAGATTCAGGATTAGTGTCATCATGTGTGACACTTTCAGTGTCAGTAACCAGTGGATCATCAGTATGTACTGGTGTAGTATCCAAAGGTGGTGGTGGTATATTATCAGTAATCTTGATATTTTGAATTCCACCAATCTTTCCTTTGCCCTTATCCTTATCCTTCTAATATACTTTGAATGTCTTCTTTGGTCGGTTCGATTCCTCTTATTTTTCTTTTTCCACAAAAAATATATCCCATTTATTAGCAGTCTCCTCTACAATCTCATTTACTCTACCTGCCATCAAACTTACTTGTTGGTAACCACTAGCAAAAATGGATCTATTAGCCTCACAAATCAAATTATCAATTTCCTCTTTTGAGTTTACCGGATGTACAACTAGAAGTTTTTCAACTTTTAGTTTCTTATCCAATTCCATCACTGCAATCCTTTTTGCATCTAATCTTCTATACAGTTCATTTGGTAAGTCATCCACAACTTCAATTAAGACTTTCTTATATATATCCAAGTGTAAGATAATACTACTATCAATTCTTTCCTTGTTAGAGTCATTAATTGAATTATACAATTTATTCACATTAGCCAAATTTCCATCACCAGTTATTTCATTTAACAAATTATCTAATGAGGGTGTGACCAGTTTCTGTTTCTTTTTAGGAGTTAGTTTCTTATCCAGTTCCCTTACTACCTATTGTTTCTTCCTCAATGTCCTTGTTCTTTTGGGTGAAGGAGAGGGTACCGGTGAAGGTTTTCTCTTCCTCTCAACTCTTTTGAATTCTACTAGTATCTCACTATCAGAAGATGTGCCAACCGGTAAAATGTGTGCCTCCGGTTGCAGTCCTTCCAGCTCACTAGCCGTTATCCCAGTAAAGTTCATAACATTTTCTTTGATTTCCTATACTTTCTTTGAAGCATCCCTAATGTACTTTTCTCTTTTCTTTCTTTGTTTCATTTTTTTAACACCACTCTCAATAGTTTTAGCACTACCAAAAACTTGTTTTGTTGCTTCTCTTGGTGCATTTAACAAAGCTTTTGCATAAGTCTCAATAATGTTGAGATCTACCTCATAACCCATTTCAGTTACCCAAATAGTTTGAGGAAGTACAACTTTCATCCATGTCTCATCCTTCATGATAACAAAACGGATTTCTTTGTCATATTTGTCCACTACAGTCTGCGGTCGTCTTTCTCTAGTTTTCATTTTAGCTTGAAAAGCTTTAAAGTATTCAGTTATGTTGTTGTCCTTTGCAGTTCCCATGCCGGTAAAAGCTTCCTTTAATTATTTTCCTACCGGTATGTCATATCCAAAGTCTTTCGATCCTGTACTAGGGATTTCCTTAGTGAAATACATCATTATGAATACTAAAAGATTACCAAAGCAAAATGTCCCGTTCTTATCTCCTTTAATCTTTTTCAAATTATCAGTGAGTTCATCTTTCAGCCATTCACACACATCTATCATTGCATTGTTGTTAACCATTTCATAAGCACTATTAATGCAAAGACTAGAAACTGAATTAAGCCTATTTGCATGTGTAGTCTTGTAACCTAGCACCATACTTATGAATCTCACATTGATGCCTTTGATATTATTCACTCTTACCGATCTACTGTCTGATGTTGCTCTAGTTAGGGTCATTAATTTGTTGTTAGGAACTTTCTTTATTTTGTCAGGTTTGCTATCGATTGAGGGTAAACCAGTTACTGCCCTAATTGCTTGCCGGGTTATTTTGTAGACAGAATCCAACCATAGAAATTCTCCATGTGCTCTACTTAGGACAATTCTTACTACTTCTTCCAGAAATTCAGGGATATTCAATATTTCAACAAAACCTAAAGTCTCCAAAATCTTGTGTTTAGGTTTTAACAGTGCCATTTTCATCACAAATTACCATTCTAAACATTTTCAACAATTCCTCAGAACCTAATTCTTCAATGTTGCAATGTATATATATCCTAGGGTCTTCAGCAAATGCTACACCTTTAGGAATTTTTGAAAATGCCCCTATGGAATCATCTTTCTTAGCTACTTAGGGAATTATTTAAAATAGGGGCCTAGGGCATTTTATGTTTTCCACAATAGTAGGGTTCACAATAAACTCGGGGGTAGAAGAAGAAGTCATTGAAAAATACCTTTAGCTACCTGAAAATATCTGAATGCTTGAAATAAATCACTTCACACCTTCGCCTTGAATGCCTTTGCTCTTTTTTGCATGTTCTGCTAATTTGAATGCTCAGTGAATCAAAAATGAGGGAAATTCAATGATTTATAATGACTTTTCTCTTACCAACCGCATTAAATGCTCACCGGTTAAGTGAAAACTTAACACATCTGCCAGTAAAGAAGAAATCTATCTTCTCACCATCAACCAAGGGTAATCTGCATGATATTCAATTTGCTGCAATACCCCCAAAGGGTTACTTCTCAGTTGGATGAAGATTCTCCTACTGGTGGAGGGTTACTCTATTCTACCGGTGAAGAAATAGTCTCATCAACATTCTAATCTGTCTTCCTAATCCATTGTTTTGAAAATTATTGCTTTACCCCATCTACCTTTTATTTTCCTTTCAAACTGGATCCTTTATTATTTGCTGGTGAAGTCTTACTTCTACAGAATTTTGCAATATGTCCAATTTTGTTACAAGCATAACAAGTTACATTATTCTTTTGAATAGCCTTTCCATATCCTACGTCGATTTGTGTTCTACATTGATTAGATAAGTGTCCATATCTTCCACATAGCATTTCACATTCATTCTGCAATTTTCTGAATTATGACCAACTTTGTTGCATTTGGAACATTGACCAGTGGGTGCATTAATGTTCTGATTATTTCTAAATCTACACTGATTTTCTCTATGACCATAGTTGTTATAGTTAAATCATTTCCCATTAAATTTATAAGCACTAGGTTGTCTTACCGGTTTACTATGATCATGATTGTTTGCAGTACCAAAACACTCTCCAACTTCAAATCCAAGTCCATTAGTATCTCCATTTGGTTTCTGACTTTTCAGCATATCATCAAGTTCCTCTGAACTTTTCTTGAATTTCTCTTTATGTTGATTTGCAGCAGCCAACTCATTTTCTAGAATTCCCTTTTGTCTCATAAGCTCAGTTTTATCATGTTGCATGTGAATCAGATTTGTCTTCAGCATATCATTTTCATGACCGAGTCTTAGATTTTCATTTCCAGCATCATTGAGTCTCCTAGTCAAGTCTCCTTCATTCTTCTTCATGTCTTCAATGTCTTTACAAAACCTCATAGTCATATCTTGCATTTCATTCTTTATAGTACTATTTTCTTGTCTCAACTTGTTCCCAAGTTCTCTCAGAGTTTCCTTTTCATCATCATCTTTCTGCATCTTCTCATGAAGTTCTTTTCTTTTATTTCAAGCTATAGTAAGATTCTCCTAAAGTCCTTGAATGAATTCCAGTGCAGTCCTTAGATCATCTTCAAGTTTGATATTCTTCAACTTCTCTGCATCATAATCTACAAGAGCTCCTTCCAATTGTTTTCTTAAGTTCTCCATCTGTACCGATGCCATAATCTTCCTCAAGCTGTTAGGCTTTTGAAAATAGAGGACCAGGCTCTGATACCAATTGTTAGGATTAATGACAGTCCCAAAGATACTGAGAGGTGGGGGGGTGAATCAGTATCTAACCAATTAGTAGAATATGTAAACTTATTAAGAACTTTGCATCCCAAAATAGTGTACCGGTAAATAAGAATTAATGCAGCAAATAAGAATAACAGAGACAACATAGAGAACAAACCATAACACAAGATATTTAACGAGGAAAACCGGTGTGGGAAAACCTTTGGTGGGATTTGTGACCCACAATATTCACTCACTGGCCAAAGAATAAATATTACTTACAATGAGGGGCCTGCACATGCAGGAAGACCAACTGCCTAAAGCTCACTGCTCAATAAGAGTCACACTGACTACAAAAGTGGATTATGAAATCCAATACAATGTACTGCTTCAAATCAGTATCAACTATGCTAGGTTTAGTACCGGTTTAAGCTCAGTTCATTACCAAAACCTTTGGTGTCAACTATATCACCTTATACAAAAATTTTATGCATACATACTAAATGACCTATAAGATCTCATAGATATATATGAGTCTTTTACAATATGCCATGTTGGATTTTACAAAAGATAAAACAATAAACTACGATAAATTAAAGTTTATTCCTTGTCAGTTGGGGTGTCCATATGCATTGTTGCCGTTGTTGGTGAAGTGCCTGTCGGTGTATGTAGATGTCTATTGCCGGTGTCCGTAACTTCTGGTGGCTTACCAGATGAATGTCATAAGGTTCCCATATGGTTGCCATCAATGACAACATCAACTATTCTCATAAGAGTGTAGAATGCCAACAGTCACCAAAATGTAGAGTCCCGGGTAGAAAAACTTGTTCATGGGCACCCCAAAAATGTTGTGCATTTGAGACACTCATTTGTCTCACAATCTCTAAGTAAGAAATTCTATCAGGTGCAAGTTTCGGTAGCACATAAGGAGCACATTCGAATCCAAAAAATCTAACATATGTGAAGTCCTAGCATACATATTGTAGACACCTAAAAATGTCTCATTGATCATGTACTAATTATTCCTATAATTGATTAAATAATCTTTATTATTTAATTAAGTCAATTAAACTTATTCTTCTAAATTCTTCTAATTTCATATTTCCTCATTATCTTACTAATTATTTCTTATTATATCATCATTTAATCATTTCAATAATTTTCTAAATATTAATTAAATATTTATTATTTAATTAATTCTGATTAATTCCCCAATTTAAATAATCTTTATTATTTAAATAAATTACTAATTATTCAATTTCTATCTCTAATCAACTAATCATTCAACCCTCTTCTAAATATTAATTAAATATTTATTATTTAATTAATTGTGATTTAATCCTTTAAATTAAATAATCTTTATTATTTAATTAAATTTCATTTCTAAAATAATTAAATAGTTTCTTTAAATTATTTAATTAACTAATTAATTCTTCCATTTCTAAATCCCCAAATTCTAATTTCATTTAATTTCATATTCTTCTAATTTCTTTCAAATTCAATTACATGTGCATGATTTCAAAAACCAAATTGAAAATCAAAGTCAAGTTCTAAATATATTCAAATGCTAAATTGAATTAATAAATTCAATTATTTGAATAATATCTCATGCAAAGATTAAATTAATAATCTAAATCTAAATGCAAGCACATGCTAAATTAATTAATTCAATCAATTAATTAATTAAATCATTTATCCCTCCAAATTCTATTTTCATCTTTCAGTTAGCTTTTTCTAAATTAAGCTCTTTGTGTCATCCTCTTTATTTCCTCCAATCATTCTTTTTCTTCCTTCAGTCAACTTTTTCTCAATCAGTTGACTCAATTAATCTATTCAATCTATTGAGTTTCACTCCTACAATCAGCAGTTCAACTATCAACTTGCATTTGAGCTCACCTGAGTTCCCACCTCTTGATCATTCTATTCCACCTTTCAATCAATCTTCACCAATTATCTATAAATTGAGCATCCAATCTCCATTCTCAACAATCACGAACTTTGAATCTTTGTGTCACTTGCAGGTTACCAGTGCAATATCTGAGAGCCATCATACCATGAAGAGGAGAAGAGCAATGGAAGCAATATGTAAATCTTGGAATAGGGAGTTTTATTTGAATTGATTTATAATTCCTATTTTATTTGATCTTGCATTATTTCATTGTATTGTTTGTTAAATTCTGATTAGGAAAGGGACTCATGATTTCCCTTGTTTCTAATTGATTACTTTGCTAATAGAAGAATGAATTTTACATCCCACCATTTTGGTGAACCCGACGTGAACTAACAGTAATTTAAGCTTTTTCTGTGTTCTGTGTGATTTTTGTAGATTGTATGGATTGTTCATTTTTTTGCAAGTTGCATGAATTTTGAGAAAAGATTTTTCATCACGCAATCGAGCTTACATCATCATGCAATCGCATAGAAAAAATTATGCATTCAACCCTTCGGGGTCACGCATTCACTCTGACAGGGCGACACAATCATCCTATCCAGATCACGCAATCACCCTTTCTGGGTCACGCATTTGCAGGGTTAATTGTTGTTTTATTTTTTCTTTTGTTTGATATCGGTTCTGTATAATTCTGTTTTAAATTTGGTTAATCTGGGATCAAAATTACTTTTTTACTTTAGGATTTGATTAACACAGTTTATGGCAAGAAAAGTTCAGTTCAAGATTTTAGGTGCAAGAAGGACGAAACAACAAAGGAGAGAAGCCAAACGATATCAAAAAGTTCTCCAGAAAGAAAAATTGATACAGGATTCGAAAGAACAACTGGCCTTAGATAGATATAATAGCCTAGTTCTTTCTTATATAGTTAAATATGATCTAATCAGTATTGAATGGATGATGAGGGATTTGGCTAGGGCTTCACAATTGGTTTTGCAGGTTCCTGATTGAGTTTAGTTTTCTTGTATTTTTCTTATTTTTTTATTTTTTTTTGTTGTTGTCTACATTTTGTCACGCAATCGACCTGTTAGTGTTACGCAATTGAGTAGATAATGTCATGCATTTGCTCTGTCATATTCACGCATTCGCCCTGTCAGATTCACACATTCGCTCAATAAGTATCACGCAATCGCTCAGGTAGTATTACGCAATCGCCTCTGTCAAGTTCTTAGTTTTTGTTTTCTGTTAGTTTATTTTGCTACTAATCTTCTATTTACAGCCTGTGGCAGATTCGTAGAGAGGATTAGATTAGTAATTTTGCATGCACATCTCACAACAGTTAAAATGGACATGCATGGATAATCTCACACTTCAATTTTTAGTGCTTAAAATCAACAACAATTAAAATTGACATGCATGGATAATCTCACACTTCAATTTTTAGTGCTTAAAATCAACAACAGTTAAAATTGACATGCATGGATAATCTCACACTTCAATTTTTAGTGCTTAAAACCAACAACAGATAAAAATGACATGCATGGATAATCTCACACTTTGTTGTTGGTGTTTAAAATGAACATGGGCTAAAATTAACATGTGTGTATCTCACACTTGGTTTTTGGTGCTTAAAAATCAACAAATGGTTAAAATTGACATGTATGCCTTCATTCTTGGATTTGGTGTTTAAAATTGACATGCACATGCGGATCTAACACCTAAATTTGGGCTATAAAATGAACATGAATCAAGCTGCATTAGATTAAATATTTTGTCATTTTCTTAAGGGAAAAGAACTTTTCATTATGTCTCGGGTGGACCTACTATTGCACTAACTGACTTTCTACCCACCATCGGGCCCATGGGAGAAAGAAGGAAGGTGACAATGACATCCAAATTTTCTTTTTGTTCTACATAGTGAGGGGTATCTTTGACTGGGGATTTCATCACCCCACAGAGGTACTTCTAATTGGGATGCATTGGGGATATCATCTCTCCCAGTGTACTCTCGAGCGGGTTTTTCGAGCTGCTATATAAATATACTGGTTAGGCGGCTAGAGTATTGAGTGAATTCAACGTATGTGGGGGCCTTCCCTACACCGATAAGCTCAACTAAAGCCTTAAGTGGCTTGCTCTAAGAATCTATCATTGGATCGAGACCCCTCAAAACCTAATACTAAGAACCAAATTAGTTGCCAAAAAACCTACATTCAGTGGTTCCGGGAGTGTGGATTGTACCCCATAGATACCCCTCATGTACCTTACATTATGAGACAAAAATCCCTCAATGATAAGATCTTCAGATCTTCAAGGTAAGAAAGATTAGCATGCCCAAGAAGTGTGTGTCGTGGAGTGGAGCCAGTGCTGCCAGACTCTCTATCTGTCCATCTTGTTTCGCTATTTTGTTGTGGGGGCCTCACTGAATGGTGTCCAATATCCAACCTAAGATTGTATTATGTGCTTTTTTATGTATCGTTGTGATAGACTAGTATTGAGTCAGTCCCTTGGGCTATTTTAGGCCCTATCCCACGTATCTCTGAATTTTTTGAGATTGTATGAAATTTGAGTTAGTCAGCTATACATACCTACCAACCATTGTTCTCAAATTTGGAAAAGTGCAAAACATTGTCCTACACACAAAGTTACCAAAACCAAAGTCCATTTTGAAATTGATTCTCAAAACGTCCTTAAATACTTGTGACCATAGGCAGTCCCATTTACGTCCTCATTATCATCCATAGTCTTTTGCATAGTCCCATTTACGTCCACATTATCATCCATAGTCTTTTGCATAGTTCCATTTACATCCTCATTATCGTCCATAGTCTTTTGCATAGTCCCACTTATGTCCTTATTATCATCCATATTAGTTGCATAGTCCACCATTTATCATATACGTCTTCACCTAGACCTCATATATGTGTAAGTCCATTATCCATTATAGATTCATAGCATGTACCTTCATGGGTCTCCCAAGTGATGGTTTGCTCCCCTTCAAGCAACCTAATCTAGTTCCAAAAGGCAGTCAACGAGAAATTATTGATGGTCTAGCTAAATTAGCTTGGGATTTAAGAAGAAGTGCACCCCAATATATGGGAGTTATATACGAGATAGATATTGAGTCTAGGATTGCCTATATGATTGATAGAGAGATTGAGGCTGAACAACTTCATCAACAAATGGAAAGACTTGCATTAGAGAAAGCTAGAAAGGATAAAAAGGTCTCACATCAAAATCCTCAATAGAGAGTCTAGTATAGTATTGCATACCTCATATTTACATCTACTGCCTAGTGTTAGGTCATCGTCTTTCATAAAATCATCATCATATAGGCAATTTTAGATGCTCGTCACAAGGTCCCAGAAAGCAAAAGGAATAATGGACCCAAATAACACACAGTCTATAAACCCTACTTGGAACATGGACATGTCGACAAGTCAACACTCAGGTGCACAGACAATGTCCACCATAAACAAATTACAACAACATCTGACAAAGGAAGAAATTGAGTCCGCACAGCAAGACCTGCATGTCCTCATGATCCTAGATGCACTTATACATAGTGATAGGGATAAGTATCTTTCACTGTTAATACAAAATGGGGCAAAATTACCTGAGGATTTTGATGTCACAAAGATTTTACCACCAGGAAAAACTTTAGGTCAAGATAACAGTCAAACACCACCCTT
Source organism: Cryptomeria japonica (assembly GCF_030272615.1). Classification (NCBI taxonomy): domain Eukaryota; kingdom Viridiplantae; phylum Streptophyta; class Pinopsida; order Cupressales; family Cupressaceae; genus Cryptomeria; species Cryptomeria japonica. The sequence continues at coordinate 437,946,564 of NC_081409.1, forward strand.
GACGCAAATACAAGCAATGACCTCTAGTCTTCCTAAAAATGTACCTCTTCCAACAAATGTCAACACAAATGCAAACTTTCAAACAAGCATTTCATCTTCAATGATCAATGCTAGTATACCATCACAGAGCATACCGATAATGTCAAGTATCTTAGCAACTATTCAAATGCAAGCAACAAGTGTAACCCAACCTCCAGTTTCCTATTCTATGGGATCCACATATGGTTATCAAAATACAAATCTAGGTATTACCAATACAATAGGTACAAGTCAACCAAACATGGGTTCACATATCACCTATTTCACAGTACCTACTGGAACACACAACACACAAGGTTATAATCTTGGTACCTTTCAACAACCTCCTAGTTATGCAACCACAAATCCTTTTGTGGGACATACACACACACAAGGTATACCTTTGACATCAACAGATATTCTAACACAGCAAGTACAGAGTTTGCAACAATAGATGATGACCATGCAAACTAGTAATGATAAAAAGAGCTACACAATGTAGGACTTACGTCCTTATCCATTTGATCACATATTATACATGCCACCTTTCCCACAACATTTTGAAATGCCCAAATTTGATAGATATCGAGGGAAGGGTGATCCTAGAGATCATATCAGAGAATTTTTTATGACATGTATAGAAGTTGCCTCGGAAGATACTTACCTAATGAGACTATTCCCTAAAACTCTGGGAGGTCCGGCTTTAGAGTGGTTTTCACATCTACCACCAACCATCACGTCATGGGGGGAATTAGCTGAACAATTTATTGCAAACTTCTCACACAACATTGACACCCCGGTTACTTTGATGGATTTATGTCCCGCTAAGCAATACGAGAATGAAACATTTGCATCCTTCATACAATGATGAAGGGCTCTCTACAGAAGATGCAAAACAATTATCCCAGAAACAGAGCAAGTGGATATGTTTACAGAAAATTTGATTCCTAAGATAAAATATTCGATACAAATGCAGTGTCTTACCACATTCAAGCAAATCACAGAAAAGGCTCTCAAATGTGAGAAGGGCTTGGTAGAACAAGGTCTTATTAAGTATGGCAATACCAACAACAATGACAAATCTAAGTTTTGGTCAAAAAACAAAAATGTGACCAATGATGGTATTGTAGATGCCAAAACAATAAACAAAACTCAACCCATTTTATCACTGGGAACGAGTCAGTCAACAAATCCACATATCAAGAACAACCACTGTAAATGCTACACAAAATACAAACACAAGATACCCCAAGGTAAACGCTCCAAGAAGAAATTACACACCTTTAGGAGAGCCTATTGAGTCAACACTCAAAAAGTTAATACAGACAAACATCATCACTCTACCTAAAGTAAGAGTATATGAACCAGGTCCTTTCAAACCCACATGGTGGAATGACAATGATTTCTGCGATTATCATAGGACTAAAGGTCACGAAACGACAAGTTGCTACAAATTGAAAAACTTGGTCCAAGATATGATAGACCAAGGGGACATCACAATTCATATAGATAAGACCTCAAAAAACCCAAATCATACAACTTTTAAGGATCCTTTTGTTAAGCATGACAAGGGAAAAGTGACCACATCAGGTACCCAAGACAACACAGCTAACTACACGAAAGTCTCATACAACTACACTATTCATGCCATTAGTTCAGGAGATACAACAAACAATGATTCACAAGAAACACCTAATCAGGAGGACCAATATCAATACACTCATAAAGATGACAACCAAATTTGCATGATATCTAAAGGACCAAAGTACAATGATGATACGAATCCTTGTCTCCAAGACTGGGGGCAGGATCAACCATCTCACTCAGATTGGTTTGAAGATGAACTCATTGAACATATTATGAATGTAAAACATACACATTGGGACTATGAATAAGGATTTAATATAAATCTAGATAAGATAGCCTATGATACAAATGATACAATTGCTACAATCACAATTACTCCCAAAGACAAAGACTATGCAGTGGTTACTCATAGGTCAAAGGTAACCTTGCAAGGGATACCACAAAATCAACCACCAGTAGTAGGGACTTACAATGTAGTTGAGAAACTTAAGAAAACTCTGGCACATATATCCTTATTCGAACTACTACGTATTTCACCCAATCATAGAGCTATACTGGACAAAGCACTTCAAGATTCAGTAGTGGACAGAGATATAGATGAACGTGCCTTCCAGTCTATGGTAGGAAATCTTACACAAGGTACAAATATTGCATTTATAGAACAAGATATTCCTAGTGATAAATTACTTCATAATGACCCACTACATCTGGAAGCTTACATTCACAAGAAAAGAATCTAAAGAGTACTTATAGATGGGGGAGTCAGTCTGAACATTTGTACTTTAAAGTTGGTCAAAGCACTGGGATATTCTGAACTTCACATTGATTCTTCCAAAAGGATAAACATCAAGGCTTATGATGATGAAGAACATCCATCTAAAGGCATTGTAACATTACCTATACAAGTAGGACCAATAATGACAGAGGTCTCTTTTCAAGTCTTGGATAGAGAGCTAGGATATAACATGTTATTGGGCCTCCCATGGATCCACACCGTGCAAGCAATACCATCCACATTTCATCAGTGTGTCAAATTCCCATACAATGGTATTGAAATCACCATAAAGGGTGATCCAAATCTGTTTCAACATTGTAACTATCTAAAATACAATGTTGATAATCAAGTACCTATCAATCAGGCTGCAGCTCTCACTACACAGTTGGAAACATTAAAGATCACAGAAACACAAAAAATATATGCCTACGACATCCTCCTTACAAATAAAGGATATGGGTTGTGGAGAGTACTCTATTGCAAATACTTTAAATGGGAAATAGTTGTCTCTTTCTCCTAAGTCCTTTGGGAAACCTCACACTACAGTACATAAGAAAGACAAAGGAAAAGAAATTGTTAGATACTCAGACTCATGCTCTTTCATTAGATGGGGAGACTTAGAGGAAGAATCCTTGAATGAAGATGTTAACCATTGGATATATAGAGAAGAAGATCATATGACAACACCCAGAATACACACAGATCAATATGGCAATGGATTCAAAATACTCCAAAGACATGGATATGATGGTACCACAGGCCTGGGGTTACAAAAGCAAGGAAGACTAGAACCTGTTATTCCTAATGATAATCCAGGAAATCAAGGATTGGGATACAAGCATGTACAACATATTACACAAGCTAGACAACTTACCCTTGATATACTAAATCAACCAAGCAAACCATTAGATTACATATCACAAAGGAATTGGTCCACATAGGCTCTTCCATCTTCATCTCAAACAAGCAATTAGGTACCTACATCACCAAGCACAGAATCAGATGGGGAAGACATGAGACAACTCTTGCAAGAACCCACCGCAGAGTTACAAAATGATGTAGTTATTGACACAACAGTATAGGCTAATGTGGCAATAGATGCAGGATTACCCCCACCACCTGAATCCCACCCATGGTTATTGTCACTACTTCTACCATGAGAGGCAACTCAGGCTCAACCCAATGAAAAAAATGAAGAAAGATTACAAAGGCTTATACCTGGCTTAAGAAGAGTCACTAATGTACAAAGAAGACCAGTTAATCTACAACAGAATCAGGGATAGGAACAAGAAGAAATAAGTGATGATAGCCCATATGATGAAACATATATTGATAGTGAGACAGATTATCATGGCTACAAATTCTTATCACTCTATGATTCTACCCCACTAGAAAGTGTAATATCAAACAATCAAGTCTTCATGTTATCAAACTCTACTACAGAAGGGAATAATTATTTACCCCTAGTACATTCACACTTGATTGATTGGGGGCAAGAAGGAAAACCAATGTTGGATTGGTTTGAAAATGATGAAGCAATTTCATAATTTCTACGAGTCAGGGAAGGATTTCCGCAAGGTGATCATAAAGCAGGGTTTGCTATAGACCTAAATAGAACGACATACTTTGGAGAAGAAATTACGTCTCAAATAGAAGATAAGGATCAAACTACCCATAATGACAAAAGTGACTTGGGTAATCTTCCTATGGAAGGAGAAAGTTCAGCATTACTTACAGAGGAAACAAAAGAAGTAAACATAGCAGAAGGGGAAGTTGTACATAACATCCATCTGGCAAAATCATAGAGCAAAGAAGAAAAAGATAAATTCATTCATTTTTTCAAACAATGACCTATCAACTTTACTTGGTCCTATTCAGACATGTCGGGCTTAGATTTTGAATTAGTGTTGCATCACTTACCATTGATACCAGGAGTTAAACCTTACAAACAAAAATTAAGAAAAATGCATCCAAGTATCACATTACTGGTTAAAATAGAATTACAAAAGTTGTTGGATGTAGGTTTTATCAGACCTATTGACTACGCAGAATGGATATCAAACCTGGTACCTATGACTAAGCCCATGAGAGGCATCAAAATCTATATTGATTTTTGAGATCTAAATAAATCTTGCCCTAAGGATGACTTCCCACTACCTAATATCGGCATGATAGTTGACCTAACAGTTGGAAATGAGATGTTATCCTTAATGGATGCTTTTTTAGGATACAACTAGATTAAAATTGCACTAGAAGATCAACATAAAATGGCCTTTACATTCCCATGGGGAAGGTACTGCTGGAATGTGATGCCATTTGGTCTTAAAAATGTTGGGGCAACATACCAAAGAGCCATGATAACATTATTTCATGACATGATCCATAACATAATGAAAGATTACGTGGATGACATATTGGCTAAATCACAAACCAGAGAAAGTCACCTTGTAGTTCTTACACAGATATTTGATTGGTTGGAACAGTATAATGTCAGATTAAATCTGAAGAAATGTGTGTTGGCATAACAACAGGTAAACTATTAAGGTTTATAGTATCAAACAGAGGAATTGAAATAGACCCTGCCAAGGTTAGGCAATCATTGATATGCAACCTCCATCAACACTTAAAAAACTCAGAGGGTTACAAGGAAGATTGCAATCCATAAGGAGATTCATATCACAGTTGGCAGATAAGTGTCACCCATTCTAGCATTTACTCAAGAAAGGAGTTACTTTTAAATGGACAGAACAATACACGGAAGATTTACAAGCTCTAAAATGTTATTTTTTGAATACACCAGTGTTAATATCTCCTACTCCAGGACAACCTCTATTGTTATACATATCAACAATGAAATTAGCCCTGGGAGCTCTATTGGCATAGCATGACAAAAAATGGAAAAGAAAGAGCCATTTATTAATATAAGTAGGACTCTGATCGGTTATGAGTTTAATTACACCCCCATAGAGAGAGCATGCTTAGTAGTAATATTTGCATCCCAAAAGCTCAGACACTACATGTTGAGTCATAAGGTACAACTCATTGCACAGTTTGACCCACTCAAATACCTATTGAGTAGAGCAACATTGACTGAGTGACTGGCTAAGTGGGTTATGATCTTGAGCAAGTTTGATATAGAATACATAGACAGAAAAGCTTTCAAAGGACAAATCATAGTAGATCAATTAGCAGAGGCTCCTATACAAGACAGTCACCCATTGCTGATAGACTTTCTAGATGAATCTGTGTTTACAATAACTACCTCAGTAATGTGGAAGTTATACTTTGATGGATCATATACAAATCATGGATCTAGAGCAGGTATTCTCTTCATTACTCCTCAAGGGGATGTTATACCTGTTTATGGTGAAAGTGGAAACAACAATGTTGAAAGACCAAATGAATTCAACCACAAAACCCTAGCCTAACAACAATAAAGATCCACCATAACATATGAAGATTACCTAAGACAATGCAAATCAAATGAAATCACAAAGATTATACCATCACATGTCCAATAGGGTTTGAATCTCCATTATTCCTATCTCCATTGATCTTACTTGATATATTTGCTCTCAGATTTTATGTGCACAAGAGCTCAACACAGAACAGAAATATGGTTGCAAGTAGGATCTCATACGAAAAGCGTAGTGTAGTCAAGTGCATAAATTGATTAGCTAGGGTTTGATAATGAAGGAAGCATCTCCTTATATAGAAGACACCATAAGAAATGGAGGGATAAGATTGAGAGGTGTAAAAGAGGTCAGCTATGATTAGAGGGTAGGTAAAGAAAATAATAAAATAATGAGAGGGGTAGGTAGTGTATGAATTAAGAGATGAATGACATGTGTCATAGGTAGAAAAGGCTAATGAATTAATTAAATAAATAAAGATTTATTTAATTAATAGAAGAAGTGGGATCAATTAAATAAATAAGATATTTATTTAATTTAGGAAAAGGATAATTTAAATAAATAAATGTATTTATTTAAATGAGAAATAAGGCTAGAAAAGGATAAATGAATTAATTAAATAAATAATGATTTATTCAATTAATAGAAGAATTAGGTTTAAAGTAATCAAATAAATAAAAATATTTATTTAATTAGACTGGACAATTTTAGGTGTCTACATTTTGCCCCTCTTTGAGACAATGCAGCTTGTCGCGTTGTTTCAAAGAAGATAAGATGAACTAATACAAAGTTTCCCCAAGATGGGAATGATATGCCCCCTCAAGAGATTGGATGAAAATGTCTAAAAGATCACATACAATCTCTCGATAAGAAAGAAAGGCTAGAAAGGAATGACAAGATAGAATAGAGTGACAAAGTCACAGGATAAAGAAGACTGACTCGGGAAATGAGGGCTAGGGTAGTCTATAAGATAGACCACAAGGGTAAAACATCCTCATTATCATCCACACATCCAAGAGATCAAAGTGCAGAGCGAGATAGAGCAGTAGCAGTCAGCAGCGATGGCATTGGTTAACAGATTCGATCACATTTGTCGATTCTAGAGGCCAGCAGAGGCAGGAGAGCCGGTAAGTATCGCAAACCCTCCTTGTACTTTGTCACAATAAATGTTGTCATAAATGCATGTTAGGTAGTGCATTAAATGCATTCTAGAATAATGTCCAAAAAAATGTCAAAACATCGAGGCATGTCTGTGCTGGTGCCAGGCGCGTCTATGTTGGCTAGGCGCATCTGCATTTGTGCCAGGCACGTCTATGCTGGGAAAAGCATCTGTGTCAGATGCGAGCGCATTTGCATTGTGCAGGCGCGTTTGTGAAATGTGGGCATATTTGTGCAGGATAGGCACATCTGTGCAAAGCATAGGCACATCTGTGTATTTCAGGTGTGTCTGTGTAGAGTAGGTGCGTTTATGCAGTCTATAAGTGCGTTTATGTCATGAAGGGGCATTTATGTCTTCAAGGTCAAATCGGCAGTTCTGTGATGAACATATGCTATCGATTGGATAAGCTATTGAGAGGATACACTCAAGCAGGTCCTCTAGGGAAGACCAGGATAGCAGATAGGGCTAGGATTGACAATTCTGTGATAAAAACATATGTTGCTAATTAGGAAACTACTCAAGAGGATTTACTCAAGCAGAGGCCCTAGGATAGGATAGATCAAGGTACTTTGTGATGAATGGTGAGTATCAAGACATCGTACTTTGTGATGAATAGGGAGTACTAAAATATGAGCAACACTTTGTGATGAACAGTGAGTGCAAATGTGAGCAACACTTTATGATGAATAGGGAGTGCAAAAACGTAGTACTTTGTGATGAACAGTGAGTGTCACTAGAACAGTGTACCATATGTACTTATATAAAAAGTAGCATTTTGTGATGAACAGTGAATGCCACTATGACTGACATGATTGATTTGGTTGACTGGAGGAGTATTTGCCTATGCTGGAGTCACGAGAGAGATTCCAGTCGACTTAGAGGTTGCGACCAGAGTTGACATTTGAGGACAAAGCTGCCATTGAGGGTATGGGTTTGCAACATATTATGTATGTGCCTGAGTTTCAGGTGAACCTGGGGTTGTTGACTGCGCTAGTTGAGAGATGGCACTCAGAGACTTGTATGTTTCATTTACCGATGGGTGAGATGACAGTCACCTTAGAGGATGTTTACAGGATTCTGCAGGTACTGATCGATGGGGAGCTGATTCCTTATGATCGAGAGTGAGATAGGGAGGCCCTGAGACAAGTGTTTTAGGATCCAGGCCTAGAGATAAGAGCTGGACACATGGCATGGGACACGATGACAGCGATAGGACTGGCACTACCAGCAGTGCTAGGAGGAGTGATCAGTGGGTTCATGTCTCCAGACAAGGTGACACGAGGGTTGGCTGTGGGCTGGGGGAGCACCTTGGAGACACTGGTTACATAGCACAATAGATATGCCTGGGACCGTATGTGCTGGCACACTTGTACTATGAGCTACATCAGTTTGTGTATCATAGATCTGTAGGATTGGGCTGCGGAGTTACATTGTTGCAGGTATGGGCCTATGAGCATCTACTTGTTACCCAACTGATACACTTCAGGGGCAGGGGTCATGGATGCAGTTTTGTGCATTTATATGATATGAGTACATCACAGCCATAGATTGTTAGGTTGGAGCATTGGCATCGAGTCCTGGATGAGATTGACACTGTGATATGGAGGTCATACTTTGGGTGCAAGCAGTGGGAGGATGATGCAGTGGATCTACCTTATACCTTCCGGAGTAGATATTTGATTGGGTGGATGCCCTATGTATTGGAGAGATAGCTGGTTGACAGGGTATGCAGGTAGTTTGGTCGTATTCAGCGGATGCCACGGGGTTTCGGGATGTATGCTCGGATAGTTAGGGATCAGGCACACTTTGGGCCATTGTTGTTGTATGATCAGGTCGTGATGCAGCTAGTGGAGATGGTTCCCTTGTTGTGGGATATGTGGCCAAAGATTGAGGATGTAGGCATGGATGTAGAGTATATTGCATATTGGGCTAAGCATCCATTCCCACAATTGACAGACCCTGGGGAGGTGATAGATGGAGATGGTGGGGGGGATGGAGATGATGATGGAGATGGTGGAGGTAGAGGTCGACAGAGGAGGCAGGGTGCAGTTGGAGAGAGGAGAGTGGCTCCACAGAGAGAGGGTGGGGAGGAGAGATAGGCTCGGGTGGTGAGGGGTCGCGGTGGATTTCCATTAGAGGTGCCAGTAGCATAGGGTCCTAGATAGGTGTAGGGACAGGGGTAGAGGTAGGTACAGGCAGAGGCACAGGGGGAGCCATAGGTAGAGGCATAGGGGGTCGAGGAGGAGGAGGATGAGATGCTTGAGCTGAGGGAGATCTGCTAGGGATAGGCAGATGATATTTAGGACCTGGAGAGGGAGATAGCTAGGCTCTGGAGGTGACTAAGGGAGACAAAGCATGAGCGGGATCAGGCTATCCAGTGCTATACTGAGGCTGAGACAACACTGAGGGCTGGGAGGCAGGCAGTAGAGGATATAGGGGCTGGATATGCCTATGTTCTATGGACAAGGGAGGAGATAGGTTATTGGCGAGACCTATATTATGGGGCAGTACCACTAGAGTAGCGGGCGAGGAGCTTCCACAGACCATCGCAGACAACAACAGCTATGGGAGGGAGCCAGAGGAGATAGGTGTCCAGCGGTGGGGTTATGGGTCCTCCACCACCACCAGATAGAGGGGACAAGAGAGATGATCCTGGGGTGGGTCCTTCTAGGGCTCAGACTCTGTCGAGGCTAGGCAGCTCTGAGGGAGGGAGTTCATCATAGCCTTAGAGCGCTCCCTATGTATCAATGTTTTCTACCATTTTGTATTATGATGTAGACACCTTCGGGTGATTGTAGCCATATGATTTTGACATCATTGTATCATGACCCTTTATATATATATGAGATGATTCATCTTTGCATCAGCTATATGCAAGCATACCTACATGATGAGATGTTTCAAGATGTATGTTTCTATGTGATGGTTATGATATGGATGCAAATATGTATATGAGGAAATGCAATATTTTTGTTCTTTTATGTTTTTAATATGTTATACATGATGAAAACATGAATGTATGAAATGCTAATGAATATGATAATGCAAATGATTATTTACATGATGAAAATATAAAATGTGCTAATATGTGTTGTATGCAGGATTTGATGCAATTGTGATACCTATATGTATGTATGAAATGCTTAATATGTGGTAATGCAGGTGCAAACTACATGAAATGCAAATGTTTTTTTTTTTGGTGTGTCATTATACTCAGTCATGTGATAGCAGGCTACATGGACTCAAGAAGGATGATGGAAGTCAATCAAGAAAGGGGGATGAAAGATAGAAGATATGAAAGTGAAAGAGCTTCTTGTGTTATCATCATTGAGCGTTATTATGGCAAGTAGGTTATGACAATCGAGGCATATGTTTAACCTAGAAAGTCATTGTACCTGTTTGCATGGAGATAAGATAGTTGCAAACAAGGAATGCCCCAGATCATACTAGACTCTTAGTGTCCTCATATCCTTGGACAAGTCATAGCATTACTAAGAGACAATCCACAAATAGTAAAAGAAAAATAGGTGATGATACGCCATCCTCGCCTTTCTAGTCAAAGACATCCTGGAGATAAAATCTCTAGTCAGAGACATCCTAGAAAAGCTAAAAGACATGTCACCAAAAGATAAAATCAAAAGAAAACCAAGACTCGATACCAACATCCACTGTAGTCCTCAAGTTTAGTGTCTCTTGTCACTTGTATAATTCTTATTTGATTGTGGTCACAATGTTTACTTTCACAAAAAGGATAGATAGCACTAAACCATAATGTTGTCTGAGTCTGTTCAAAGATTTGATTTGTTGGAGCCCATTGTTGTTGTTGTCTCATCTGAAACTGACTGAATCCATGAAACCGATACTTTATTGTGGAGAAGATGAAACTTTATTGTGAACTAGCGATGCAAATGTTTCTTTATTGCGGATTATGTGTGTATAGACTGGAAGAAACTGTACTCCTCGAAACATGTGATGTTCTTAGTTCCACACCCATTACTAGACATAGGATTTTCCTTAGCCACAAATAGGAGCTGATTTATTATGGATGGAGAAAGGTGAAAAGTGAGGTTATTATGGATGGCTAACCAATCTTGGGTAGATCAATAACAAGCCATGATGGGAATGTGTAAGTTTATTATGGATGAATAGGTCATGAGTGTGTGCAAAGTGAAAGGATGAAATGGAATCCTGAAGGAAGGAGGAGCAATGTCTCTATGCATGGTGTCGCTGACCCAGTTTTCACCATGGTACTTGCCCAGGGCGCCACCGAAGTGGTTTTCACCATTGGATGAATTTATTTCTCTTTAATTTTTATTTTTTTTTAATTTTTTTGTGTCACAAGTCATTTGCCAGGTTTTCACCAAGTAACAATTTTTTTATTTTTATGATTTTTTTAATTTTTGAATTAGGATACTTCGAAGAGATATGTGTAAAACCTGCAAAGGTGCATGCTGTTGATAGGATCCTCTAAATGTTCACCCTCTGTGGTTGAGAGCTGATATGCCCTAGATCCATATGCTACTGTAATGATGTAAGGACCAAGCCAGTTTGGTTCGAACTTGCCCTTCTTCTCTCTATCTTGCTGATTTTTGGGGTTTTCTCTGAGAACCAAATCACCTACCTCAAATGTGCGAGGCTTGACTTTGTGATTGTAGCTGTGACTCATTCATTGTTGATAAGCCTTGAGATGATTAAATGGAGTTTGTCTTTGTTTATCCAATAGTTCAAGTTCTTGTAAGCAAGAGACCCTATAGTCTTCATCACTGATAATGTTTTGCAAAGAGACTCATAAAGAGGGTAGCTCGACCTCAATAGGCAAGATAGCTTCAATGCCGTAGACAAGTGAATAGGGTGTAGCTCCTGTAGGTGTGGAGACACTTGTGTGGTAGGACCAAAGTGTGGGATTAAGTTGGATATGCCAATTATGGCCAGCATCATTGACTATCTTTTTTAAGATTTTAAGGATTGTTTTATTAGACGCCTTAGCTTGATCGTTACCTTGGGGGTAATATAGTGTGGAGAAACGATGGGAAATATGGAAGCGGTCACAGAGTTCACGAACATCCTGATTTTTGAAGGGACGCCCATTATCAGTGATAATGGAAACAAGAATACCATATCGACAAATGATATAGTTGAGAATGAATGTAGCAATTTGGTTTCCAGTGACTTGCATGAGAGGCATGGCTTTGATCCATTTTGTGAAATACTCTATGGCAGTGATAATGAATTTATGACCATTGGAGGATGGAGGGTGAATCTTGCCTATGAGATTGAGTCCCCACTGACAGAAGGGCCAAGGAGTCGCAATTGGTTGAAGTTCTTGTGCTGGCGCATGGATGAGGTCTCCATGAAGTTGGCATTGCTTACATTTCCTGACAAACTGATATGAATCTTTTTCCATATTGGGCCAGCAATATCCAGTCCTAATAAGTTTCTTGGCTAAGGTAGGACCACTAGAATGTGGACCACATATCCCTTCATGTACTTCACGTAACGCAATCTAAGCTTCATCACTTTCCAAACATCTAAGAAGAGTGCCATCTAGACCTCGATGGTATAGGACATCGGCTAAAATGATGTATCGAGAAGATTGGAGAATGAAAGTGTGATGTTGGTTATTGGATAGGTCAGGAGGAAAGGTATTATCACCAAGGTATGTGAAAATGGAACCATATAACTGGGACTCAGAACCGGGGTGAACTCACAATACTGGTTCCCACTTTTTGACCAACTTTGACACTTATATGAATATTTTGAAAAAAAACTTCACTTTCTGACACCTATAACTTTTAAACCGTTAAGAATTTGAAGATGATATAAACTAGTGATTTTTAACATCTTGTTTGTAGATTCTAAATATATTTTTTTCAAATTTGTTTTAATAAAATTTTATTGATTTTTCCATCTCCCTCAAAAGGTAATTTTTTACAGCAAACAACATTTTTTAAGAGTGATGTGTATCCCGAAACACATAATTTTTTTTCTATAAATGATAAATACTTAATTCTTTTGAATTTTGGTTTGTAACATCAATACCCAGGGCATGCAGTTGGTTTGATAGTGATATGTTGAATATTTTTCATTTTATTAAGTTTTGAAGTTTGACTAATTATAATTTACATATAGGTGTACGTTTGAACACATAACTTGTTCTATATATATCAAAATTGAATTTTCTTTTTTTTTGTTAGAAAGAAAACATCAATACCTAGGGCATAGATATTTTTCAGATTTTTTTTGAATTAGTTTACTATTTTTCCCAATGCATTGAACAAAGAAGTTCATGTTCGGTGAAAAACCTACATTCATAAGAAATAAAATAAAATTATATTCATGAAATTAAATATATTAAAAGTTAAAATATTTGGAAAGCTTATAATAAGGACTAAATACTTTTAAATGAATTAATTTGACCCCCCAAAAGCTAATGTAAAATTGGTTTTTTATCAGCATTTGATAGATGCAAAGGAGACTCCATTGCAAGTATGACTTAGAAGTAGAGAGGTTCTATCCAAGAAATTTTGATCTAAGAGCCTTTGATTTAACTCTCTTCAATTAATTACTTAAAATGGGACCTCTTAAAACTTAAATAACTATATTTTCTAAAAAATGTATGATTTCAGCAAAAATTAGGATGTACCAAAAAGTGGGAACCAACTTTGTGAGTTCACCCACCGATGACACAAATTATCTCAGTAAGAGTGACTTCATATGAAGGAACCAAAAGGTTATCCACCAAGAACTCATAGAGGGTCTCATTCAGAGGTAGATCGATTAGTGAAGCAATTGTAGCCATAGCATCTACGGCTCGATTCTGCTCTCTTGGTATCTGCTCAACGTCTATCTTTGTGAAATGTTATTTCAAGTCATCCACCATTCTTTTGTAAGGCATTAATTTCTCATCCTTTGTTTGGTAGTCATCAATTCCTTAACGAATTACAAGTTGAGAGTCCCCAAAAACATGAAGTTCCTAGATCATCCACTGAACTACAATCTGTAATCTAGTTGTTAATGCCTCATATTCTGCTATATTATTAGTGCAGGGAAATGATAATCAATATGATTTTGGTATAGAATCCCCTTGAGGAGTTATGAAGAGGATGCCAGCTCCTACCCCATGCTGTGTGTATGAGCCGTCAAAGTATAGTTGCCATGGCTTTGTATGTGACACTATTAAAATGGATTCATCTGGAAATTCTGAAATTAGAGGAACATCATCTATCATGGGGGCATCTGCTAACTGATCTATGATAGCTTGTCCTTTTATTACTTTTTTGTCCACATACTCGATGTCGAATTCACTCAGGATCATTACCCATTTGGCTAGTTGTCCAGTAAGTGTTGCTTTATTGAGAAGGTATTTCAATGGATCGATCCTTGCAACCAACTTAGTCTTATGAGTTAGCATGTAATGTCATAATTTCTACGAAGCAAAGACCATGGTGAGACATGCACACTCAATTGGTGTGTAGTTTAGCTTATATCCCACCAATGTGTGACTGATATAGTATACTGCCTTTTCTTTTCCCTCAGCAACTTGTTGTGCTAAGAGTGCCCCCAGTGCTATTGAAGTAGCTGATATGTATAGTAATAAAGGCTAATCTGGAACTGGTGGATTCAAAAGATAATCTTTGAGTATCTAGAAATCCTATTGACAGTTATCATCCCATTTGAATTTGATGTTTTTATGTAGCAAGTGCTGAAAGGGATTACATTTATCTGCAAGTTGTGCTATGAATCTTTGTATGGATTGAAGTTTCCCTTGTAAAGATCAAAGCTGATTGATGTTTTGTGGTGGTTGCATCTCTAGGATGGCCTTGACTTTTGCTGGATCAGCTTCAATTCCTCTTTTTGATACAATGTATCCCAGGAGCTTCTAGAGGTTACTCCAAAGACACATTTCTTAAGATTTAATCTTACTTTATATTTTTCCAACCGATCAAAGACAACTGAAAGTATGTCCAAATGTGTATCTCTGTCTATTGATTTGCCCAAGAGGTCATCAACATAATCTTCCACAGTAACGTGCATGAGATCATGAAAGATAGTAGTCATGGCTCTTTGATATGTAGTGCCTGTATTTTTTATCCCAAAGGGCATGACATTCCAGTAGAAGGTTCCCCAAGGACAAGTAAATGTCATTTTGTGCTGATCCTCGGATGCAATTTTTATTTGATTGTAACCAGAGAATCCATCCATCAAAGATAACATCGCACGACCTGTTGTGAGATCGAAGATCAAGTCAATATTTGGTAATGGAAAATCATCCTTAGGAAAAGCTTTGTTGATGTCTCTGAAATTTGTACATATTCTGATGCTACGATCTAGTTTACTGACAGGCACTAAGTTGGAGATCCATTTAGGATAATCAATTGGGCGTATGAATCCGACATCCAATAATTTCTCAAGTTCTACTTTGACTAGTAATGCCACTTGTGGATGCATCTTTCTTAATTTTTGTTTCACTAGTTTTGCCCCCAGTTTAACTGTCAAATGATGCATTACCAAATCCGGATCCAATCCAGGAATATCGGCATATGACCATGCAAAGTTGATTTGTCATTCTATGAAGAAACTTAGGAATTTTGACCTTTCTAACTCTGTTAAAGATTGAGCTAGGAATATGTTGTGTGGAACTTCTTCGGTGCCAATATTTGTTTTGATAGTCTCTTCTACCAACATGGATGATTTTTCTTCATATGACATTGGGAGAATGTCAAGCCTTCCATCTTCGGGTGCCTCAGAGAGGTTTTCACCCTCAGATACGTCCGTTATTTTTACTTTTTTGGGGTTAGACAGCGCCACAATGTGGTTTTCGCCATAAGACCCTTGATTTGTTTTTATTTTTATATTTTTGTGACTAGAAGGTCCGACACCCTCACCAAAATATGCCATGTTGTTGAGTTCTATAGTGTATCCCACTTTATGGTCCCCAGGGGGAAGATCCTCTCGTATGCCAAGATAGTCAATAAGGGCTTCATCATTTTGGAATGTGTCAAACTGTGCAAGTCCTTCATGGTCCTAGTCAATAAGTTGGTGGTGAACAAGGGGAAGGCCTTTGATGTCTTCAAAGTTAGCGGGGTTAAGAGTGAAGATACAGTTATATTCAGATATGTCATGGTAGTTATCGAGGTCATAGTTGGCACTCTCCTCATCAGTCTCGATCATGAATGAATCCAAATTATCATCACTAGTAGCGCATTTCGAGACAGGTGTTCTCATTCTATATGATTTCAACCCAGGACCTAGAGGCAAAGACTATATGGGATCCTCTGGGGTTGTTTCTTGACCAACTTTGAATTTCCTATTAAATTCCTCTTCTTCTGTTGGTTCACTTGGTTCTCTGAATGTCTCGGTGAGCTCATAGTCACTAGAGGATTTGTCTGAACCCCATTCCCATTCATTGGAGTCTGTGGAATAGTGGTTTTCTTGTTGAATTTTGGCAGCTTTGATTTGTAATGCTTCTTCTATCTTCTGAGTATGAACCTTGGAAGTCATGAAACCAAGTCCTTTGGAATGCTCCTTTTTGAGTGTCGATTTAGGTTGTAAAGGCTCAATGATGCTTTCTTTTCTTAATCCAAGAGGACTTTTTCCATCATACCCGAATTTTTGTAGGATCTTGAACCCTTTGCCATACTTTTCACATGGTATGCTAATATGATCTTGTGTATCATTTTCAGGGTCTTTGTAAAGAATTTTGTATAAGTCTTCTTCTTCCACTTCACCCCATTTTTGGAAAATTGTAGAATCCCATTTAAGTGTAATGATAGATACCTGCTTAGTAGGATGTGGTCGTCCATATTCTTTTGGTGAATTCATGACTTGTTGTAAGTACATGGTTTGATTCAAAGTGTATTCACCCATACCCTTGTCCTAGAATTTCCCTTTAAGCTCACCTTGTTTTGATGTCGAAGGTTTTAATGACTTAGGATCAATGTATGCAGAAGAAGGAACAACTTCCCTATTACTTGGGATGTTCGTTTCAGTTTTTGGTCTCAAGTTATTGCAGTATATGAATGGATTAGGATCTCCATTAACTGTTACTTCAACTTCGTTGTGAGGAAACTTGATGCATTGTTGATATGTAGATGGAACCACCCTCATTTCATGAATCCAAGGATGTCCTAGCAATATGTTGTATGTGAGATCAAGATCTAGTACTTGACAAACCACATCCTTTGTAGCCGGCCCAACTCGAAGAGGTAAGGTGAATGTGCCTTTGGATGAACGCTCTTCATCATCATATGCTTTGATGGTAATTTTGTTTGTAGAATTCACAGCTTTGTTGGAATACCCCAATTGTTTAATAGCGCTCAATCTACAAATGTTTAGACCTTCTCCTCGATCTATCAGGACTTGTTTGATTCTATGTTTGTGTATGAAGGCTTCAATGTGTAATGGTACATTATGTGGCTAACTTACAGAGGTGTCATCAACTTCTGTGAATGTAAGAGAGTGTGGAATGGAAAGGTATCCCACCATGGCTCAAAACTAGTCCATGTTCAGATCAGTAGGAACGACAGTGTCTCTCAAGATTTTGTCAAGAATAGCTTTATGTGCGGGGATATGCGTAAGAGCTCAAGGATGGAGATAAGTGCAGGTGTCTTCCCTAACTATTCTATAAGGTCATATTCAGGCTTGGTTGATGAAGAAGCAGTGTTTTTAGCTAGGGCACCTTGCAAAGTGAATTTACCTCGACGAGTTGTGACATTACATTCAGAGGTAGGTTCGGAAGAAGATCCAATGCCTTTTAGGACAATCTTGGGTCTCTAGGTAGAATTCTTAGGGGTTTTGTCCTTGATGATAATAGTAGAGACATAATTATCCAATGAAATGTGATTGATAGTTGAATCATAGTTATAGGATGCTCTGGTATAGTTGGTCTGGTCATCTGTGGCTGCAGCTTTTCCCTTGTCATGCTTTGGGAATGGTTCCTTAAACATTTCATGTTCTTGATTGGATGAGTGTCCTTCAATCTCAATGTCACCTCTATCAATGAGATCTTGTATGATGTTCTTCAGTCGATGACAATTTCCTATCTTATGACCCTTGGTTTTGTGAAATTCGCAATACTCGTCATCATTCCACCAATTTGGTTTGACCTTTGGCTCATATGGAGGAAAATATGGAATTGTGATTACTTTGTTTGCCACTAGCTTCTTGAAAACTGACTCAAGTGGTTCTCCCAATGGGGTGTACTTCCTTCATGATCTAGAAGTTGTTTGAGTATTCACTTGATTGTTTGTATAGCTTGATCCCAAAAAAACTATTTTGGGTCGCACTGTATTGGCATCAACAACACCATCATTGACTGTGTTCTTGTTTTTATTCCAAAATCTTGGTTTATCTTTTCCTTTAAAGTCATCTTTGTTTTCCTTGAATAACTTAATGACTCCTTGTTCAATTAGGACCTTTTCTATTGCTAAGCCTTTTTCAATGATGTCCTTGAAGGTGGACAAACAAGCTTTCCTTAGATCATAGCCAATGTCTTTGTTAACATTCTGGGTGAACATCTCCACCATTTGTTTTTGTGGAATTTCACAAGAGCATCTGCTAGCTAGATTCCTCCATCTTTATAAAAATGATGAAAAAGACTCTCCATCTTTTTGCTTGGTGTTGCACAAAGTAGTGGCTGATATGTTTGTCTCTATGTTGTAGGAGAAATGTTGAATAAATGCCTCTGCTAAGTCACCCCATGACTTAATTCCAGGTGGGAGTTGGGAGAACCATTCCATAGCTTGATCACCTAAGCTCTATGGGAATAATCTCATCAAATATGTCTCTTCTAAAGCTACCTCAATGCAAGCTGTGAAAAACTGTCTTATGTGTGCCTTAGGATCCCCTTTTCCTCTATACTTATCAAACTTAGGCATTACAAAGTGTGTAGGAAATGGAGGCATTGGAATGCTCTTGTCAAATGGATAAGGACATATGTCTCTCATTGTGTATGTTGGCTTTGGTGTATTTATATCCTCCATTTTCTTTTGTAAGTCCTTGATTTGTTGCTCCAAATTGTTCTTAGGTGGAGATTGACTTCTTGGACCATACCCCATGCTTGAGGCACCAATTGGAGGAGGAGCATGTTGCATATATGGATGATATTGATCATACACATGTTCATATGGAGGAGGTCTATAATGATGCTGTGTATATGGACCACTTGGTATAGAGTCATGGTGAGGAATGGAATATCTGCTTTGTCCATGTATACCATACTCTATAGGCGTGTCATGAGTTTGTTCTAGTGTGTTGCCCCCAAATTTTACGTGGGGTTTCCTTGTGTCCAAATTTTGAGCATGCCTTTGGATATCCAATTGCTTTGGTGGCAGGTCTTTAGCATTAGCATGTGCTTGAGTGTATTTTTCTACATAAGACTTCGATAATGGTCTACGAAGATGAGTATCATATGCTTGACCATGTGTGTATGGGACCTCTAGTTTTTGAAACAAAGATGATGGTGATTCAGGCACAAGATGTGGTCCTCTATTGTCTCCACTATTAGGCCTCCTTTGATCCATGTTGAGGTGAGTTTGTTGCAAAGGTCGATTTTCCATTATTTGAGACATGTCAAAATCATGAGGGATCTTGGTTCCACTTTGTGCCATCACTTGTAGAAAATATTGTCTATCTCTCCTCTTTATTTCCTCAACCAATCGATTAAAATGAGGATTCATAATGGTGTCTTCCACTTCTGTTGAATGTACAGAAAATTTGTCCATATTGTCATTGTGTGTATCATTGTTGTTTGTAGTGTTCATGTGCTCAACATTTGGAATGTTTCTATAGGCATCCATGTCAGGTAATGTAGGATGATCAAAATTGAAAAAGGTATCATTGTCATACTCATAGGAGCTCATGTTTGTAGACTCTTGAGCCTCTTTAGTTTCTCTCCTATATTTTTGGGAACTAGTTTCAACCATGAACTAGGTCTTGACCAAGATGTGTGAGACTAGATGAAAATGGAAAAGGGTATGGAAGACCAAGAGTTGGATGGAATGTAAATGAATCGGAGGTTTACTTGCAATGTCCAAAATGTAAGACCAAGTATGTATGTAGTAGAGTAGGTGTGACTTCCAAAGAGAGGATAGTTTCTCTTGATGAGGTAAGTTGACCTTGACTCTAAGTAAGACCAAATGAGACCCAAAGGTGATAGACCTTGATGAGGGACCACTTAGAAAAATGTTGTTGTATGTAGTGTGTTGACAAAGTATGATAACAAGCAAGTGACCTTTTGACTCAAGTTTAGACAAATGTGAATGTAACGTAAGGTTTAAAGCAAGGATGGACTTTGTGAGACCTAAAGACAGGTTGAATGCTTGATGAAAACCTGAAGAGATAACCTAGGAAGCTCAATAAGTCCGAAACTGACTGTTCTTGTTTGCTAAATTATGAAATTTCTCAATCCTAAACACAGACGTGTCTGTATACTTCACAGACGTGCTTAAATGACACAGACGCTATTTTGACAGACACAGACGCGTTTCTAAGATGTTGTAAATGCGAAGTTGCTCAGAACACAGACGCGTTTCTACCCTTCACAGACGCAGTTATACGACACAGATGCTATTCTGTCAGACACAGATGCATTTCTACAAAATTTGTGCAATTTTTTTTAATCTGTGAAGTTGCTTTGTTGTGACCAAATCTGAATGTTTGACTATTTTTCATGACAAGAGGACACAGTGTTGATGAGGACTCAATGTTTGCAAGTTTTAGACTCAAAAATGACTCAAAGAAAAGTGTGATGTTAGATGTAAAATTGTTTTGCATACACTTGAAGACACAAAAGACACAATGTTTTGAGGTTTGGTCTTGAATGTTTAAATGTTTAAAATAAGTCAAGCACAATTCTTATGGCTGGCCAAGACAATAGCTGTTGATCCCACATGGAGTTTCCCCCGAGGCTACACTATTCAGAGTGAATACTTAGATGCTTGACCCCACTAGCTCCACCCTCGGCACTCACTTCTCAGGGTAGCCAAGCATCAGTCCCCATGAAAACTCCTCGTGGTGAACTTTGTATCTCTACTAAGAACTGTATGTGTGTGGGCCGCTACCAGAGGTCCAACCTCCTACTGCAACAACTAGAAGGATTTTGGCTTCTAAAACAAAAAGGTGCTAGTAAGGGCATCCGCTCGTGTGCCCATACATGCGACACTTTCAGCTCTATAAATACAGAAGGCTCCCAGCTGGTAGGGGTTATGCCCTACAAATGATCAAATAAATTTGATCAAATGGGTTTATGGGGAGACATAGTGTCGGTATGAACTAATCAGCACACGTTATTCATAGTTTTCACCATGAATACAGTTATTTATAGTGGTTTGGAAGAAGATGGCTTTTCTTTTGCTACCACTTGGGTCGTTCTCTCCTCACTAGTAGTCCTAATGACCACACGGGGAGACAGGCCCTCTAAAGTTTAAACAAAAAGAGCCTATTGCTCAAGACAAAAATGACAATGATTCAATTTTAAAGCACCAATTGAAGTGTTTGCTAGTCTATGAAAACAAGGCACTCAATAAAGATCAAAAACCCTTGCCAAGGTCCTACAAAAAAGATTTGTTAGTAGTTTGGATTGTTTCAAATCACCACCCCTTCCTGCAAGCACACAAGTTAGGTAAATTTTAGATCCAAAAGACTTTGTGAAATGGGGGCCTTTGACAAAATGATTTTGCTTTCAAGACAAGCTGCACCAATTTTGTTAGCTAGATCTGAAAATGTTAGCTCAAAATAAACCAGATCTAAAAAAAAACCGAATGACTATTACTGAATCAATGAAAACCCCCAAAATGAAATTAGTGCACACAGACACGGTTACCATAAACACAAACACGGCTTCTAGATGCAGACATGGCTCTGGAATGCAGACACGACTTCTGGATGTAGACGCGCCTAAAAACCCCACAAACGCGACTAGGGAACACAGACGTGATTTCTAGAATCTGCAAAAAAAATAAAATACTGTCGAGGGTGTGGACGCGATCCTAGATGTCGCAGACACGGCAGAAAACTAAAAACGCGAACCAAAAGTACGCAAACGTGAAAATACCAAAATACTGTCAAAAATGTCAGATCTGCAACTTCAAAACACAAAATCTACAACAAGGATGTTAAATGCAAAAGGGACAAGAGTCCCACTGGGCGTGCCAAAATGTTTATGGTGAAAGTGGAAACAACAATGTTGAAAGACCAAATGAATTCAATGACAAAACCCTAGCCTAACAACAATAAAGATCCACCATAACATATGAAGATTACCTAAGACAATGCAAATCAAATGAAATCACAAAGATTATACCATCACATGTCCAATAGGGTTTGAATCTCCATTCTTCTTATCTCCATTGATCTTGCTTGATATATTTGCTCTCAGATTTTATGTGCACAAGAGCTCAAAAAAGAACGGAAATGTGGTTGCAAGTAGGATCACATACGAAAAGCGTAGTGTAGTCAAGTGCATAAATTGATTAGCCAGGGTTTGATAATGAAGGAAGCATCTCCTTATATAGAAGACACCATAAGAAATGGAGGGATAAGATTGAGAGGTGTAAAAGAGGTCAGCTATGATTAGAGGGTAGGTAAAGAAAATAATAAAATAATGAGAGGGGTAGGTAGTGTATGAATTAAGAGATGAATGACATGTGTCATAGGTGGAAAAGGCTAATGAATTAATTAAATAAATAAAGATTTATTTATTTAATAGAAGAAGTGGGATCAATTAAATAAATAAGATATTTATTTAATTTAGGAAAAGGATAATTTAAATAAATAAATGTATTTATTTAAATGAGAAATAAGGCTAGAAAAGGATAAATGAATTAATTAAATAAATAATGATTTATTCAATTAATAGAAGAATTAGGTTTAAAGTAATCAAATAAATAAAAATATTTATTTAATTAGATTGGACAATTTTAGGTGTCTACAATACCTAAGTCATTTAGGATCAATTTTGCATTCACCAACAATATGGCAGAATTTGAAGCTCTCCTCATAGGGCTTCGTACAACTGTGCAATGGAAAATACAAGAGTTATAGGTCTATGGTGATTCACAATTAATTGTAAACTAGGTCAATGATGATTACAATACGAAGGATGATAAACTCATGCCTTATAAGAAGTTGGTTGAAGATTACAAGGAGCACTTTAGCAAAATTACCTTCGAACAAATCCACAGAATACAAAACAAGGCAGCAGATACAATGGCAACCATAGGATCTCTTCTGAATATGCCTGCTAATGAAACTCAGTTTGAGTTTATCATAGAATAGTTAATGCTACCTGCATATGAGACCCCCCTATCAGACTATGTATGTGCAATTGTGGGTCCAGAATCACCTTGGTACAATAAAATATATACATATTTGCATACCCAATACATGTCACCAGATCTGTCTAGAAATCAAAAGAAGACCTTTATTCATCAGGCATCTAGATACACCATTATAGCAGATATTCTGTATAGAAAGGGTTTCAATGGAACTCTTCTCTGATGTCTAGATGAGAATGAAGCACAACTTGCTTCAAAAGAAGTCCATGATGGAATCTGTGGGGCTCACCAAAGCGGTCCGCCATTATCAAAGAAACTGCTGAGAATAGGGTATTATTGGCCAACCATGGAAAAAGATGCTTACAAGTATGTATAGAAGTGTAAACAATGCCAAATTCATGGAGACCTTATTCATGCACCAACACAAGATCTTCAACCCATCACATCACCATGGCCATTTTCACAATGGGGATTAGATCTAGTAGGTAAAATCAACCCTACTTTGTCCAATGGGCACAAGTTTATCTTGACAGCCACTAAATACTTTACAAAATGGGTTGAGGCAATTCCTTTAACATACACTACTAGAAAGTAGATATCAAAATTCATGCTCAACTACATTATATGTAGGTATGGAGTTCCAATGTGCTTTGTTACAGATAACAGGCGTCCATTTAAAAACTAGGAAGTGAAAGAATTGTGTGACAAATTTCACATAAAATAGAGCTTTGCCACGCCATATTATCCACAAAGTAATGGACAAGCAGAGGCTACAAATAAAACAATATTGAAAATTCTTAAGAAAGTAGTCACTGACACAGGACAGGACTAGCATCTACAATTAAATCCTGCTCTCTAGGCTTATAGAACAGGAGTACGCACACCTACAACAGTAACACCATATTCCTTGGTCTATGGTATAGAAGTGATACTCCCCATTGAAATAGAAATACTGTCTCTAAGAGTCTCCTTACAGAACATTATATCAAAAGAAGACTACAAGGTAGCAAGGTTGCAAGAACTAGAGACCCTTGATGAAAAACAACAAACAACATTCAATCATTTACAAGGATATCAAAACAGACTGAGACGAAGTTATAATAAAAGGGTCTGCCCACAAACCTTTCAAGTGGGAGATCTAGTACTTAAAGAGAATCAAAGGAACTTAGCAGAATGAGAAAGGCTAGGGAAATTTGAACCTAATTGGCTAGGTCCTTTCATTATAACAAGGGTCATAGGCAATGGTGCCTATCATTTGGCTACCATGGAGGGAGATCCAATCTCTAACCCTATGAACAACATGCACCGTAAGTGATATTATACCTAAGGGCTGTGTAGTTTAGGTTTTTCTTTCTGCATTGCATATCATGTCATTTAAAACACTATGTAACATGTAGTTTCCCTTTTAGACACATCGCATTCTTAAAGTTCTGCATTCTCATATAGAAGCATCAATCAAACAAGGCAACTGTTCAAGTTTATCATTCATTTGCATCTAAAGAAAACAAGGGTCATCACCTTTCTTAGATATTCAGACATGAAGTCTTTGGGGTTCTAAAGTCATTCATTCTCAACATTACCCTGTGATGACGCTTTACTTATGGTTGGGTAGAAATTTCACTATTCGAGACTTGTTAACCTACAATCTATCAATTGCTATATCTCACACCTTAACAAGATCTCTAATTCATTCTAGACACCTAGTTGATCATATGACTAGTGAAAAATCTGAAATTCTACTTCAGCGCCATTGTAATTGTCACACCCAAGTAGGTTTCATTACTTACAAGTCAAGGAAAGAAAATAAAAATAAAAAGAGCTATGCCAAATATCCATCTAAAGGCAAAAAGAGCAATGATATATAACTGAAATATCATGTATATAAATGCGATAAAAAATCTTGACTATGGGAACATGCAAGTAACTCCATCAGGGCTATGAACACCTACTGGCAATGGAGCAATATTTGAGAAATTACAGTCTATAACCTCGTTGGAGCTCTCAAGGCTTGCTAGCAGTGAGGCTCTATTCGAGATGCTTTTGAAGTTAGAATAATCCATGTAGCTAGTCGTATAGGATGCTAAGGATCTTTAGTGAACACAAGAGTGAGAATTAACTCATCTGCACACACATGGGCAAAAGAAGATCAAAGTTTCAAGAATCAATGGGGAAGTTTTCCGCATCTCCATTTGTAAATCCTAGTCACTAAGTGTGTTGAGATGAATAATCCCCGGGACCTTAGAGATCAATTGACTGCTTATCTATGAAATGTTTTGCACATTCATTTTCAATCGGTGTAATAAAAATGCTAAATACAAAGACATTCAACCTTGTTTGAATAGGAAGTGCATCTTCATCCTGAATATTGCATTCATATAGGTCATGTCAAAAATTCTTTGTCTCCACACGCATTCTGCAGATCATCATGTCATAAAAGTCTACACACTGGGGGCATAACTGAAAAAATCCAAAAAAATCAGATAAAAGTCCTGAAAAAATCAACCAAAAAACATTCAAATACGATCCTAAAAAAATCCAAAAAATCAGATAAAGTCTTGAAAAAATCATTAAAAAAAAAACAAAAAAAAACATTCAAATACGATCCTGAAAAAATCAACCAAAAACATTCAAATACGATCCTGAAAAAATTAAACAAAAACATTCAAAAATGATCCTAAAGAAAATCAAACAAAAACATTCAAAAATCTACCTACATAATCCAAAAACATCGAAAAAGCTCTTGGAAAAGAACTAAAAATCGAAAATCAATCAATCAGAAAAACTTGCAATAAAATGTCTTGCGAGAAATAAATACCCTAGCGGATATCCAACAAACACTTCGCACAAAGTTAACAAAGGATATGACTATCCAGTCAAACATTTGCAATCAACTGATCAAACTGTCTTATCAATCGTATCATATCCATATCAACATGATCATTATCTTGTCTTAAACAAAAGAGAATACACTCAAAATCAGACAGGTCAGTCTTAAATGGGGTCCGCAACTTTCTGAGATCAGACATTATCAACTATCACATCAAACAACTGAGAACAAAGGCACAAGGTTAGTATAGCTGCTGAATTTTGTCTCGGTCAGTCTTTATCTTTTTATCATTTGGTGACAGATATTGTTTCTATGCTACTCAAGGATGTCCACAAGTGACTAGATGAGCTATGATGAGCATTATCTTTTTCTTTGTTTGCTGTTTGTGGTGTGAACAGATGAAATTCTAGGGAAATTTCTCTAGTGGGTGTCTGTGATAAGAGCCTTCACATCAAGGTGAAATTGCCACACATACCTTGACCCCTAATGCAATTCCTAGAATGGAGGGTTCACTCTTTGTCTACTATGTGATTGTTTCTACAATGAGATATCTTTGCATCTTGGTTCCTTATACCCTGATGTGCTAAAGTTTCATTGCTCAATAATAAGGCTCAGTGATGAATATATATTAACACAATAAAATATGTGAAATAGGTTTGTGATTCTTTCAATTTCATTCTTATTTTCATCTCATTTGCTTATTGATAGTTTGTTGGTTTCTCATCTTCTGTCTCAATCACATTCTTTCTAACATTCTTTCTATCATCAATTTTCTCTCTACCATCTGACTAACATTTCTTTAAGGTGTATCTGAGTTAAAATCGATTCAACCATTATCATATAAAATAGCATTCATTATAGAGTTCATTTTCATTTGCATTCATTATAGCATTCATTTGCATTTCATTATAGCGTTCATTTGCATTTCATTATAGAGTTCATTAGCATTCATTTTAGATTGCATTTACATCATTACTACATACATGTATTACCATTGCATTTAGAATCATATATAATTCAAGTAGATATGCATCATATAAATCATACATGGAAAGCAAAACAAATAAAAATAATAATATACATAGATCATTTCCAAAAACTCGCATGCCATATATATAACTCAAAAATGATAATGTGTGTGAATACAATAAATAAGCCTGAAGGCTCAGATAACATGATCAACCAACACTGCCTCTATCAGTAGGTCGATCCTATCCACTAGATACTACCCCAGGATGTCGAGGTGGTCCCATAACACCACCACTGCTAGTCCGTCATGAAGTAGATCTACTAGATCTCCTCCCCATGAATGCACTGAAGCTAGGCTCTCTTTGACCCTCAGGGATGGCTCTCTCATATGCCTATCTATAATAAATAGCCTCCTATGCAGTAGTGAAATATCTCTCTCCCTGGTCACGTGCATCTGTACCTACTCTAAAAAGATAATCAAAGGCATCCATAGTGATCTGACATTGTCGCACTGCATCATCTCTCTCCCGCTGAAGATGCACTCGCTCTGCCTCAAGGGCTTCATAATCTGCACGGTAGGTCTCTCACTCGATATCTCATCTAGCAACCTCATCCTCCAAGCTCTACACCTGCACTCTAAGAGTCTGTAGCTCATCCACATCACCAACCTCTCCTATCCCACCCTCGGTGGTAGACACATCCTCCAACTCTGGCATATCATCATCATCATCCCCACCCTCGCTACTCGATGACTTTGAAGAATCATCGCTATCCTCACTACTAATAGACTCAGTGTCTCCACCAATGTCTATATCCTCATCTCCCTCTCTTCCACCACCATCTCCCCCATCTCCATCGCCTCCTCCCCCATCTCCACCATCTCCTCCGGCTCTCTCCCCTGTGTCTATCCTCAACCGCTGTCTAGGATGGCGAATCTGCTGTGCTATAATTAGAACAATAGGATCAGTCAAAGGCACTGGCCTATGCCTAGAAAACCATGCATCATACTCCGTTGTCATCCTCAAATCCACTCCACCTCTACCCCAACCCCAGAGTAATGGCTACAAAGAATCAAACTCAGCAGAAGCAACATGTGGCTGAATACACACACCCTAATCAAATACCTCTCATGATACACGAGCAAAATATATAGTAACCATAGGTGTCACCTATACCTCACCAAACTATCTGAGAACCCACCCAAGAAGATACATCTCTATGATCCGCTGAGTCTCAAAGGTCCTCCCAATAAGATATCTCTACTATCGGTAGAAAGACAAGTGTACTACATCATTAGGCCAACCGGGGCAATCTAAGTAA
Source organism: Cryptomeria japonica (assembly GCF_030272615.1). NCBI lineage: Eukaryota > Viridiplantae > Streptophyta > Pinopsida > Cupressales > Cupressaceae > Cryptomeria > Cryptomeria japonica. The sequence goes on from NC_081409.1 coordinate 437,974,906, forward strand.
GGTCTCCAAATGAAATGCTGCAATATATCCAATTGATGTCTCCAGTACAAGGTGTTCCCCGAACCCCTGTGTCTAATACCTGTTGTATACCTAAAGGCATAAGGCTCACCAGGTGGCAATTCTACATGAACAACAGGCCTAGAAATAGAAATGTGCTCCCATGCCCATGTCTGCGGCAAAGTAACACCACAACTGATAGAATGGTATCCTAGATACACAATACCATGCATCTGATAGTACAACATGGCAAGTAGACAAGGACCCCAAGCATATAGTCAATGATGCACAATCATATCATGGAGCACTCTGCCCCATACAACTAGAAATCCATGACCTCATCGATCAAGTATCAGTAAACCACTGACAATACCACATAATATAATGGTCAAGTCATCATAGTCTAATCGGTCCTAAGGGATCTCATTACAGCCACTGATCTACAAATCCTAAATCTCACACTCAAAAAGTGCACATAATCTAGCAATGCCATCATCATGGTCATATATAACTCTCTCACCATGAATAGGAATACGTAGTCTATGCCATACATCATCTAAGGTAATGGATGCCTCACCAGTCAGAAGATGAAACAAACACGTCTCTGAGTGCCACCACTCTATCAAAGCTGTAATCATGGCCCTATTGGCCATAACCTCTAGCAAATGCAATACATGGTAAAGACCAAGCTGATGAATGTACTCAATCTCATCATCCGGTAGGTCTGCTTTGTCGACAGTATAACACTCCAATGTTCTCCTGGAACGAGAAAATGGTCAAAATATCAGATGTCAGATCCAGGTAAACTTAAAATATTTTCAAACACATGACAACAAATAATATATACAATGAATGCATAATAGTTATGACTTATGCGGTACAAATAAGACTCTTGCATGATGATTAAAGCTAATGCATGACAAAATGGGTGCATGCGTGACAAAAAAACTTATGTGTAATGATATACAAGAATGCAACATGATAAATCTAATGCGTGACACTTACGACACATGCATAGCATTTAAAGTGTTTGTGGTACACTAAACACTAATGCGTGAAAATCGACAAGCGATTGCGTAACAAAGAGCATAAAGTGATCATGGAAAATTATTGAAAAACGAGCAAAAATCAGGGAAAAACAATGACAAATACCATGCCACTAGTCCCAGAAGGTCTCTGAAATGAACGTACTCAGTCCGACAAGTGCAATTGAGCTCTATAACCAGCCATGATGATCAAAAACTCAGAAACAGGCATAGAAATTGCAAAGAAACTAAGGAACTACCAAATCACAAATGAGCAAATGAAAACCTAGAATTCTCTATTTATAGCTCAAAAATTAGGGTTTTATGACACCCTGATGACCATGGTCCCCTCCAGCTTCAAACAACTTGTAGCCTACTCAAACGATCACGAAATGACATAAAATTTCATACGCTTATTCTTTACACTGGTATCGAAAACATGGTCTCAATTTTTGAATTTTTCGACCACCTTTTCCGAGGGGGCATATTTACACTATACATCAATACCAAGGCATATTGGGGCAAAATTTTTTGTTTTCTTTGAAACAATGTCGTTCCAACATCATCTCAAAGAGGGGAAAATGTAGACACCTAAAAATGTCTCATTGATCATGTGCTAATTATTCCTCTAATTGATTAAATAATCTTTATTATTTAATTAAGTCAATTAAACTTATTCTTCTAAATTCTTCTAATTTCATATTTCCTCATTATCTTACTAATTATTTCTTATTCTATTATCATTTAATCATTTTGATCATTTTCTAAATATTAATTAAATATTTATTATTTAATTAATTCTGATTAATTCCCCAATTTCAATAATCTTTATTATTTAAATAAATTACTAATTATTCAATTTCTATCTCTAATCAACTAATCATTCAACCCTCTTCTAAATATTAATTAAATATTTATTATTTAATTAATTGTGGTTTAATCCTTTAAATTAAATAATCTTTATTATTTAATTAAATTTCATTTCTAAAATAATTAAATAGTTTCTTTAAATTATTTAATTAACTAATTAATTCTTCCATTTCTAAATCCCCAAATTCTAATTTCATTTAATTTCATATTCTTCTAATTTCTTCCAAATTCAATTACATGTGCATGATTTCAAAAACCAAATTGAAAATCAAAGTCAAGTTCTAAATATATTCAAATGCTAAATTGAATTAATAAATTCAATTATTTGAATAATATCTCATGCAAAGATTAAATTAATAATATAAATCTAAATGCAAGCACATGCTAAATTAATTAATTCAATCAATTAATTAATTAAATCATTTATCCCTCCAACTTCTATTTTCATCTTTCAGATAGCTTTTTCTAAATTAAGCTCTTCATGTCATCCTCTTTATTTCCTCCAATCATTCTTTTTCTTCCTTTAGTCAGCTTTTTCTCAATCAGTTGACTCAATTAATCTATTCAATCTATTGAGTTTCACTCCTACAATCAGCAGTTCAACTATCAACTTGCATTTGAGCTCACCTGAGTTCACACCTCTTGATCATTTTGTTCCACCTTTCAATCAATCTTCACCAATTATCTATAAATTGAGCATCCAATCTCCATTCTCAACAATCACGAACTTTGAATCTTTGTGTCACTTGCAGGTTACCAACGCAATATCTGAGAGCCATCATACCATGAAGAGGAGAAGAGAAATGGAAGCAATATGCAAATCTTGGAATAGGGTTTTATTTGAATTGATTTATAATTCCTATTTTATTTTATCTTGCATTATTTCATTGTATTGTTTGTTAAATTTTGATTAGGAAAGGGACTCATGATTTCCCTTGTTTCTAATTGATTACTTTGCTAATAGAAGAATGAATTTTGCATCCCACACATACCACTCACCCCAATTACGACTCACCCTGGTATCCCCATTCTCATGGGGTCTAAGAAATATTTTGATTTCTTTTGAAAATGATCCATCAAAAGAAACCCCAAAACCTGTGTATAATGGTTGCACAGAGAATTCTTCAAATTTGACATAGTGAGATCTCATGAACTGAGAATCCCACAGTGATACCCACAGTTGTATTGGCTGCTCCTGCCCATCTTTGCCATGAATATTTAACTTCAATTATTTAGGCCACAGCCCCCTGTGTCATCCATAAAACAAGATAATATGCATTAACAATGAATAAAACTTAAATGATTTATCAAGGTTATTATGAAGACTTAAGAAACCCTGATGCATCTTGTCGACAATGTAAGTAGCATAGTCGAATTGTCTCGGCTCATGCATCTGTGTGTCTATAGCAAGTACCAAAAGTCCTATCCGAGCTACATCTAGAACCTCAACTCCTCCCACCTACCCGCATGCCATATGCGCGTATACTGTAGATACTGCCTGAAAATGTTGATATCAAACAGGGGCACATCTTCATATGTCAACTTTCCTTTCTCAGCCTTATGTATGGCCAAATTCCACCCATTGTATATAGTGTCCATCTTCGTATACTCTTCTTCTAGTTTCTCAAAAGATAGAGGCACATCAGATTCGAAACCCAGACCAAAAACCTCATGAATGGTGGCTACTAAAAGGTGGATGAATGCATCACCATCTGGCAATTGAATACATATTTTCATGGCATTATAAGCCCTATCCAATGTCTTCATCAATTGAATATTCACAAAGATATTAGGGAGCACAAGTTTACCCAATCCAGTTATCCATGGGTTTGAGATTGGGGTCGGCTTGCTTCTTCGTGAATAATGATACAAGAACAACTCGTGACCTCTAACCTTGGTCCAGACATCACCAATTTCCTTGAAATCATCTTATAGCTAGTCACGGATTGGAAAATTAGTCTTAGATCTCCAAGATTAAGCTCCTAGTGAGCTCATTCGGTCAATCATATCTTGATTTAACTTTCATTCATGCACACCTTCTCCACCTTTAGTCTTCTTTGAAGTGCTCCTAGAGCCCTTAGTGACCTTCCTCTTTTCCTTGGAACTAGAACCCTCCATATTTGAATGCTTTGAGCTTTCTGAATTTCAAATTTTCGCAGTTTAAGTCAGCTTCAATCTCTCTATTTTCTTCAGTCTGCTACACAAGTTCCCTATTCCAACTTCTATATATAAATTTAATACATCAAAAGAATCTACTCAATTGAAATGGTGTTATGATTTAACTCCTCTCAATAATTCAATCATTTGGTGCCACCCATCCTTTTGATCAATATAGGTCTCACCAATCACTCTGTTGGGCATCGATGTAGCTTATTTGCTCCCATTCTGATGGATATAAATTTCTCGATGGCTCCATCTTCCAGCTAAGCTTTTACTTTTACCTTTATATCTCATCAACATAGGTCACTCCAACATACCCTCCTTCTATTCCTCCATGGCATAATGCCCATTGGGTGTCGGTATAACTCTAAATACACTCCTCTAATGGTTTAAGTTATCCTGATAAGATCTCCCTCATAGTATGCATCTCATTTGTTATATCGGCTCATCTTATTGGGTATCAAAACATTTATGTTTCTCTGATGACTAGAAATCATCAGCTTTGCACTTGTGCATCTTTTTACTCCTCTGGTCTATCGATATACGTTTCCCCGATGAGATCTCCTCATTCGCACCTATCTCTTCATTGTCATCAGGTATCGGTGTAACAAAATATGTCTCCTCCTGATGAGTCGATGATATCTCGATGACTTCATCTTCAATTGTTGTAACTCATCCCGATCACGTCTCTTTCTCCGTGCTCGACTTGTCTTCCTCATCGGGTATCGACATAAACTAGAAAACCTTCCATTGATGGTTTAAGTTACCTCGATGACTTAGTATTTTTCTCCTTTTGGTATTGCCTCATCGGAGTAGGTCATGCTAATAACACCACATTTGCCACCTATCCCATCAGGTATTAGGGTAGCGCAAGATGATATTTTCTGATGACCCAATGACATTGTCGATGTCTACTTCACATTCTCCTCCATCGGTGTAGGTTATACCGATAACCTCATTAGCTATCGGCACAACACTTTTCTCATTCCCTTGATAGTGAATGTTATGCCGATGAAACCCTCCTTTTTAACTTTCTTTTGGTTTTCCTTCAGTGTGGTCAGCCTAGGTCATGCCAATAGGTTCTTTCATTGTTTCGATTAGTCAGTCTTGTCGAGGTAACTTATGCCGATAGCTCAAATTTGATAATTACGCTAATTAAGCTCCTCTTTTTACACTTGCAACCTTCCATAGAGACTTCATATGTGCTAATAAGTGATAGAGTCTATCACATAGGCTCAAAAAATGTCGTATAAGGATCCCAATACTGTCATGATGAAATTTCCTCATGTAGTCCCTATTCAATGCCAACCCTTAGCATGCCCCAATGATACTTGTCCAATTTTGAAAACAAGTCGCAGTAGGATTTTTCTAATATTGTAACATACCTCTTGTTATGGTTTCAAGCAGATCCGAAGCAAATATGAACTAACAATTATATGCAGATTTAAATACAAAAGATAAAGGAATAAAATAGGACACAGATAACACAAAGATTTAACGTGGTTCACCCAGAATGGGTTACGTCCACCATACACAGTCATCCAATCTTTCTTATTATCCAGCAAAAATAGTACATCAACATTACAATGCCTTAAGCATCCCAACCACTTATAACATGCATTTTTAGGGCAATAAACAAAGTCAACCTTTTTAGGGTTTTATTACAATGTTGGTTTTCATCAACAAAAAATGGCAAAAAAAAATTTCTCGGGGGCTACCGCCCCCGAACCCCTACATGGAAACATGCTAAGTGTACAGTAATTTGCTAATCAGTCACCACATATCAACAATATCCCACTTGGAGACTGATCAGGCTCCACACCGAACAATCTCCCACTTGGAGACTGAAACTACATGACACCACTGTACATGCAACATCCGCTGAAAAAACACTAGGACTTGACTGGCATACATTCCACAATTATCAATCAAGAAGACCAATAGAAACTAATGAAGGAATCATCTTCTCCTGTGGAACTGCCTTCATGAACATATCGATAGGATTCTCACTTGTGTGAATCTTCTCAATCCGTAACTGACCCTCCTCCAAAATAGTCCAGATAAAGTGGTACCTGAGTTGAATGTGCTTTGTCCTTGAATGAAAAGTAGAGTTCTTCACAAGATGAATGATACTCTGGCTATCTATATACAATGGGCGATCCTCCTATGTCTGACCCAATTCCTCTAGAAAACATTGTAACCAAATCATCTCCTTGTTGGCTTATGTAGCAGCAACATACTTAGCTTTAGTGGTTGAAAGTGCAACAACCTTTTGTAGCCTAGAAATCCAACTGACTACAGTTCTCCCTATAGTAAAAACATATCCTATAGTGCTCCTCCATGAATCAATATCGCCTGCTAGATCAGAGTCAGCAAATCCACTCAAAGCAACATTAGATCCTTTGAAACATAATGCCTTCGTAGTGGTTCTTTTCAAATACCGAAGGATCCATTTCACAGCATTCCAATGTTCCATACCCGAATTACTCATAAACTTGCTCACAACTCCCACTGCATGTGCAATATCTAGCCTTGTGCATACCATTTCATACATCAGACTACCAATAGCTAATGAATACAGGATGTTAGACATTTTATTTACCTCTTCCTGTGCCTTTGGGCACATCTCCTTAGTCAATTTGAAATGACTAGCCAAAGGTGTACTAACTACTTCTGCATCCTGCATGTTAAATATTTTCAACACCATCTTTATATACTCACTTTGGGACAAATTCAAGATTCTATTTTTTCTGTCCCATGTAATCCTCATACCCAGAATTTGCTTAGTTGTACCCAAATCCTTCATAGCAAATGACCTGGCTAATTTATGTTTAAGATCATTTATGTGTTCCATGTTAGACCTAGCAACAAGCATGTCATCAACATAAAGCAACAAGATAATATAACTGTCATTATCCAATCTCTTAAAATATATACAATGATCAGAATGACATCTATGATAACCGTGTTCAGCCATGAAGCTATCAAATTTTATATACCATTGTCGAGGTGCTTGCTTTAGGCCATACAAACTTTTCTTCAACCTGCACACCAAGTTCTCCTTACCTTTGACCTCATATCCCTATGGTTGCAACATGTAAATTTCCTCCTCCAAATCTCCATGGAGAAAAGCTATTTTCACATCTAATTGTTCCAGATGTAAATCATCTGCAGCCACAAGACTAAGTATAGTTCTAATTGAAGTCATTTTTACAACTGGAGAAAACATTTCATCATAATCTATACCCTTTTTCTATGCAAAACCTTTTACCACAAGTCTAGCCTTATATCTTTTCTGACCTCCTTCCTCCTCCTTCAGCCGATAAACCCAATTGTTAGGAAAGGCTCTTTTTTCTACAGGTAAAGGGACTAAGTCCCAAGTCTGATTTTTCATCAAGGAGTCCATCTCCTCTTTCATGCCTAGCTCCCACTATTGTTTGGCATCCACCTACATTGCTTCTTCATATTCTTCTGGTTCACCAAAATCAATTAATAATATAGAATACAAAGAAGGAGAAAATCTTTTAGGGGGTCTACTTAACCTTGTAGAATGTCTAACACTTGCAGGAGTTTGTGGGACATTCTGTTGTTGCTGAGCATCAGGTACCTGTGGCATTTCATTTTTCAGGAATCTCATCCAACACCACATATTCTTGCTTGTCTTGGTCATGCTTCTTTTCCTGCATCTGTTCTTTATACATAACCTTCTCATTGAATATAACATCTCTACTTCTAGTTATTTTCTTATTTTCAAAATCCCATAACTGATAGCCATATTCATCTATCCCATATCCAATGAAGGTACATTTCTGAGATTTAGCATCAAGCTTGGTTCTGTTTTCTTTATCAACATGGACAAAAGCTTCACAACCAAAAGTTTTCAAAAAAGAATAATTTACTTTTTTTACCAGTCCATGCCTCCTCTGGAATACCACCATCCAAAGGGGTTGAAGGTAGTCTATTTATCAAATAGACAACCATATGTACAGCATCTACCCAAAAATGTAAGGGCAATCCAACATGCAATCTCATGCTCCTCGCGCATTCCATGATAGTCCTATTCATTCTCTCTGACATACCATTTTCCTGTGGAGTTCCTGGAACTGTCTTCTGCTTTCTAATCCTATTTAAGGAGCAGTAATCTTCAAATGCCTTGCTGCAATACTCACCTCCATTATCCGATCTGAGACACTTCAACCTTTTTCTTCTCTCATTGTCAACCAAAGCTTTCCATTTCTTAAAAGTTTCAAAAACATCTGATTTTTGTTTTAGGAAATATACCCATGTTTTTCTAGCTGAGTCATCAATAAAAATAACATAATAACAAGAGCCACCAAGAGATGATACCTAAGCTAGTCCTCATACATCTAAATGCACAAGCTCTAACTTCTCACTCTTCTTCTCTTTCCCAACCTTGAGAAATCTGAATCTTTTCTATTTGCCATAAACACAGTTTTCACAGAACTCTAAATCAATCTTCTTTAGTCCTGGCAATAGATTTTTGGAGTGAAGGATTTTTATCCCTTTCTCACTCATGTGCCCAAGCCTATGGTGCCACATTATCGAATCTATTCTTGCAACATCTATTATTGTTTTCCCTGCAGTAACTTTATTTGTAGCAGCTAAGGTAGAGTAAGTGTTACCAGTACATAGATATAATGTGCCTATCTTCACACCTTTAGCTACTACTAATGATCCTTTAGTGACCTTCCATATACTATCTGAGAAGGTAACTATGCAACCTTCACTACCTAGTTACCCTGCAAAAATTAAATTTTTTCTTAAGTTAGGAACATGCCTTACCTCCTACAGAAACTAGTCATTACCATTCTGCAACTTGATCTTTATCTTTCCTTTTCCAACAATTTGATAGGGCTCATCATCACCCAAATATACCTGTCCAAAATCACCTTGAACATAATCTAGAAAATATTTTCTATGGGGTGTAGCATGAAATGAAGCCCCAAAATCTATTACCCAGGAATCATTAACATTATCCAAACATAAGATTAAAACATCTTGTAAAGTATTACTTGCAATATTAGCTTCTTTACTGTCATTTTTATTTTTGTCTCCTTTGTTTTTCTGAGACCAACAGTCTTTCTTTAGATGACCAGGCTTTCCGCAGTACCAGCAGTCTTTCTTTCCTCTAGATTGAGAGCGTCCTTTCTTTGAATTCCCTCGTGACTTCTCATTCCAAGGGCCTTTTCCTCTTTCCTTTGATCTTCCTCTATTCTTCACATTCAAAACAGTACTTGATGATGTTGGAGTCTCACCTGTGCTTTTCCTTCGCATTTCCTCACTTAGGATAACACCAAAAATATCATCAAATACCAAAGTATTTTTTTCGAAGACAGAGTTACTTACAGCCATAACCAAGCTATTCCATCTTTCTGGCAAAGAACATAAAATCAAGAGAGCCCTAACCTCTTTTGCAAAAGTAATTTTTCCCGAAGACAATTGACTGGTAATTGTATTAAATTCATTTAAGTGCTCCACTATAGATCCTCCCTCACTCATTTTCAAATTAAACAAACGCTTCATAAGAAATACCTTATTCGAAGCTGAGGGTTTCTCATACAGCTTAGCCAATGTCGCCATCAAATCTACAACCATTTTTGTTTATGTTATATTGAAAGCTACAGATGGTGCAAGGCACAATCGAATGGATCCTAGTGCCTTTCTATCTAAAATGTCCCATTCTTCATCTGACATTGTGGTCACTTTCTTTGCCTTTCCTTCTAATGGCTACCACAAATCCTTTTGATACAGGTAATCCTCCATCTGCATTTTCCATAATTGATAATTCTGGTCGTTAAACTTTTTGACCTTGAATTTGGAATCCTCCATTGCTCCCACTCAAATCTGAAAGTCCTGCCAATTTACAGAAAACCTTGCTCTGATACCAATTGTTAGGGTTTCAAGCAGATCCGAAGCAAATATGAACTAACAATTATATGCAAATTTAAATACAAAAGATAAAGGAATAAAATAGGACACAGATAACAGAGATTTAACGTGGTTCACCTAGAATGGGTTACGTCCACCATACACAGCCGTCCAATCTTTCTTATTATCCAGCAAAAATTGTACATCAACATTACAATGCCTTAAGCATCCCAGCTGCTTATAACATGTGTTTTTAGGGCAACAAACAAAGTCAACCTTTTTAGGGTTTTATTATAGTGTCAGTTTTCATCAACAAAAACAGGAAAAAAAAATTTCTCGGGGGCTACCGCCCCCGAACCCCTGTAGCAGGCTTCACCTGCTTTGGGGGCTGCCGCCCCCAAACCCCCACCTAGGGCCCAGCCTGGCCCCAGACCCCAGCAAGAATACATTCTGAGTGTACAGTACTTTGCTGATCAGTCGTCACATATCAACACCTCCTGCACATGCAATCTAGCAATAAATGCTCTTATGATGAAAATGTACATATATAACATCAAACAAATAGAACAGTATATTTTGCAAAAATATGTGCTAACAAGTTGTGTGAGAAGTCTTTGTTCCTTGGGGATCTACATTAACTATGGCTAGGCCATAGTAAGTATATGAATTCAGTATTACAAAGGTTCAACATGCATGATTGTAGACCATTGTGTGTTCCTTTTACAGTTGGAATGAAATTTTATGCTACAGATTGTCCTACATCCCCATCAGAGATGGAAGACATGATCAGAATTCCTTACCAAAGTGTAGTTGGAAGTTTGATGTATGCTATGGTCTGTACTAGACCAGACATTGCCCAAGTAGTAGGAGTTTTGTCCAGATATATGTCTAATCCTAGTAGAGTTCATTGGGATGTAGTCAAAAGAGTCTCTAGATATTTGAAGGGTACCTCATAGTATTCTTTGTGTTATCATGGTAATTCAATTGGAGACATGATTTCCATTGATATTCATGGTTTTTTGGATTTACACTAGGTAGGTGATATTGATAGCAAAAGATCCACCAGTGCTTATGTGTTTATTTTATTTCATGGTGCAATTAGTTAGATGAGTAAGCAATAGGCTGTGGTTGATTTGTCCACTACTAAAGCAGAGTATATGGCAGCTACTCATGCTTGTAAAGAAACCATTTATCTTAAGAGACTGTGTTCAGACATTAGAATAAAACAATGAGTTGTGATAGTTTATTGTGATATTTAGAGTACGATCTACCTAGCTAAGATCCTGACATTTTATGCTCGGACCAAGCACATTGATGTTCAGTATCATTTTGTCAAAGATATGGTCAAATATAATGGTAGGGTGAAGCTGGTTAAGGTAGAAACTTTGATGAGTGTTGCAGATGCTTTAACTAAGGTTGTGAGCATAGAGAAGTTCAAATGGTTTTCAGAGTCTATGGGTCTCATGGCCCTTAGCAAATGATTTATTGTGTTGATACTCTCTTTGCTCTTGCAAGGTGTTTGACAAGTGGGATTATTTTTGGGAAAATGGTGTCTCAAGCTTGCATTTATATAAGGTTACTATTTATAGTAAGTTTTTATTTGGGCATGAAATGGTGCGAAATGGTGCAAGATCACAACTAGTTTTGAAGATATTAATTTTTTTGTTTTTGAGGGGTCCAATGAAAGGTTTAAATGTTATTTTGAGGACTTTAGAGGCCCTGAAAAATCCCTAAAAAGTGGGAATAAATGGTGTAGTAGTTTATGAGGTAATAGAGAACTTCGTGAGCTTTCTGGAGCTTCAAACAGTTCGCCAATTGAACACACGGTTCACAAGTTATGGCCTCCAGAAGTTTGTACTCTTGAAATAGGAAATATAAAATACATTGAACACATAAATGAGTTGTAAAAGGGAGGGACACATGTTTATGTGTATTTTAACACGTCATAGGGCATCTAGAAGGGAGATAAGGTTGGCTACACCTTATTGGGTGGTTTTAGCCCATGGTTTCATAATACCGTTTGATGGTTTCTTGTATTGTATCTTTTTTATATGAGGTGTGTGAGATAGAGGTTGTTTGTAAGATTCTTATGGCTATCGAGTTACCTCCGAATCTCTAACTAGTGGTACTCCTATGAAGAGCTTGCTTTGCAAGTATATTGTAATATTTTTTTTTATTGCTAAAAAATATATTGGGCGGCTTTTGGAGTGTGTTATGGTTTGAATGTTATTATATCTATTTCTATTTTCTGTAACTATTGTGAAGATCTATAAAAGTTTTTGCATTACCCTCCCCTCAAGGTTAGTGTAGGAAGTTGTTATGCTACTTGACTTCCCTACAAGTCGTTGGTATCATTTTTTATTCAAATGGATGCTCCTGATTGACTAGAGTCCATGTTGGAATTCATTTTGACTCACATACATGCCATTTCATCATGTGGGGACTGCCTTATGTCAACCAAATTTCTCCCCGCACACCCATGATATATCAGGTTTTCTCTATTTATCATGTGGGGACATGGGGGAAAGCATTCCCACTTTATACTTACTCATCACACACCCGTGGGCATTTGGTATGCTCCATTCTAACCTTTTCTAGGGTGCCGGGTAAAGAAAATGCTCAAATCTTGACTACCCCTCGCGCCCACAATAATTTTTATCAAAAGATTCACACGGGGATGTGAGTAACATTCATTTCACGGTGCTTCACCCGCGTGCCTATAACAATTTTGAGGCGGCAACAAAAACTCTCTGGGGACGTGGGGTAAAGACACAAGGATGAAAAAGGGCATGTGTACTAAAGGGTTTGACGTCATAAAAGGGGGGGGCCGCTTGAAACAATTACAAAAGGAAACATAGGGAGAATCAAAAGACATATTCATTCGAATACTTAATGGGAACCAATTAGTTATCAAAGGACTTTAAACACGGGACTAATCAACAATGAAATGAGACCCTCAAATGCACATGACTAAAAGGAGGTTCACCGATTGAACAATTCATTGACCAAAAAGAAAGAAGGCTCGCCAAAACAAGATTCAAACATATAAATTAGGGCAACATTTTAAAAAGATTAATCCAACAAGGAACATTGACACAGTCCTAACAACACGAACAATTGCTTTTATTACAGGAAACAAGAAAAAGAGTACTAAAGCTTCTACAAATAATTCAAAAGGTATATTTAAATTCTATAAGAAGTCAACATAAAATTATAAAGCTAAGAAGGCAAGGATTAAAGGAAAAAGGGCGTTAAACCCTAAGGCTAAACATGAAATTTTTTAGGCGATAAACCCTAAACCCTAAACCAGATAGAGACTTAAAAGTGAATTTTGTAGTCCTAACAAAAAGGAAATCAAATCCATACAATCTAGCTCAAAATCAATTTTACCATGAATATGGATTATTTTCTCCAAAAATAATGAAAGATTTGCCTTAATTTTTTTTAAATTTTCATGTGATTGAAAAAAATTGCCAATAAAATTTCATATTTTCCCCAAAAATAATGAAAGATTTCCCTTAATTTTTCTAAAAATTTTATGTAATAGAAAAAAATTCACCAATAGAATTTAATATTTTTTCCTCTAAAATAAGCCAAAAAAATTAATATTTTCCTCAAAAATAATGAAAGATTCAACTTAATTTTTCTAAAATTTTCATGCAATTGAAAAAAAATCACCATCAAAATTTAATATTTTTTCCTTAAAAATAATAAAAAATCCCCCAAAAATTAATATTTTCCCCCAAAATAATGAAAGATTCACCAGGATTTTACACCTTTACCTTGGGGGACGGGGGGGTGTTTCTTAAATTTATCCCTAACACACACACACACACACACACACACACACACACACACACACACACACACACACACACACACACACACACACACAGATACACATACATACATACACATATACATATACATGCATATATACATACATATATATATACATACAGATATATACACATACACATATATACATATCTTTGTGTGTTTATATGTATGTATGTATGTATACATACTAAAATAATATAAATATTTGATAACTAAAATAAAGGAAAGAAATGAATATATATGTATGTATAATATAAATATTTGACAGCTAAAATAAAAGAAAGAAATGAATAAATTAAGAAATTTATATATACTTATATTATTATGTCTACAATTCTTGTTGTCCTTGTTCTTTTATTTTTTTCTCTTAAAAAATGTTGGTTATTAACTTCCCTTTTCCATTTTTCCTTTCTTGTTCTTTGTGCCTCCTCCCTCCCTCACTTTTTAGCCATCTAGGCATATGCTACTTGCTATTTTTTCATCTATGTTTGCACACTAACATACTGATGATAGATTACAAAGTGTAATTTGAAAAGTTGATGCAAAAAAATAACACACAATCTAATCCAAAAGGAACAGATTCCAGATGTGAACAAAGTTTTCTAAAAGCTCATAATTAGATGTTGGGCATATCTATTAAATTATCTCCAATCTTGATAGGTATTATCAATTCCTTAGAAAAATCATATTTTAATAGATTTAAAGAATATTTAGTTACTTTATGCCCATACTTACTTAATCTTATTAATTTTTCTATAGTCTTAGCTCCTTGAGAAATACAACTTTGATGAAAATTTTGTTAATATTTATCGTAAAAAATAATAATATACATTATTATGAATTAATTCTTATAATTTAATCAAGTTTTCTTCATACGTTCCATTCTTCTTTTAGTATGGACATTTTTCTTACTGAAAGGAAATACAAGAGCAAGGAAAGAAAAATAAAATCCAAGTAAGTTTATTGATGAAGTAAATGTTACCAAGAGAAATGTGGAAACCTTGGAGCAATCACCCAAATGTGAAGAAGGAGGCACAAGAACTTTTGAAAGGGGAAAAGCAAAGAAAAACCCCTTGTGATATTATGAATGAGGCAATGCCTAAAATGCGAGAGAGAGAGAGAGAGAGAGAGAGAGAGAGAGAGAGAGAGAGAGAGAGAGAGAGAGAGAGAGAGAGAAGCTCTTTACAATAATGTCATTAAGAAGAAATTAGAGAGGAGACATCTCTTAAATAGAGATGAGGAGAGGAGTTACAAATTAACTCCCAAATCTATGAATGCCACCATTCATAAAATGTGTGTGCCATGTGTCCACATCCTCTTATGGAGGAAATCTAATATTCCTTAATAAAGGAAAATAAAAGAAATGACTTTTCCTCACACATGTACTAGAGGACAAATTACATGTAAGAATTCCAAAGGAATATCCTAAACTAAATACAAATAAACCTAAGCCAAGTAAAGAATGAATATTCTAACACCCCCCCTTAATCTTTACTTGGGGAGTTTACATCAAACCCTTCAATGGGTTGCAATCCAAGATTTTTACAATGAAATTGGAACTTTTCTTTACAAAGTGGCTTGGTCAAAATATCTGCAACTTGTTCTTCCCCCTTGCAATAGAGGAGTGAAACTTGCTTGTCTTCAATTTGTTCTCTAATAAAGTGGTGTTGGAGAGAAATGTGTTTTGTCCTTGCATGGAAAACTAGATTTTTAGCCAAGGCAATGGCATTTTGGTTGTCACAATACAATTCAGTTGGTTCGTGTTGAGGTAGACCCAAATCTTCAAGTAGTCTTCTAAGCCACAAGAATTGTTTGGAAGCATTAGTACATCCTTTGTACTCAGCTTCAGTGGATCCAAGAGAGGTAGATTGTTGCTTTTTACTATTCCAAGAAATTGCTCCTAAACCAACAAAAAACCAATAACCACAAGTAAATTTCCCATCATTGGGATCTCCACCTAGATCGGAATCAGTAAAACCTTTTAAAGTAAAATCAGAATTTGCATCATAAAACAAACCTACATTAATAGCTCCTTTAATATATCTTAAAATTCTTTTAGCAACTTTAAAGTGTGTTTTTTGAGGTTTAGACATGAATCTTGAAACCAAACCAACACTATAAACAATATCCGGCCTAGTAAGAGTTAAATAATTCAATCTTCCAACTAATTGTCTATACAAAGTAGGATCAACAAGAGGAGTTTTCATATCAAGCATTAACTTAGTGCTTAATTCAATAGGAATTGAAACATGGTGAGCATCATTCATGTTAAACTTATCTATGAGATCTTGAGCATATTTACATTGAGATAAGAAAATTCCTTTAGAGGTTTGCCAAATTTGCATTCCTAAGAAATAATGTAAAAGACCTAAATCAGTCATTTGAAATTTTTGATTAAGTTGAAACTTAATATCAGAAATCAAAGTATTGGAACTTGAAGTAAGAATCAAATCATCTACATACAAGACAATAATGATAATATCATCTTCACTATGTTTAATATACAAGTTAGGATCATTTTTACTTCTAATAAAGCCTTGAGAAAGAAAGAATGCATTAATCTTTGAAGACCACTCCCTAGGAGATTGCTTTAATCCATAAATTGATTTCTTTAATTTACAAACTAAGTGTGCATTACCTTCTTTAATAAAACCAGGAGGTTGAGACATATAAATTTTCTCATGTAAATCACCATTAAGAAAAGCACTTTTAACATCCATTTGGTGAATAGGCCAATTCATTCTAGAAGCTAAAGCAAGCACAAGTTTAATTGTAGGCATTTTAGCAATAGGAGCAAAAGTTTCAGTATAATCTAAGCCTTCAATTTGAGAAAAACCTCTAGCAACTAATCTAGCTTTAAATTTACTAACTTCATTATTAGCATTCAATTTGGTTTTATAAAGCCACTTGCAAGAAACAAGATTTTTACCATGAGGCAAGGGAACTAAATCCCAAGTTTGGTTAGAAATTAAAGTATCATATTCTTCCTTCATTGATTTTTGCCAATGTGGTTGATTTTTAGCTTGATCAAATGTTTTAGGATCATTAGAATTCATAATAGTAGTTATTAAAGCATAATTACAATAATTAACTCTTCTAGCTTGAAGTCTATCCATTCTAGCTAAGTATTCATCACTATCTTGAATTAAAGATTTAAACCATTTAGGTCTTCTTTTAGAAGTAATGGATTCATCACTAGAAGAAGAGTCATGAGGAGTAGAGTTATTATTATCATCATCACTATCACTAGAAGGAATAGAAAGAGATGCATTAGGAGTAGGGTTAAGAGAAGGAGGTTGGTACTCCACAAGCACAACTTTTCTTTGAGAAAGTCCATCATCCTCCACTTTAGAACAATCATGAATGCCTTTTTCTGCAATACAAACATCTCTTGCAACTTTTACCTTGTTAGTAATAGGATTGTAAACTCTATAACCTTTAGTATTTTCATCATAACCAACAAAAATAAAAGGATAAGATTTAGCATCTAATTTTTTTCTTTTCTCCTTAGGTTTGTGAACATAAGCTATGGAACCAAAAATTCTTAAATTCTACAAATTGGGCTTTCTACCAGACCAAGCTTCTTCAGGAGTTTTATCCTTTAAGGATTTGGTAGGTGTTTTATTAATTAAATAAGTTGCACAAGCCATAGCTTCATCGCAAAACTTGTAATCCATATTCTTTGCATGCAATAAGCATCTAGCCATTTCCACAATGGTCCTATGCTTCCATTCTGCCACACCATTTTGTTGTGGTGTATAAGTAATGGTAAGCTCTTGTTTAATTCCAAAATATTTCAAATAAGCATTAAATGCATTATTGACATATTCTCTTCCATTGTCAGTACGAAGAATCTTAATTTTAGAACCAGATTGTCTTTCTACAAACATATGAAATTCAGTAAACACATCAAGCACTTGATCCTTACTATGAAGGAAATATATCCATGTTCTCCTTGAAAAATCATCAACAAAGGTAAGAGCATACCTTGAACCTTGGATGGAGGGATTCTCTATGGGACCCAAGAGATCACTATGAACTAAATGCAACTTAGAATATGCCCTACAAGATTGACCAGGAGGAAAGAGTTCCCTATGCATCTTACCACTCATGCAACCATTAAAAACAATTTGAGAAGGAACAATAGTAGGCAATCCATCAACCATATTTGATTTTTGCATCAATGAAATATAATGAGAATTGAGATGGCCAAGTCTTTCATGCCATATAGTAAAATCAATAGTAGTAAGCAAGGAATACTTTGTAGGAGCAAATTCATAGAACTTGAATAAGTTATCACTATCCATTTTAGCAGTAGCAATAACATGATTAGTTTTTGGATCAATGATATAACACATGCCCCTATAAAAGTTAATCTTATAATCTTGACAAAGTTTAGGAACTGAAATCAAATTTGATTTTAATTCAGGAACATAAAGAACATCATGTAAGTTCTCATTAGAAACATTCACATCACCAATAGCTTCAACTTTGCAACTATGATTATTAGCTAGTTGAACAGGAATATTAGAAGTATCAGGATGCAAAGATTCAAAACATTCTTTATGAGAAGTAACATGCTGAGATGCGCTAGAATCAATAATCCACTCAAGTGGTTGAGAAACTTTATAAGTACATGTAAATGCATGATGAGATGAATTACCATTATTATTACCTTTCTTATAATGAGGTTTATGTTGTCGATTATTTTGATTATTTTGGTTCATGGGCTTTTTACCATTTTGCTTCTTAAAACAATTATTAGTAATATGTCCATCTTTCCCACAATATGTGCAATGGAGTCTTGTTTGAGAATTATTCCTTTGATTATTGTACGTATTATTATGATTATTATTATGAGAATTGTTATGATAGGATTTAGAATAAGATTGATAATTAGAAGATTTGTGATTATTATTATGATTATGATTATTATTATTTGATCTAAAATTATTTTTATGATTTTGATTTTTAGACATAAAAGCATGTTCACTGCTTTTAAGAGTACCAAATTGAATTAATTTAGCTTCCTCTTGATGTAATAAATTACAAAAAATATCATAAGTTGATTGAGTAGCTAAGCTAGGAATAGAAAGCTGAGCATGAATATTCGTAATAAATTGC
This sequence comes from Cryptomeria japonica, assembly GCF_030272615.1. Classification (NCBI taxonomy): domain Eukaryota; kingdom Viridiplantae; phylum Streptophyta; class Pinopsida; order Cupressales; family Cupressaceae; genus Cryptomeria; species Cryptomeria japonica. The sequence goes on from NC_081409.1 coordinate 437,993,811, forward strand.
TGAAATTGACGAGGAAGACATTTTTTTAGAATAAGATGAATTAAACGTAAATCAGCTAGAGTAACTCCTAAACCAGTTATTGACTATTAACAGAATCAAACTTTAATAAGAATTCATCCATAGTTTTAAAATCTATATACTTGAGATCTTCAAGTTGATCTTGAAGCTGAATTTTTTGGGATTCATTTGAGCTATCATAAGTTGTTTTTTAAATTTCCCAAGCTTCATACGCTTTTGTACAATTTCCAATGAGAACATACGAATCAGGAACCATTGAAATTCCAATTAAACCAAGTGCTTCCTCATTTTGAGCCTTCCATCTATCTTGGTCGGTTTGAGGAGCAGTTGTAGCGGGCTCAAAACTTTTATTAGTTGCAACATCCAAAAGGTGCTTGAAACGAAAAATAAAGGAAATATGAGTTTTCCATGAATGATAATTAGTGCTATTTAATTTAATTTCTGGAATTAATGTAGACATATTTGCAAAATAAATGGTTAGTTTAAAAAAATAACCCCTTTAATTAAAAAATGAATAATACAATGAAACCATTTTATACTAAAAAAAATTTATTTATTATAAACTTTTTAGAAAAAGTAAACTAAAATAAACTTTACTTAATGTAAAGAAAATAAGACTTTATCATAAAAAGTAAACTACTTTATGTGAAAGTAAGAGACTTAAAAAAACCTTTATAAACTTGAATATACGTGAAAAAAGAATGAGAATAAGAAAGGTACAGGTCAAAGACAATGGATAATCAACGCATAGAGAAAGTAGGATTCATTATTAAAAAACCACAAAGAGGCGTTATGGCATAAATAAAGTTATTTTATCATCCAAACAGATAAAAACAGGTTAGCGAGAATGAAAAATGAAGAGTGGCATTATGGTAGAGAAGAACTGGAGAGCAGAGACGTTATATAGACATATTGCCAGAGGTGAAACTTGATAACTTGAAAACATCTTGATGCTTATTATAGCCTTTGTTTGAAAGCTATGAAATAGCAACTCAAACTTGCATGGAACAACCACTCTGATTTGAACCTACAGCGCAAAATAGAGGAATAGTCACTTAATAGAAAAACATAAGCTGGAAAAAAAATTGAGAAGAGTGAAATCGAGATGACAAGAGGAAACAACAATAGAAGGTGAAAGTTGTGCACAAGCTTGCAAGGTTTTTTTTTTAATTTTTTTTTACAGATTAAAGTTATATCATGCAATATTATGCAATAACAGATTAAAGTACTCTTTGAAAATGATTTCTATAGTAAACAGAAGACAACAAATGGAATGTGATATTCAGAATATGGTACTATGAAAAGATTGAATAAAGAATATAATATAAATATTAAACTTTTGGAAAAAAAACTGCAAAATGAAAAATGTTGAAAGTTGCAAGAAAATCACAGATGCAACTCAATGATAAACTAGTTTTGGCGGCAAGCCTTCCAAAAACAAGTTAGATAATATGGGTTTGGCGGCAAGCCGACCAAACAGATTAAGGAGGCTGAGTTTGGCGGTAAACCTTCCAAACTAGTAACAATAAAAAACTAGAAACTTTGGTGGCAAGCCTTCCAAAGCCACAACTTTAAACCAGAAAGACTAAACTTTGGCAGCAAGCCTTCCAAAGTATTTTTTTTAATAAAAAAAACTAGAATAGAAGATTAAACTTGCAGGCAAACTTGTTAACAAGTTTGAATAAAAAAAAAAAAAAAACTAAAACCAAAACCTCCACAGTAGAAAATATTAGAAAAAAAACTTCTTCTCCTCTCAAGAATGCCTCCAACAGGGTGAACTCCACAGAATGGTAACCTTCATCAATCTCAAATTGAAACAAGGATTAGAAACCTTCTCTAATACCATGAAAGGAAATACAAGAGCAAGGAAAGAAAAATAAAATCCAAGTAAGTTTATTGATGAAGTAAATGTTACCAAGAGGAATGTGGAAACCTTGGAGCAATCACCCAAATGTGAAGAAGGAGGCACAAGAACTTTTGAAAGGGGAAAAGAAAAGAAAAACCCCTTGTGATATTATGAATGAGGCAATGCCTAAAATGTGTGTGTGTGTGTGTGTGTGTGTGTGTGTGTGAGAGAGAGAGAGAGAGAGAGAGAGAGGCTCATTACAATAATGTCATTAAGAAGAAATGAGAGAGGAGACATATCTTAAATAGAGATGAGGAGAGGAGTTACAAATTAACTTCCAAATCTATGAATGCCACCATTCATAAAATATGTGTTCCACATCCTCTTATGGAGGAAATCTAATATTCCTTAATAAAGGAAAATAAAAGAAATGACTTGTCCTCACACATGTACTAGAGGACAAATTATATGTAGGAATTCCAAAGGAATATCCTAAACTAAATACAAAAAAACCTAAGCCAAGTAAAGATTAAATATTCTAACACTTACCAGTAGTACTCAAAGTCTATTTTCATACACCAATTAACTTATATCACTACTAATATTAGATATGAAAGGAAACCAAACTTTATTGATACTTTTTATAATCTAAATCCTATTAATACAATCTTTGTTAGATGACAAATAGGCACCCCCCCTTTTTATTACTAGACATGTTTCCATCCTCAATTTTCATTGATAGTTCAACATGGGAATGGTTATAGTAGGTAAAGGGAGAATATTTTACCATATTATTTTCAAATTTTTTTTTGTAGAAATCAAAAATAAAATTTGGAAGTAAAATCTATCCAATCTAGGTTATAACCTTTTGACACCTTTTTTATTATTACACCGTGTGTACTATATCCTTTACTATCTTATTTTCATTTTTTTTCAAAGGGTCAAATAAATTAAGCATTTCCTTTCCAATAGAATTTAAGACTACCCAACTTATCCTTTGTGTACTCAACTGTGATAAATTTCACTCTTACAATATGATCTACTCTCAGGTAGATAAATTTGCACTATCCCTTTTCTAGAACATTCTAACATCTTTAGAAACCCCCAAATTTCTTGGTGAGCACCAACATTATTAGGAAAAAAAATTGACAGTGATAGAAGTTTAGGGAGCCAAAAAGAGTATATCTAGTACCATGTATAGATCCAATATTTTAGAAGCAATCCACACTTCTTAGATAAATGTGTCATCTTGGGAGAGTGCCAACTTGCACATAGATCAAATTTATATACAATCAAGATATTTATGATGGGTCAAATTCATATTTTGGGCTATTTTATAATTTTTCATAACTTTGATAATCATACAAGAAATACTTAATTTATTAATTGCTTAAATTAAGTCATATAAGCTCAAGTGATTAAATTATTTAATTAATTATTTTATAAAGAAACTTTTTAAGGATTAAAATCTAAATATAAATTAATAAATTTGCATGGGGAAAAGACGAAAACACACTTTTTTTAACAAAAGCAATGAAAAAATGGTTTTTCAAAAAAGAAACGAAAATGGTATATAAAGAGGTGATTGCAAAGGAAAAGAGCTTTATATTCAGGATGATGGAGGGGCTTGGGTTCCCAAGGACCTTCTATAGAATAGTAAGGACTATAATGATAGATGCTATATCCTTTGTTGAGGTTAATGGATACAGATCAGGGAGATTTGAACTTACAAGATCCATTCAAAAGGATGCCCTCTAGCACTTGCTATCTTTGTTATTATTGCAAATGCACTTTTTCTACCTGTTACAGGACAACCTCCTATCTCCTAGGGTCAAAGGTGTAACCTTACCTAACCAAGATGTACTATCCACCATTCAATTTTCAAATGATACTACCATTCTGGTTGATCTGGATGAAGATAACCCCTTTTCTCTCATGGTAAAGATGGATATTTTTCTATAACGCTTCTGGAAGTAAAATCTCCTTACCTAAATCCATAATTCTTGGATGGGATACTCGCCCCCACATTATTAAATTTTCATTAATGTGGGGTGAACCTAAACATCAAGTAAGATGTTTGGGCATACCCTTTGCCATATGCCCAAACCTTAAGGAAATATGGTGTTGGGTGAAAGAAATAATTGATAGGAAATTAAGGAAATGGAACAAATAGTACCTAACTTTGGCAGGAAAGATACAGGGATGTCAAAAAATTCTATCCCGGTACAATATCTATTACACTTCTTCATGGTTATTCAACAATTGTCAGTTGAATCATTTTCAAAAGAAAATAAGGGACTTTCTATGGTTTGATGGGAAAGGTAATCAAAAGAAGCATTCTATTAAATGGATGTGATGTACAATGAGCAGGAATAAAGGGGTTCTTGGATTAAAGGACCTTAGGTTACAAGGTATGTCTATTACTACTAAATGGATCTTTAAGGCCTTACATGGAATGGAACCTTGGAAGATCCTTGTAAGGCACAATATCTCCAAGTCTATTCCTAAGAAAATATCTACTTGGGAGTCCCTCCCCCTTAATGATTTGATAGTTGGGCAGTTTGCTATCAAGCCAGTCGAATCCATGGTTTTAAAAATAATATGGAAAGCCTGGGAAAGTGTTAGGAACTTGATTTCACACAACAATATTATTACTAAAGATAAGAAGGTTTGTGTTCGAGAATGGTCAAACTAGTAGAATCTTTATCATAATAGAAAACCCCTTGCACTAATTCAAGGCTACTCAGCTAGGAGTTGGGCAGCTAAGGGGATAAAGTATTTTTTTGATATCTTGAATGATGAACACTTAGTTTCATGGTGTATACACATAAAAATGGCTATGAGAGATTAAATAAATATTTATATTTATTTAATAATTATTCTTCTATTAAATAGTTAATTTGAAAAGATTAATTTATTTAATTCATTTTGTGTCTTTCTATTAATTAATTTAATTGAAATATTTTATTAATTAATTCATCTATCCTATTCCTCTAATTAATTAAATATCTAATATTTAATTATTATTCCGATCAATTAGTTAAATATCTAAATAATTTAATTATTTCCTCCAATCATTTGAATATCTAATATTTAATGATTATTCTTCTATCCTATAGTCTCAAATATTAAATAATTTCTAAATTATTTAAATCCCTTTTCCAACTCACCTTCCATCTCCACTTCATCTTTCCTTTGCCAACTCATAGAATATGTGGCTAAAGATATTAATATTTCTTAAATATTAATTCATCATTTATCTCCAACCTCCAAATTTACTAAAATATTGTGTACGTATACATATTTCTTAAATTTTTTTCTATATTCCTTCCAACATCCCTACATCTTAGGAAGGACTTGAGTCCACTTGTCCTCTCATGCCTAAATCTTCTCCAATCATCCCTAGATTCCCTCATTCAACAACCCAGTCAAGGTGAGATTAGTGACACTTGTCTTCTCCTTCCCCCTTTCTCTCAACCTTCACCTTTGCTCACAACCATCCAAATCTGCAGGATCTGATCATGACCATTGATCTTAGCCACATCATCTTATCCTCTCAAAGTCTATAAAATCAAGAGTTTGAGTTGAGAAAGAGTTAGTCTTCAAGTTAGTCTTCAAGTGAGTTTTCAAGATAACCATTTGTAAAAACTTATGCATCTATGAGTTTTAATCTTGAAGCAATTTAACATTTCTCATTTAGCATAATCACATAATCATTTAGAATTGCATATCATAGTATTAGTTAACTATCAGTTATCACTCCATTCTTCATATGTCATCTTGGAAGCTATCAGTGCTTGTGTGAGAGCACACCATCTGCAACCAAGAACAATGGAGTTTGGACACAATGAGACTAAAATCATGAAGGTAAAAATAGTGTTTTTATTTTATATCAACTTCATGTAGTTTCAATGGTTGCGTTTGGATTTCTTGTAGCATTTCCTTTGTATTTTGTGAAACTAATATGTTGCAGGTGGTATTCTGAAGGTGAAATTCAAGTAGACACATTTTGGCGCCCACTGTAGGGCTCAGAGCCTCGCATATTCTTTCTAATATCCTGTCTAATTCTCACAAAAGAAAATTTAGCACATTTGTAATATAGATTCACGCTTGTGTGAGTTCTGAAAGCACCTTTATTTGATAGGTTAATGCTTTTGTCCTACAGGTTAGCGCATTTGTCATTTAGGTTAACGCTTTTGTCTATAATTCAACGCATTTAATCTTCAAAACAATGCTTTTGTCCTTTAGGTTAACACATTTGTCAATTTGGTTAACACTTTTGTCAGTGAATTCTCGCTTCTTAGTCCATAGAGAAGCGCTTTTGTATTTTAGGTTAGCGCTTTTGTCCTTTAGGTTAGCACTTTAGAGGTGAAAGACAACGCATTTGTTAGGATAGTGCTTTTATTTGCAACTGACAAAATTTTCTTGCATGTCCGAATGTCCAAGAACTGAAGTTTTCAAACTACTGACATGTCTATGTGTAGGAATTTTTTTAAGAAAATTTCATGCATTTCCTCACCTAGTTAATTAAGAGCTCTATTTTGAAAAGTAACACATCATATCTTGCTCATTTATCTTAACTAAGGGGATAAATTAACAGCATGCAACTTGCATTTTGAGTGACTTCTTTAAAGTAGTTGCACATAGATTTTAGAAGGATAAAATAAACTTGTGTTTTCCATGCTTGATGAAGTAGTAGGTAAGTATTCTCTCACCCTCATACGGTGATCAAAAAACCAGACCTACTTTCTTTTATGTATAACCTTTAGAGGACCTACCTTCTCGAGCTTCCTTAAGGGGCCCAGTGAGAAGGGAACGACCCAAAGTGGAAATGGGCTAATACCGATTCCTTCCAATCCACTCTAAATAAATCGTGTTTGTGATGAAAGTCACAAGAAACATGTGCTGATAAGTTCATATTGATACTATGTTTCCCCATAAACCCTATGGAGCGTAACCTCTATAGGTTGGGAACCTTCTATATTTATAGAGTTGAAAGTGTCGCATGTATGGCCACATGACTGGAAGCCTTTACTAAAAACCACTTGTACTAGTTGTCAAAATCCTTCTAATTATTGGTGCAAGAGGTCAGACCTCTGAAGTGACTCACACACATATGGTTCTTAGTAGAGATATAAATTTTTCCATGGGGATTTTTCATGGAAACTGGTGTTTGGCTGCCCCAGAGAAGTGAGTGCCGAGGGTGGAGCCCGTGGGGTCAAGCATCTAAATATCCTCTTTGAATAGCATAGCCTCAAGGGAAACCCCATGTGAAATTCAACAATTATTGTCTCAGCCTGCCATAGGATTTGTACTCGCTTATGCATTTTGTTTTTCAAAACATTGTGTCTTCTATGTCTATGACATGCTCAAAATGGTCAAAAATTGAAGAAGGTCATCATCTAAAAATGAACAAAAATCCAACAACTTGCTGAAAGTTTTGAAAATAATCATTGAAACATAGTCAGAATAGCGCTTTCAAGCAGCAAAATAGCACATTTATCCCATAAGTTAGCACTCTTTACCACAAGAGTTAGCACAAAGGCTTTTTCACATCTAAAAAAAAGCATATCAAACCAAAAATTTCAGAATCAGTATCAAAATAGTTCTTGAGTAGATTTGTCTTTAAACTATCACACATTTTCAAATTAGTTCAATAACTGGGTCACTAATCCAACATGCTATTTCCGAAAGGTTTCCATAAGCATAAACATTCAACAAGTTATTGATTCAAATATTTTAAGTGCAAAAATCAACATCATTGTCAAGTTTCTCATCAGGATATATCAAATCCTCTATCACAAAGCTTGATCAATTCATCTTGTGTTCATTATCTTGGATATATCTTTCCTATTTTGAATCTAGGTCATATCAAAATCAGAATTGCACCAACATTGGAATCAAACAAACTTGTAAACTATCAGATGCTTATATGACTTTTAAGTATCGCCTTAAGAAAATAAAACCCAGTTATAGAGCTACTCAGAAAAGAATAAGATTCTTGTATATCAATCGCAAGATCTTATTAAAATATAGGACATTCCTACACCATTTTTGTCACTATTTACGTGGCTGGAGGACATAATTTGATGGAGAAATTTTGCAAGGATGTGCTTTTCAACAAAGAGACACTTTATCACAACGAACAAACAATAATGGTAAAATTAACAAAGCATATCTTCCTAAACCAATAATCACCTATTGAGATGTCTTTTGAAAACTTCAAAAATTTTGAAACAATCACATGCCAGTTTGGACTAGAGCTCAATACGAACAACTTAGAAAACAACAAAAATAAATGGAGGAAGAAGATAATCTGATGTTCCAAACTTTTGGGTATACGGCTATTGATGAAGAAGCGGTCAATAACACCATTAGAGACCTTGAGAAAGATTTCAAATTTGATAGACTAATGGAAAAATTATTGGCAAAGCAAAAAGAGAAATATCTTTTCAAGTTGGCAAAATCAGGAGCTAAATTGCCACAATACTTTAACATAGAAAGATTGAAACAAGATGCGGAGGCAAGTAACACCCAAAACACAGATGATCTAAATAACGAAGATGTAAACAAAGAAAGTCATGAAGAGACAAGAAAAGAACGTGATGACACAAGAAGAGAGCGCAGTGATAAAAGAACTTACGAAGAAATAAGGAGAAATCATATGGATAATCCGTTGTTAAACCTCACTCAACAAATGCAAACTCTACAACAATAGATACAAGATATGCAGAATGGAACAAGCTCCAAGACGTATTCTTTGGAAGATATCTGCCCATATCCTTTTGATAAAAATTTGAATATGATACCATTTCCACAGCATTGCAAGATCCCTAAATATGACAAATACAATGGAAAATTTGATCCTCGGGATCACATTAGGGAGTTTTGTACTATTAGTATGGAATTTGCGCATGACGAAACTTACCTGATGCATCTTTTCCCTAGGAGTTTAAATGGACAATCAATGGAATGGTTTTCAAGATTACCATCTGGAATCAAATCTTTTGAAGAACTCGTGAATAGATTTATTTCACAATACTCTTACAATGTAAGCAATGAGATAACAATGTTGGATTTATGCAATGTTAAAAAAAAGAATGGTGAATCTTTTATGATCTTCTTGCAGCGATGGAAACAGATGTTTAATAGGTATCCAAGAGATGTACCTGATTAAGAAAAGATGGACATATTCATTGATAATCTTATCAGTGAAATGAGTTATCGACTAAAAATGCAATGTCTTCCCTCTTTCACCAAGATGATTGAGAATGGTCTAAAAATAGAAGACACGATGGTAAAGAAAGGAGAGCTAAAACTTTACAATAATTCTTACAACAACAACAACAATGGCAACAAGGTAAAGAAAGGAGAGCTAAAACTTTACAATAATTCTTACAACAACAACAACAATGGCAACAATGACAAACCCAAGTTCTGGTCAAAGAATGAGAATGTCATCAATGGAGGAAATGACGACAATAGTGCTATGAAACAACAACCAATCTTTAATCTATCGAGTCAAATCCCAAACAATAACAATCAAGAAAGCAATAAATCCAAGTCTTTCTTCTCCAATCCTCACAAGAAATTCACAAACATTGGAGAACCCTTAGAATCATCTTTAAAAAACTCTTCTTACAAACAAACTGATTGTTTTACCAGAAGAAAGAAGTTATGAACCACAAGTCAAGCCTAATTGTTGGAATGACAATCATTTTTGTAATTACCATCGGAATAAAGGACACCAAACTAATGATTGTCAGAGATTGAAGCACCTTATCCAAGATCTAATCGATAATGGAACTATCATAGTGGATAGCCATAAGACAAACGAATCACACCTAGCCTTCAAAACTCCACTTCCGAATCATGAAAAAGGTGAACAGTCCCAATTAAAAGATGACAAAGGAAAAGCCAAAGTGAACTACGCTTATACAGATGATGATGTGGTAAATGTCATCATTGTTAAAGATAACACACCTTCAGAGCCAATCAATGTCATTACGAGAAGCAAAGCGAAGGTCACCTTTCCGGGTATAACAAAAGACTCAACATCCACTTCACAAAAATACAATTTAGTATAGCAATTACAAAGAATACCCGCTCAAATATCAATTTTGGAACTTCTCAAAGTTTCATCTATGCATAAGGAAATTTTGGAAAAAGCTTTAGTAGAAACAATAGTTTCAAAAGATTTGGGTGTGGATCAGTTCCAAAACATGGTGGGACACTTTATAGCCCCTCATTGCTTATCATTTTTTCAAAATGATGACACGGGCTACATCCTCATAATTCTCCCTTACATGTTGAAGTCACCATTAATAAAACTTGTGTCAAACACGTACTCATAGATGGTGGAGAAGGCTTAAACATTTGTGCATTAAGTTTAATAAAGGCTTTGGGATATTTAAAAAATGCAGTAGATCCAAAAAAGAAAATAACTATTAAGGCTTATGATGAAGTAGAGTGTTCTTCTAAAGGAATTGTGGTGTTACCAATCAACATAGAACCTGTGGAAAGGAATACATTATGTCAGGTTTTAGATTTGAACCTCTCTTATAACATTCTTCTGGGAATGCCATGTGATGCTCTGCAAAAAGGATTAGAAAATCTGTTTGATGGCAACACACACAAGAGCACAAGAAACAAACGTTAGTGTTAGCAACAAAAGATTATCCTAAACAAGCATATCAAGAGAGATATTAAGCATGAAATAGAAAGCATATAAACATAAAATGAAATAGCTAATCAAGATGCTCATAGTTGCTCCTCCCTTGTTCCTCTCCTCTCCAAGTCCCAAATGAGTGTAGCTCTCAGCAGCTTTTTGCACTATGGATGCTTATGGAGGATTGAGATTTAATACTAAGCTTCAAATATGAAATGAAAAGCTAAATACTATGCAAGAGTAGATAGTGATGCTATGAAAAAGCTCTATGCTAATGCCAGTATAACAACAATACTCTAAAATGCTTCTTCTTTTGCTTGAGGAGAAGGGTTCTATTTATAGAAGAAATAGGGAAATGAAGGGTTAAGATTGAGCAATCTTAACAAGGGTTAGGATTGAAAGTTGGGGATCCATGTGCACAATTGGCACCAATAAAATGGTGACAAGTTTCAACATAGGATTGGGTTGAGAGAAGAGGTTGGAGGCATTAAAGGCCTGAGAAGACCTCATGGTTATCTAGAAGGTAAGGGTCAAGTCTAAATTAAGATTACCCATTGGATTAAGAGTTAATCCAAGGATAAACCTTTGTGCAAATGTTTAAGAGATAATCATGGTCAAAGCATTAATGGCCTGATGAGACCTTTGGGTTGGGTAGAGGTTGAGTCAAAACAAATGTTTTAACCATGTGGGAGGGTTGAATTAACCATTAATGGTTATTGGAGACTTTGGGGATTAAGTGGTTGAAGGTTGGAAGCCTTCAATGGTTATCAAAGACTTTGAGCCATTTAGTGGTTGAAGGTTGGAAGCTTTCAAAGGTTATCCAAGACTTTGAGGGTTAATTTGTTGAACACACAAAGCATTAATTGCTTTTCAAAGACTTTGGAGTCTTTGAGAAGTGACTCCAATTTGCTTAGGAATGTGACAATATTTAAGGGATGAATTTAGGCTAATTAGGAAGGGTTTAGAAGAATTTAGAAGGGGTTTAGGCATGCAAGTGGGAGAAATTTTGGTATTTTCAATTAAAATAAAATCATTTATTTCAATTAAATGGTGTAAGTTGAATTTGGATAAATATTTAAATAAATATTAATTTATTTAAATGAGAAAAAGAAGATAAAGCATTAAAATGCTTGAAGACTTTGAGGGAAACCATTAAAGGCTTGAAGACTTTAAGGAAAACCATTAAAGTCTTTAAGAAGACTATAGAAGGAAGCCATCAAGTTTGAAGACTTTAAAGCCATCAAGTTTGAATACTTTAAGGGAAACCATTAAAGGTTTCAAGTGGGTGAGGATAAATAGGATTTTAAATAAATAATTTATTTAAAATAGTTGTGCAACTTGCTTTTGTAGGAAAATACAAGTGGGTGGAGGATAAAGGTGATTTAAATAAATTATTTATTTAAAATAATTGTGCAACTTGCTTTTGTAGGAAAATACAAGTGGGTGGAGGATAAAGGTGATTTAAATAAATGATTTATTTATTTAAATGTGAGAGGTGGGATTTTGGGGGATTTAAATAAATATTAATTTATTTAAATGTGAGAGAAGATTTAATTAAATAAATATGATTTATTTATTTAATTAATGGTCTGAATTTGGTTAAGTGAATTAAATCAAATAAATTGAATAATTTATTTAATTAATAGGAGAAGAGGGTTAAGATGAATTAATTAAATATTAATTTAATTAATTATTAATTGATGGTTAAATAATCAAATAAATACTAAGTATTCATTTAATTAAGTGGACAGATTTATGTGACTACATTTGCCCCTCTTTGAGACGGTGCGGTTTATCGCGTCGTTTCAAAGAAAGAAAAATAGGTGTGAAGAAATGCCCCATAAAATGTAAATTTAATGGGTGGTATGCCCCCTCGAGGGATGGGCCGATTTTTTTTGAAAAATCGGGCGATCTCTCGAAAAAGAATGAAAAGCGAAGGGGAGGTAGAATAGAAGAAATTAGAACTAATGATGAAAGAATGGGAGAAAATGGAGTGAATATGAAGAAACAACAAGCCAACGAATACCCTGAGGTCATGCAAGAGATACATAGCAGATGTAGTGTGGGGTTTGGATTGATGCTATACAATTGATCAAAATTGTTTGGACAATCTGGTGCAATCGGTTTAATTGCCCCGGTCAAGTCAAAGCGTGACAGTTGATGTCAGTTGGTCGCTTGGACAGGATAAAGTCTGAGTAAGTGAATCAAAGTGACCTGATGGTGACTTAGACAATTGATGTAATTGCCCGATGAAGTCAAGGTATATGAAGCAAAATACTCGTTGAGACGCAGACAATTGATGTAATTGTCCGTTGGATTGTGTTTGATTGGTTGATCAATTGATAGTGTGTGCGTGTGATGGATGGTTGTGGGGAATCATGGCAGCCCCGTTGAGACTAGGTCATTATGATAAATGCCTGATATAGTCTAGGATTGCCATAATCGATTACCTGTTGAGACCCGAAGATACTTGATCAGAGTATCTGTTGATAGTCTAGGTGTGTGGGAGTCGATGTATATGTGCAAAATAGAGTAACTTTCTTAATTTTGTGGATGAGTGAGGATGGGAAGCGATGAAGGGATTAGGATGATGTTGATGATCAAGATAGGGAGGGTGAGGGGGGATTTGATATTAGATAGAAGATATGGAGGACTAGGATCGAGTCCTATGGAAGAAGATGAGTAAAATAGAGTATGCATTATTATGACTACGTATGCATGATATGCAGCTATTATGAATGTATGGATGGGTGGAATGCAACGAAATGCAATATATACAGATGAGATGGAATGACGATCCATAGTGCTCTATTTTCATCATTGAGCTTTAAAATGTTGTAAGAAAATACAAGCAACTTGACATAAAGATTCAAGATGACTAGAGTATTTCTTACATGGATTTTGATATAGCAAGTTAATACAAGCAACTTGATATAATGGATCAAGTTGACCTGAGTATTGCTTGCGGAACAGACAAGGATTATCTCCGTTCATGCATGACTTGGATCGTCCTCCTTGATCTTAGGCTGATCATATCCTGAGACAAGTGCATACCGTACTAAGAAATAAAAACCTTTATCCAAATTGGATGAGGAGGAACCAAAGAATGAGCATTGTACCTGCAAACAAACAATATATACATAAAGAATAAAGAATAAGGATCCTTGGTAATGGTTCATGCTCATATGGTCGAGATATATGTTGTAGTCAGCAAGCCGTAGTGATCTATGACTGCATTTGGCATAAGATCACGTAGCTTGGTGAACTTCCCACGTAGACACCATTAGTACATGCCCCAGAACTTCATCGGAAATAATGCACAAACGATACAAAACAATGTTGAAAAGATCCCGATACAGATAAACAAATGAATTACTCACAAATCAACCAAGTATTTGACAGCCTAACAGAATTTTCTTGTCAAAGAAAACATCATCTTGTCTTTGTTTTGGTAAGGAAGGATGCATCCTTGTTTTAAAGACAGTGTTGGATTGTTGATGTGGATTGTGTGGTTGTTTGGTAAATGGTCATTGTGTGAGTAGTTTGTCGCAATGTTTGTTTTGGTATCTGCATGGATGAGTATGTACAAGGTGTTGCCATGTTTTTGTGTGATTTTTCAATGGTTTTGTCGATGTTTTTGGATTTTGAATTGTTTTGAATGTTTTTGGTATTTTTGCGAGATATTTTTGAATGTTTTTGGATTTTTGATGATTGTTTGAATGTTTTTGCCAATGAATCACCAGTAATGTAGAATCCACTTCCATCATCTAGATTGTAAGGGCATTGCCCCCAAGTTGGACATGATTTATGAAAAAGCGGGATGCCAGACGCATGAAGTACTTTCTTGGATGACAGATCAAATAACAAGCCATGGTTAGATGGATGGATGTGTGTATGTATGAATGTGATCGCAACGAGCCTGAAAGATACTGGAGCCATTGCCTTTACGAGTGGCGCCTATTTGCCAGGTTTTCACCATCGCACTTACCCAAGGTGCCACCGGAGTGGTTGTTCACCATTTGGATGCATGATTTTTCTTTACTTTTTTGAATGTTTTTATATTTTCTTCAGGACATTTTTCTGAATGTTTTTTGGTATTTTCTGATAGGCAGGGGAGCCTGATGCTCTGTACAGCTTATGTGTAAAACCGTTTGAGGTGCATGCTGTTGATTGGATCTACGAGCGGTTCTCCATCTGATGTAGCCAACTGATATGCCCTGGACCCAAATACAGCAGTGACAACATATGGGCCTAGCCAATTTGATTCAAACTTGCCTTGATGTTCTTTGTTTGGTTGGTTGCGAGGATTCTCTCGAAGAACAAGATCACCTACCTCAAATGTACGAGGTCTAACTCAGTGATTGTAGCTTCTACTCATGCGCTGCTGATAGGCTTTGAGGTGATTGTATGCAGCTTGTCGCTTCTCATCAAGTAACTCTAAGTCCTGAAGACGTGAGACTCTGTATGCTTCATCATCGATGAGATTATGCAAGGAAACTCGTAATGATGGTATCTCAACCTCAATAGGTAAGATAGCTTCTGCACCATAGACCAATGAATAAGGAGTTGCACCTGTAGGGGTTCGAATGCTAGTTCGATATGCCCATAATGCTGGATTCAATTGAACATGCCAATTACGACCGGCATCATTGACTGTCTTCTTTAGGATTCTCAATATGTTTTTATTGGATGCTTCGGCCTGACCATTGCCTTGTGGGTAATAGGGAGTGGAAAAGCGGTGTTGGATATGAAATTTCTCACAAAGCTCACGGACATCCTGATTTTTGAAAGGAAGACCGTTATCTGTGACAATGGACATGGGCACACCATACCGGCAGATGATGTAGTTGAGGATGAATGAGGCGATCTGCTTGCCGGTGACTTGGGTAAGTGGAACAGCTTCGATCCACTTGGTGAAATATTCGGTGGCGGTAATAATGAATTTATAGCCATTGGATGAAGATGGATGAATCTTACCCACAAGGTCAAGGCCCCATTGACAGAAAGGCCATGGTGTCGTGATTGGTTGCAGTTCCTGGGCCGGTGCATGTATTAGGTCGCCATGAACTTGACATTTTTTGCACTTCCTAACAAAGTAGTAGGAATCCTTTTCCATAGATGGCCAATAGTATCCAGCTCGCATGATCTTCTTGGCTAGTGATGGACCACTTGAGTGAGTCCTGCAAATTCCTTCATGTACCTCTTCCAAAGCCTTTGTTATCTCACCTTGTTCTAGACATCGAAGGAGAGTACCATCAAGACTGCGTCGGTATAGGGTTTCGGCAATAATGGTATATCGAGCAGTTTGGCGAATGAAGGTTTTACGTTGGTTATTTGATTGGTTGGGAGGAAGGGTGTGATCGCGGAGATAGGTGTAGAACTCACCGTACCATGGGGATTCAGAACCAACAAGGCAACATATCATTTCAGATTCGGGGATATCATAAGCGGGGATCCAAAGTTGTTCTACCAAGAACTCGTAGCGTGTTGAATTCTGTGGAAGATCTAGTAGAGATGCGATGGTAGCCATAGCGTCAGTAGCTCGATTCTGATCTCTTGGTATCTGCTCGAAAGTGATAGTAGTAAATGATGTCTTTAGATTGTCCACCATTTGCTTGTATGGCATGAGTTTATCATCTTTGGTCTGATACTCATCTATTGCTTGTCGAATGACTAGTTGGGAATCGCCATATACTTGCAGTTCTTTTAATTTCCATTGTATGGCTAATCTGAGTCCTGTGATCAAGGCCTCATACTCTGCTATGTTGTTTGTGCATGGAAATGTGAGCCTGTAAGACTTCGGGATGCTATCACCTTGAGGTGTGATAAACAGAATGCCTGCCCCCGAGCCGTGCCTAGTGTATGAACCATCAAAGTATAATTTCCATGACTGTGCTTCTGTAATCATGAATATCTCTTCATCTGGAAAATTGGAAATGAGAGGATGATCGCCTATGAGTGGTGCATCGGCCAACTGATCTGCAATAACTTGCCCTTTGATAGCCTTACGGTCCACATACTCAATGTCAAATTCACTTAGAATCATTACCCATTTGGCCAAGCGACCTGTCAATGCGGCTTTGCTGAGTAAATACTTGAGTGGATCAATCTTTGCAATGAGTTGTACCTTGTGTGTTAATAGATAGTGCCGCAATTTAGTGGCTGCCAGGATTACTGCTAGGCAAGCTCGCTCAATAGGTGTGTAATTGAGTTCATAGCCAACCAGTGTACGAGAGATGTAGTATACAGCACACTCTTTGCCTTCTGCATTATGTTGTGCCAGTAATACACCTAATGCTGTACTTGTCGCTGAGATATAAAGTAACAATGGTCTACTTGGATCTGGTGGCATCAACAATGGTGGATTCATGAGATAGTCTTTAAGCGCCTGAAATGCTTGCTGGCATCGGGCATCCCACTGAAAGCGGATGTTCTTGTGTAGCAGGTGTGTGAATGGGTGACACTTATCAGCCAATTGTGCAATGAATCTGCGGATGGATTGAAGTCGTCCTTGTAGTGTCCTTAGCTGACTGATATTCCTTGGAGGTGGCATGTCCATGATTGCCTTAACCTTTGCTGGATCGACCTCAATACCTTTGCTTGAGACAATGTATCCTAGAAGCTTCCCGGAGGTCACTCCGAAGACACATTTCTTTGGGTTGAGTCGAACATGGTATTGTTCCAGTCTATCAAAGATTTTATCTAAGATGTGAAGATGTCCTTCTCTAGTGAGTGATTTTGCTAGTAAGTCATCCACATAATCTTCCATCATAGTATGCATCATGTCATGGAAGATGGTGGTCATTGCTCTTTGATAGGTCGCTCCTGCATTCTTTAGACCGAAAGGCATTACATTCCAGCAGTATGTGCCCCATGGACATGTGAAGGTTGTCTTATGTTGGTCCTCTGGTGCGATCTTTATTTGATTGTATCCTGAAAAGCCATCCATGAGTGAAAGCATGGCATGTCCTGCTGTTAGATCCACTATGATGTCGATATTTGGTAGGGGAAAGTCATCCTTAGGACATGCCTTATTCAGATCTCTGAAGTCAGTACAAATGCGGATGCCCCCTTTTGGTTTGCCGACTGGCACAATGTTGGAGATCCATTCTGCATAATCAATTGGTCTAATGAAACCAACATCCAGGAGTTTCTTGAGTTCTGTTTTGACTAGCACGGCAATCTGAGGATGCATCTTACGAAGCTTCTGCTTGACAGGTTTGGCTCCTTTTGCTACGGTGAGGTGATGCATGACTAAATCAGGATCAAGCCCAGGCATGTCTGCATATGACCATGCAAAGTTGATCTGACGCTTCTGGAAGAACTCTATGAATTGAGGCTGTTCCTCTGGAGTGAGAAGAGATGCCAGATGTATGATATGAGGGTTTTCAGGAGTCCCCACATTATATTCTTTGGTTTCCTCGATAAGAATCGTTGATCGTTCCTGTTGTGTACTAGCAGGGAGGATGTCAAACCCTTCATCCTCAGGCGCCTTAGAGAGGTTTTCACCATTGGATACGCTCTTTCTTTTTACTTTTGTCGGATCAAACAGTGCCACAGTGTGGTTTTCACTGGAAGATCCATGTTTTAATGTTATATTTTTGTAGCTGAAAGGTTTGGCATCCGCCCCGAAGTATGCTGCGCTATTAAGTTCAATGGCGAATCCAGCTTTGTGATCCCCGCTTGGTAGATTATCCCTTAATTCCAAAAAGTCAATGATAGCCTCATCGTTCTGGAAGAGGTCAAGACATGGGGGATTTGGTTGGTTCCATTCAATGAGTTCAGGGTGGATAATGGGCATTACTTCATCGATTAAGTTAAGTGCGGGAGATGTATCAGTGAGGGTTAAGATAGTGTGGTGAAGGTCGTTGATGGTACTCTCCCTATCAGAATCAGGCGTAGGATGAGACGTAGGGTCTGTGGAAGATGTTTCCAGCTCAGGTACCCAAGTGGTCTTTATCTGTGCTTCTCCGTAAACAGGGATGTCTTTGCGGGGTGGAGGTGGTGATGTGTCTTCCTCATCTGAAGTGTTAAGTTGCACTGAATCAAATTCCCACTCATGTGAGTCGGTCTCTGAATCACTCTCCAGCATCCGATTGCTATACCATACTGGGATGTCTTTGGAGTTAAACACGACAGGTGTGATTGGTTTATGTATCCTTGTAGTGATCGGTGTTGCAGGAATTGTGATGGGGTTTAATGGATTTGTCACTGGAAGTATCGGTAATGGTGACTCAGTGGCTTCTGCTGGAACTACTGGTGCCATAGATGCTGCTACGGGTTCCAATATAGTTGCTGCTACAAATGGTGTTGCTGATAGGATTACTAGTTCGTTTGATGGGATGAGTGACATTGGTGATGGTGGAGTTGTGAGCCTTGAGGGGGCAGTGGGGATAGTGCTTGATGGTGCTTTGATTATGAAAGGTATCCTCTTTGCAGTAGGTGGGCAAAATGGTTTGCTGGGTTTTCCTTTGAATCTGAGTTTAGGAAGGATCTCTTTTTCAAAGCCAAGGCCTGTATTACCTTTGGGCTTGAATTCTGGTAGTAGAGGTTCGTGTCGTCCTTGTTTGCAGTATCCCAAAGCACTCTGACCATCATATCCCATTCTTTGCATAATGAGGAGGCCTTTGCCATATTGTTCCGTAGGAAGTGTAACTTGCGGTTTGTCAGTGGTGATGGGATCTTTATAGATCCAGTCCACCAGGTCCTCATCTTGTGTCTCTTCCTCTTGACTCTTTCCAAGAATGAAAGGCGTTAAGGCACATGGAGGCGTGATTAGTGGTTGCTGGAGCAACTGCTGTGGTTTACCATGTGTTCTAGGAGAAGTGGGCATTTGTCCCACACAAAAGAGTTGACTCAAGTTGTATTCTCCAGGACCTTCCTCTGCTACTTTCATTTTAAGCTTTTCTTGCTTGGGTATAGGGGTGTTTGAACTGGCAAGAGAGGCGGGATTTACATATGATGTGGAGGAAATGGCTTCCCTATTATTAGGAACAGTAATCTCTGGTTGATGGCTGATATTATGGCAAAAAGCAAAGGGATTTGCATCGCCCAGGATTGTGATCTCTACACCGTTATGTGGGAACTTGATACATTGATGGTAGGTAGATGGAACAGCTTGCATGGCATGTATCCAAGGTCTCCCTAATAATAGATTATATGGCAGAGGAAGGTCCAGAACCTGACAAATGATATGCTTTACCACAGGGCCCACTCGGATTGGTAGTACCACAGCTCCTTTGGATGAACGCTCTGCATCATCATAGGCCTTGATGGTGATCTTCTTGCGAGGATCCACTGATTCTACTGCATAGCCCAATGCTGTGACCAACTGTAGTGTACAAATATTTAGGCCTGCTCCATTATCTATCAAGACTCGCTTGATCCTGTGTTGGTTGACAAAGCCTTCAATGTGGAGTGAGGCATTATGAGGTTGCTGGAAGGAAGAGTTGTCACTTTCAGAAAAAGTGAGACAAGGTGATGACTTTAGACTTCCAACCATGGCTTGAAATTGGTCTGTATTCAAGTTTGCAGGGACTGACGCCTCTTGGAGTGCTTGATCCAAGATTGTTTTATGAGATGGTGACAGGCGTAATAGCTCTAAAATGGATATAAGTGCAGGGGTTTTGTCTAATTGTTCCACAAGATTGTATTGCTTCGGGACAGAGGTGGTGCCCTGTGGAGCTGCCTTGATGGTAACTTTGCCGCGACGCGTAACAACATTGCAATTTGAGGTGGGATTTTTGAAGGTGATAGTTGCAATTTGTTCACTGGCATCATACAGGTGATTGACAGTGTAATTATACGCAGCCTGCGTATAATCAGTGGTATCAGGACCTCGTCTGGAAGTGGAAGGACCCCTTTGATCTTGTGATGGAAGTGGATTCTTGAACATCTGATGATCATTATTGGTTGTTTTTGGGTCATGTCCTTCAATTTCAATTTCTCCTCGGTCAATAAGATCCTGAATGAGATCTTTCAATCGATGACAATTACTTGTCTTATGTCCTCTTCCTTGATGGAACTCACAATGTTCAGTATCTCTCCACCATGCCGGTTTGACTTGAGGCTCATAATTTGATAACTTAGGTAAAGTGATCAAATTCTGAGAAATGAGTTGTCGCATCACTGTTTCAATGGGTTCCCCTAAGGGAGTGTATGTGCGTTTTTGTTTTTGTGGACGAGGTCTTGGTTCATCATGAGATGTGATGCGACCTTGATTAAGAGGAACATTTGTGTTATTTTGAGGTGGAGGATTTTGTCCTGCAAACCGAACCACAGGTTGTGCATTTTGGACAGTCCGAGCATCCACAACCCCATCGTTGACGATATTCTTATTCTTGTTCCAGAAGTTTGGTTTATCA
Organism: Cryptomeria japonica; assembly: GCF_030272615.1. Taxonomy (NCBI): domain Eukaryota; kingdom Viridiplantae; phylum Streptophyta; class Pinopsida; order Cupressales; family Cupressaceae; genus Cryptomeria; species Cryptomeria japonica. The sequence goes on from NC_081409.1 coordinate 438,014,707, forward strand.
CTATTGAAGCGCGGGCGAGGACCATCTTTGGGTTCATTAAAGATTTTGATGAGTCCTTTTTTGATGAGTGCCCGTTCACACTTTATACCTTTGGTGATCATATCGTTAAAAGAATCGGTATCTTTGACATCCAGGTGAAATTCCATTTCTTCGTTTAAGTTGGAAATGAAAATTTCCACTAGTTCTCGTTCAGGTAACTGAAGAGAACGTCTGCTAGACATTTGGCGCCATCGTTGCAGGAATACTGTGAATAATTCACCTGGTTTTTGTTTGGTGTTGCATAGATCAGCCATGGTGATGTCACGTTCAATGTTATAAGAGTAATGAGATAGGAACTTCTGGATGAGTTCCTCAAATGTTCTAATGCCACCTGGAAGTCGGGAAAACCATGATGTGGTTGTTCCTCCCAAGCTTTGGGGAAAAAGGCGCATTAGGTATGTGTCCTCATAAGCTACTTCAAGACAAGCAGAATGAAATTCTCGGACATGATCACGGGGATCCCCCTTTCCTCTATATTTTTCGAATTTTGGTGTTTCGAACCCGCGTGGAAAGGGTGGCATATAAAGATTCCTGTCAAACGGATAGGGACAGATGTCGTTAAGTGAGAATTGATTGGTTTTAACACCACTATGAAGTTGTTGGGCGAGATTCTCGACTTGTTGCCGCAACATCTCTATTTCATTTGGAGGAGGAGGTGGTGGGTTACCTCGAGGAATGTTATATCTAATGTGATTTCTACCCCTTTCCTCCTCATGGTGACTTTGTCTTTCTGATGCTTGTCTTAATTGGGCAAGATCAAAGTCTGAGGGGAGTTTGGCTCCTTCTTGAGCGAGTTTTAAGAAGTGAGCATCCGCATTGCTCCTTAATATTTCATCAAATAATTTGTTGAAGTGAGGGTTATGCTGAGCCGTTTCAATTGTTGAAGGAGTGGGAGTACTTGGGTTTTCATCAGTTACAGTTCCTCCAAGTGCTTCTTGAAATTCATTGAGGTTGTCTTCTTCTTCCTCAATTTCTATTTCTCGTTGCCTTGATCGCGATCGGGTTTGAGCCATTTTGTTTGTAAGTTTGTGTTGAAGTTGATTGAAGATGATGATGAGTTATTGATGAAAGATTGATGATTGGTGATTTGTAGATCTCTAGCACTCTAAAGGTAAATGTAACCAGAATTCTTTCTTTGAATTGCTTGTTTGTTTTGATGAGTTTGGATGTGATAAGGTGTAGAGAAATCTGAGATGTGTTACAGATTTTGACTACCTAGTAATGAGAGGATTCACTCATGAACTAGTTTTAACCTGCGTAGATGTGTCTCTTAGGATGAGCTTATCCTAGATGTAGAAACAATCTAAAAGTGATGTGATGTGTTTGATTTCAAGCAATATCTAAAAAGGAATCTTGGGACAAGAACCTCTTAATGTTTTGAGAGTTTTGGGATGGATTGATGATGAAGTGATGATGTATGAATGAAATGATGGATGAAAATGTTTTCAACTTCAATAAAAACTTTGTGTCACAAATGGGACAAACTCTTCTTCTTCCCTTTCAGGTGTTGGTGGCACTTCTCGAGCTGTGTTGTAGGTGATACAGATGTTTGGGAAGAAGTGGGGATTTATCTTTCCTCCTTGATTTTTGTGATAACTCAGAGCTCTATATTGCATAAAAGCTCTGCGGTTCAATGATTCTGAATCAAACTCGTTTGTTTTACCTTGAAGGTATAGACGCATGCGATGTAGAAAGACTCTATGTGAGACAAAAATTTGTCTATTGAGATAGAAGAATTTCCTCCTTTTGATCAAAGCCTTTGAGCTTAGTGGTCTCCTTTTCAAGGTGATATTCTGATGACACTTCTTCTTTCGCAAGATGTGAAGAATGGTCATAAAATTTGTCTCTTTGTTGTTTTGCACTTTGTTTTTGGTACTTTTGGTTGTTTTGACAGATGTTGGATGAATACTTTGTTTTTGGGATTGATTTTCTGATTTTTTTTTGACAAGAAAACAAAGCAAGCACACAAACACAAGAATGTTGCCCCCAAAGGCACAAATGAGTATGGGTCTAGATCAACCCAATCCTTGGACTTGTTTTTGACCCTTCCTTTAGATTTATTTTAAGGTGTATTTCCAAAGCCTGAAGTCGGCTCAATTCGCACTAGGTCTGTAAAACGAACACACTTCAAACACTTTTTATCCCTAAGGTCAAATGGCCAGTTGTGATAAATTTAGCCCACATCTTGATATTTCTTCGACTTTGGTACTACATACCTTATGAATCCCGCCGTGGCAGGTAAGGATGTGATATACTAAGTCTTGCACGAGCATAACAAATAGATGATCCCTATGATGGGGGAGTCACCACTTTTATCAAGTCACAAGTGACTTTTCAAAAAGCTATGTTTCTACTCAAGGAAATATGTATGGTGAGTATCTTGGGAGCAAAACCATCTATGCTCTTGCACTAAATTATACCTCAAATATCCTCAATCAATAGAACAGGTGGGCTACTACTTAAAAGTGTTTAGTCATGTTCGATGGCTTTGGACATAAGTTCATTCTGCAGTGACTCACTTAAGAGCCTTGTAACTGGTGGTGGGGCCCATTTGTCCTTTCGGCCAGTTACACTGTAGGAACAGCTATACCCAAGGCTACAGCTTTCGCTCTCACCTGATTTCTATAGCGGCTCGAAGGATTTACCGCTCGAGGTCGTTCCCAAGAGTATCGATCCCTTGGCAGGCCTCTCTTAAAAAGATAAAATGTGAGTGTTACTAACACTTTTCTCTTGCACCTAGGACCACGAAAGCCAAGGGAGAGGATAGTGTGTGTTAGAAGTAGGACCACTCGACCAACTCTTTGCACAAGTGTGCCAAGCACGAAAAACACCTGTTCTTTTTAATCTATCATTGCAATGTGATCTAACTATTTGGAGATGTTGCTCCAACAATCATGGTGTTCTTTTTAATTTTCAAAGGCAATTGTTTGAGTAAACTAGAATTTGAAAATCCTGGTCAACTTAATGAAAAACACGTTTGCATGAAGTAAAATTGCTTTGAAAATGAGACAAGTTGATTGTGAATTTTATTTGCACCAAAAATGGAAGTGTGGATTGTGAGTTTTATCTTGATGCAAGAAATAAAATTTGCCTTGTTGATTTTAAGCACCAAAACGAAGTTTGTTTCCTAACTTGCAAAAAAAATAAAGTTGTTTTTGTATAAGTTTGTGGTTCTTTTTACCTTTGAACAATGAAATTCTTTTTAAGAGCCCCAAACAAATGTGTGATTCTTTTTTAAAAGCCCAAACTTGAAATGTGAAGTTAATTTTAAACCGAAATAAAAAGTGAATTCATTTTTAAAACCAACTTCAAAAACAAGTTAGTAAAAAATATAAATCTACTCTTTAATCTAATTTAAATCTGCACAAAAGAGAAAAATAGTTAGTAAAATCCGCCTATTTGGTGGGCTTCTACAAGCCTAAAGTTTTTTTTTTTTTTTTGGTTTTTTATTTTTTTTGGTTACAAAGTGATTTGTACAACGTTTTGTTACAATAGCGCTAGTCTGCGTTTGAACAGAGGCACTATTTAACACAAACGTATTAAAAGAAAGGGAAAGACAGAGAAGGGAAAAACACTAAAACAGGGGGAATAGCGCCAAAATAATGCCAAACGCACCAAAACAGTGTCAAAATCGCAACCTGTGTGACATTTTCAACATTCAAACATGTTATTGGTTAAAAAAAAAAAAAATTGATCTTTTTGGTGTTTGGATTCACGTCGGGTTCACCAAATGATGCTCTGCAAAAAGGATTAGAAAATCTGTTTGATGGCAACACACACAAGAGCACAAGAGTGTAGCTCCTCCCTTGTTCCTCTCCTCTCCAAGTCCCAAATGAGTGTAGCTCTCAGCAGCTTTTTGCACTATGGATGCTTATGGAGGATTGAGATTTAATACTAAGCTTCAAATATGAAATGAAAAGCTAAATACTATGCAAGAGTAGATAGTGATGCTATGAAAAAGCTCTATGCTAATGCCAGTATAACAACAATACTCTAAAATGCTTCTTCTTTTGCTTGAGGAGAAGGGTTCTATTTATAGAAGAAATAGGGAAATGAAGGGTTAAGATTGAGCAATCTTAACAAGGGTTAGGATTGAAAGTTGGGGATCCATGTGCACAATTGGCACCAATAAAATGGTGACAAGTTTCAACATAGGATTGGGTTGAGAGAAGAGGTTGGAGGCATTAAAGGCCTGAGAAGACCTCATGGTTATCTAGAAGGTAAGGGTCAAGTCTAAATTAAGATTACCCATTGGATTAAGAGTTAATCCAAGGATAAACCTTTGTGCAAATGTTTAAGAGATAATCATGGTCAAAGCATTAATGGCCTGATGAGACCTTTGGGTTGGGTAGAGGTTGAGTCAAAACAAATGTTTTAACCATGTGGGAGGGTTGAATTAACCATTAATGGTTATTGGAGACTTTGGGGATTAAGTGGTTGAAGGTTGGAAGCCTTCAATGGTTATCAAAGACTTTGAGCCATTTAGTGGTTGAAGGTTGGAAGCTTTCAAAGGTTATCCAAGACTTTGAGGGTTAATTTGTTGAACACACAAAGCATTAATTGCTTTTCAAAGACTTTGGAGTCTTTGAGAAGTGACTCCAATTTGCTTAGGAATGTGACAATATTTAAGGGATGAATTTAGGCTAATTAGGAAGGGTTTAGAAGAATTTAGAAGGGGTTTAGGCATGCAAGTGGATTTTGTAGGAAAATGCAAGTGGGAGAAATTTTGGTATTTTCAATTAAAATAAAATCATTTATTTCAATTAAATGGTGTAAGTTGAATTTGGATAAATATTTAAATAAATATTAATTTATTTAAATGAGAAAAAGAAGATAAAGCATTAAAATGCTTGAAGACTTTGAGGGAAACCATTAAAGGCTTGAAGACTTTAAGGAAAACCATTAAAGTCTTTAAGAAGACTATAGAAGGAAGCCATCAAGTTTGAAGACTTTAAAGCCATCAAGTTTGAATACTTTAAGGGAAACCATTAAAGGTTTCAAGTGGGTGAGGATAAATAGGATTTTAAATAAATAATTTATTTAAAATAGTTGTGCAACTTGCTTTTGTAGGAAAATACAAGTGGGTGGAGGATAAAGGTGATTTAAATAAATTATTTATTTAAAATAATTGTGCAACTTGCTTTTGTAGGAAAATACAAGTGGGTGGAGGATAAAGGTGATTTAAATAAATGATTTATTTATTTAAATGTGAGAGGTGGGATTTTGGGGGATTTAAATAAATATTAATTTATTTAAATGTGAGAGAAGATTTAATTAAATAAATATGATTTATTTATTTAATTAATGGTCTGAATTTGGTTAAGTGAATTAAATCAAATAAATTGAATAATTTATTTAATTAATAGGAGAAGAGGGTTAAGATGAATTAATTAAATATTAATTTAATTAATTATTAATTGATGGTTAAATAATCAAATAAATACTAAGTATTCATTTAATTAAGTGGACAGATTTATGTGACTACACCATGTATTCACAATATGCAAGTAGTTCATTCTACATATCATCAATGTGTAAAGTTTCCTCATGAAGGACAAGAGGTCACTATAATTGCAGACTCTAGCCAATATTACAATAATCTGAAGCCAACACAAGATACAAGAGTTCCACATAATAGAGAATTAGTATATCCTGCCAAAGAAATTCAAGAAAAGTTATGGAAAACCTTCGAGAAAAAGCTCAAATTAAATGATGAAGGAATGGGAAAATATTCTTTGCATAATTTTCCACTTTCACCTAAATCATATGGAAAGCCTACAAATATCTAATCACAGACCTTAGAGAAATCAAAAGACATGTTTCATGGAGCATTTGTTAGAGCTAGAACACTTGAATAAGAAACTGAAGACAAGGACATTCTTGGTTGGTTGTACAGAGATGAAAATGAAACTATAGAAACAAATACAAAAGTCAATATTCCCATAGAACAATATGGCAATGGTTATAAGATCATGCAAAAAATGGGATATGAAGGAAAATGACCAATTGGTAAGCGACATCAAGGTGTTTCAGAACCTATTTGTCCTCACTCACAATCGAAAGAAGATAAATCAGGACTTGGATATCTAAAATCAAATCAAAAGCACCATAATTATCAACAACCAAAGTGGAGAAAGAAATCAGTCTCTAAAGAAGAACAATGGCAAGAAAAGCTACATCAGGCAGTAGAAATAGTAGCCAATAAGCAGAAACAAGAAGAACATGAGAAACAAGAAGAGGAGATTGCAATCAAAAGAAAAGAAGAATCTTGTCAACAAGTTCAAGGAATACGAGAAATGCAAAATCTAAACAAGATATTCCAGAAGCAGTGAAAGTAGAGATGGCAGAAATCAGGGAACTTTTTGCACCATACAACTTTCCTATGTGGTATAGTGGTGTAGTTCTAGACAATGGTTCAAAGATAGATTCAAATGAATATGAATGGGGTCCAGATGTCTCATCTAGTATATCAAGTGAAGAAAAAAATGAAGAGCAAGAAGCTATCACAAAGGAAGACTTGTATGTTACAAAACAAAAGATAGAGTTAGAAAGAAGACAAGAGGAACTCAGAATCTAGAGAAAAGAGGCATATACAAGACAACAAAAGAAAGGGGATGAAAAAGACTAAGAAGTAACACCACAAGAAGCACAAATAGATATGGATCAAGCATCTAGAAATATCAGATTTATATCAAATGAGGAGTGAGATGTACCAAGGTATGGCAGAACCATAGAAGAACTAAGAGATGGTCAAGTAGGATTGACTATTAGTCTAGAAGAAGATGATTTTGAAAGAAGACAAAAGCTAGAAAAAGAATCCTCTATATCATGTACACAAGTATGTCAACTTCATATTACAAATGAGTTTATTGAAAATAATCAAGAAGGAACTTGCAATACTAAATACATGTGTGTTGATATAATCCATTCATTTAAGGGACAAATGTCAGATGAAGAGCCATTTGAGTGTGAACTACAAAATACTAATACTGATTTTGTTAGAACTAATTGGAGAACACTTGGGAAAGACTATCCTCAAGATCATTCTATCTATGATATTCCCTACTCTACGCCAAAATATGACTATTATGTCATGAGCTTTGAAGCACCTAACAATGATGATGATTATGAATTACCCCTTCTTCATCCAGAACTAATTGATTGGGATAATCTAGAAAACCCTGAATTGGATGTCTTTTCCAATGATCATGGCTTAGTTAAGTATCTTAATGTTGTCAAACTCATAACACCTAAGATATCTTCCATTGCGGAATCAAGTAACATTTTTTGCAGTCAAGAGAATGCCAAACTTTCCAGACATGAAATTGAAATAAAACAAGGAAAGAGACCTAGTGTTGAAAACCATTTCATGGCAACACTAGATCAATCAAGAGGAAAAATAAAGTACATATCTGATGGTAAAAACCTCTTTGAGGCACCAGAAGATGGAAAATTTGACATCCTCCCTGCATATTTTTAGGAGAGATTTTCTATTCTAATAGAACCAATAGAAGCAATAAACATTGGCACATCAAAGGATCCCAAGATACTTCATTTTGTTTCCTCATTATCAGATAAAGAGAGGAAAGAATACATAGAATTCTTCAAACAAAGAAAAATAATTTTTTCTTGGTCCCATGCAGACATGCCAGGACTTAATCTAGATCTTATAATACATGATCTCAATGTGGATTTAAAAGAAAAACCAGTTAAACAAAAGCTAAGGAAGATGCATCCACACATCGCTCTTCTTGTAAAATCCAAGCTAAAGAAACTATTAGATGTGGGTTTCATAAGACCTGTTGCCTATCCAGAATGGGTTTCAAGCATTGTGCTAGTTTCAAAACCAGATAAAAGCATGAGTCTGCACCGATTTCAGAGATTTGAACAAAGCATGTCCCAAAGATGATTTCCCATTACCCAACATTGATATAACTATGGACTTATTAGTAGGGCATGAGATGTTTTCATTAATGGATGGATTCTCAGGATACAATCAAATGAGAATCGCCCTTGAAGATCAAGAAAAGACAACATTCACTTGTGCATGGAGTACTTATTGCTGGAATGTTATGCCATTTGGGCTTAAGAATGCAGGAGCAACTTATCAAAGAACTATGGCGACAATTTTCCATGATATGATGCATACATTTATGGAAGATTATGTAGATGATATAGTTGCAAAATCTCATGCAAGACAAGAACATTTGAATATCTTAAACAAGATCTTTGATAGGCTGGAAAGATATCAGTTGAGATTAAATCAAAGAAATGTGCATTTGGAGTAACCTCTAGAAAACTTCTTGGGTACATTATATCATCTCGTGGAATTGAAGCAGATCTTGAAAAGGTCAAAGCCATCATGAAAATGGAGTCACCTAGGAACATAAGTCAATTGCGATCTTTACAAGGAAGATTGCGATCAATCAGAAGATTTGTCTCTCAATTAGTAGATAGATGTCATCCTTTCACTCATCTTTTACATAAGAACATTCCATTCAAATAGGATCATAAATGTGAAGAGGTTTTTATGCAAATCAAAGAATATCTCATGAATCCTCTAGTACTGGTATCACCAATCAAAGGGAAACCATTGTTACTCTATATATCAGCAATAAACGTATCATTAGGTGCTCTCCTAGCACAACATGATGAAGAAGGAAAAGAAAGAGCAGTGTATTATGTCAGTAGAATACTTGTCGGCTATGAATGGAATTATACATCAATAAATAAGACATGTCTAGCAGTTGTATTTGCAACTTAGAACATGCGACATTATATGCTGACTCATTCTGTGAAACTAATAGCAAAGATAGATCCACTAAAGTATTTGTTGAACAAGTCAACTTTGACAGGCAGACTAGCCAAATGGGTTATGATATTGAGTGAATTTGATATAGAGTATGTTGATTGAAAAGCTATCAAAGGACAGGTCATTGCTAATCAATTAGCTGAAGCACCTTTACAAAATGATATACCATTGCACATTGAATTTCCTAATGCAGACATTTTGACAGTAAGTGCAAAATTTTGGGAATTATACTTTGATGGTTCTTATACGCAATATAGATTAGGCACAGGAATTTTGTTCATCACACCTTAGGGACACACAATTCCAAAATCATATAGACTGTGGTTTCCATGCACAACCAATACTATAGAATATGAAGCATTGACTATTGGGCTCAAAATGGCTATGGAATGGAATATCAAGGAATTACATGTCTATAGTGATTCATAGCTTATCATCAACCAAATAAATGATGATTATCAAACTAAGGATGACAAGCTCATGCCCTGCAAATAGCTGGTAGAAGATTTTAAAGAAAACTTTGAAGAAGTATCATTCACTCAAATCCTAAGAAATTAGAACAAAGAAGGAGATGCAATGGCTACAATAGCATCTCTTGCAGAATCAGGGGAATCAACAACGTTACGAATTCCTCGTTGAAGATATCTTAACCCCTACCATTCAACCCCAACATACCTACATGATTTGCCATATATCAGGAACCAATCAATTCTTATACGACCAAACTTATTAGTACTTAAAAGAGAATATCCTTCTTCCTGACCTATCCCACAATCAAAGAAGAAATTTTATCTGTTAGTCATCTCTCTATCCTATTATTGCTGATACCTTATATAGGCAAGGTCTAGATAGCACTTTATTGAGATGTCTTGAACAAGAAGAATCTGAGAAAGTTTTGAATGAAGTTCACACAAGTATTTGTGGCAAACACTCAAGTGAATTAACACTGGCTAATGGTATGTACACAAAGATGGTGGTCAGAAAAGTGGACACCACCCAAAAAAAACATGGAAAAACAAGCAGCGCGCATGCGATTTTAAAATTTAAAATGACCGCGTACACGCTTAGGTTTGTTGTTCCCGAGTCTAGAGAAGGTAGCGCGTATGCACTACTTTTAGGGAAAGTAGCGCGTATCCGCTACCTCTAGGAAAATGAGCACGTATGTGATACTTATAGGAAAATGAGTGCATATGTGCTAATAATCCCAAAAAAACCGTGTACGTAGTGCCTATCAAAAAAAGTTTTAAAAAAAAAATTGGGTCTTATTTTCTCGTGAAAAGCATGTTTTTACTTTGTTTTTTCTTCATTTTCTCTCCTAAACCATGAACAGGGTGCTAGATTTGTTAGTGTAGGTTTTTATTTCCTAGTGGGTTATTTATTTTTTCCATATATTCCTAAGTTTTTTCTACAATTCTTTTAATCTTGCTTAGGTTAATAAATCATGCTTAATTAGGTGAGTGGTTATGAGGTGTCACCTTCCTACATGTGTGCATCCATTTTCTATCTTGGGAAGATACTTTCTATCTTTAGTCCAAGAGATGGTTGCTCTTGATTGGTCGGTATAGCCACCTCTTCCCTCTCCCCGGTCTATAAAAGCATGCTACCTGACTTGTATTTGGCATCTCCTGATTTTGCATCCTCTTAATGTTATTTTTCTTCTAGCATTTGCATTACTCTCTTGGAGACTAACTCTGTGTTGCTACTGTGATTTCATATCATTTGCATTCATAGTTTAGATATCTATTCATTTGCACTAGTTTTCTAGGTTTATAATCTTTTCAGATTTTATCATGGTATTAGAGCTATTTTATGTGCAAGAGTAGATTTTAGTTTCCATATTTGAGAGATTTGAGGCGGTGGGGGTGGGGGGGGGGGGCTAATAAATCTTATTATAGTTTTTCAAAAAACCTAGTATGCTCTTCTCTTGCATCTTTGGATGATCTTGAGAATCAGAAAAGTTTGACGAAATTTTTTTATCGCTAGGGTTTGCACATGTGTTTTATGAAATTTGAGTGATTGCAGCATTTTTGGTTATACTGGAAGCATCTATGGCTATTCCAATGCATCTAGGAGGCTTGAGAAAGTCAAAATATGGCTTTCATTTCACCGAAATCAGAGATCATCATACACAGTTGCAAAACTAGGGTTTCAAGATCAAATCTGACAACCATCTTGCATATTTGGGGTTTTCAATCAATATTGCAAGTTCCAACATTCCTTCTCTTGACTTTGGTAGCTGATTTAGCCTTTGCATGTTGTTTTTTGGTTGCTGGGGTCATTTTTTGTATCTAAAGACATTCTATTTACACTGGATCTACATCTTCTATACATCAAATAGAAAAATGCCTTCTGAGTTTTGTTCGCAGCACAAAAAAACCATTTGGGTATCTTTTAGTTTTTTCATGCAGACTATATATTTTGTAGAAACGCACTTAGAAAGTTACAGCAGGACCCCTCTCCATTGGCTATTACAGTTTTGAAGGTCGTTTTCAAATGCTTCGTTCTTGCTCATATGGACTCCATTTTCCAAGAATTTTTTTTTGATTCTAGATTTTTTTTTTGTGCTCTATGCACTAGTGTAGCCGTTTTTTTATTTTGATGCAAAGATTTTTCCGAAATTGCAGATTCTCAGTCGTTACACTACACAGTTCTCATTTTGTGAACTTCGAAGGACCATAACTTTCACATATGACCTCATATCAAGGTGATTCTTTTTTTGAAAGTGCATGATTTTTTGTGTAGATTTCAGTGGTGCTATTTTTTTTTTTTGGATATTGTGCCAAAAGTTCATTCTCAACATATGCTTTTCATGAGGATTTTATAATGCATTGAAATCAAGACCACTTAGTATTTATTGCTAGTGGTAGTTGTAAACACACTAATATAAAGTGCCAAATCGTAATTTATTGGGGGGGTCTTTGATTGAGTGAAAAGGGGGGGGTTGTCTTGATTGTATTCTCTTCCTTTCGACATTTTTTTTCTGCACTTCTTCATCATGGATCAAACAATAGTGGCTATACTAACTCCATATAACTACTTTGAGTGGAAATCATGCATGACAATCTACTTAAGGAAATCTGGATTACATAAGATAACTACGGGGCTTGAAACTAAACCTACTAAAGATGAAGATAAGCCTAAGTGGTTTAACAAATATGATGAGGCATATGGAACATTGTGTTTGTCTGTTTCTCCTGACTTTCTCTTTCATATTGAGTCTTTAAATTCACCAAATCAAATCTGGAAAAAGTTAGAAACACTATTTGGCACACAAGATTCAATGAGGGGTCATATGTTGGAAAATGAACTAATTAGTTTAAGTCCAGGCAATTTCAACATAATCCAGGATTTCTTCACTAAATTGAAATCACTAAGGTTGTAGTTAAAACAATGTGGAATTGAAAAGAAAGATGAACAATTGATTCTTAGTATTCTCTCTAAGCTAAATTCAGAATATTTTGTGTTTGTTTCTACCTTCTATGCTACTAAGGGTGCACTCGGTACATAATTTACGATGCCATCTCTAGATGATTTTGCTATCTCTCTCACTCAGGAACAAGATAAGCTAATTCAGATGGGCACTCTTAAGTCCTCTAAGTCACATGCCCTGGCTACCAACCAAGGCACAAAAGAATAGAAAGGACAAAGTAGTAATAACAATAGGAAGGATAATAAACAAAATTATATCAAGGAGAAGAAGGATCAGATATCATTTGCTTTAAAAGTAACTAATGAGACCTAATCTTCCAAGGGCGACAAGCCTAAGAAGGAGAGGGTCCAATGTGCCTATTGTAAAAGACCTGGTCATGATGAACATAAATGTCTGAAGAAACAAATTGATCACTTGACACACATTCTTGAGAAGAATAATATTAGTGTTCCTGAGTCAATTAAACAGAGTTCTAGTGAGGGGTCTAACAAGGAAAAATAAAATAGCAAGGGGAAAGGAAAGGGCAAGGCCCTTGTTGTATTTGCTTCTTCACCATCCACTTGGGTTCTTGATTCAGGTGCTTCACACCACATGGCTTCATCTAAGGAAGAATTTGCATCTTTGGAGCCATGTACTATGTCTTCCATTTTGATGGGTGATGACACTCCTGTTGAGGTGTGTGGGAGAGGGTCTGTTGATGTGAGGGATGGCACATTTGATGATGTTCTTTGTGTGCCCTCATTATCAACTAATCTCCTATCAGTATACCAGATCACTCACATAGGTTTAAGCAAGCAGGTTGATTTCACTCTTGATTCAGTGGAGATTCGTGAGTTGCATAGTAATTCTATAGTTGCAGTTGGGAGAGCAGATCATCAGTCACAACTCTATCTATTTTCTCACTTTGCTCCTAATCCTCCTTTGACTGTTTTACTCACTCATTCCAATGATGTGAGTAGATTATGGCATAAGCAGTTTGGCCATCTTAACTTTCGCTACTTGTAGCAGCTCAACCAATAGAGTATGGTCACAGGGTTGCCTTCAGTTCAGTTTTCAAGTGGTGTTTGCCAGGGTTGCATACTTGGTAAGCATCCTAAGGAAAAGTTTGATAAAGGAAAGGCATGGAGAGCTTCACAAATACTGGAGTTAGTTCACAATGATTTGACTTGTCCATTCCAGCATCCTTCATTCAATAGGGCCAGATATGTCCTCACATTCATTGATGAGTTTTCTCGATATACTTGGGTGTACTTTCTCAAATAGAACTCTGAGGTATTTGATCGGTTTCAGGACTTCAAAACTTTTGTAGAGAAGCAATCCAGGAAAGCCATCAAAGTTTTGCACAATGACAATGGTGGTGAGTATGTCAACCATCGGGTTGAGAGCTTTTGCACTTCAGAGGGAATTGATTTGCAGCATTTAGTTCCATACAATCCTTAGCAGAACGGTGTGGTAGAATGGAAGAATAGGTCCTTGAAGGAAATGGTGAACTGCATGATTCACTCCAGATCTCTTGCACCACAATATTGGGTAGAGGCCATTAATTGTGCTTGTTATATCCAGAACCATGTTCCTCACCGAGCCTTGAAGGGAGTCACTCCTTTTGAAGCTTGGAGCGGTCGGAAACCATCAGTTAAGCACTTTCAAGTTTTTGGTTCTCCTGCATGGGCCCACATTCCCGTAGAGAAACGCAAGGCCTTGGATCCATAGAGTAGACCTTGCATATTTGTAGGTTATCCTGATGGTGTGAAGGGTTATCGATTGCTCCACCCTACTACACATGAGTTGTTCATTGAGAGGAGTATTCAGTTTGAGGAGGGATCCTCGAGCTCACTTTCTACCACTTCTCCAACTCCTTCTACTTTGGCATTGGAGTCACTTGGGATACATGACAGCTCCTCTGATGAGTCAGATTCACCTGAGTAGTCTTCTACCTCCACTTCTGATGCAAAGAGTGATTCAGAGGACTCACCTCCTTCCTCTCCTAGTCATCATTCAGAGGTTGATGATTCTCCATCTTTCGGTCCACTTTGGGCTAGACAGACCTTGCAATCTATAGGTGATTGGGTTGGGGATCCATTAGATACCAAGCAGACTCATTCATAGTTCCAGGGTGCTCCACATGTCTTCATTGCTACTGCCTCAGATCCACAATCTTTTCATGAGGCTTCTGGTATTCTTGAGTGGGATATAGCTATGCAAGAGGAGTATAGTTCCTTAATGAGGAACCACACTTGGGATCTCATCCCTCTTCCTAAGGGAAGAAAATTGTTCGATGTAAGTGGATCTATCAAACAAAATTTGCAATAGATGGGTCAGTTGACAAGTATAAAGCTCGCTTGGTCACCAAAGGATTCTCCTAGGTTCCTGGGATTGACTACTCTGAGACTTTTGTGCCAGTTGTTCGAATGAATTCCATCCGAGTTGTTCTTGCCATTGCTGTAGCTAATCGTTGGGAAGTGCACCAGATGGATGTGAATAGTGCTTTTCTTCACGATGACCTTTAGGAGGAGATCTACATGGAGCAGCCACAAGGGTTCCTTCAGGATTCTTCACTAGTGTGTCATCTTCGGAAGTCTCTCTATGGCCTCAAACAGGCTCCTCGAGCCTAGTATGCCAAGATGGACTCCTTCCTTCTATCAGTTAGGTTCACTCAGTGCCATTTTGACCCCAATGCCTACATTCTGCAACAAGATGATTCGCTCCTATTTTTGGTTCTGTATGTTGATGACTTGTTGATCATAGGGAGTTCTTCATCCACTATTGGGGCTGTCAAAACTGGCCTTCATGACAGGTTTTTGATGACTGACTTGGGCTTGTTGCATTACTTTCTTGGGATTGAGATCTACTAGTCTTCTTCTAGGATCACCATCAACTAGTCCAAGTATGCTCTAGATTTGCTCTTGAGGTTTCATATGGTTTATTGTAAGCTTGCTCCGACTCCCTTTCTTTCTGGAGTCAAACTTGAGGCTTAGTGTTCTTCTCCACTTGTTGATGGCACTTTGTACCAACAACTTGTTGGGAGTCTCATTTATCTAACTCATATGAGACCTAACATATCATATGCTGTAGGCATGGTCTCTCGATTCATGCAAGAGCCTCATGAGCTGCACAGGAAAGCAGCCAAGAGAATCCTTAAGTACATTCAGGGTACTCACAATTTTGGGATTCACTATGTAGTGGGCATTGAGATTGACTCGGTGGGCTACACAGATTCAGATTGGGTGAGCGATTCTCAAGATCGCAAATCTACTTTAGGTTATAGCTTCTCACTTGGTTCAGGTCCTGTTTGTTGGTTGATCAAGAAGCAATCTGCTATTTCTCTATCTTCTACTAAGGCCAAGTATCGAGGGGCTGTGAATGCTGCCACTGAGGCCATTTGGCTTCAAAATCTCCTCACTGAGTTTGGTATCCAAATTAGATGGCCATCAGTCATATTTTGTGACAACTAGAGTGCCATTCAGATCTCATGGAATCCGGGCCATCATCAGCGGACCAAACACATCGAGATCCACATGCACTACATTTGAGAGCTCATCCATGGCCACATCATTGACCTTCACTACTATCTGACTTATGAGTAGGTTGCTGATATCTTACACAAACCCTTCACTAAGAACAAGTTCCTTCATTTGCGAGCTTTGCTGGGGGTGCAGGATGCTTCATCTTCTGGGGGGCTTCTTCCTCTCACTTGGAGTCTTGACTCTCTCTACTCTTGGGGGGTCTCTTTTCTCTCTCTTTTTGGGAGAATTTTATGTACATGGGTACCTCATCAGGCTTGATTTGTCGGGACTCATTTCTACATCCACCTAAGCTTCGCTTATGGGGGGGGTTTTAGTGTAGGTTTTTATTTCCTAGTGGGTTATTTATTTTTTCCCTATATTCCTAGGTTTTTTCTACACTTCTTTTAATCTTGCTTAGGTTAATAAATCATGCTTAATTAGGTGAGTGGTTATGAGGTGTCACCTTCCTATATGTGTGCATCCATTTTCTATCTTGGGAAGAAACTTGCTATCTTTAGTCCAAGAGATGGTTTCTCTTGATTGGTCGGTATTGCCACCTCTTCCCTCTCCCTGGTCTATAAAAGCATGCTACCTGGCTTGCATTTGGCATCTCTTGATTTTGCATCCTCTTAATGCTATTTTGCTTCTAGCACTTGCATTACTCTCTTGGAGACTAACTTTGTGTTGCTACTTTCATTTCATATCATTTTCATTCATAGTTTAGATATCTATTCATTTGCACTAGTTTTTTGGGTTTATAATCTTTTCAAATTTTATCAAGATTTCTCCTCTAGACACTATGGATCAAGGTTAGTTTTTGTTTATTTTTGTCTTTCTTTCCCATTTGTTCAATTTGTTTTACATTTTGAATTTAATTTCAATAATTTTGATTAGGTTTTTTCATTTTTTGTTTAAAAAAATAGATTCTTCTAATCCACAACAAGAACAACCAAATGCACCTCCTGAAAACCCACAAGATACACTCCCAATTCCTCCTTTTGACCACACACCTGAAACACATGAGAAATTAATTAATTAGTTAGAACAAAATATGTCTAAAATAAATAGACTGATTGTTAAATTGAAAACATCCAAACTTGAGCATCATCAATCCCTCGCCACTAGCCTAGAAACATTAGCTAGTGGTGCCATAGTTGTTTCTACACAAATTACCAAATGGGGAAGCTTTAGGGATGGGTGTCATCAATTCTATGCCGATGGGCTATCATACTAGTGCAAGAGCACATAAGGGTGAGAAAATACCCTTTTACAATTTTGGCATAAGGATTGGTTCAAGTCCATTAGGTTGTCTATAGGGAGCTTGTAGTGCATTTTTTACTTCATTTTGAAATTTTGTGTTTCAACAAGACTTGCCCCGATGAAATCACCAACTAACGGGTGAGCAAGTTTGGGATGATCATACTATTTTTGCTATATTTCTATGGTGAGATGCACGAATTTTATCTTCAATGACTTGGTGATCAAGTGGTGGGGCTCGACAAAGAAGAGCTTCATTCTAGGTGGTTAGTGAGGTTGTGCTAAGGTGGCAGGGTAGGGACCTTGAAGCCAATCAGGGGGTGCCACACGGTAGAGCACAGAAAGTTATCATCAGCCATCCGAAGTTAGCATGTGGAGTGCTACCATCGGCTATCAAAACAACCAGTTTTACCCTACCCCGATATCCCAATGAGGTCATCAGTGGGTTGGAGTAAGTCGAAGTGAGTTTGGAGTGGAGCTATCGGGTATCGGCAAGACTAGTTTTCATGCTGCCCGATAACCTGATGGAACAACATACTATTAGGAGTGCACCATTGGATATCAGTGGGAGTGTTTTTATGCTATGTCGATAACTTGATAAGAAGGTGCACAAGTTGTAAACTGTCATCGATCATCAAAGCAAATGTTTTGATGCTATCCCAATGACCCAATGGAAATAGAAAGTCAGTTACAGTTAGAAACCGAATTGTGTTGAGTTGAATCTTGTCTATTAGGGATGATTCAAGACATGTCTAGGAGGCTATAAAAAAACCAATGGGAATTCTGTAATGAGGTTGGATTGGGATTGTCGGAAGTGTTGATTCCACAAGAACAAACTTCTTTCGAATAACAATTGGAAGATCATTTTCTGGTTTCTTTTCACAGAGTTCAATTTGTGTTTTGTAAATTGTAAATATGGCTTAAATCCTTAAGTGATAATGCAGATAGAGTAGATGTTACTTTTTGATGTTTTGTGAGTTCCAATTTTGAAGTCGTGCCAAGCTCGGCTCTATAAATAAAGTTGTCTTTCTGTTTCTTGTTTTTTGTTGGTGACAAGAAGTCATAAACATGGCTTTGTCTTGATTCTCCATCATGGGATCCACATGACCATTGGAGGTTATCAAGAAGAGACAGCCATGTACAGTAGTGTTCTATATGTATTAGACCAGAAAATGGCGTCGGTCGTTTTGGCAAACTGGCCCTAGGCAAGCTTGATGATAGCCCGACTAGGTATTAGTGACCAAAAAGAAGTCACTTGCAGGGTAGACTGGAGTCTAGGCTATCAACCTTAGACTAGAGGAAGATGGGATCGAATGGAGGGAAGATCCTAGTATGAAAGAAAACAACTTAGGAGAAGTTCTAGGCATATTTGATGGTAGAGAAAACCCTACAAGGTGTCTGGTGAGATACATTAGAAAGGTGAGTTGGTTGATTTACGAAAGTGAATTCACAAAGAGCAGAGAAACAAACCTTGGTAGTGTGGACCTAGAGTGGATTAGGGGAATAGAGAGAAGAATTCCTAGGTTAGGTTAGGAAAAAGGCCTTGGAGTGAGTCAAGCTGACTCAAGTAACTAGGATCCTCCCTATCACATACGAGGGAGTAAAAAATAGAAATATTAGTTAAAAACAAATATGTTCCCTTTTTGTTGATCCCAAAACTGGTTAGTCATTACCTGTTAATGCAAAAAGGTTTCCCATACATTGGTGTACCAATGTGCAGATGAAGATTTGGTTTTGGCAGAGGTGGTGGATGGTCTTTGATGATCCACCTTATAATAATTATGAGGTGCCATTATATTTTTTGAGAAAATTATATTGTGAGTTTGTGCTCAATGTGTGCCCAAACTATTTTGACATGAGAGAGTTCCATGGTAGAGGTGATGGCTCTTCACAAGATAGACCTGGAGCCCGTAGGTGATTACCCGTGGAGAGTCGTCGCCCCCTCACACCCAAACCCAAGGTGTATCAGGCTGTCCCAGTAGAGCTAAAAGAGTCGATGGAGCTACAAACTCTTCAAGTGGCCACATCATTGACTGGTTCCATCATCCAGCATGGGACGATGTTAGCACACCCTATTGTATTGGATGATGAGCCATTAGTTTCTCCAGGTGGTGACAGAGAGCCCATCCAGCATATGTGTGTCAGTTGCTTGGGGATATGCTCGGGGATAGATGATACAGCCAGTGTAGATGGATCCACATCTCATCTATGCACAATTTGTGGGAGTAGATGTCAGGCCCACACAGCTGAGGATTCCATGCTGACAAATGAGTTGATGGACATGGTGTTTGCCCATGAGTGATAGACACAGGTGTGTTGATTTGAATTCATAGCATTTTATTTATCAGTCACTTTAAATTTGAAATTACATAAATGAATTTTCATTTATAAATTGATTTAAATTGAGACAAATAATATGCATTTCAGGATGTAGCAACAATATCCCATACTCCTCCCCCAGTTACTACAACTGCAACTTCGATGCCTGAGGTATAAATTTTGTAACATGTTAAAATAGAATAGTACACTTTGAATTCAAAAAAATACAAGATATACTAACTATCTTTAATTATTGGTCCAATTTTTGGTTTGTAGGTGTTGACAGGGGACCAAATGTCCCAGATTGATGACATCACGCTCTTAGCGATCGATTTTGGCCTACAAGGCTATACGATATCATATTTTGTACAACCCTTTTTATGTATTGTTTTGATGGAATATGCAAGTCATTTCATTTTAGATTTTTAAAATTGTGTTTAATTTATTATCCGTACTAATATCTCATGTTAATTTTGTTTTTTTAGGGTACCCCCTCCTCATCTAGGGCTCATCCTAAGAAAAAGAATTCCTCGAAGATGCCAAAATGTGGGAAGAAAGTAATTGAACACATTTTTAGTTGTACAATTCTTGAAAAATGTTGAAATCAAGTATTAGTTGGGGTTTGTAGATTGATTAGTGTTTTTTTTCTATTTTACATGTACGGTGACCATTGAGCTATGTGGATTTGTTGAATGCACCTGATTCGCCCATGGATCAAGAGAGGGTGGAGGTATGTATCTCTACTTTATTTTCTTGATATCATTATTATATGCACATGTACATGTGAACTTGTGATATATTATAATCTTATAATTTTTCATAAAGGAAATGTCCATACCTATTTCATCAATAGCAAACCCTCCTCCATGCATTGGAGAAGCATCTTAGGATCCAGTACACTTTTGTTTGATATGTAAAATTAATTATTTTTAACCTACAATACTTATCATTATATTAATTGTATTTAATCTTTGAACATTTTTTGTATAGGCAATATCGATAGTTTCTCCATCGATGGTGAGCCATCCTCAGTCCATTGGAGAAGCATCTCAAGCACAGGTATGCCATTGTTCTCTATATTATAGATTTTAAGTGTTTTTGATATATTTATGTTAGTACATTGTATTAATTGTACATTTAATCTACAAAATAGACCCCTTTGCGGTACGACCATAACATGGATCCATTTAAGTATGTCTTCAAAAAAACTCCTAAGAGTGACAAGGAGAGGAGAGCGAAGACATTAGCTCCTAGATCAGTCGATGAGGTAATCTAAATTTCAATTGCAAAGGAATTATAGTTAAATGCATAGCTATGTTGTTAATTGCGAACTATTTTCTATAAAAAAATTCTAACTTGGCTTTTGAATTGTGGTTTTGCAACCATCTACAGAGTCGCATACTGCATTGAAGAGGCTTGATTTTGATGATCCACCACAAGTTTAGGATCATATAGTGTTAGTTTTGGTCATAGAATGACCAATACATGTAGATATATTCACATTTTTATTGTATATCGATTTGGACATGGCATATGCCACATTTTTGTAATACTTGTATTGACTTGGCAGACATGCCTTTTTATATATAAATGTTGATATTCGATCCAATAAATGTGTACTAAGTTCATTATTTTATACTCGTTGTATTTTGTGGTTGTCTTTTTATAAATTTAATTTATCATTTGCCTATGTAATCAACAATATGAATATAAACAACAAAAATATATGATATAAAACATTGCAATCGTGGAATATGATTTGATAAAATTTCTAAAATGTTGAATTAACCCTACAAAACTCCTTGTATTCAGCTCATTATTGTGTATTCGTTGTATTTGGTGGCTGCCCTTTTATAAATTTAAATGAATATTTGCATATGCAATCAACAATATGAATATAAATAACAAAAATCAACAATATGAATATAAACAACAATATGTGTTTGGTGCAAGAGCACCCTCATGCTCGCAATGGTCAAATTTTGTTCATCATGTGCACAAACCAATGTCACAAGAATGTCCAGGTGGGCAGGTTTATGCTAGGAATGCCCCTATTGTGCATCCCAAAGCGTCAGAACATTGAGAGTCATACCATACCGGTGAGATCTCTCAAGTGCCCCGAGTCCAAAAAATTGTCAAAATTTGAGGGACTATTTCTTCAAATCTAAGACACATATGGTTGATCCGTTTGAACCCGTGGGGTCATGTGAGGCTCCTCTACAATGGCCTATCTCAGGTTTTGACAACTCAGAGCCATTTTCAATTGGTAGCTTTGTTTTACCTGCTGCAAAAACTGTCAGTTGCATGCAATGCAAAGTTGCAGGATTGGCTATAATTGATTCATCTCATCGTGTGAACAAACTGACATCGCAAGCACATCCGGGTGGACAAGTTTACACTAGGCATTCCCCTATCATGCATCCCAAAGTGTTGAAATGTCGAGAGTCATATCGTACCCATGTGATCTCTCAAGTGCCATGAGTCCAAAAAACTATCAAAATTTGACGGACTATTTCTTCAAATCTAGGACACATATTGTTGGCATATGTGCAGAGCATGATGACATGATGATATTGTATGTTGCCATTGATGTCAATATGCTGAAGTATGAACCGGTATGTTGTAGTAAGAAAACTGGCAAGAGAACCGGTATGATGATGTACACCGGTATTTGTGAAAAATTGAAGCGGTATGTTTGTTCAAGGTGAACCAGTATGATGGAATGAGAATCGGTAAATGGAAGTTTTGTATTGGGGTTTCATTTGGCATGACTACTAGTTGGTAGTCTCAGCTTCAGGGTTTCCAGTTGATGCATTCCAAGCTTGTGCGATTCAACTGATGGCATCTTGTGATGAGTTAGCATTGTATGAAGACCAAATAAGTGTTGCCACGTCAGTCTTGTGTGCGTGAAGGATTTCCTTAAGGATCTTACATGGAGATTGATCCTATCTACCTCGGGAATGTACGAAGTCTCTATAAATGGTGGAGAGTGCATGATGAGTTATCAGCTTTCTAAAGTGGCAAATAATGAATGTTGGAGAACATCTTGAGATCTATTCAGGACTGTTGTATTCGATGTAGTGTGATTAACGGTCAGGATTGAACAGACTAGATTGTAAAACCTAAATGTTTAGGGTTTAAGGTTTATGCTACCAACCTATCTATCTCCTATAACATCGATGATGTTTTTCATGATGAAGTTGTTGGCAAATGTTATGTGTGTATCCCTGTGAGTGATACTTGATTCTTGCCAGACCGAAGAATGTTGGCATTCTGTGAACCAATATGAGGACATGATGACATTGTATGTTGTCATTGATGTCAATATGCTGAAGAAGAGAGAACTGGTATGTTACCAAGAACCGGTATATGTGAGAACCGATATATGTGACAAAGTGAAGTGGTGTGTTTTTTTAAGGTGAACCAACATGTGGTTATGGGAACTGGTACATGGAATCTTTG
Organism: Cryptomeria japonica; assembly: GCF_030272615.1. Taxonomy (NCBI): domain Eukaryota; kingdom Viridiplantae; phylum Streptophyta; class Pinopsida; order Cupressales; family Cupressaceae; genus Cryptomeria; species Cryptomeria japonica. The sequence goes on from NC_081409.1 coordinate 438,037,529, forward strand.
TATGACTACCGATTGGTAGTCTCAACTTCAGGGTTTCCGGTTGAAGTGCTTCAAGCTTGTGTGACTCAACCAGTGACTTTGTGTGATGAGTTAGCATTGTAATGAAGAACAGATCATGTTTCCATGTCAGCCTTGTGCATGTGAAGGATCTTGCATGAAGGAGAGTGTTCCTATCTACCTCGGGAATGTGCGAAGTCTGTAAATAGTGAAAACGCGTGATGGGTTATCAGCTGCCATGAAAGCGATGGAAAATGAATGATGGAGAACATCTTGAGATTAGTTCAAGACTGTTGCATTTAATGCAATGTGGTCAATGGTTAGGATTGAACCATTTGAATTGCTTAACCTAACAGGTTTAGGGTTTAGGGTTTATACTACTGACCTATTTGTTTTGTATAAGGTTGACATTGTGTTTCTTTCAGAGGACGTTGGCAAAAAGTTGTGTGTGTGTATCCAAGTGAAGAGATACATGATTCTTGCCAGACCAGCGGAGAGAAGTGATACCTGCAAAGTGTAAGTGCAGAAGGTGAAGAGGAGCTAAAGCGGATCTGTATTGGCATTGAGTGTTGTTACCAGATCATTGTAATACCTGTTGATCTCTAACCACTTCAACAGCTGGGAAATCCCTTAACAAGGTAGCTTTAACCGGCTTACTGTAAATCCTTTGACAGGGTGACTCAAAACCATTGAGTTCTTGAAATCCTCTAACAAGGTAACCTTTAATAGGGTTTAACCCTTAACCGGGTATTCTAGTCATCCCTTAACCGGGTGATCCCTAACATGATCAGTTCCTAGCATAACCTATTGTATCAATCTTTAACGAGACAAGGCTCCTAACAGAGCGGACTTCTAAAGAGTTCAAAAATATCTTGTGGGTATTCATCCCCACCATGGTTTTTCCCAGTTGGGTTTCCATGTGAAAAATCTGTGTGTCATGTGTGGTGTTATTCATGTGATGGTTTAAGTGATTTGTGTCTGAAGGTAAATCATGTCGATCTAGTTGTTTATATATTTTTGATGATAGATTACCTATTCATGCACTAGGGTGAAATGGAAATGAAGTATTAGATTGTATGAAAAGATAAGTGTCAAGCGGTTTACGCTTGTCTTAGTTATTCTGGGTTTTGCTAGTTGTACTCTATTTAAGATAGGTGTTACTGTTTGTCTGCCAAAGCATAGTGTCTACTGACAAACCGATTTTAGGAATGTGTTTTTTCACGTACTGATTCACCCCCCCCTCTTAGTACTGGTTTGGTACTATCCATTCATCATTGAGTTATCAATTGGTATCAAAGTGTCCTCCAGGTCCTCTATGTTATAAGCTTAACCACTTGAGGAAAAGATCCCAGTATAATGATGAAGAAGGAAGGTCTAAAGTTCAATAGAGATAATTTCAATATATGGAAAGATAGGATGAAGATATACATCAGAAGCATGGGTGCTCAACACTGGAGCTATGTTGAGAATGCTTATTTTGCCCCTACTGGTACTCTCACTGATGACCAAAAGAGAGAGATGTAGGAGAATGGGCAAGTCATGGAAGCCCTAATTAGTAGTTTATCTGACATTGAGTTTATTGATGTCCAAGATAAAGTAAATCCCAAAGAAGTATGGGATACTCTTGAAAATATCTATAGCAGTGATTAGCATGTAAAACAAGCTAAGGAAGAAATCCTTAGAGGGAAGTTTGAAGACATGCGGATGGTTGAAGGTGAGACCATTCAATAGTATGGAATAAGAATCAAAACTATTGTCAGAGATATCAAGAGTGCAGGTGGTAAAATGGAAGATTCCACTATGGTAAGAAAAGTTTTGAGATCCTTATTACCGGTCTATGCAGTAAGGGTTGCTGCTATTCAGGACTTGAGATCAATAGACAAGACTAAGGTATCCCTAGACTCCATCATTGCAAAGTTGACAGCCTATGAGCTAAATAGTTTTGATGGAAGTGTTCAAAAGACTGAATCGGCTTTTAAACCTTCTGTTGTACCATCCAGAAAAGGAAAAGAAGCAAGCACCAGTGGTGAACCAAGACAGAGAAAAGAAATGGATGATGAGGAGATTCTAATAGAATTTGAAGCTCTTCTTGCTAGAAAACTTCCTAAAGGAACCGGTAATACAGAGGTAAGCTCCCTTTGAAATGCTTTTCTTGTAATCGGATAGGACATATTACTGTAAACTGTCCTAATGGTGACAACAAGGACAAACCGGAAAGGTTCAAGAAATTCAAAGGAGGAAACCGAAAAAACTATTTTGTGGCAGTTGATGAAGGTGTCACAGATGAGGAATCAAAAGATGAAGAAAATGAAGATATTGTGTTTGTTGGTGTCAAGGAAGATGTGTCAGACAAGAAGGCTCTTGTCTCCCTCTTTTATAATTCCAATGAGTGGATTATTGACAGTGGCTATTCTCACCATATGACTAGTGACCGGAGCAAGTTTCTATCCTTAGAAGAGTATGATGGTGGTATGGTTCACTTTGGTAATGATGCACCATGTATGGTCAAGGGTAGAGGGTCCATCTCTCTGAATGGAAAGAGTAGTGCTGACAATGTGTATTGGGTTGATAGTCTCAGACACAACCATCTGAGTGTTGCCCAGCTGAATGATAGTGGTCTCACTCTAGAATTCAAGAATAGAGTGTGCAAAATCAAAGGAAAGAATAGTGGATTGGTGGCCACTGGCATGCAGACCAAAGGTAACCTATTTTAGCTGAATGCAAATACTAGTACATGTCTTATGGCCAAGTTCGATGATAGCTGGATATGGCATAGGAGACTCTGCCATGTAAACTTTAATAACATTGTGAAGGCCAGCAAGATCAAGGCAGTTAGCGGGTTGTCGGTGCTGAGCAAGATAGAAAATACCTTGTGTAGAGAATGTCAACTGGGGAAAATGTCTTCCTCAACCTTTAAAGGTAAACCTTTCATTGCTGACAATTTACTTGATCTTGTGCATACTGATTTGTGTGGTACTATGAAAAATAGGAGTGTGTAGGGTTATAGGTACTTCATGATTCTCATTTATGACTGCTCAAGAATGATGTGGGTCACATTCTTGAAAGATAAGTCTGGAGCTTTTGGAAAGTTCAAAGCTTTCAGAGCATTAGTGCAGAAGGAAAGCGGTAAAAGGATCAAGTGCCTTAGAACTGATCAAGGAGGGGAATTCACTTCCAGTGAATTCAACAAGAACTATGAAGAACATGGCACTAAGAGGCACCTGTTTTCCCCCTGGACTCCATAGCAAAATGTCCTAGCAAAGAGGAATAACTGGAGTATGGTTGAAGCAGCAAGAACAATGTTGATTCAAGGAAAGGTTGCTCACACCTTTTGGAGAGAAGCAGTGAGCATTGCAATCTACACAATGAATCGGGTACTCATAAAGAAAGGTAAGGATAAAACTCCTTATGAGTATTGGACTGGTAAGACACCTGTGGTTAGCTATTTTAGAGTGTTCGGTAGCAAATGTTACATCAAGAGGAGTGAACACCGAAGCAAATTTGATGTGAAATGTGATGAGGAAATATTCCACCAAGAGCAAAGCTCTCAAGTGTTTCAATAATAGGACTCAGAGAATTATGGAAAGCATTAATGTGAGAGTTGATGAAACCTCTGAGAAAACTGAGGAAACCGGTAGTAAGCAAGCGGTAAATGAACCGGTTGTAACCTTCTGGGAACCAGTTACCAGTCAACCAAGTACCAGTAATAGTGTTCCTACACTGGTAGATGTAGATGCTGATACTGATGGAGATGAGGATGAAGAAGAAAAGCAACAGGAATCTGTTAAGACCATTCCTTGGTATGTCAAGCTGAATCATGATCCTAAGCAGATCATAGGAGATAAGGATGCAAGAATCCTTACAAGAATAAAGGTCAGAGAAAACTCATGCATGATCTCTGAATTTGAGCCTAAATCATTCAAAGAGGCACATAAAGATGAAGACTGGATCAAGGCAATGGAAGAGGAACTTGACCAGATAGAGAGAAATGGTACATGGTATTTGGTACCCAGACCGGAGCATAAAAATGTCATTAGTACCAAATGGGTTTTTAGAAATAAGCTGAATGAGGATGGCACAGTGATTAGAAACAAAGCCAGACTGGTGTGCAAAGGATATGCCCAAGAAAAAGGAGAAGACTATGGAGAAACCTTTGCTCCTATAGCCAGATTGGAAGGAGTTCGTATGCTTCTTGCATATGTAGCTTTTAAAGGATTCAAAGTATATCAAATGGATGTAAAATCTACATTCCTAAATGTTGTACTTGAAGAGGAGGTGTATATAGAGCAACCAGATGGGTTTGCCCTATCTGAAGACAGTGACATGGTGTGTAGGCTACATAAAGCCTTATATGGTCTAAAGAAGGCACCTAGAGCATGGTATGAATGCCTGCACTCCTAGCTTGTGAAGATTGGATTTGAGAGAACAAGTGAAGAAAGCAACATCTACTTGAAATCTGGAGGAGATCAAATCGTGATCTGTGAGGTATTTCTTGATGACATTATCTTTGGTGGAGATGACAAGATGAGTCATGAGTTTGCAAATGAGATGAAGAGAGAGTTTGAGATGTCACTCATAGGGGAGATTAAGTTCTTCATTGGACTACAGATTCAATAGATGAAAGATGGAATCTTTATCACTCAGTCCAAGTATGTCAAAGAGGTGTTGAAGACCTTTGGCATGGAAGATAGCAAACTGGTTGGTACACTAATAGTGACCGGTTGTAAACTATCCAAAGAGGATGACTCAGCATTGGTTAATGAGAAGGAATACTGATCAATGATTGGTAAGTTGCATTATGTAGTGCATAGCAGACCAGATATTGCACATGCAGTTGGCATTACTGCAAGGTTCTAGAAAAGTCCAAGAGAATCCCACTTGGTTGTAGTCAAGCAGATTCTTAGGTATCTAAAGAGAACTATTGATTATGGATTGTGGTATCCATATAGCAAGGATATTAACTTGAAAGTATTCACAGATGTTGATTGGGCAAGTAATGTGGATGATCGGAAGAGCACAACCGGTGGTGCATTCTTTCTCGGTGGTAGACTGGTCTCATGGGTGAGTAAGAAGAAGAGTTGTATCTCTTAGTCTACAGCGGAAGCAGAGTATGTTGCAGCTTTCATGAACTGCACTCAGACAATTTGGATGAAGAATGTATTAAATGGCTTCAAAGTTCTTATATCTGAACTGGTAAGTATATTTTGTGACAATACTAGTGCAATTAACATCTCCAAGAATCCGGTTTTACATTCTAGAACCAAACACTTTGAACTTAAGTATCATTTCTTGAGGGAAAAGGTTCAGAACAAAGAGATTGCACTGGAACATGTTTCCACTAAGGAGCAGTTAGAAGACATATTCACCAAGCCTCTCCCAAAGACTACATTTATGTACTTAAGAGGTGAATTAGGGGTGCTGCCCCTTCAGGAGGTGAACTAAAGGTATATGCTCCACATCAATCAGGTATTGCATAGTCAAATTTATTTTTCAGGATTGATGTGTTGAAGGATGCTACTCCTCAGGGGGAGCAACATAATGGAATAGGGAAGTTTGTGCCTCCACTTTGGCATTGTTGTCAAAGGGGGAGAAGAAGTGAAGCGGAGAAGATATCTGCAGAAATTGGGGGAGAAGATATGAAGCGGAGAGATATCTTTTTATATTGCCATCAATGCCAAAGGGGGGAATTGTTGGCATTATGTGAACTGATATGAGGACATGATGACATTGTATGTTGTCATTGATGTTAATATGTTGAAGAAGAGAGAACCGGTATGCTACCAAGAACCGGTATAACATTATGAACTGGTATATGTGCCAAAGTGAAGTGGTGTGTTTGTTCAAGGTGAACCGGAATGTGGTTATGGGAAGGGTTCAAATGGAAGCTTTGTATGATTACCGATTGGTAGTCTCAACTTTAGGGTTTCTGGTTGAAGTGCTTCAAGCCTGTGTGACCTAATCAGTGAATCTATGTGATGAGTTAGCATTGTAACGAAGAACAGATTGTGTTGCCACATTAGCCTTGTGCATGTGAAGGATCTTAGATGAAGGAGAGTGTTCCTATCTACCTTGGGAATGTGCGAAGTCTGTAAATGGTGAAAATGCATGATGGGTTATCAACCACCATGAAAGCGATGGAAAATGAACGATGGAGAACGTCTTGAGATTGGTTCAAGATTGTTGCATTTAATGCAATGTGCTCAATGATCAGGATTGAACCATTTGAATTACTTAACCTAATAGGTTTAGGGTTTAGGGTTTATGCTACTGACCTATCTATTTTGTATAAGGTCGATGTTGTGTTTCTTTCAAAGGTTGTTGGAAAAAAGTTGTGTGTGTGTATCCAAGTGAAGAGATACATGATTCTTTCTAGACCATAGGAGAGAAGTGATACTTATAGAGTGTAAGTGCAGAAGGTGAAGAGGAGCTAAAGTAGATTTGCATTGGCATTGAGTGTTGTTACCAGATCATTGTAATACCCATTGATCTCTAACCACTTCAATAGTTGGGAAATCCCTTAACAGGGTAGCTTTAACCGGCTTACTATAAATCCTTTGATAGGGTGACTCAAAACCATTGAGTTCTTGAAATCCTCTAACAAGGTAACCTTTAATAGGGTTTAACCCTTAACTGGGTATTCTAGCCATCCCTTAACCGGGTGATCCTTGACAGGATCGGTTCCTAACATAACCTATTGTATCAGTCTTTAACTGGAAAAGGCTCCTAACAGAGTGGACTTCTAAAGAGTTCAAAAACAGCTTGTGGGTATTCATCCCCACCGTGGTTTTTCCTAGTTTGGTTTCCACATGAAAAATCTGTGTGTCATGTGTGGTGTTATTCATGTGATGGTTTAAGTGATTTGTGTCTGAAGGTAAATCATGTTGATCTAGCTGTTTATATATTTTTAATGATAGATTACCTGTTCATACACTAGGGTGAAATGGAAATGAAGTATTAGATTGTATGAAAAGATAAGTGTCAAGTGGTTTATGCTTGTCTTAGTTATTCTGGGTTTTGCCAATTGTACTCTATTTAAGACCGGTGTTACTGTTTGTCTGCCAAAGCACAGTGTCTGCTGACAAACCGGTTTTAGGAATGTGTTTTTTCCTACACTGATTCACCCACCCTTCTAAGTACCGGTTTGGTACTATCTGTTCATCATTGAGTTATCAGAGAAGTGTGTTGATACCTACAAAGTGTGATTGTAGAAGAAAAGGAGCTAAAGTGGATCTACCTTGGCATTGAGTGTTGTTATCAGATCAGTGTATTACCTGTTGACTTCTAACCATTTCAGCAGTTGGAAAATCCCTTAATTGGGTAGCTTTAATAGGCTTTTATTTAAATCCTTTAATAGGGTGACTCAATTCAATGAGTTCTTCAAATCCTCTTGCAAAGTAACCTTTAATAAGGTTCTAACCTTTAACCAGGTATTTAGCCATCCCTTAACTGGGTGATCCCTAGTAGGATCAGTTCCTAGCAGAACCTATTGTAAAAGTCTCTAACCGGACTAGGATCCTAACAGAGCAGACTTCAAAAGAGTTCAAGAATAGCTTACGGGTACTCATCCCCACCGTGGTTTTTCCCAGTTGGGTTTCCATGTGAAAAGTCAGTGTGTCATGTGTGATTCCTTTCATTTGATGATTTAGTGTTTTATGTCAAACTGGTAAAATATGTTGAACTAGAAGTCATTATATTTCTGATGATAGATTAATTGTTTATGTATAAGGGTGAAGTGGAAATGAGGTATTAGATTGTATGGAAAGCTAAGGGCTACCGATTTATGTCTTTCACATTCTCATTGTGTTTTACTGGTAGTAATCTGACTTAGACCAGTATTAGTGTTGATTCACCCGCCCCCCTCTCAGTACCGGTTTGGTACTAACTATTCATCATTTATTCATCAATTGGTATTAGAGCATCCTCCAGGTCCTCTATGTTGTAAGCTTAACCGCTTGAGGTTAAGATCCTACTCTAATGATGAAGAGGGAAGGTCTGAAGTTCAATAGAGACAACTTTAAAATATGGAAGGATAGAATGAAGATATACATCAGAACCATGGGTGCTCAACACTGGAGCTATGTTTAGAATACTTATGTTATCCCTACCATTACTCTCACCAATGATCAAAAGAGAGAGATTAAGGAGAATGGGCAAGTCATGGAAGCCCTAATCAGCAGTCTATCTGATATTGAGTTTATTGATGTTCAAGATAAAGAAAATCCCAAAGAAGTATGGGAAGCTCTTGAGAATATCTATGGTGGTGATGAGCATGTGAAACAAGCTAAGGAAAATATCCTTAGGGAAAATTTTGAAGACATGCGGATGGTTGAAGGAGATACCATTCAACAATATGGAATAAGAATCAAAAATTTTGTTGGAGACATCAAGAGCACTGGTGGTATAATAGATGATTCCACTATTGTTAGCAAAGTCTTGAGATCCTTATTACCAGTCTATGCAATAAGGGTTGCTGCTATTCAGGAGTTGAGGTCTATAGACAAGACAAAGGTATCCCTAGACTCCATCATTGCTAAGTTGACAACTTTTGAGCTAAATAATTATGATGGCAGTATCCAGAAGATTGAATTAGCCTTTAGAGAATTTGTTGCACCATCTAGAAAGGGCAAAGAAGCTAGTACCAGTGGTGAACCAAGACAAAGAAGAGAAATGGATGATGAGGAGATCCTGATGGAATTTGAAGCTCTTATTGCCAAGAGAATTCCTAAGGGAACTGGTAAATACATAGGGAAGCTCCCTTTGAAATGATTTTCTTGCAATAGGATAGGACACATTGCTGTAAACTATCCTAATGGTGATAATGACAAATCGGAAAGGTTTAAGAAGTTCAAAGGAGGAAACAGGAGAAACTGTTTTGTAGTAGTTGATGACAGTGTCACTGATGAGGAATCAGAAGATGAAGATAGTGAAGACATTATGTTTGTAGCAGTTAAGGAAGATGTGTCAGACAAGAACGCTCTTGTCTCCTACTTTGATAATTCTAATGAGTGGATTATTGACAGTGGTTGTTCTCACCATATGACTAGTGACCAGAGTAAGTTTCTATCTCTGGAAGAGTATGATGGTGGTGTGGTTCATTTTGGTAATGACGCACCATGTATGGTAAAAGGTAGAGGGTCCATCTCTCTGAATGGAAAAAGTAGTGCTGACAATGTGTATTGGGTAGAAGGTCTCAGACACAACCTTTTGAGCATTGCCTAGCTGAATGATAATGGACTCTCTGGAATTCAGAGATGGAGTGTGTAAAATTAAAGGTAAGAGTGGTGAACTGATGGCCACCAGTATGCAGACTAAAGGTAACCTATTTCAGCTTAATGCAAATATAAGTACATGTCTAATGGCTAAGTTTGATGATAGTTGGATATGGCATAGGAGACTCTGCCATGTAAACTTTGATAATATTGTGAAGGCCAGTAAGATCAAGGTAGTTAGAGGGTTGCCTATGCTGAGAAAACTGGAAAATCCTTTGTGCGGAGAGTGTCAACTGGATAAAATGTCTTCCTCAACTTTCAAAGGTAAATCTTTCACTGCAAACAATTTACTTGATCTTGTGCATACTAATTTGTGTGGTCCTATGAAAACTAGGAGTGTGCAGGGAGATAGGTATTTTATGATTCTTACTGATGATTGCTCAAGAATGATGTGGGTCACATTCTTGAAGGACAAGTCTGAAGCCATTGGAAATTTCAAATCCTTCAGAGCACTTGTTGAAAAAGAAAGTGGTAAGAGGATTATGTGCCTAAGAACTGATCAAGGAGGAGAATTCACTTCTGGTGAATTCAACAAGTACTGTGAAGAGAATGGCATCAAGAGGCAACTGTCTATGCCCCAGAATCCATCGAAGAATGGCCTAGCAGAGGGAAATAACCAAACTGTAGTTGAAGCAGCCAGAACTATGCTGATCCAAGGAAAAGTTGTTCACACTTTTTGGAGAGAAGCGGTGAGCACTGCAATCTACACAATGAATCGGGTACTCATCAAGAAGGGTAAGGATAAAACTCCTTATGAGTATTGGATCGGTAAGACACTAGTGGTAAGCTACTTTAGAGTGTTTGGTAGCAAATGTTATATCAAGAGGAGTGAACATCAGAGCAAGTTTGATACAAAATGTGATGAGGGAATATTCCTAGGATATTCCACCAAGAGTAAAGCTCTCAAATGTTTCAACAATAGGACTAAGAGAATTGTTGAAAGCATCAATGCTAAAGTTGATGAAACCTCCTAGAAACTTGAGGAAATTGACAGTGAGCAAGTAGGAGATTAATCGGTAGTAACCTTCTGGGAACTGGTTGCAAAACAGGCTAGCACCAGTAACAGTGCTCCTACACTAGTAGATGTTGATGCTGATGAAGATGAGGATGAAGAAGAAAACCAAGAGGAAACAATTGAGATCATTCCTAGGTATGTAAAGCCAAATCATGATCCAAAGCAGATCATAGGAGACAAGGATGTAGGAATTCTTACAAGAAGAAAGGTCAGAGAAAACTCTTGCATGATCTCTAAATTTGAGCCTAAAACATTCAAAGAGGCACATAAAGATGAAGACTGGATCAAGGCAATGGAAGAGGAACTTGACCAGATAGAAAAGAATGGTACATTCTCTTTGGTACCTAGACCTGAGCATAAAAATGTCATAGGCACCAAATGGGTTTTCAGAAATAAGATGAATGAAGATGGCATAATGGTAAGAAACAAAGCCAGACTAGTGTGCAAAGGATATGCTCAAGAAGAAGGAGAAGACTATGGAGAAACCTTTTCTCCAGTATCTAGATTGGAAGGAGTTTGTATGCTTCTTGCATATGCATCCTTCAATGGGTTCAAAGTATATCAAATGGATGTAAAATCTGCATTCCTAAATGGAATACTTGAAGAGGTGTATATAGAGCAACCAGATGGGTTTGCCCTATCAGAAGATAGTGACATGGTGTGTAGGCTACATAAAGCCTTGTATGGACTAAAGCAGGCACCTAGAGCATGGTATGAACACTTGCACTCCCATCCTGTGAAGATTGGATTTGAAAGAACAAGTGAAGATAGCAATATCTACTTGAAATCAAAAGGAGATCAGATTCTAATCTATGAGGTAGTTGTTGATGACATAATTTTTGGAGGAGATGACAAGATGAGTCATGATTTTGTAGATGAGATGCAAAAGGAATTTGAGATGTCACTTATAGGGGAGATTAAGTTCTTCATTGGACTATAGATACAACAAATGAAAGATGGAATCTTTATCACTCAGTCCAAGTATGTCAAAGAGGTGTTGAAGACCTTTGGCATGGAAGACAGTAAACCAGTTGGTACACCAATGTTAACTGGTTGTAAATTATCAAAAGATGATGACTTAGTGTTGGTAAATAAGAAAGAATACCAATCAATGATTGGTAAATTACACTATGTAGTACATAGCAGACCAAACATTGCACATGTAGTGGGCATTACTGTGAGGCCCTACCCCAACCCATCCTATCTCTTCAGTTATTTTCATTTTGGAACTATTTTGGATACTAGTTTGGACACACTATGGATATAGAACTTTTCATGATTCCGCGATTTTGGTAACATTGATATATGTGGATGCTTCATTTCTATGCCTTGTGGATTATAGAATATTATATGATTCTAGATTAGGGTAATGTTGTGATGATGCAGGTTATTATCTGAATTTCAGGATTAGATATAATGTTTGGAAAATGTTTGCATATATTGTAGATGGATCAAATTTTGAGGATTATGAGGAAATTGCTTTGAATTGTGACAAATTATATTTCATAATGTCAAGTCTTTGTAGAATGAATGTATTGTATTCTGATTATGTGATTTTATATTTTATATGAGGCTATTTGGGAAGTACTAATGTTTAAATTGAGATGTGCAGGAAAATATCCATGTGACCATGGAAATATTAGGGAGAATCAAGCCTAGGCCAATGTGCGTTAGTAAAACCAGGGGTTGTCTATTTGGAGAGACAACACCCCGTATGTACTGTATTTTATTCGTAAATGTAAAATGTTGCATGAGTGTAATTTGTATTTATTGGAATATTTAAATTGTTTAAGGGACAATTGCCATGTGTTTATTGTGATGTGGAATTATGTTGTAGTGTCACTTGACACCTATGTAGTATGTTGTGTTGGCAATTTGCCATGTCACCTTTTTGAAGGTTTTATTTTTGTTAATGGTTATATCCCCTAATTATCCTTGAAGGAACCAAGAAATCTAGGTTAGAGAGCCACAAGGAAGGTCAACTCAGAGTTGACCCGTAGGTTAACTTCAGGTGGACTTTCTGAAGGTCAAATCAACTCCTAGAGTCAATTTTAGAGCTTTTTTATTAGGCCTCATGGGGTACCTATGGGTGAAGGCCAAAATTGGCCATGTGTCTTTCCCTTAGGACTTGTTTAACCACCCAAAAAAGTGGTTTTCCCAAGATGGACGAATTCCATCTATAGGAGTGCCATCCTTGGTAGGATAACCTTCTTGGAGATAGTAATCCCTCTTCCCCATTCCATTTCCCTTCTCTAGGCACCTAGGTTAGGGAGTGTGTAAGACCTAGGGAAGACCAACCCAATGGGAGATCACTCACTCTACCCAAGAGGTTGGAAGGAGTGAGAGAGGCCTTCTTAGGCTAAGAATGGAAGCTTAGTGAGCTAATCACCCACTCTCCACTTTTGGAGATTTTTGGAAAAATTTGAAAGGAAAAAAAAACCAGTTTTAGAAAATTTAGAGGAATTTGGTGGCCAAGATTTGCAGAAAGTTGTGTGGATTGGGCAGCTCATCTTCAACCAAGTTTAGAATACCTATTGGCAGAATAAGGTTGGTTGTTATCTCCTCTTGTTTATGTTGTTTATGTTAGCTATGTTGTTTTGTTGAAGGAAAGATTTGCTTGTAAAGGAAGTGTGTATGTATAATGTTGTAGAAGGAAATAATGTGTAGTTTTATTTCTATGTTTTTTTCTGTTTTGTGTTTTTGTTTTGGGAGTGTCCAAGATCTCCTACTCTTGGGAGAGTAGGATGATCTTGGGGTGGAAGAAGCATGACAGCCTTGGGTGAGAGGCTCTCCTTAAGGAGAGTGATCTCAAGGGTGTCCCTTGTGACCCTTGCTGCATAGCCTTGTGTATGCATTTGGGGGTCATAAGGGGAGAGAAATGGCTTTGAGCCTTTGGGGGGGCATAAGGTGGTTGGGATGAATTCTGATTGAGTATTTGTGTTGCCATGAGGTGGCTTGTGATATTCTTTTTGGCTGCAGTCTCCCCAACGGTACTTGGTCCACTTCCACCCATAGATTTATCTCCACAAATGTGGTGATAGTGTAGCTTGGGATGGGAAAGTGTATGTGTTGTGTGTTTTCCTTATTGTTATGTTGTATTGCTTGGTTGTAACCCGTCTACGCCTTGATTCTCCTAGCTCGGGGGTGGCTTCTGGTAAGCCTAGGCTGGGAGGTGAGCATCCCATGGTCACAGTCCTAAAATTTACTTGCAGGTGGCTTGGGAAAAAGATTAGGAGTTGCAGATTGATGTGTTGCAGACTTCTATTCAGGATTTTTATTTTTATTTAAATGCAAAAGAAAAAGAAGAGAAAGTGCAGATGTAAATATAGGACTTAAAATGATTTTGTTTCTATTTGAATAAATGTAATTTTTATTTTCTGTGTAAAGATTAGAGAAAGATGACTGTTTAGAAATTCTACCCATTTTTATATTGGGCTATTGTAACCTATCATTCTGGAAAGTAATGTAAATTTTTATTATATTTTGATGCCTATTGTGTTGTAGAAGACTACATTTAAATTTGGTCTGTAACATGTTTAGTTACTGCAATATTAAAGAAAAGTAACAGAAAAATGCATTAGGATTCCTTATTTACTATTCATTAGTTTATTTACTGCATTAGTAAGGAAAAGAAAAAGAAGTGCAGTAGGGTTATTATTTACTTGCATAGTGTAAATTCTGTAATTTTATGACTGTTTTAAAAAAAGGAGTGAACTAGTATTGTTTCTTTATTTATTTCTCACTATTTACTTGCATAGTTTAGATTTTGTTATTTTATGACTGTTAAAAGAAAACCAGAACTATTTCATTTCTGTAGCAAGTTTAAATAAAAGAAATAAATAAATAGATCTATTCTAAATGCTGTTAGAAGACTAAAACGGAATGTAGATGGTTTAAAAAAAAACAAAAAAACTCAGATCAATATAAGGGTTTTAACCCTATTACTTCAACATTTAGTCATATATATATTTCTATATGTATATAAGTATATATATTGAAAATATATACCTATATATATAGAAAATATATATATATAAGATTTCCTGTATATGTATACCTCTGTAACAACGAAATTTAAAAAGAAACAAAAACATGTATTCTGAATCCTGTGCATCTCTGTTACAAATCATATAAAATATAATGCAGAATAAACCCTTTTATCCTATATATATATATATATATATATATATATATATATATATATATATATATATATATATTCTGCATCAAAAAAAATATGCTCTGTGGATGCCTGTAGAAGAAAATATCTGCATATTCATAAACGATACTATGCATATTATATATATATATATATATATATATATATATATATAATACACATAATATACATTGGAAATTAAAAAAATGAAAAAAAACTACATCTTATACCATTTTTATCAACCCACGAAACTTATTAAAAATGTTGCAAAAAAAAAGGGAAGCAAGTCTCGCGGGCCACTGTGTGCAACACAGTGGACGGCCACGGCCGAACCACTGTGCTACACACAGTGGGCGGCGCCGAAGGGCACCGCACTGTGTGTAACACAGTGGGCGGTCGCGGCCGCCACTGTGCTACGCACAGTGAACGGCGCCCGCCACTGTGTGTATACACAGTGGGCGGCGGCTATGCCGTCCGCCACTGTGTGTACACACAGTGGGCGGCGCTGCCGCCACTGTGCGTATGCACAGCGGCGCCCGAACCCCTGCGAAAACCTCCGCTCTCCCCGCATGAAACCCTCCGCCTCCGTACCTGCAGTCACATTTCAAAACAAAAAAAAAGAGAAAGAAAACAAAACAAAGAAAAAGGGTTAATATAAAACCCTAACCCATTTCGGGTTAGGGTATAATATGTAAAAAAAAATAAGGGGTAAAAATAACATAAGACAAGTGTAATATGTAAAAATGCAACCCTAACCCCATTTCGGGTTAGGGTTAGCATTATAAGAATATATATATATACATATATATATGTATATATATATAAATGAATATATTGATATATATATATATATGTATATTTATATATACATATATATTTATATACATATTGGAGATTTAGATTTGGGGACATTTAAATTGATTTTAATTTATAATGAGGATTAGAATTTAAGAATTTATAATGTGATATATATATATATATATATATATATATATATATATATATATATATATATATATATATATATATATATATATATATATATATATATAAAAGGGAAATTAAATTGGAAATTTAAAGCTAGATTTTAGTATAAAATTTGGGGTTAAGTTTATAATTGAAATATTATGGAAATTTTAAACATTGATTTTAATATATGAAATGGGGTTAATTAATGATAGGATTATTATACGTCCATTTACTCCTTAGGAGATTTGAAATTTAAAAAAAAAAAGGATTTAAGAATGAAGGGGTTATCAAAATCGGAAACACCATACATCAACTCGAATAATTTAATTAATTAATCAATAGACTTCCCTAATTATATTTGGGGTATTAGGAAAATTTAAAAAAAAAGGGAATTTGTAGAACCAATTTTATGGACCATAAACCCTTTGGGGGTAAGCTTGGGCCAAATTTAATTTAATCGACAAATTAAGAAGTTAGGGAAAATTGGAATTGGCCTTAGCTTATTGTCGGTTTTAGTGGACAAACGACATTGTAGTAATTCGAACCCTCATCAGTTGGATGTATATAATAATTTCGCAGGTGTATCAATTAATCAATAGCATTATCCTTATATGGATTGGGAATGATTTAATACCTTAAGGTAACCAATTATTCCTTGGTTTAATTAGCGACAACTTGTCTTAGGTAATTGAGCTAGCTAACTAATCGGCAATGCAAATTAATCTTCATCAATCAAGTCACTCGCTCGAGTTGGTTATTTAACTTAACCTTAGTAAGTAAGTTAATTACTTCCTAGATAAGACAAAACTTTAAATACAGTCGTTATGTATTAGGATTTATAGCGAGTTCATGACGTCAAAAAAAAAATTTGTTGTTCCGTTTTTGTGCCCTAAAGTTTGGGCACGACATCTTGGTATCAGAGCAAGGTTTCCAACACTAGGAACCTTTCTCCATTACGTTTCGCTTTAATTATCTAAATTAATCAAATATTTTCTTAAACGGAAAATAAAAATATAAATATATGAAAATTGAATTGTTTAAATTAATTGTTTATTTATTTTATTTTTGTTTCCTCATAGGATGCCTCCGACTACGCGACAAGCTCGCAAGCGCGGAAGGGGTCCTAGGCGTACACGTATGGCACGCGAGGATGTTGCTAGGGAGGAACCGGTTCCAGAAGGGAACCCGGAAGCACCTCCCGAACCACCGGTTGACCCTAACCGAGACATCTTGCTAGCTCTTCAGAACTTGATCGGGATCGTGCAGGATAGGCTTCCAGCAGTGGACCGTCATGCAGACAATCAGAACTCAGGGAGTCATAGATCAGTGGATAGGGAACGGAGTAGGAGTCCACCTCCTAATTCTGTAGAGGGTGAGGCAGAGCATGAGCCAGAGTCCGTTCACCTGCCCGAACCCCCTCCAGTAGCAGCACCTGTGTACTTTGAGAGAGCACGTCAGGAACCAGGAGACCTGATTAGAGAGGTTTTACGCCTCCAGCCGCCATCTTTTGGAGGCACTACTGATGGAGTAGAGGCTGAGGCATGGCTTTTAAGCCTAGATCGGTGCTTCGCATTGCGATCTTATGAAAGCAATCTGAAGGCACGCGTTGCAGTCCACCTTCTGAGATCGACAGCCTCCACATGGTGGAAGCAAGAGGAATTCAAGTGCGGACTCACTGCAGATACCATCACATGGGAAATCTTCACAGAGAGGTTCAGAGAGAGGTACTTGTCAGAGCATTTCCGGCAGCGTAGGATCGATGAGTTCCATGACCTCCAGCAGAAGGGTCTCACAGTGACCCAGTACGAGAGTAAGTTTATTGAGCTCCTACCTTATGTAGATTACCTAAAGGACGAGAAGCTACTCGTCAACCGTTTTGTTAGGGGGCTTAATGCTGGGATAGCAGGACCAGTGAGGATGGCCGCTCCAGGGAGCCTTCGGGTTGCCGTAGAGAAGGCCCTTATAGCCGAGGAGATTCAGATCAGGCCACAGGACACGAGGGATCGGTTCCAGAACCGAAACCCAGCTCCCCAGCCTTTCGGGTTTCAGAAACCCCATTGGAAAGGCAACCACAGAAATGTTTCGGGGTCCCATAAACCCCCTCCTCCACAGCAGTCACAGCAGAATCAGAGACAGAGGCCACCTCAGGGACAGCAGGGCTCCAGGCCCAAACAGTGGCAGTCACAGGGTCCTAGGCGTGACCAGAGAGTACAGGGTACATACACACCCCCGGCACGGGCTCAGCAGTCCTCCAGGGGTGGGTACAGTGGTTCTAGCCGGACAGGTGGGCATCCTTTTACTAGGCCTCAGGGTGCACAGTTTCAGGCACGCGGTGCTTGCTTCACGTGTGGAGCCATGGGGCACATGGCGAGAGAGTGTCCCCAGGGACAGATGACAGGGAATCAGAGGATGGCAACATCAGAGCCTACAGTTGGGGACATGGGCAAGGCCCATAGAGTCTTCGCAGCGGTTGATAACCGCCAGGCAGAGCACCAGGCCACAGTCATCGAGGCTGCAGGTAAGGTCAGAGGTAGTAGTATTTCTATATTATTTGACTCAGGAGCGACTGACTCCTTTATATCTCCATTGGTTGTGGAGCGTTGCGGGCTAGTGGCAGTAAGGCAAAGTGTCAGCTGGGAAGTGGAGTTAGCTTCAGGAGCTAGAGTGTCAGTGGATTCAGAGGTTAGGGGATGTCCGCTCCAGATTGGTAATACCACCACCTTAGTAGACCTTAGAGTTACACCACTCGGATCTTATGGCGTCGTACTTGGCATGGATTGGCTTTACGCCCACAGAGCCAAGATGGATTGTCGCTTGAAAAAGGTTGAGTGTGAGGATGATCATGGTGCTCCCATAGTAATCACTGGGATTCAGAGACCCGTGTCTCTTCGTATGATATCCGCAATGCAGCTTAAGAGGAGCATGCGGAAGGGATGCCAGTTGTTTGCTATCACAATCAGTGACCGAGAGGAAGAAAATGAGAAGGAGCCTTCCATAGATGATCATCCCATCCTTGAGGCATTTGCAGACGTGTTTCCTGATGAGCTACCCGGTATGCCGCCCAGCAGGGAAATTGACTTCCACATAGATTTGGTACCAGGAGCCGAGCCAGTTTCGAGAGCACCTTATAGGATGACCACTCATGAGCTTAATGAGCTCAAGATGCAGCTAGAGGAACTCTTAGAGAAGGGTCACATCCGTCCTAGCGTCTCTCCTTGGGGCGCACCAGTCATCTTCGTGAAGAAGAAAGATGGATCCCTTCGGTTATGCATGGATTACAGGCAACTGAATAAAGTAACCATCAAGAACCGCTATCCTTTACCGAGGATCGATGATTTGTTTGATCAGCTTCAGGGTGCCAAAGTGTTTTCCAAAATAGACCTGAAGTCAGGGTATCATCAGTTGAGAATTGTGGAAAGTGATATCCACAAGACCGCGTTTCGCACCAGATATGGCCACTATGAGTTCACTGTGGTCCCATTCGGTCTTACGAATGCTCCAGCTGTATTCATGAGTCTCATGAATGGGGTATTCCGCACCTTCCTCGACCGATTTGTGATAGTGTTCCTCGACGACATATTGATCTATTCCCGAAATGAGCAGGAGCATGAGGAGCATTTGAGACAGGTTTTGCAGTGTTTGAGGGATAACCAGTTGTTCGGCAGTTTGTCGAAGTGTGCCTTCTTTAGATCAGAGGTCAAGTACCTAGGGCATGTTATATCTGGTGATGGGATCTTAGTTGACCCATCAAAGATTAGAGCCATCATGGATTGGCCGGCACCTACCAGTGTGACAGAGGTCAGAAGCTTCATGGGTTTAGCAGGATACTATAGACGTTTTGTGGAGGGATTTTCCAGAGTTGCACACCCCATCACATCCCTCCAGCGAAAAGGGAAGAAATTCGAGTGGACAGAGAAGTGTGAGAGGGCTTTTCAGGATCTAAAAAGGGCCCTTACTAGTGCACCTATTCTTATCGTGCCAGACCCCACGGCCGACTTCATGGTATGCACGGATGCTTCCTTAGATGGATTGGGAGCAGTTCTTATGCAGGAGGGTAGGGTTATAGCATACGAGTCCAGGAAACTTAAGACTCACGAGCTTAACTACCCTACGCACGACCTAGAGCTTGCGGCAGTTGTACATGCACTTGTGAGGTGGAGACACTTCCTTTTAGGTCATCACTTCGAGCTTCATTCAGACCATCAGAGTTTGCAGTATATCTTCACCCAGCCTAACCTTAATGCACGTCAGAGGAGATGGATGGAGTTCCTTTGTGAGTATGATTTTGATGTTCATTACATCAAAGGAAAGGAGAATGTGGTCGCAGATGCCCTAAGTAGGAGACGACATGAGGTTTACACCATATCCATGAGCACTGATTTGAGAGACCGTATTTTGCAGCAATTGCCAGAGGATGATTGGTATCTTGAGGTTTGTCAGAGGATCCGTAGTCAGGAGACCCTGGAGGGGAAGTTTGTGGACTACTCTTTGGAGTCTGATGGTTTATTACGCCATAGAGGGCGCATTTATGTACCCTCTTCTGGGGGTTTGCGAGATTTCATTGTCATGGAGGCTCATAGAGCTCCTTATGCAGCACATCCCGGGGTTAAGAAGATGCATGCTGACTTGAGGCAGTTATATCATTGGCCAGGAATGCGGCAGCTTATCGCCGAGTTAGTAGCCCGATGCCTTGAGTGTCAGAGAGTCAAGGCAGAGCACCGCCATCCAGGAGGGTTACTCCAGTCCCATGCTATACCAGAGTGGAAGTGGGATACTATATCCATGGACTTCATTATTGGTCTTCCTATGTCATCGCGTCGCCATGATGCTATCTTGGTGACAGTTGACAAATTGACCAAAGTAGCCCACTTCTCACCAGTTCGGACTACCTTCACAGCTCCAGCAGTGGCACAGGTGTTCTTACGAGACATTGTTAGGCTTCATGGTGTCCCACGCAAGATTATCTCTGATAGGGATTCTCTCTTTACATCTTCCTTTTGGAAGGCATTACAGGCAGCGTTGGGCACTAAGCTCAACTTCAGCACAGCCTACCATCCAGAGACAGATGGCCAGACAGAGCGGGTTAACCAGGTGTTAGAGGATATGCTCCGCATGTACGTCATGGATCATCAGACCCGATGGGAGGAGTACCTGCATTTAGTAGAATTTGCCTATAATAACGGGCATCACACTTCTTTGGGGATGCCACCCTTTCAGGCCTTGTACGGCAGACCATGCAGGACACCTTTGAGTTGGGATCGTATTGAGGACAGAGTGGCCATAGGCCCTGAGTTGGTCCGTGATATGGAGCAACAGGTAACTTTGATTAGACAGCGCCTTAGAGAGGCACAGGATAGGCAGAAGAAATATGCCGATGCAAAGAGGATAGACCGGAATTACATGGTTGGGGACAGAGTTTTCCTGAGAGTGCGACCGCATAAGAGTCCAATCCGCTATGGAAAGGGTTCTAAGCTCGCACCTCGCTTTGTTGGACCCTTCGAGATCCTTGAGAGGATAGGGCCAGTTGCTTATCGCCTAGCTTTGCCACCTAGCCTGTCACGCATCCACGATGTGTTTCATGTGTCAGTTTTGAGAAAATATATCTATGATGAGTCTCATATTTTAGATTGGGATGCCTTGCAGGTGGAGTCGGATGGGCAGTTAGCCTTGGAGCCCATTCGCATTTTGGCACGCCGGACGTTGGCCCTTCGAGGTCGAGAGCTGGACCAGGTTAGGGTCCAGTGGGATTGCTATGATGAGGTTACAGCTTCATGGGAGGATGCAGCACGTATGAGATCACAGTACCCTCATCTTTTTGATGAACTCCAGGAGGACGTTCATACCTAGAGGGGGAGGGTGTGAGGCCCTACCCCAACCCATCCTATCTCTTCAGTTATTTTCATTTTGGAACTATTTTGGATACTAGTTTGGACACACTATGGATATAGAACTTTTCATGATTCCGCGATTTTGGTAACATTGATATATGTGGATGCTTCATTTCTATGCCTTGTGGATTATAGAATATTATATGATTCTAGATTAGGGTAATGTTGTGATGATGCAGGTTATTATCTGAATTTCAGGATTAGATATAATGTTTGGAAAATGTTTGCATATATTGTAGATGGATCAAATTTTGAGGATTATGAGGAAATTGCTTTGAATTGTGACAAATTATATTTCATAATGTCAAGTCTTTGTAGAATGAATGTATTGTATTCTGATTATGTGATTTTATATTTTATATGAGGCTATTTGGGAAGTACTAATGTTTAAATTGAGATGTGCAGGAAAATATCCATGTGACCATGGAAATATTAGGGAGAATCAAGCCTAGGCCAATGTGCGTTAGTAAAACCAGGGGTTGTCTATTTGGAGAGACAACACCCCGTATGTACTGTATTTTATTCGTAAATGTAAAATGTTGCATGAGTGTAATTTGTATTTATTGGAATATTTAAATTGTTTAAGGGACAATTGCCATGTGTTTATTGTGATGTGGAATTATGTTGTAGTGTCACTTGACACCTATGTAGTATGTTGTGTTGGCAATTTGTCATGTCACCTTTTTGAAGGTTTTATTTTTGTTAATGGTTATATCCCCTAATTATCCTTGAAGGAACCAAGAAATCTAGGTTAGAGAGCCACAAGGAAGGTCAACTCAGAGTTGACCCGTAGGTTAACTTCAGGTGGACTTTCTGAAGGTCAAATCAACTCCTAGAGTCAATTTTAGAGCTTTTTTATTAGGCCTCATGGGGTACCTATGGGTGAAGGCCAAAATTGGCCATGTGTCTTTCCCTTAGGACTTGTTTAACCACCCAAAAAAGTGGTTTTCCCAAGATGGACGAATTCCATCTATAGGAGTGCCATCCTTGGTAGGATAACCTTCTTGGAGATAGTAATCCCTCTTCCCCATTCCATTTCCCTTCTCTAGGCACCTAGGTTAGGGAGTGTGTAAGACCTAGGGAAGACCAACCCAATGGGAGATCACTCACTCTACCCAAGAGGTTGGAAGGAGTGAGAGAGGCCTTCTTAGGCTAAGAATGGAAGCTTAGTGAGCTAATCACCCACTCTCCACTTTTGGAGATTTTTGGAAAAATTTGAAAGGAAAAAAAAACCAGTTTTAGAAAATTTAGAGGAATTTGGTGGCCAAGATTTGCAGAAAGTTGTGTGGATTGGGCAGCTCATCTTCAACCAAGTTTAGAATACCTATTGGCAGAATAAGGTTGGTTGTTATCTCCTCTTGTTTATGTTGTTTATGTTAGCTATGTTGTTTTGTTGAAGGAAAGATTTGCTTGTAAAGGAAGTGTGTATGTATAATGTTGTAGAAGGAAATAATGTGTAGTTTTATTTCTATGTTTTTTTCTGTTTTGTGTTTTTGTTTTGGGAGTGTCCAAGATCTCCTACTCTTGGGAGAGTAGGATGATCTTGGGGTGGAAGAAGCATGACAGCCTTGGGTGAGAGGCTCTCCTTAAGGAGAGTGATCTCAAGGGTGTCCCTTGTGACCCTTGCTGCATAGCCTTGTGTATGCATTTGGGGGTCATAAGGGGAGAGAAATGGCTTTGAGCCTTTGGGGGGGCATAAGGTGGTTGGGATGAATTCTGATTGAGTATTTGTGTTGCCATGAGGTGGCTTGTGATATTCTTTTTGGCTGCAGTCTCCCCAACGGTACTTGGTCCACTTCCACCCATAGATTTATCTCCACAAATGTGGTGATAGTGTAGCTTGGGATGGGAAAGTGTATGTGTTGTGTGTTTTCCTTATTGTTATGTTGTATTGCTTGGTTGTAACCCGTCTACGCCTTGATTCTCCTAGCTCGGGGGTGGCTTCTGGTAAGCCTAGGCTGGGAGGTGAGCATCCCATGGTCACAGTCCTAAAATTTACTTGCAGGTGGCTTGGGAAAAAGATTAGGAGTTGCAGATTGATGTGTTGCAGACTTCTATTCAGGATTTTTATTTTTATTTAAATGCAAAAGAAAAAGAAGAGAAAGTGCAGATGTAAATATAGGACTTAAAATGATTTTGTTTCTATTTGAATAAATGTAATTTTTATTTTCTGTGTAAAGATTAGAGAAAGATGACTGTTTAGAAATTCTACCCATTTTTATATTGGGCTATTGTAACCTATCATTCTGGAAAGTAATGTAAATTTTTATTATATTTTGATGCCTATTGTGTTGTAGAAGACTACATTTAAATTTGGTCTGTAACATGTTTAGTTACTACAATATTAAAGAAAAGTAACAGAAAAATGCATTAGGATTCCTTATTTACTATTCATTAGTTTATTTACTGCATTAGTAAGGAAAAGAAAAAGAAGTGCAGTAGGGTTATTATTTACTTGCATAGTGTAAATTCTGTAATTTTATGACTGTTTTAAAAAAAGGAGTGAACTAGTATTGTTTCTTTATTTATTTCTCACTATTTACTTGCATAGTTTAGATTTTGTTATTTTATGACTGTTAAAAGAAAACCAGAACTATTTCATTTCTGTAGCAAGTTTAAATAAAAGAAATAAATAAATAGATCTATTCTAAATGCTGTTAGAAGACTAAAACGGAATGTAGATGGTTTAAAAAAAAACAAAAAAACTCAGATCAATATAAGGGTTTTAACCCTATTACTTCAACATTTAGTCATATATATATTTCTATATGTATATAAGTATATATATTGAAAATATATACCTATATATATAGAAAATATATATATATAAGATTTCCTGTATATGTATACCTCTGTAACAACGAAATTTAAAAAGAAACAAAAACATGTATTCTGAATCCTGTGCATCTCTGTTACAAATCATATAAAATATAATGCAGAATAAACCCTTTTATCCTATATATATATATATATATATATATATATATATATATATATATATATATATATATATATATATTCTGCATCAAAAAAAATATGCTCTGTGGATGCCTGTAGAAGAAAATATCTGCATATTCATAAACGATACTATGCATATTATATATATATATATATATATATATATATATATATAATACACATAATATACATTGGAAATTAAAAAAATGAAAAAAAACTACATCTTATACCATTTTTATCAACCCACGAAACTTATTAAAAATGTTGCAAAAAAAAAGGGAAGCAAGTCTCGCGGGCCACTGTGTGCAACACAGTGGACGGCCACGGCCGAACCACTGTGCTACACACAGTGGGCGGCGCCGAAGGGCACCGCACTGTGTGTAACACAGTGGGCGGTCGCGGCCGCCACTGTGCTACGCACAGTGAACGGCGCCCGCCACTGTGTGTATACACAGTGGGCGGCGGCTATGCCGTCCGCCACTGTGTGTACACACAGTGGGCGGCGCTGCCGCCACTGTGCGTATGCACAGCGGCGCCCGAACCCCTGCGAAAACCTCCGCTCTCCCCGCATGAAACCCTCCGCCTCCGTACCTGCAGTCACATTTCAAAACAAAAAAAAAGAGAAAGAAAACAAAACAAAGAAAAAGGGTTAATATAAAACCCTAACCCATTTCGGGTTAGGGTATAATATGTAAAAAAAAAATAAGGGGTAAAAATAACATAAGACAAGTGTAATATGTAAAAATGCAACCCTAACCCCATTTCGGGTTAGGGTTAGCATTATAAGAATATATATATATACATATATATATGTATATATATATAAATGAATATATTGATATATATATATATATGTATATTTATATATACATATATATTTATATACATATTGGAGATTTAGATTTGGGGACATTTAAATTGATTTTAATTTATAATGAGGATTAGAATTTAAGAATTTATAATGTGATATATATATATATATATATATATATATATATATATATATATATATATATATATATATATATATATATATATATATATATATATATATATATATATATATATATATATAAAAAGGAAATTAAATTGGAAATTTAAAGCTAGATTTTAGTATAAAATTTGGGGTTAAGTTTATAATTGAAATATTATGGAAATTTTAAACATTGATTTTAATATATGAAATGGGGTTAATTAATGATAGGATTATTATACGTCCATTTACTCCTTAGGAGATTTGAAATTTAAAAAAAAAAAGGATTTAAGAATGAAGGGGTTATCAAAATCGGAAACACCATACATCAACTCGAATAATTTAATTAATTAATCAATAGACTTCCCTAATTATATTTGGGGTATTAGGAAAATTTAAAAAAAAAGGGAATTTGTAGAACCAATTTTATGGACCATAAACCCTTTGGGGGTAAGCTTGGGCCAAATTTAATTTAATCGACAAATTAAGAAGTTAGGGAAAATTGGAATTGGCCTTAGCTTATTGTCGGTTTTAGTGGACAAACGACATTGTAGTAATTCGAACCCTCATCAGTTGGATGTATATAATAATTTCGCAGGTGTATCAATTAATCAATAGCATTATCCTTATATGGATTGGGAATGATTTAATACCTTAAGGTAACCAATTATTCCTTGGTTTAATTAGCGACAACTTGTCTTAGGTAATTGAGCTAGCTAACTAATCGGCAATGCAAATTAATCTTCATCAATCAAGTCACTCGCTCGAGTTGGTTATTTAACTTAACCTTAGTAAGTAAGTTAATTACTTCCTAGATAAGACAAAACTTTAAATACAGTCGTTATGTATTAGGATTTATAGCGAGTTCATGACGTCAAAAAAAAAATTTGTTGTTCCGTTTTTGTGCCCTAAAGTTTGGGCACGACAATTACTGTATAGTTTCAGAAAAGCCTAAGAGAATCCCACTTGGTAGCAGTCAAGCAGATTCTGAGATATCTGAAGGGAACTATTGACTATGGATTACGGTATCCATGTAGTAATGATTTCAACCTGAAAGTGTTTATAGATGCTGACTGGGATGGTAATATGGATGACTAGAAGAGCACAACCGGTGGTGCATTCTTTCTTGGTGGTAGACTAGTCTCATGAATGAGTAAGAAGCAGAGTTGTATCTCTCAATCTACAACAGAAGCGGAGTATGTTGCAGCATTCATGAACTGCACCTAGACAATTTGGATGAAGCATGTATTAAATGGCTTCGAAGTTCCTGTATCTGAACCAGTAAGTATATTTTGTGACAACACAATTGCAATTAACATCTCCAAGAATCCGATTTTACATGCTAGAACCAAGAACTTCAAGCTCAAGTATCATTTCTTGAGGGAAAAGGTTCAGAACAAAGAGGTTGTACTGGAACATCAGTCAGGTCTTACATTGATATATCTTTTTCAGGTTTGGTGTGTTGAAGGATGCTACTCCTTAGGGGGAGCAGCATAGTAAAACGTAGATGTGTATGCCTCCACTTTGGCATTGTTGTCAACGAGGGAGAAGATGTGAAGTGGATAAGATATCTGCAGTATTGGGGAGAAGATGTGAAGCAGAAGAAGAAAGATATCTTTGTATATTGCCATCAATGCCAAAGGGAGAGATTGTTGGCATATGTGCAGAGCATGATGACATGATGATATTGTATGTTGTCATTGATGTTAATATGCTGAAGTATGAACTGGTATGTTGTAGTAAGCAAACTAGCAAGAGAACTGGTATGATAATGTAAATCGGTATTTGTGAAAAAGTGAAGTGGTGTGTTTGTTCAAGGTAAACCAATATGATGGAATGAGAATCGGTAAATGGAAGTTTTGTATTGGTGAACCGATATGATGGAATGAGAACCGGTAAATGGAAGTTTTGTATTGGGGTTTCATTTGGCATGACTACCGGTTGGTTGTCTCAGCTTCAAGGTTTCTGGTTGATGCATTTCAAGCTTGTGTGATTCAACCAATGACATCTTGTGATGAGTTAGCATTGTATGAAGACTAGATAAGTGTTGCCATGTCAGTCTTGTGTGCATGAAGGATTTCCTTGAGGATATTGCATGGAGATTGATCCTATCTACATCAAGAATGTGTAAAGTCTCTATAAATGGTGGAGAGTACATGATGAGTTATCAACTTCATGAAGCGACAAAGAATGAATGTTGGAGAACGTCTTGAGATCTGTTCAAGACTATTGTATTTGATGCAGTGTGATTAATGGTCAGGATTGAACCCACTGGATTGTAAAACCTAAATGTTTAGGGTTTAGGGTTTATGCTACCGAGCTATCTGTCTCCTATAAGGTCAATGATGTTTTTCATGATGAAGTTGTTGTTAAATGTTATGTGTGTATCCCAGTGAGTGATACTTGATTCTTGCCAAACCAGAGAAGTGTGTTCATACCTACAGAGTGTGATTATAGTAGAAAAGGAGCTAAAGTGGATCTACCTTGGCATTGAGTGTTGTTATCAGATCAATATATTACCTCTTGACTTCTAACCATTTCAGCAATTAGAAAATCCCTTAACCAGGTATCTTTAACAAGATTTTGTGTAAATCCTTTAACAGGGTGGCTCAATTCAATGAGTTCTTCAAATCCTCTTGCGAGGTAACCTTTAACAGGGTTCTAACCTTTAACCAGGTATTTAGCCATCCCTTAACCAGGTGATCCCTAGCAGGATTAGTTCCTAGCAGAACCTATTGTAAAAGTCTCTAACCGGACTAGGCTCCTAACAGAGAAGACTTCAAAAGAGTTCAAGAACAGCATATGGGTACTCATCCCCACCATGGTTTTTACCAGTTGGGTTTCCATGTGAAAAATTAGTGTGTCATGTGTGATGCTTTTCATGTGATGATTTAATGTTTTATGTCAAATTGGTAAAATATGTTGAACTAGCAGTCATTATATTTCTGATGATAGATTACTTGTTTATGCATAAGGGTGAAGTGGAAATGAGGTATTAGATTGTATAGAAAGCTAAGGGTTATAGGTTTATGTCTTTCACATTCTCACTGTGTTTTACCAGTAGTAATCTGACTTAGGCTGGTGTTAGTGCTTGCTAGTCAAAGTGAAGTATTCGTAGTCAAACCGGTTCAGGAAAAGTCTTTTTTCCTGTACTGATTCACCCCCTTCTCTCAGTACAAGTTTGGTACTAACTATTCATCATTTATTCATCACATATGGTCGATCTGTTTGAACCTATGGGGTTAAGTGAGGCTCCTCTACAGAGGTCTATCTCTGTCTCTGACGACTCGGAGCCATTTTCAATTGGTAGCATTTTTTCGCCTGCTACAAAAACCATCAGTTGCATGCAATGCAAAGTTGCAAGATTGGCTAGAATTTATTCGGTTCATCGTGTGCACAAACTGAAATCATTTGAGTGTTCAAGTGGGTAGGTTTATGCTAGGAATTCCCCTATCATGCATCCCAAATCATCGAAACATCGAGAGTCATACCATATCGGGGCAATCTCTCAAGTGCCATGAGTCCAAAAAATTGTCAAATTTTGACAAACTGTTTCTTCCAATCTAGGACACATATGGTCAATCCGTTTGAAATTGTGGGGTCATGTGAGGCTCCTCTACAATATCATATCTGAGCTTTTGATGACTCAAAGCCATTTTCAATTGGTAGAATTTTTTTGCCTGCTACAAAAACCATCAGTTGCATGCAATGCAAAGTTACAAGATTGGCTAGAATTGATTCGGTTCATCGTGTGAACAAACTGACATCATCAGCACATCCAAGTGGGCAGGTTACACTAGGCATGCCTCTATTGTGCATCCCAAAGCACTAAAATGTCAAGAGTCATACCGTACCGGGCCGATCTCTCAAGTGCCATGAGTCCAAAAAATTGTTAAAATTTGACGGACTGTTTCTTCCAATCCGGGACACATATGGTTGATCTGTTTGAACCTGTGGGGTCATGTGAGGCTCCTCTACAATGGCAACTAAAACTATGTCTATTTACCACGTATGTGCTACATTAATAACCACGTATGCACTATTAGTCCATAAAATATTGGCAAGCCCAACAGTATTTTTTTTCCCACTTTGTACTAATAAGTAGTGTGTACGTGCTCCTAAGCCTAAAAACTATTATCACAGGGTAGCAAATAATGGGCTTAGTACCCCGTACATGCTTACAAGTAATAAGTACCATGTACATGCTCCTACACCTTAAAAAAGTTATGGCAGGGTAGTGAACTAATAGGTTTAGTACCCCATACACGCTATTGGTAGTAGAAAAATGTGAATGAAAAGGGAGGGAGGGAGAGAGGAGAGAGAGAGAGAGAGAGAGAGAGAGAGAGAGAGAGAGAGAGAGAGGAGAGTAGGGGGGAGGGAGAGATGAGGGGGGCAGAAGGGAAAGGGGGAGAGAGGGAGAGAAGAAGGAGGGAGGAGGGATATGAGAGGGGGGAGGGAGGGAGAGGAAGAGAGAGAGGGAAGGAGGGAGAGGGAGAGAGAAAGGAGGGGAGGAGAGAGAGGAAGAGAGAGAGGGAAGGAGGGAGAGAGAGAGAGAGAGAGAGAGAGAGAGAGAGAGAGAGAGAGAGAGAGGGGAGGGAAGGTAGAGAGAGGGAGAGAGGTAGAGGGAGGGAGAGAGGGAGAGAAGAGGGGGGAGGGAGGGAGAGAAGAAGGGGTATGGAGGAAGGGAGAGGGAGAGTAGGGAGAAGGGAGAGAGAAGGAGGGAAGGAGGGAAGGAGAGAGAGAGAGAGAGAGAGAGAGAGAGAGAGAGAGAGAGAGAGAGAGAGAGAGAGAGAGAGAGAGAGAGAGAGAATAAGAAGAAGGGGTATGGAGGAAGGGAGAGGGAGAGAGAGAGGGGGAGAGTATGGGGGAGTGAGAGAGAAGGAGGTAAGGAGGGAGAGGGAGAGAGAAAGGAGGTGATGAGGGAGAGGAAGAGAGAGAGAGAGGGAAGGAGGGAGAGGGAGAGAGAGGGAGAGAGAGATGGAGGGGGAGGGAAGGTAGAGGGAGTGAGGGAGGGAGGGAGGGAGAGAGGGAGAGAAGAGGGGAGAGGAGAGAGAGAGAGGGAGAGAGGGAGAAAAGAAGGAAGGGGAGGGAGAGGAAGAGAGATCAACTCAGGACACAATATGACGCATAGAACACAATATGACCCCTAACAACATCTAAGGGTTCATAGGGTGTCCTAATGGGTCATATCACTATATTATCCCTTAGCACACCATAGGACCTATAACAACACCAAATAGTGTCCTAAGGGGTCATAGAACACCATATGATGTTTTAGAACACCATATGGTGTTGTTATGGGTCATTGGTGTCCCAAGGGGTCATATGGCATCCTATGACCCCTTAGGACACCATATGGTGTTGTTATGGGTTGTATGGTGTCTAAGGGTCATATGGTGTCCTAAGGGGTCATGGGATGCCATATGACCTCTTAGGAAACAGAACAACCTCTAATGACACCTAAGGCATCATATGGTGGGCTAATAAAATGATATATTAAATTCAAAGTTATGAATAGAACATCAATAGTTTAGTTTTGATATATCAAGTTAGACCATTGTCAGCATAAGAGAGACTTCAAGTGAACAAACAATGAGGCTTCACTTAAAAGCAAGTGTAAGAGCTTGAACTAACCCTAAGAGTACTGCCTAAGTTATAAAACATATGATGCTATTAAATTTGCAAGGTTATAGGACTGATCTTGATTGTGACTATAGGAATTACACACTTGATTTATTTCATGGGTATGTACCGTTCCAAGCCGTTTGACAAGTGATGATCATCATATACTACCACTACCATGCATACAAAAAACTTTAATTTCTTTAGGTGTCAGGATTGTGTAACAACATGGGAACTCTCGCATACCCACCACTATCATTCTCTAGGACATCATCTATGTTACTCTCCCTCTTTCTCTTCCTACCAGTTGTTTCCTTCTATAAAACATATTTTAGGTACTCTGACTCATCATGTTTCTTTGTTGACACTATTTTCCACATTTATTGTGCTCATTAAAAACACATTCAAAAAGAATATTGTTGCAAGTTTCCTTGTTTGTCACGGTAATGCACCCATGGTTCAATTTCAAACCCTATTCCTCCTATTTAATATACACACATAGAACCATCAGTCAATTTTCTTAGGAGATCATACATGATAAAAATCAAAGAGGAAGTTGTAGACAAGAAATAAATTCACTTACTTCTATAGAAGTGAAGACATAGTTGCAGTGGGGTATGGAGGGAGGGAGGGAGAGAAGAAGATAAAGAGAGATGGGGTATGGAGGAAGGGAGAAGGGGAGAGAGTGAGAGAGAGAGGGATGGGGTATGGAGGAAGGGAGAGAGGGAGAGAGAGAGAGAGAGAGAGAGAGAGAGAGAGAGAGAGAGAGAGAGGCACCTTGTATGTGTATATATACTTAATATATTATATATTATTATATACATATATATATAAATATTATATATTATATATATACACATATTATATATACAATATCATATTATACAATAGCACATACGTGATGTTTATAGTAAAAAGAGCGTGTATGCGCTTCTTACACCATAAGTACCCCATACAAGCTTTTGATTGTTTAGGCTTGGAAATAGGCCTGGATGACAAAGCTATGGTTTGGAAGTTTGATTTCCCTCCATTTCTCTCATTTTTGATGTGTTTTATTTTATCAGCTTGGTTTATCAACTTTTTCATCATCAGGTTTACACTTCATCAAGTGGGTATTTCTAAAATTGCCACCATAATTTCACCCATCTTCTGAGCTTTCTAACCATGTAATTTTTTTAAAATTTGAACAACAATAACATATTATTATTGAATTTCTTTTACCAGTGTCTCCATAGTTCTCACAGACATAGGTGCACCATTTTTTTTAATACCTTTTGATATACTTATCCAAATCTAAAAAAATTTATATATTATTGTAGTCCACTTGATTCTTTACAATTTAAAAAAAATATCATATTTTCGATTTGTTTAGTGCAATTTATGCTTCGCACATGAACAGGTACCTAATTTTTAGGATGTGCTCAATTGGAAAAATCATTGAAAAAAAATACTCAACAAAAAATTACAAAAAAAAACACATCTTCTATTGCTCACTCTTAACTATGACTTTTTTGATGCTCACGTCAGACACTATGTTATGTTTTTTCAGAAAAAATCAGGGTCTATTTTTCGTGCACGAAGGATTTGACCCTCTTAATCTTATCCAATTTTGAAAAAGTTTAGTAGTTTGGAAACTAGATTCAGAGTACTACAATATTTGTTATTTGATTATATTCATATCTTGAGTGGATGACTTTCAAATTCTTCCTCCAAGTTCAGGTTCACCTGATTTCAGAAAAAAAAGTGTCCACTTATACCCCCCTTTTTGACCACCATCTTTGTGCACTTACCCCTAAGAAAATTCTTTGTATGGGTTACTATTGGCCTAGTATGGAGAGAGATTCATTCACATATGCCAAGAAATGCAAACAATGTCAGATCCATGGGAATCCCATTCACGCACCAGCACAAGAATTGTATCCTATAGCCGGATCATGGTCATTTTCTCAATTGGGCCTTGATTTGGTAGGAAAGATAAATCCTTCATCCTCTAATGGACTAAAGTTTATTCTGACTGCTACTGAATATTTCACTAAACGGATTGAAGTAGTACCTTTAACAAAAGTGACAGGAAAACAAATATCATCATTTATCTTGAATTATATAATCTGTCACTATGGAGTTCCTATGACCATTATCATTGATAATGGAAGAGCATTTAAGAATCAAGATGTGAAGGAACTATGTGAGCAATTTCATATCCAACAAAGGTTTTCTACTCCATATTATCCACAAGGAAATGGTCAAGATGGGGCATCAAACAAGACTATCTTGAAAATCTTGAAGAAAACAGTCAATGAAGCTAGAAAAGACTGACACATTTAGCTAAATTCTACTCTTTGAGCATACCAAACCAGCATCCACACACCAATGAGGGCAACTCTATATTTCTTAGTCTATGGATTAGAACCCATATTACCCATAGAAGTAGAGATACCTTCTCTACAGGTTTCCTTGAAAGGTCTTATACCAGAGGAAGAACAACGAGTCTCTAGACTTCAAGAACTTGAGCTGGTCTAGGAACGTCACCAAAATGCAATAGATTATTTGAAAGTATATCAACAAAGAATGGAAATAAGTTATAATCAAAGAGTCAAGCAACACAATTTTCATATTGGAGATATAGTTCTAAGGGAGAATCCAAGAAATCAGCAAGACCGAGAAAAGAAGGGTAAATTTGAACCAAATTGGTTAGGTCCTTTTGTCATAGTAGCAACATATGGCTCAGAAGCATACAAGTTATCTACCCCTAAAGGTGATGGGTTTGATGAACCTATAAATTCTATTCACCTCAAGAAATTCTATGCTTGAGATTTAAAGCCCTGGAAAATCATCAATAAAAAGAATATAAAGTCCTGAAAAAAGCATTAAAAATAAAAATATGAGAAAAATAAAAATAAAAATAAAAATGCAATAAATTTAGATGGTGAAAACCTGGTAAATAGGCACTATCTAAAAAGTGAGTTCTTCCATTTATGAGATCTCTTTGCGCACCTATCCATTCCATCCTGTCGCATCTATCGCTTCCATCTATCTTAGCTTATCCATTCCATCTTTCGCATCTATTGCTCTAAACCATTTAGCAAGAAATATGCAGCTTACAAACAATTATCAATCTTTGACATACTTGTCATAGTCACGGTCTTAGTTTTTATCAGAATCAATCAATCTGTATTTGTATCCCTCCATGGTTTGGATCTTGATCAATTCATACATCCATAATAAATTTTTGTTTCCGCTGGGGGCAAAATCCTAATTCCTTTTGCTAAGGTGATCTTTTGGATCTTTGAAAATCCAAAACATTCGGAAAAACTTAGAAAAAGCAAAAACTCCTAGGGTTTTGAAATAGATAATGAGCAATAAAGAAACGAAGATCAAGGCGTCTTATAACAACTGAATCATGAAACTTGGAAAATGGAGAATCAATCAACAAGTAATAAAGGATTATCAAAGAGAATTCATCAAGATGATTATATCAGTTAATGACCATGAGAACATGTAAATGACCTACAAGATTCAGTGTTTATTTCTTGATTTTATTGCTAATCATGTACTCTATGAGACTCAAGGATGTCCATGATTAGAGAAGCTATGATGGGGCATGATTATTTTCTTTGATTGTTGTTTGTGGTTTATCTCTTATTAAGGTATGTACTTGTCTAAGGATATGATCGACAAAAGATCAAGGAGGATGTTATGAGTCATGCATGAAAGGGGATAATCCTTGCCTGTTCTGCAAGAAATACTCAGGTCAACTTGATTCATTATATCAAGTTTCTTTTATTAACTTTCTATATCAAAATCCATGTAAAAAATACTCGGGTCAGCTTGGATCATTATGTCAAGTTGCTTGTATTTTCTTACAACATTTTAAATCTCAATGATGAAATCAAGCACTGTTACAAGATAACATATGAAGAATAGTAGTATCATTTTTAGTTAGATTATTTTTAGATTAGCTCATTATTCTGTTAGGTCCCGGAGACAACTGAGAGGGGGGGGTGAATAAGTTGTCTAATAAATTTAAACCAAAAAACCAATTAACCAACTTAGTGCTTAATACCGGTAAACCAGTTAAGTGTGCCAGTAGATAGTGTTAATAGTAAATTGCTATACCAGTAGAGATTAATGCATGAAACATAAACATAGAGTCATCCACAACACATAACACCAATATTTGTACGTGGAAACCCTATAAGGGGAAAAACCACGGTGGGAAACCTTACCGACAATTAGATGATACTACTACAGATAGTAAGTGTACATAAATGGGGTCTGCACATGCAAAAAGGCCAACAGCCTAGAGCTCACTGCTCAATCACAAAATGGGAGTCACACTGACTATAGTTGGATGGTTAAATCCAATAAGAATGTACTGCACAAAATAGCATCTTCATATGCTGGATTCAGTATCGGTGTAATGCTGATATGCTTCTACAAAAACCTAACTTTACCTTCAAATGATGTCTTTGTGTATACCTCTACTTAATCTCACATATACCTTCACACAATTCTTCTTTGCATTCCACATTCGATCTTACAAATAAGATCTTACATTTATACCATACCCTAATACCAATTTTAGTAGGTCGGCTATACAAGATATTACAATAATTTTTTTTACATACAATGTAATATCCGATGCAATAACTGATTGAACATGTCAGCTTAATGCATTTACAACAATAATAAATCATCTCTATAGCATGCCATGCTGATCTGGAAAAGATAAACCTGTCAGTGTAACCCTAGATAACCCTAGACCTATTTGCCGGTAAAAGCAAATATGCAAATATGAATATACCAATGACTAATTCTTCAAAGCAAAGTGTCCACACAATGTCTTCAACATAACAAGTGTCTTCCATATCATTCCAAGTGCTGGTGATCATTATATCCTGCTGGTGAACCATATACTAGTAATTGTGCAATAGTTACTTGCTTGCCGGTGAATGTTGCTGGATCTCCAAAGTGCTAGTGTTTTAGTAGGTGTTGACATCAATGACAAAACCATACCAAAATACCAACAATCTCCCCCTTTGGCATTGATGGCAACACAAGATGGAAAAACCATCAAAGTGCCAAAATAGAAATGCCAAATACCAAAAACCAACAATCTCCTTTAAACAACAATTTCTCCCCCTGGGAGCAATATGTGTTTATCCAAAGATTTATTTTTAATACCAATCTCTCCTTAAAAGATAATGTGTTTTTCCATATATATCTCTCCCCCTTTGACATCAAATGCCAAAGTTACAAGAATCAAGTTCATACAAAATACCAATCAATTCAATATACTAACTACTCCCCCTGAGAAGTAGCTTCCTCATCAAAGACCAGAGTAAAAGATTTGTCTTTCAATTCTGTCGGTTGATGATAATCATCAATTGTCTAAGTCTCTACCGGTGGTGGTATGACTCCAAGCTAATCTCTAAGATATTCAAAATTCTCCTTAGGCAAAGGTTTTGTGAAAATATCTGCAAGTTGTTCTTTAGTATTCATATAAACCAGTTTTATCTCCTTTTCTTCAACTTTTTCCCTTAGAAAATTCAGTTTGATAGAAGCATGTTTTGTTTTAGAATGTAATATCGGATTCTTAGATATATCAATTGTTGTAGTGTTATCACAATATATAGTAATAGGTTCCTTGCATTTTACCTTTATGTCTTTCAACATTTGCTTAAGCCATAGTACCTGTGTATAGTTAGTTGCTGCTGCAACATATTCTGATTCTGCTATTGATAAAGATGTACAACTCAATTTCTTACTCAACCAAGAAAATAATCTTTTTCCAAGAAAGAATGCTCCTCCAGTGGTGCTTTTTCTATCATCCACATCTCCTGCCCAATTTGCATCTATGTATGCACATAGGTCAAAATTTTCACCTCTAGGATACCATAATCCAAGATTTGTTGTGCCTTGTAAGTACCGGAAAATCCTTTTTACTATTGATTCATGATTTTCCCTAAGATTACTTTGAAATATAGAAACAATACATACTGCATTCATAATATCAAGCCTGATTTGTGTCAAATATAGTAAACCTCCTATCATAGATTTGTATCTAGTTGGATTAACAAGTGTAGATTCATCCCTTTGAGATAATTTGTCATTTGTAGTCATAGGTGTGCTTACCGGTTTAGAGTTCTCCATCCCAAATTTCTTTAGTAATTCTTTCAAGTACTTGGATTGACTCAAAAATATACCCTTATCAGTCTGTGAAATCTGCAATCCTAAAAAAAAAAATTATTTCTCCAATCACAGACATTTCAAATTCTTGCTGCATTTTAATAGAAAATTCCTTACATAATCTATCTTCTCCTCCAAAGATTATGTCATCAACAAATACTTCAATAATCAAGATGTCATCATTAGTTATTTTTTAATATAAATTGCTATCTACATTTCCTTTAGTAAAACCAAAAAGATACTTATCCAACCTTGCATACCAGGCTCTTGGGGCTTGTTTCAATCCATACAAAGATTTTCTTAACCTGCAAACCATATCATTATCATCTATCAAAGAAAATACATTGTTCAATATATACTTCTTCTTCAAAATCTCCATTCAAAAATGCACATTTAATATCCATTTGATAAACTTTGTAGTCCTTGTGAGCTGCAAAAGCCAAGAATAATCTGACTGCCTCAATTCTGGCTACCGGTGCAAAGGTTTCATTGTAATCAACTCATTCTTTCTGAGAATATCCCTTACACACTAGTCCTGCTTTATTTATGATAGCCTTACCATATTCATTAAGTTTGTTTCTAAATATCCATTTGGTTCTGATTACATTTTTATATTTAGGCCGGGGAACTAATGTCCAAGTATTATTTTTCTCAATTTGTCCTAATTCTTCTTCCATAGCTTTAATCCAAAATTTATCTTCACATGCCTCATTGATAGATGATGGTTCAATTTGAGAAATAAGACATACCTCTTCATCTGCCAATCTTCCTCTTGTCATAACTCCTTTAAATTTGTTTCCAATTATCTGATCTTCAGAATGATTCAATCTTACATACCAGTGTGTCTTAGTTTGTTGTTGTTCTTCAATTATTGTGCAATCCTCTGATGATACCGGGGTAATTGCATCTTCATTCTGTATCGGTGGATTTAGTGTAGGTTCATTTGTCACAATTTCTGTTGCCGGTTTAGAGTCTATATACCTTGAAGTTCCTCTGAATTGTTCATCAATCTTTACATTTGTACTCTCAACAATTTTTTGCAATCTCTTATTAAAACATCTATATGCCTTGCTCTTAGATGAATAACCAAGAAATATTCCTTCATCACTTCTAGGATCAAATTTGCCAATATACTCATCTCTTCTAATATAACATTTACTTCCAAAAATTCTAAAATACTTAAGAGTAGGAGTATTACCAAACCATAGTTCATGCGGATTCTTACCGGTTTTACCTTTGATGTGAACTTTGTTGAATGTATAGACAACAGTGCTAACTGCTTCTCTCAAATACACATGTGGTAGATTTGCTTCTGATAACATACTTCTTGTTGCATCCAAGATAGTTCTATTTTTCCTTTCAATAACTCCATTCTGCTGTGGTGTCCGAGGTGCTGATAACTGTCTTTTGATTCCATTCACTTCATAGAATGTATTAAAGTCCTTAGATGTGAATTCTCCTCCTTGATCTAATCTTAAACATTTGATTTTCTTACCGGTTTCATTCTCAACCATTGCTTTGAATAGTTTGAACTTTCCAAGTGCTTCTGATTTTTCTCTGAGAAAAGTAACCCAACACATTCTAGAATAATCATCAATAATTAGCATGAAATATCTATCACCTTGTAAGCTTTTAGTTCTAGCTGGACCACATAAATCAGTGTGAATCAAATCAAGAGCATTATTGGATTTTTCTGGAATACTTTTGAAATAGCTCTAACTTGTTTTCCAAATTGACATTCCTTACAAATTGTATTATGAGGTTTCACAATTTTAGGTAGATCTCTAACTACCTTAGAAGTACTAATTTTTACCATGCAATCAAAGTTTACATGACATAGTCTCTTATGCCATAACCAACTTTCATCTATATGTGCAACCAACCATACCTTTTCACTGTTATTCAAATGAAAGATATTACCTCTAGTCTGATTACCGGTTGCAATTTCCAAACTAGTTCTATTCATGATTTTGCATTTTCCATTTTTAAATTGTAACTGAAATCCCTTCTCAACTAATTGACCAACACTTAAAAGATTATGCTTTAATCCTTCAACGTAGTAGACCTTGTTAGTGTTATGCTTACCATCAAGAGATATTGAACCCTTACCTTTGATTGAACAGGCTTTGTCATCTCCAAATCTTACTAAACCTCCATTGTATTCTTGAAAGTTCAAGAATTTACCTTTGTCTCCTGTCATGTGATGTGAGCATCCAGAGTCAATGATCCATTCATCCTTTGCTTCAACTTTAGCTACTAGGGCTTGTTCTACCGATTGAGCAGTAGGTGCTGGTTGATCTTCTGTTATAGCAACAAAAACTCATCCATTGTCTTTTGGATCCTCATCAGAATCATCAGTCACACCTTCATCAGCAATGTAACAGGATTTGTCTTTGTTCTTCTTAAATATGTATCTCTAATATTCAAGATTAGGCTTGTATGTTCTTCTAGCTTCTTCTCTTAGTCTAGCATGTCTATCAGGGCATCTCAAAGCCATATGACGAATCTTATTGTAGTTGAAACATTTAAAGGGTGCTTTAACTTCATACTTACTTCCTACTAGACCTTTTGGCATTTTTCTTGCAAACAG
The DNA here is from genome assembly GCF_030272615.1 of Cryptomeria japonica. NCBI lineage: Eukaryota > Viridiplantae > Streptophyta > Pinopsida > Cupressales > Cupressaceae > Cryptomeria > Cryptomeria japonica. Next base: position 438,077,158 of record NC_081409.1, read on the forward strand.
TGCTTCAAGTTCTTCAAGCTCTTCATTCTCCTTTCTGGTTTCTTCAAGTTCTCTTGCATAAAAGGCTTTCTAGTTTGATTTGTCAAATGATGGAGTAGATGATGTTGATGCTTTAAAGGCCAAATCAGTCTTTATAGTAGTAACAGGACCAAATTCCTCAATTTCAAAGGCTGAAAGTTTTCCAATCAATGTATCCCTAGTTACTGATGTATTAGGCATTGTTCTCAACTCATTTATAGAAGTAACCTTCATTTTATATGCTGGTGGCAAACCTCTTAATATTTTTGAAATAATTTCATCCTCACTCAGGGTTCCTCCACAACATTTAATACCCAAAACAATTTCATTTACTCTTTCCATAAAAGCAGAAATCCTTTCATCTTCTTCCATTTTTAGATGTTCATACCTGACTCGGAAGCTTTCAAGTTTTGCAATCTTGACTATGGAATCTCCTTCATTTAGTGTTTCCAAATGATCCCAAATAGCTTTAGCAATTGACCTATCTAATAATCCCATGATTTGTTGATCTGATAATATGCTCAGAAGTGCTTCTCTTGCTTTGCAATCATTTTCTTCATCTTTAGCTAAGGTAGTTGGAGCAGTCTAACCAACTATAGTAGCAGTATAACCATTCTTTATAACTTCCCAGATGTCTTTATCGATGCAATTCAGACGTGTCTCCATCCTGATCTTCCATATCCCATAGTTGGTTCCATCAAGTTTAGGACTATCCTTCCTGAAATAATTAGTAGACATTGGATCTCCTCAAGTTGTTAAACTTTTGCAAAAGAGGACTAGGCTCTGATACCAATTGTTAGGTCCCGGAGACAACTGAGAGGGGGGGGTGAATCAGTTGTCTAATAAATTTAAACCAAAAAACCAATTAACCAACTTAGTGCTTAATACCGGTAAACCAGTTAAGTATGTCGGTAGACAATGTTAACAGTAAATTGCTATACTAGTAGAGATTAATGCATGAAACATAAACATAGAGTCATTCACAACACATAACACCAATATTTGTATGTGGAAGCCTTGTAAGGGGAAAAACCATGGTGGGAAACCTTACCCACAATCAGATGATACTACTGCAGATAGTAAGTGTACATAAATGGGGTCTACACATGCAAAAAGGCCAACAGCCTAGAGCTCACTGCTCAATCACAAAATGGGAGTCACATTGACTACAGTTGGATGGTTAAATCCAATAAGAATGTACTATGCAAAATAACATCTTCATATGCTAGATTTAGTACTGGTGTAATGCTGATATGCTTCTATAAAAACCTAACTTTACCTTCAAATGATGTCTTCATGTATACCTCTGCTTAATCTCGCATATACCTTCACACAATTCTTCTTCGCATTCCACATTCGATCTTACAAATAAGATCTTACATTTATACCATACCCTAAGACCAATTTTAGTAGGTCGGCTCTACAAGATATTACAATAAAAACATTTTACATACAATATAATATCTGATGCAATAACCGATTGAACATGTCAGCTTAATGCATTTACAACAATAATAAATCTTCTCTATAGCATGCCATGCTGATATGGAAAAGATAAACCTTCCGGTGTAACCCTAGATAACCCTAGACCTATTTGCTGGTAAAAGCAAATATGCAAATATGAATATACGAATGATTAATTCTTCAAAGAAAAGTGTCCACATGATGTCTTCAACATTACCAAGTGTCTTCCATATCATTCCAAGTGTCGGTGATCATTATATCCTGCCGGTAAACCATATACCAGTAACTGTGCAATAGTTAATTGGTTGACGGTGAATGTTGCTGGATCTCCAAAGTGCTAGTGTTTCAGTAGGTGTTGACATCAATGACAAAACCATACCAAAATACCAACATATTCATCCGCATTATAAGCATTCAATGTCAGTTGCATTATAAGCATTTCATTTCATTCACAGATCAACTGTCACGAATAAAGATTGAGTATACTTGGACAAACAAAAACAATTTTCTTTTCATCATTATAAGTGCATTAATTTTTAGAATCATTTAAACATCATCCATTTCATTTAGTTGCATTTTAATCATTGCATTAGTTTGCATTCAATTAAGTGTATTTCATTAATCATGTAGTGTATCATCATTATTATTTGCATTATCATTAAAGTTCATTAAAGTTCATTAAAGATAATTTAGTTGCATCTTTCCACTTAGATTCATAATCACTATAAGCATTACATATAAAAATAAAAAACATATCATGTATATCATTTGCATTTACATTATCTTAAACATTAAAAAACAGAAATAAAATCACTCATTCATTTGCATTCCCATATAGATCATTGCATTTGCATCATTTAAGTACAACATATCATTTAAGTTAGTAATCATTTTCATTTGCATCTAAGGTCATCAAAATCAAAAATCAAAAGCATTTATCATTGCATCATCGTAATGAAGAGAAAATATCATAACATCATCCATATAATCAATGCATATAGATCATCATCATAAAATAGAGTAACATGCATAATAAAATATCATCATATAGAGTCTATGTCTGCATATAGATCATCATAAAACAATAAAATTTAAAGTATACAATGATATCAGATCAAAAGTACAAGTGCCTCATCAATACAAAGTCAAGTCAAGGTTGTCCTGAACCACTACCACCTGACTTTGTCCATCTTTGTGGCTGTGGGTGAGAAGATCCTCTAGATGCCTATCTCACATGATCACCACTCCTCTGAGGAGGTACCATGACTCCACCACTGCTAGTATCCATCCTCACATTGGTATGATAGCTACCTTCTCTCTATCTCTCCGCGAGTAAATCCTCATATAATCATCACCAATGGAAAGTCTCCTTCCTAGCCCGAACTAGTGCTCTAATAGTATCAGCTGAGAGAGTGCTCAATCCAACCTGATGAATGTGATCAAGGAGGCCCTGAGTATCCTTTTGTCTCCTAACAACGATGTCTCTCTCTGTCATGAATGTCTATACCTGTGCTCTAAGCTGATCTATCTATGCTCTAAAACTATCCACAATCTCCTGCTATGGCATATCTTGTTGAGGCACATGACCCCCAATCCCCTCATCCTGCCTCCTCCTATAGAGGGCAACCCTCTTGGTGATCTCATCCCTACCCTTCCAGTATCCCTCCAAATCTATTCTGCCTCTCTCCCACCCATAGGAAGTGGTCTACCAATCCTGTCAACTTGTCCAAATGGTCCTCCATGGACTCTCAATTGACCTCCTCTCCATTTGGGTCTCCTACCACCACCACCTCCATCTCCTCCCTCACCTCCATCACCTCTGGCCTCTTGAGCAACTCTAAGCTCTCATCTCCATCTTTGTCTCATGATAATGGGATCATCTGAATCGTCATCCTTATCTATTGAGCTGGGAGGAGGTCTATTGGATTGGTAATATGAGGAAATGGGTGTGCAAGTATGTACTAAGCATAATCTATAGTAACCCCAGGATCTAGAATGTGTAATCTCATATCATAATCCAACCTAGGAATAGCCAAAAACTTTGCACATGTTATCTCAAACAACAAAGAAGGTCCCCAATCTTTCCTATCTCTGTACCATCATGCATATGTCATGACACCAGTAGGCATAGGTTGAATGATACCAAACTGTCTTAGAATGCGACTAATCAACTATCGCTCAATAATGTATGGAGTCCGACCAATGAGATATTTACTTTGCATAATAAATGGTAATGTTTGTGCATCATCTATCCATGGCTCACAATCGATATAAGGTCTCCAATTAACACTATCCAATGAATCAAGAACCCAACATCAATAATCAATCTTACCCAACTTATGTTGGGTAAGGATACCTGCATATAGATAAACATATGGCTATGTCTCACCACGAACTCTATGATGAATAGGCTACATAATAGAAATGTACTCCCAACACCAGATCTGCAGAAGTGTGTATCCTATCGACAGACTAACACTCTCATCGAAAACAACCTGATGAAGATCATGATATAAATGAGCGAGCATACAAACACCCCACGCATATCGAGTCTGATGTTGCATCATGCTCTGAAGAATCTCACCCCACCCAACAGTAAAACCTCAAGATCTCCTATCTGGATAGATGAATCCCCCAATCAAACCTGCAAGAATCATAGGGAGTCTTGTAATACATAATCATATCCTCCCAGTAGATCTCTCCTCTCAAAATGATGTCATCACCAAATATGTCTTTGCAAGCCTCTATCCCTCCACAATCCTAAAAATTGTACTGAACTAACTTACCGATCACTAGGATGTGGAGAATCCTGTAGACATCCTCAAGTGTCACACTAATCTCTCTCGTGGGCAGATGGAAAGTGCTATTCTCTCTGTGCCATCTCTCAACTAAAGTTGTCAACAATCCCCTATTATGAGTAATATCAAGCATGTATAACAAGTGGTGTAAACCGCAGGCATCTATATGTCTCACTGAAAATTTCTCTCGACACTGGAGAAAATTAAGTTTCTCTAGTTTACCAAGAGAATTTGATCAATCGTCATTCATTTATCTATCAAATCAAAGAGATTGCTAATCTATCACATCAACAATTGGTAAATCTTTTCAAATGAAGCAAATCAGGCTATCAAATCAATCTAAACCTATCAATCATGGTTTTCTATCAATCACTGAGTTCAATCAAACTCTTCTATGCTCTTCATTAGAAACTAAATTAGTTTCTTAGAGCTACTGTATCCTATCAAATCAAATCAATCAATCATTTATCCTATCAATCAACATTATCAAATCAATCAATCAAGTATTTATTCATCACAATTGCGCATCAAAATGCCTAAATTTAATCATCAAAGTGAATTTTAACATGAACAACATCAAACAAATTCATTTGAAACACAAGTGCTAATCTTTTTAACTAAAGAGCTATTCTACTGAACACAAGCGCTAAATCGGACATATGTGTGAACCTTTTTTGCACAAGCTCTAAACCTTGGAACAAAAGCATGAAACAATCAAAAGCACTGCCCTAAACATCAAATGCGCAAACACTAAAAGCAAAAGCGCTAACAAAACAAAAGCGTTAACATTCATCACAAATACGCTAGCAAAATGAGCATATGCACTAAAAATATTAGACGCGCTAACTTTACATGCAAAAGTTCTAACAAATAAAACAAAAACACTAACCAAAGATGCCGAAAATCATAAAAAATTTAAAATAGCCAAAATCACACCAAACAAACATAGAAAATTGTATGACAAGTTGCAAAAAGACTCGTGATAAGGTACATACTAGATACCCATACTCAAGAGGCCGTTGATATCGTCGAACATGCTCAAATCGATGGTTCTCCAACGGGATCACCATTTTGCCACCTCACCAAGATAATCTCTTCACAAGCTGCCAACGATGCAAATGAAATTAAAATTAACTTTGGTTAACTTTGTATTTACTATTTGGAAGGGTAATTAATGTTTTTCAATGGGGCAATTATATTTATTTTTCATAAATAAATTTAATCGAAGGACCTTTTCAATTATCGTGAGATCAATCGCTTATCCAAAAAATAGTCTAAACAATTTCACGATCAATCTCCCAAGGGGGTACACAATTAGGATTTTCAATCTTCATCAGGCACATTATCGAGACTTGATTTAATCTTTGAAACAATGTTGTCTTGACATCATTTCAAAGAGGGGAAAAATGTATACACATAAAAACGGCTATGGGCGATTAAATAAATATTTTATATTTATTTGATAATTATTCTTTTATTAAATAGTTAATTTGAAAAGATTAATTTATTTAATTCATTTCTTGTCTTTCTATTTATTAATTTAATTGAAATATTTTATTAATTAATTCATCTATCCTATTCCTCTAATTAATTAAACATCTAATATTTAATTATTCTTCTGATCAATTAATTAAATATTTAAATATTTAATCATTTCCTCCAATCATTTGAATATCTAATATTTAATGATTATTCTTCTATCCTATAGTCTCAAATATTAAATAATTTCTAAATTATTTAAATCCCTTTTCCAACTCACCTTCCATATCCACTTCATCTTTCCTCTGCCAACTAATCAAACATGTGGCTAAAGATATTAATATTTCTTAAATATTAATTCATCATTTATCTCCAAACTCCAAATTTAATGAAATATTGTGTATGTATACATATTTCTTAAATTTTCTTCTATATTCCCTCCAACATCCCTACATCTTAGGAATGACTTGAGTCCACTTGTCCTCTCATGCCTAAATCTTCTCCAACCATCCCTAGATTCCCTCAGTCAGCAACCTAGTCAAGGTGAGATGAGTGACACTTGTCTTCTCCTTCCTCCTTTCTCTCAACCTTCACCTTTGCTCACAACCATCCAAATCTGTAGATCTAATCATGACCATTGATCCAAGCCACGTCATCTTATCCTCTCAAAGTCTATAAAATTAGGAGTTTGAGTTGAGAAAGAGTTAGTATTCAAGTTACTCTTCAAGTGAGTTTTCAAGATAACCATTTGTAAAAACTTATGCATCTATGAATTTTAATCTTGAAGCAATTTAGCATTTCTCATTTAGCATAATTATTTAGTATTGCATATCATAGTATTAGTTAACTATCAGTTATCAGTCCATTCTTCATATACCATCTTGGAAGCTATCAGTGCTTGTCTGAGAGAACACCATTTGCAACCAGAAATAGTGGAGTTAGGACACAATGAGACTTAAATCATGAAGGTAAAATAGTGTCTTTATTTTATATCAATTTCATGTAGTTTCATTGGTTGAGTTTGGATTTCCTATAGCATTTCCTTTGTATTTTATGAAACTAATATGTTGGAGGTAGTATTCTGAAGATGAAATTCAAGTTGACACACATGGAATAAAATATTCTCTATGTTTGATATACCTAAATCCCAATGGATAACATTTACTATGATGAGGGAGGCATGTTCTGATCTTTCCCTTTCCAAAGAGTGTGATAGTAATGAAGAAAGATTTACCTAATATAAATGGCCTGATGGATCTTTTCTTTTTGGTGTTAAAAGCTAAGGACATTTATATATACCTTATTGATAAAGAAGATATACTTAAACACCTTAATTACTATTGGAATTTGAATCCTGACTCTTACACATGGCATAAATTCCTTGGAAATATGTGGGGTAGACCCGTGGAGCCAAAAAAAAGTAGTTTTATGTGGCACCTCTTGTTGCATAGGTTGCATATTCTTAAAACTGATGAAGAACCTAATATTTGTACTTATTGTAAAGTACTTGAATTTGTTTATCATATCTTCTTTGACTATTTCTTTGCTAAGGAAGTATGGATTTTATTTGGCATATCTATCAGTTATAATTTTATTAGCTAGGAAAGTGTGGTAGGCTATGTGTCAATCCTCTTGAAAAATTCTAATATCTTTTGGTTTGTTCTCTTTTCTAAAATTATATGGTTACTTTGGAAATTTATAAATGATGATATTTTTAATGATAAAGGAAGAATGCTTACTAAGTCTCTCAGGAGACTCATAACCTATAATGTCTTTTTGCAGGTCATAGTAGTCATGAGACTGTCAAAGGAAAAGTTTGAGAAGCTACTATAGGATGGCACTACCAAGGTGTTCACCTAGGAGATTTAGCATGGGTTCTCATGGATGATGAGTACAAAGGAAAGGACTCCCTTTGAAATTGGTCTCTCCAATTTCATCATTGAATTGGAAGAAAAAAGAAAGAGATATGAAAGAGCTATTCCAATAGCCCCACTTGCAGTTGCAACTCCTAATGTCCTAGTAGAAATGTTAGGAGAAATACCAATAGTTGGGGTTGTACCAATCCCCAACAATGGGGGAAAGGCATAGAGATGGATGGAGGGACCATCTAGGTTAACAACATGGTTCAATAATGAAGGAGAATTGAATCAGAATTGAGTTTTTTAAAACATTATATGTATAAATCATAGATGAACTTTTGTTATAGGTTGTTATGTATTTTTGTAATCATTTTGGTTTGATGTGCAGGCATATTTATCCAGATGGGCACTGATCTTTGAGTCTATAATTATGTTGTAAAATTGTCCATTGGAACTGCTGTGATGTAATTCTACTTTATACTTAATAGGAAAAAAAAAGAGTTCTTGACATTTTATCTTACAAAACCCATTATAAAAAGATTGAACTTATTTTTCACATAATCACTTTTGTGGATGAAAACCCACCTAGTTGATCAAGTGTATTCTTATAGGATTCATCAATTTGCACAATGTTTGAAGATTGGGATGATTTATGTCAAGTATATAATTAATATTTCTTCAATTTGTGCCTTGCTTGGTGAGTGAGTTGGAATTTATTTTTGAAAATATTTGCAAGAAGATATAATATATTTATTTTCAACGAGTATAAAGATTTTTCATTTGTATATTCTTTTTAAATCATTGAAGATGTTTAATGACAAACTCACCATATTTTGAAGTTTCCAAAAGATATTTGTTATACGATGAAGATAAAAATTTAGTTATTAAAATTAGTGTGAGTTTATTTGACCCAACTTTATCATTTTGGCTAATTGTACATAATGGTATTGTTTGAAAACAAGGTAATGATTAATTTTAAGGAGGAATTTTTTATGTTAAAATACTTAAAAGCATTCACAAAATTGTTGCAACCTTTAGTAGGATATTTTGGGTAGTATCTATGATACCATAAAATTCTATTGATTCATATTAACTTGGATCTCAAAAAGGAATCATAGGGAATTAGTCACTAAATCAAGTATCGAGAATTCAAAATAGTGTACAAGTGGAGTTGATAATTATATTTATGAACATTATCACTCATAAATTATTATAGCAGCTAATTGGTCACAAGATAATTTATTAATGGTAGTTTGAAGAGTATATTAATCCAACATATATCAATTATTAAAACATCATCAATAATTTTGGGTATTCATTCCACTATCATTTTAGTTTGTATGTTAAGTGATTTACAAAATGTACACTTTCAACTAATGTCACAAATGAAGTTATATTTTTCTCATTTGAAATCAATTACTGGACTACTTTCTAACTATTTGTCAAAATTCTCACGTCTTAATTTTCATAACAAATGTTTATAAATATTCTCATGTTTTGAATAAGATTTGTAGCTATTCTAATAAAATAATATGTAATGGTTTTCAATCATCCATCAATTGTTTGATGAAATTCCTTTGAGATAAAGGTTTAAAAAATTTCAAGTTGTTAAAAAATAATTATAAGGACATTACAAAAGTAGAATCCATTTCCAAAGTTCATACATCACCTTATAACCATTAAAAATGTAACTAAAATAAAAATACCTTCTTGTGTCAAGATGTTCAATCAAAACCTCAATTGTCCTACTACATAGGGAACTTCCCAATCTTACTACCATAGAGAACCATTTAAAACAGAAAATAATAACACCCTCTTTAACTTTTCATGTTTAGTACAAAATACAAGGAATTCTTCCAAACAAATTTGACTACACACTCCAATTAAATGATTAAAAAATTCACTTCCTAGCTTAAAATATAATCTAAGCTATTACTACAATAAATTTTTGGTTACTGGATTCAAGTTCCTTGTGTTCCAATTCACACTATCAATCCTTGTTTATGATCGGGATTGAAGGAAAATGTAATATTCGACTTCTTACTCTTATTATCAACCAACTAAAACTTTGTCACATAGAATAATAGAAATTATAATAAATGATAAAATAGTAAGAAGCCAATGCATGCAGGAAATATTCTATGAAAATGCTAAAATTAGACACAAAAAGAAAGAATGTGAAAAGGTATAATAAGTGTAAATAGACATACACCTAAGATAGAAGGAATAAAACTATGATCCTAAATAAGTTGTTAGGTGGAAAAGTCTACCAAAAATCCTTGTATAATAGTTAGATTTCTAAAATAATGATAACCATATGAATAAATTCTCCAAATGTTGTTGGGTAAGAAGAGACATAGGCCTCATCTTGAAATGCAACCAATAGCTTACAACATATAGTGATATTATTGCATGCATAAATAATAATTATTTTATCCATTTAACACCATATATAACTCCTTCCTCTTAAAATAACATTTTGAATGGTGTTTCTCTTTCCCATGCTCATATTCATCCCTGTTGGATATTGTTGAGAAGTTTATTAGAATCTTGTGTTGTCATTGATGTCAACATATTCCTTTGTGTGTTCTAGTGCTGCAGTCAGATTGAGTGAGTTGGTTCAGCTAGTCTGTTGTAGATGAGTTGTTGCAGATTAAAGGGTTTTGAGATAAGTATCTCTAGTTGTTTCAACTAAAGTTTCAGTGGTCTACATGGTGATTTGATCAAGTTATGAGATCTAGTATTGATGTTGGTTTCTCAGTTTTTTGTGTTGATCAGTGTTCTGTATTTTACTCTGCATTGCTCCTGAATTGAAATATCTTAGTTTGTGGATTTGGTAGAGTGTTTGGGATATTCATATGTTTCCTCAATTCAGATGGTTCATGATTAGGAGGTCTTCAAGTGAATCTTTCAGTTTGACAGTAAGTATAGTTGGTGTTCTTGAGGTTTGGTATAATGATGATGAAGATTCTAGTAAGTGGTGATGTTGCGGTTGTTGTTGTGGTAATTCATGATGCTTTTGGATGTTTCTAGATCATGTCCTATTTGTGTTGATGGTCCACATTGGTTGTTTTTCTCTTTGTGGATTATTTCTTTAATATGTTCATGTTATGTGATGTTCTTGGTCGACCAGATGATTAAAGCAGGTTGTGGATGTTCAAAGCATAATTCTTGAAGGTGTTTTGTGTTAGAGGTGTTGATTTGTACTTTCATTGTTAATAATCATATCTAAAATTGTGTTTGAGTTGATTAAAATTTTGTGAGCAAACTGATTCACCCCCGCCTCTCAGTTTGTTGCATTGTTGCCAACAATTTATATTGCACAACCAGATGGATTTTAGTTGAAAGATCAGAAAGATAAGGTTTTCTGATTGAAAAAAGAATTGTATGGATTGAAGGAAGCCGTAAGAGCTTGGTATACCAGATTGGATAAGTATTTGATGAAGTTTTTAGACAATTCAAATAACTAGAAAATAACTAAGAGGGGGGTGAATCAGTTGTCACAGATTATCAGAACATTTAGCAATTAAAACTTTAATACCAAAACCTAAAACATTAATACAAGAATGCTTAAACCAAATACCGGAATAGTAGTTAAACCAATTAAGCATAAACAATAATAAAAGAATAAATACCATCCACACGACACCAAGATTTATATGTGGAAAACCCGATAAAGGGAAAAACCATAGTGGGAATCCTACCCACAGTTAGATAATACTTTTGCAGTAAGTATGTGAATTAAAATTGAGGGGCATGCACTTGTAGGAAGGCCAACAACCTAGAGTGCACTGCTCATCACAAAAGGAGTCTCACTAACTACATAGAAATCCAGACTACAATCCAAAAGAATGAATGAACTACAAAGATATCATCCCCTATGTCTGAGTACAGTTCTGGTTAAGCTCAATATTAGAGGACTAAATCCTGTTACATAAACTCAACTCGATCTCCAATGATCGACCAAATCCTCTGCCTAATGATATTACATTATTCGCACATTACATATCCATATCCCATTCCATGATCATGATCTACAATAAGATCTTACAACATATATATACAAACCCTCGACCATAAACAATCAGGTCGGCCACCAGACAATAAACCAATTACATAATTACAAAACATGTCAGCCTAATACCAAACAAAAAGTATCCAACTCCTAAGACATCTCAGAAACACATCAAGAGGTCCAATCCACATGTTACATTAAGTTAGTCCACAACCTAGATCAACTGGGACCCAATATAGGTCCACAAACTAAAGCAATCATCTGAATCCACCAAGTCTCAAACATGATCACCATCAGCATCCTAAAACTCCACCAGAAGCTACACCAACACAACTTGTGCATATCATCAAAGATCTTCAACAAAGTTCTATCGGTGAAACCCTCACCGAAACCACAAACCAAGCTTCCAAGAAAATAGGATAGCATCCAATCACCAGACCAAAACCTATTGGCTTGATGATGATTTTTGTATTGGATGACTTTATGTGTTGTCATTGATGGCACATATACACACACACATGTTCATATTGTCATAGTCATCTTAGTTAAGTCAAACTGGTACTACTCTTCAGTCTTCATATTGTAAATCGGTATCGTATGTATAGAGAAGTCTAACCGGTATGAGGATGTCTAAACTAGTATATGTTGACAACTGGTATATGAAGTAAAGACAATTAGTTTTGGTCAATTCCATTGTTACAAGTTTTGAGATACATCGAAGAGAACCAAGGAGGTGAATGGAGACAATCAGTCTATGAGTTGGAAACGGTTAACACTCAACTGGTATCGGTGTTCCAATTGATTTCACTGATTGTGTGATGAGTTATCACCAGTCATGATGAGTTATCTCCAACTAACATTTTTGGTGATAATTTCTGATGTGTTATGGAATATTGTCCAAATTCAGTGAACCTAGGAAATTGTGTTAAGGTTCTTGAGCCGACATGAAATCTAGTGTCTATAAAAAGACATTGTGAAGATTTATTTTGATATGCAAGATACAAGTGATGTTATGAGTTAGAGTTGATGCGATTTATTGAAGGAGTTGCAAAGTATGTTGGTGATGCAGTATTGAGTGAGCAGAAAAGGATCTATATAAGCAAGATGTGCTATTCCTAGATCATACCACCTATTGTTTTCTAATCACTACAACAGTTAAATCCCCTAACTGGGTAAGCTCTAACAAGCTTCATTGTAGAAATCCTCTAACAAGGTGATTCATTAACTTGGATCTAAATCCTCCACTGAGATTACCTTTAACCAAGTGTAGCTCCTAATAGGGCTCTGGGATATTTAATAGGATTCTCTCCTAATAGAGCACTTTGTAGACCTTAACTGGTCAGTTACCTATTTTTGCAAATAGTTAACTTGTGAGTTCCATCTCACCATGGTTTTTCCTAGTTGGGTTTTCCATGTATAATCACTTGTGTTATGGTGAATGTTTTACTTGTTGTGAATGCTTTTATAACACTTTTGATTGCATGCAAAGTCTTAAGTAAATTACTTAATTTTTTTTACCAGTCTAGGTTTAAAGTGTTATTGCTTTTGCTATCACTGATTTACCCCCGCCCCCTCTCACTACTTTATAAGTTTATGAATTGGTATCAGAGCCCAACTTCCTTAAGGATTAATTGCTTGGAAGGAAACCCTAAAGCCATTATGGGGGATATGAGTTATAGAGAGATGGCTAAAGTATTTGATGCAACTAGGGAAGAGCTTGAAACCTTGAGAGGAAGTTTTAAAGCTTCACAAGTAAAGAGGAGAGAATTGACTGAGCAATTATTGGAGATCTCTGACAACAACTATTCAAATGAGGCCAACATTGATGAACTAGATGAAGAAGTGGAGAAACTGAATGGTGAAAAAATTAACTTAAGGAGAGAACTTGAAGCCCTTACAATTCATATGAGTCAAGAACTTGAAGCAAGGAGGGAAGTTCAAGACCTAATCAAAGAGAAACATCGTGAGATTTCTAAGATCAAGTAGGAGAATGTAGCTTTTCATGAACACTAGCATGAAGAGAAGGAAGAGAAGGAAGCATTATAGTTAGATCTTGAAATGGAAATGTCTCTTAGAGAGACTCTTACAAAGCATAATGAAGATCTTACCAGAGATCTTACTGAGGCTAATGGGAAACTTGACAAATTCAACAAGAGCTCCTCTATGTTGGATGAACAGATCTAATCTCAAAGGATGAAAGAGAACACATCTGGAGTAGGATTCAATACATCTAAGAAAGGAGAATCTTCTCGTACCAAGAGCAACATGCATGAAGGTAAAATTGCTCCTAAGGATAAGAAGGCTTACAAACTTGTTTGCTTTATCTATCAAAAACCTGGACATACTGCTAATGTTTGTAGAAGCAGATCTATTGAGAACATAGGCTATAATGCTAATACTAGATATGTGTCTAGAAGATTTGAAGGTCATTGTTACACATGCAATGTGTATGGACATAGATGATGGTATGATGAAAGAATAAGTATCCGATAGATTAGTGAGGGGGGGGGGGTGAATCAGTAAATAGAAAAACTGGTACAAGCTTCCCAAACTCAAACTCAAACATACAAAGTAATCTTATCAATGAAATTCCATTGTTAAGATAAATACTCATAATAATACTAGTTGACTGTTATAGCAACTTAACAGTAAACAATAGTTAACTTGTAAACATCCAAATGCTTTATCATATGCCAATGCTTCCAATTATCATGCCTTATCAAAAATAGTTAAATATTTAATCAAATCAACCATAAGATCATAACCACAAAAACATTCACCACATGACACAAGTATTTATACGTGGAAAACCCAAATAGGTAAAAACCATGGTGAGATGAGACTCACAAGATAATATCTAAACTCTTCTGAAGTTTTCCCTATTAGGAGCCAAGCCCGTTAAATCTTTTACAAAAGTCCTGTTAAGAACTGATCCTGTTAGGAATCACCTGGTTAGGGGATTGACTACAAATCCTTTGTTAGAAGCAAATACCCTGTAAGGAGTAACCTCAATAGAGGATTTGAAAATACAATCTAGTGGACCACCTTGTTAGAGGATTTAATAAGATACCAAGCTTGTTAGAGCTTACCCAGTTAGGGGATTTCAATTCTTCTACAATTGTTAGAAAACAAAATGAGTTTCTTGATCTATCTCAATAGCACTAAATTTGCTTAATCAAATCCATTTAAGCTTGTAAACACCTTTACTCAAACTGCAGACTCATTCTCTAGTTTGGCAACCACACACTCAATTGATTTCTGCCAATTATTGCCTACTCTTAACAAAACAACTTCATCAACCTTAAATACAAATCAATTAGGTTGGTAAAACAACAAAAATCTAATCCTCTCATCGAGATTACAAACAAGTCAATACAAGCATGACCATTGGATTTCATAGCAATCTATATGCATCAATCAAGAAAAACTCAACCGCTCCTTGATTACCACTTCATCGAGCTCAGTAACTCATCACACATTTTGCATTAGATTCAATACACTTTGTTCATTCCCTAGACAAATAATCACGCCAAAAAATTTTGAACTTGTCTTCATACAATGACCTTACGTGTCACCATAATTACCACTCAAAATTAGATCATATACCAACATAACCAATTCAACAACCTTAATCGGTTAGGGTTTAACAAAAACAACTAGTAGGGTTTACTGGTTACATAACATAGAAAGGGTTTAACCTTTTACTCTGATTACTAGTTAAACTCACAAACTTACATATCGATTTACAATATCCTTCACAAAGCTCTTCCTACTAGTTATAAGACAATATCAATAATAACAACAATATCAGGAATATCATTACCAGTTCAATTGACATCAATGACAACATAACATATCATTAATGCAATCTTCATGCAAATGCCAACAATCTCCCCCTTTGGCATTGATGGCAATACAAATATCAACACCATTGCTTTGTTTCTATGATTGTGAATAGAAATCCTTGTTTACATTACCAAGTATTCACATGCTCTCTCTGTCTTCAATCTATCACTGGTTTACTTCACATAATCACATAATTCTTCTCCCCCTTTGACAACAATGCCGAATTAAAAGTAAAACATGTAATGTTAAATTTTCACTATGCATCAACAACATACTGCAACTTGATGCTCCCCCTATGGAATACATCTACTTCTACATCAACCCTTGTAAAATTTTGCAAGTGATTCGGGGACTGATACAATCAACATCATGTTCAACTAACTTCATGAAGAGGGACAACCCCTAACTGACTTCTAAGATACTCAAAAGTAATCTTAGGCAGAGGTTTGGTAAAAATATCCACAAGCTGCTCCTTGGTAGAAACATGCTCTAAGATAACATCTTTTCTCAGAACTTTTTCCCTCAAGAAATGATACTTCAATTCAATGTGTTTGGTTCATGCATGTAAAACAGGATTCTTGTAAATATTTATGGCACTTGTGTTATCACATAAAATCTTTATAGGTTCTCAAATCTTCATCTTAAAACCTTCCAAAATGTGCCTCATCCAAATAGCCTATGTGCAATTCATATAGGCTGCAACATACTCAGCTTCAGCAGTAGATTTTGAAGTACAACTCTGCTTTTTACTACTCCATGAAACAAGCCTTCCTCCAAGAAAAAATGCTCCATCGGTTGTGCTTTTTTGGTCATCAACATTTCCTACCCAATCAGCATCTGTGTATGCCTTCAAATCAAAGTTTCCTCCATATGGATACCATAATCCATAGTCAACAATACCTTTCAGGTATCTAAAGATTTTCTTGTTTTCTATCAGGTGTGTCTCCTTAGGATTCTTCTGGAATCTAACAATTATGCCAACCGCATGGGCTATGTCCAGTCTGCGGTGAACAACATAGTGTAATTTACCAATCATTGACTCATATTCCTTCTCATCAATAGACTTAGATTCATCTTCCTTGGACAACTTACAACCTATAACCATTGGTGTCCCAACTGGTTTACAGTCACTCATGCCAAATGTCTTCAAAACCTCTCTCACATACTTAGACTGTGTAATGAAAATACCATTCTTTATTTGATGTATCTGTAAGCCTATGAAATTTTTGTTTCCCCTACTAAAGACATTTCAAACTCATTTTTTATTTCCTCTACAAAACTTTTGCTCATGACATCATTACCTCCAAATATAATATCATCAACAAATACTTCATTGACCAGTATTTCATCTCCTTCAGACTTGAGATATATGTTACTATCATCACTGGTTCTCAAAAATCCTATCTTCATTAGATGTGTATGAAGCCTTTCATACCATTCTTTGGGTGCCTACTTTAATCCATATAAAGCCTTATGTAATCTACATACCATGTCTTTCTCATCAATCAAAGTATAACCATCTGGTTTCTCTATGTATACCTCTTCTTCCAATATCCCATTCAAAAATGAAGACTTAACATCCATTTGATATACCTTGAACTTTTTATGGGCTAAAAATGCAAGTAAAGTTATGACACCTTCTAGTCTTGCTATTGGTGCAAAAGTTTCTCCATAATCTTCTCCTTCTTCTTGCGCATAACCCTTGCAGAGTAATCTTGCCTTGTTGCGAACTACAACACCATCTTCATTCAACTTTTTCCTGTATACCCATTTAGTACCTATAACATTCTTATTTACTGGTCAGGGTACTAGGGTCCAAGTGTTGTTCTTCTCAATTTGATCCAATTCCTCCTCCATAGCTTTAACCCAATGATCATCACCAAATGCCTCCTTAGTAGTTCTTGGTTCAATGGTGGAGATCATGCAAGAATTCTCTCTGATTCTTCTTTTGGTTAGCACTCTAGCATCCTTATCTCCAATAATCTGCTCAGGATTGTGATTCAATCTCACATATCTAGGAATAACATGATCATTATCTTCAGGTTCAGCTTCTACATTGTCATCATCTTCTTCTGAATTTATTTGTTCCGGTTGGACTGGTGCATCAGAATTTGCTTTGCTGATTTCAGATTTCATAGTGTCTGGTTCCAAAATAAAATTCAAGGATCTTCATCCTTTTCTCTGAATCAGTTTCTTCTAAGACTTGAGGAAATTCATCCACTCAAACATCAGCACTCTCAACAATTCTTTGTATCCGATTGTTAAAACATTTCTAGGCCTTACTCTTGGTGGAATAGCCAAGAAATATGCCTTCATCACTCTTAGCCTTAAATTTGATAATATAATCACCTCTTTTAATAAAACATTTGTTTCCAAATATCTTAAAATAGCTAACATCAGGTGATCTTCCATACATATTCATAAGGAGTCTTTTCCTTACCTCTCTTTACCAGAAACTGGTTCATTGTGTAGACAGATGTGCTGACAGCTTCTCTCCAAAAGGTTTTTGCTACACCTCCTTGTATCAACATTGTCCAAGAAGCTTCAACAACTAACCGATTGTTCCTTTCTATGATACCATTCTGTTGTGGTGTCCTTGATGCAGAAAGTTGTCATTTGATACCATTCTCTTCACAGTACCCAATGAATTCCTCAAAATTAAATTCACCACCTTGATCTATCCTCAGACATTTTATCTTCTTACCACTCTCTTTCTCAGTGAAGGCCCTGAATGCCTTGAACTTACCAAAAGCTTCAGTCTTATCCTTCAAGAATGTAACCCACGTCATCCTTGAGCAATCATCAATGAGAATCATAAAATATTTGTCACCTTGAATTCTTTTTGTTCTTATTGGTCCACAAAGATCTGTATGAACCAAATATAACAAGTGCTCTATTAAAAAGGTTTTGCTTTTGAAATTTGAAGAAGTCATCTTTCCTAACTGACATTCTTTGCAAAGAGCATTAACTAGTTTGTCTAACTGAGGCAAACCTCTCACTATCTTGGACTTACTAACTTTAACAGTGTTATCAAAGTTTATATGACAAAATATCCTATGCCAAAGCCAGCTATCATCTATTTTTGCAATAAAACAATTGCTAACTTTAGAATTCAGATGAAACAGGTTACCTTTAGTGTGTTTTCCAGTTGCAATCAATTCACCTTTGCTGTCAAAGATTTTGCACATACCATTTTTTAAATCCAGTGGGTATCCTTTATCATTAAGTTGTGCCACACTCAAAATATTATTCTTTAGTCCTTCAACCCAGTAGATATCATCTGCACTGCTCTTCTCATTAAGATAAATAACTTGTTTACCTTTAACCATGCAGGGTGAGTCATTGCCAAATCTAACAACACCGCCATCAAATTCTTTCAAGGAAAGAAATTTTCTCTGATCACCAACCATATGATGTGAACAACCACTATTAATGATCCAATCATTAGAGTTATCCATCCTGGATACTAATGCCTTCTGATTTGATATCTCTTCCTTAATAGCTACAAACACAATATCTTCACTAGCATCACCATCAAATTCTTCATCAGTGATACCACTATCAATAACAATAAGACAATCTCTTTTGCCTTTACCCTTATACTTTTTGAATTTATCTCTCTTGCGTTCATTTTCACCATTAGGACAATTAACCGCTATGTGACCAATCTTGTTGCATGCAAAACATTTTAAAGGTAGTTTACCTCTATATTTACTAGTGCCTCTAGGCAACCACTTTTCCAATAATGCTTCAAGCTCCACTAAACTGTCTTCATCATCAACATCTCTGCTGGATCTAGATTCATAACCTTGACTAGTATCTCTACTTTTTCTCATAGATGGGTTAGAAACATAAGCTCTAAATGCAGACTCAGATTTCTATACACTACCATCATAACCATTTAATTCAAAAGCAGTAAGCTTGCCAATGATGGAGTCAAGAGCTACCTTAGTTTTGTCAATGGACTTCAACCCTGAATAGCTGCAACTCAAATAGAATAGATCGGTAGTAGGGTTCTCAGTACCTTACATATTACTGTGGCATCTTCCACTTTCCCTCCTGCACTCTTAATTTAATCGATCTCTTTTATCCTTTGACCATATTGCTGGATATTCTCACCTTTAGATATCCTCATGTCATCAAACTTTCTTCTTAGACTCTCTTGTTTAGCAATCTCAACATGTTCATCACCGCTATAAGTCTCTTCAATTTTTTTCCATACTTCATATGCAGTTTCAAGAATATGAACATCTACATATTCAGCATCAGACAAGGAAGTGGTAATAGCCTCCAATGCTTGATGATTTTATTGTTGTTGTTTTTTCTGATCATCAGTCAGAATTCCAGTAGGTGCAATATACTTAGTATCTACATGATCCCAATACTAACTTCCCAGACTCTTGATGTAAATCTTCATTCTCTCCCTCCATATCCTATAGTTTTCTCTATTGAACTTTGGACCTTTCTTCTTCATCATGATCTAGCAGATCTTTTCCTCAAGATGTTACACTTAGACCTTAGAGGACTTGAGTAGCTATGATACCAATTGATGGTATGATGAAGAATAAGTATCTGGTAGATTACTGAGGGAGGGGGTGAATCAGTAAATAAAAAAATTGATACAAACTTCCCAAACTCAAACTCAAACATACAAAGTAATCTTATCAATGAAATACCACTGTCAATACCAATACTCATAAGAATACCAGCAGACTATTACAACAACTTAATAGTAAAAAACATTTAACTTGTAAACATCCAAATGTTTTATCATATGTCAATGCTTCATTTCTCAATGCTTCTGATTATCATGCCTTATCAGAAATAGTTAAGCAGTTAATCAAATCAACCATAAGATCATAACCACATAAATATTTACCACATGACACAAGTATTTATACGTGGAAAACCCAAATAGGTAAAAACCATGGTGAGAGGAGACTCACAAGATAATATCTGAACTCAGTTCGCCCTGTTAGGAGCCAAGCCTGTTAAAGATTTTACAAAAGTCATGTTAAGAACTGATCATGTTAGGAATCACTCAGTTAAGGGATTGACTACAAATGCCTTGTTAGAAGCAAATACCCTGTAAGGAGTAACCTCAGTAGAGGATTTGAAAATCCAATCTAATGGACCACCTTGTTAGAGGATTTAATCAGTAACCAAGCTTGTTAGAGCTTACCTGGTTAGGGGATTTCAATTCTACTACAATTGTTAGAAAACAACAGGAATTTCTTGATTGGTCTAAATAGCACTACAATTTTTTGATCAGATCCATTTAAGCTTCTATATGCCTTTACTCAGACTAGAGACTCATTCTCTAGTTCAACCACACACTCAACTGATTTCTACTAGTTCTTGTCTACTCTTAACAAAACAACTTCATCAACCTTAAATACAAATATATTAGGTCGGTAACACATCAAAAATCTAATCCTCTCATCGATATTACAAACAAGTCAGTACAAGCATGACCATTGGCTTTCATAGCAATCTCTACATATCAATCAAGAAAACCTCATCCACTCCTTGATTACCACTTCATTGAGCTCAGTACATTGTTCATTCCCTAGACAAACAATCGCACCAAAACATTTTGAACTTGTCTTCATACAATGACCTTACATGTCACCATCATTACCACTCAACATCAGATCATAAACCAACACAACCAATTCAACAACCTTAATCGGTTAGGGTTTAACAAAAACAACTTGTAGGGTTTACCGGTTACATAACATAGAAAGGGTTTAACCTTTTACTCCGATTACGGGTTCAACTCACAAACTTACATACCAATTTACAATATCCTTCACAAATCTCTTCCTACTAGTTATACGACAATATCAACAATAACAACAATATCAGCAATATCATTACCAGTAAAATTGACATCAATGACAACATAACATATCATTAATGCAATCTTCATGAAAATGCCAACAATAGATCAGTTGAATGTAGATATGGAGTGAACAATCTAGAACCTCACATGAATCCAAGACTTATCGGTGACTGGAGAAGGACTTATGACAACCAGAGAAACTTGAACTGGTAAAAACCCTATGTCAACTTGTTCAATCCCTTTCAGATGGAGAAGGTAACAAATGTTATTTGCACAATTTGCAATAGCTATGGACATGTGGCTATGAACTATAGAAGAAGGACTGGAAGAGGTAATGCAAAACCTTGGAGAGCATCTGGGATGGCGTGCTATCATTGCCATAAAGAAAGACACATGGCTAAGTTCTGTAGAGCCAAGAAGAATCAACTGGTAAATCAGTCCAAAGATCATAAAGGAAAGAAGACAGTCGATGTTGAAGAAACCAGAGCAGAGATGAATAGGATTTGGAAGAATAGAAGTGAGGACAAGGCAACAAAAGAATCAAATCCTTCACCTAGTGTGGAGAATGCTACACCGGTAAACTGAGCCTTTCAACAAGCCTAAGGGGAGCATATCACTAAATCTACTTCCAGACCCCTTGAAGAGTGTATGGTAAGAGAGTTATGCATTTCAAGTTGTAATATGAGAATTTATGATATTATTATCTATCAATTTTCTAAGGATTACGAACTGGTTATATGCCTATTGGTATACGCGAGCTTGTTAAGTAGTAATTAGGGTTTTTTGCCCTATCGATAATGTAATAATGCAGTGGGTAGGTTAATAAAAGGAAGTTTCAATAAGTTATTTTTACTCTAATTGCATTTGAAGAAGCATTTTGAGCACTTGTAGAGTGAAAACGAGCATTGTTAGCAGATTGAGAATGGATTTGTGCTACAGATCAAAAGTTGAATCGGATTTAAAGATAAGGAAAGGTGAATCGGGTGTGCATAACAACGTGAAGGGAATAAGGTATTTTTGTTAATCTCTCTCTCAAATCAAGATTACCTAGAATGGCATCATCTTCTACACCAGCATAGAATCTTTTAAAAACTGCTGAAGCTATGGAGTCAATGGGAAAAGATAAGATAGAGTCTTATAATACATTGTCTCAAGTTCCCCAAGGTGTTTTGATCAAAGGTGATTTGAAAAATTATATATATTGTAAAATTGAGGATCTGGGGTCATTGGAAATATATTCTCAACTTAAATCTCTATGCGACAAGAGTGGGAAAATCAAACTCAAATATATTAGGGTTTATGAAAAGGTTTTTCATAATGCAACCTATTGTCTTGAAGATTTAGAGGAAGAACATGTTAGGATTATCCTTAGTCATGTACATGGTGGGAAAATGTATCTTGATAGAACTCACACCATCACAAAAGAGGCTATTCATGCAGTAATTGGTTTCTGCCAAACCGGTGAAGTACCAAAATTGAGGATAATCTCAAAGGAAACTGTTATCTCATTGACAAAGACAATTGATGATGGTCGTGCTATATCGGTCAATAACATTGTAGATCAAGGAGTCAGGTTTGCAACAATGGTTATTGGCTACCAGATATTCCATTCTAGTAGGATGAATAGTGTACCATCTGTTGTTGTGCATGCCACCTACACGATGATGATAGAGGATGCAAATTATGATTTGTGTGAGGTAATGAGAATTCAATTGATGCTGAACTTAGAATAAATTAAGAAGGACAATAGTCAAAAGTTTAAATATGGTCAACTATTGATTGGTTTGTTTTTCTACTTTTAGAATTTTATTTCGGGAATTGTTGACATACAATGGTCTAAGGACATACTAGTGACAACCCAAATCAAGAATAGCATTAAGGCTATGAAGAACACATTTCCAGTTGGAATGAACAAGTTTTTCAATGAGTTTCAAAATAAAATGAGCATGAAATTAAGGCTATCTAATGAAGTGGTAAAACACTTTGAAAAAGACATCTATTTCACGATGACCACTCACTTTTGCCTTATGGAGGCTATTGAACCGAGAGAAGAAGAAATGGAGGAAATGAGCTATGAAGTCAGTTATGACTTACTAATCGGTTATGCCAACAACCTTTTGGAATATCCTAAGGACACTAAGAAGAAAATACTGGGTACTTATCAGGAAAGGATTGCACCTGCTCAACCCAGTAGTGCCAAGGAGAAAAAGAATAAAGTTGATCAACTAGCTTCTATGACAACCGGTACAAGGGTAACTAGAAGTATTCAAATCAAGAAGGAACCGGTACCTAATATATATGAAAAGAAGTAGACAGTCACAAGGAAAAGAGGTAGACATCTCATCCTTCAAGAGGAATCTAAGGAAAATGAAGGTAACTGGTAAGAAGTTTAAACCAATAGGAGAAATTTCCAAACAAAGTACTCCTATTAATGTTACCTATTTCAAACCAATGAGTTATTTTGAAAGGACTCTAAAAACACTAAGGAGAAAGCAGTTTGATAATGTAAAAGAAAATTTTGATTCTTTTGATGAAGGTCAGAAACAAGAAATTGTTCAAGAAGTAATCAATCACCTGTGTCAATATAATCGGTTACCGCAAGATATTCAAAAGGAAATTTCTGATTCTTTATATTTTATTCTTGAAAATAAATGAAAGTTGATTTTAGATCAGGGCTAAGAGATTATTGATAGAGTTTTTGTTCAGTATTTTCCAAAGTTCTCTCATGAGGAATTATTAGCATTGCTTGCTAAATATAAAGGATAGTTTCATTCTAAAACAAGGAGACTGAAATTATTGGATGAAAGGATTCAACCTGTTCAAGATGATACTCATAAATTGCATAAGATATTCAAAGAAGGAATGCAGTATTGAAAGCCTATGATAATAAACCTGATCAGACTGAGATCGAAGCTCCATCGAAACTAGATGTTGAAGAGTTTATTACACCAAATGTAGTCTATCCTGTCAAGAATAAGGATGACACGAGTTCCACACCGATCATATTCTTTGTGGATGATATTGAAGAAATTCAGGATACTGTTGACACAACTGGTAATGTCATTGAACCAGTTAAAGAAACTGAAAAACAACTAGATATTATTGAGAAACAAATAGTAGAGGAAGCACTGGTTAATGAACCAAGTGTGGATATTCAACCACCATTGGGAAAAGAAACAACAAAATTGAAAGTCAAATGCCACCGGTCTCTACAGCCACATAGGAGGAACAATAAGAGAAAACAGAGAAGAAGGTAGAAGAGAAGAAGGTGGAAGAGAAAAAGGATGAAGAGGAGAAAGCAAAGAAGAAGGAGAAAATAATAGATAATGATGACTCAATTAGTATAGAAGGTCCTATAGATGTAGATAATTTGAGTGCATCTGAACTAATGGAGAATGCTACCATTATACAATCCCATGCTCAAAAGAAAAGGTTGAAAGAGAAGAAAAATCAGGTCTCCTACCGAAGACTGACACTGATAATTTGTCTACCCCTATTGCCAAGCTTGGATAGTTGGTTGTTGATGCTACTGACCAACCGAAATCACTTGAAGAGGTAGCACATGACTTAGCTGAAAAATATTATAGGAAGAAGAGGGGAGAGCAATTAATTTCTCAAATTGATAAAGGCAAGATTGCTTTATCAGTTAATAAATATCTTTTGAGAACTTCTATTGAAACTGGAGGTAAACTTTTGACTAATATATCTAAAGTTTCATTTTTCTATTATGATTTGAAGAAAAGATGAGAAGATAGAGAAAAGGAACCGGAGAGGATAAATAATGCTTATATACCATTACAGGATTCAGCTTTAGATTTTGGCAAATTGGTTGATGCTTTGCAATATCTGTTAGATGTTTATGATTTTTAACAATTTAAACAAATTAGATCCTTGAAATAAGTGAAGAACCAGTTGATTCCAAAAGTTGAAATCCTACAGAGGGCATACAAGGATTCAGAAGCAGTTTTGGCTACCCCAGAGATGAGCACAGTGGATGGAATGGAAGAATTTGCTTCACAAATTATGACAAATGTTGAGATCACTGAAACATTGTTAGAAACATGGGATAATGATCTTGCACAGATGAATATTCATTTCAGTGACATTTTCTTAAGAATTGCATTATACACACCTTGAAAAACTCTTATATTTATATATATGTAGTTTTTGATGACAAGTTTTGATGTAATATATATTTATTTTACTTTTCAATTTGGCATTTTTGTCAAAGGGAGAGTAGAAATATGTATGTATATGATGTGAAAATTTTGTTTGTACTATTAAGGAGGAGTTTGTACATTTTTTGTAAGCACACTTAGTTGACAATCCGACAAAAGAAAATTTCTAAGTGTTGGCATCAATGCCAAAGGGGGAGATTGTTGGCTTGATGATGATTTTTGTATTGGATGAATTTATGTGTTGTCATTGATGACACATATACACACACACATATGTTCATAATGTCATACTCATCTTAGTTAAGTCGAATTGGTACTACTACTAAGTCTTCATATTGTAAATCGGTATCATATGTATAAAGAAGTCTAACTTGTATGGGGATGTCTAAACTGGTATATGTTGACAATCGGTATATGAAGTAAAGACAATTGGTTTTGGTCAATTCCACTGTTATGAGTTTGGAGATACAATAGAGAGAAACAAGGAGGCAAATGGAGATAATTGGTCTATGAGTTGTAAGCAATTAACACTCAACTGGTATCGATGTTCCAACTGGTTTAACTAATTGTGTGATGAGTTATCATCAGTCATGATGAGTTATCTCTAACTGACATTTTTGGCAATAATTGGTGATGTGTTATGGAAGATTGTCTAGATTCAATGAACCTAGGAAATTGTGTTGAGGTTCTTGAGCCGACATGAAATCTAATGCCTATAAAAAGACATTGTGAAGAGTTATTTTGATATGAAAGATACAAGTGATGTTATGAGTTAGAGTTGATGTGATTTATTGAAGGAGTTGCAGAGTATGTCGGTGATGTAGTATTGAGTGAGCAGAAAAGGATCTATACAAGCAAGATGTGTTATTCCTAGATCATACCACCTGTTGTTTTCTAACCACTACAGTAGTTAAATCTCCTAACCGAGTAAGCTCTAACAAGCTTCATTGTAGAAATCCTCTAACAAAGTCATTCATTAACTTGGATCTAAATCCTCCGCTGAGAGTACCTTTAACCAAGTATAGCTCCTAACAGGGCTTTGGGATCTTTAACAAGATTCGCTCCTAACAGAGAACTTTGTAGACCTTAACTAGTCAGTTATCTATTTCTACAGATAGTTAACTTGTGAGTCCCATCTCACCATGGTTTTTCCTAGTTGGTTTTTCCATGTATAATCACTCGTGTTATGGTGAATGTTTTACTTGTTGTGAATGCTTTTATAACACTTTGGATTGCATGCAAAGTATTAAGTAAACTGCTTAATTGATTTTATCAGTCTGGGTTTAAAGTGTTATTGTTTTTGCTATCACTAATTCACCCCCCTCCTCTCATTGCTTTATAAGTTTATCAAAACCAATTGACTAAATATGAACATAAGCCAATTCCATAACCAAATCATATCGGATCATACTGGATCATGTCGGATCCAATCCAACAAGAAACTACTCATCCTACCAGGACCAGAATGGCATCGATAAAGCATCCAAAATAGACAGTGTTGACATCAATGACAAAACATCAATGCAACACATAATAAATTCCTCCAAATGGCCAACAATCTCCCCCTTTGGCATTGATGGCAACACTAGATATGAAAAACATCTAAGTACCAAGAAATTCCAAACAAGTCTCCCCCAATGGAAGACAACCAACAATCTACCACTCAAAGATATAGAAATGAAGTTCTGAAACAAAGACCAAACTCCCCCTGTGAATAATATCTTTGTAAAGCTCTAAATTACACATATCTCTCTCCCACTAATGTATACGACTCCTTAAGTTTTTTTCACATCAATATCTCTCCCCCTTTGACATCAATGATAGAAATTTGACATAAATATCAAAGAAAAGACATAAACCATTGAAACACAAAGCTAACTACTCCTCCTAAGTAGTAGAATCCCCACATCAGTGTCAGAATGAATAATATCTCTGATAATGCATACTAGACTAATGCCAAAAAGCATCAATCACTTCTCTATCGGAGGGGCAGAAACCCCTAACCTATCTCTCAGGTACTCAAATGATTCTTTAGGTAAAGGTTTAGTGAAAATATCTGCAATCTTCTCTTTAGTGTTCACATAAACCAGTCTAACTACATTTTATTCTACCTTCTCCTTCAAAAAGTTATACTTAATAGATATGTAATTTGTCTTAGAGTGAAATATCGGATTCTTTGATATATCAATAGCAGCAGAGTTATCACAGTGAATAACTACTAGTCCAGTGCAATGCACTTTGATATCCTTTAACATTTGCTTCATCCATAGAACTTGTGTACAATTAGTAGCAGCACCAACATACTTAGCTTTAGTAGTAGATAAATAAGTACATGACTATTTCTTGCTGATCCATGAAACCAAATTCTTTCCAAGAAAGAAAGCTCCACCAATAGTACTTTTCCAGTCATCAACATCTCTAGCCCAATCAATGTCTGTATATGCACATAAAGTAAAGTCATCATCCTTAGGGTACCATAAACCATATTCAGATGTACCTTGCAAGTATCTTAAAATCCTTTTCATCGCACTCTCATTATTTTCTCTAGGATCACTCTAAAATCTAGATGCAATACAAACAATATTCATTATGTCAGGCCTAGCCTAAGTCAAATAAAGCAAACCTCCAATCATAGATTTGTATCTTGTAGGATTTATTGGTGTAGAAACATCTTTCCTAGTCAATTTCTCACTTGTTACCATAGGAGTACTTACCTATTTATAATCTCCAATACCAAATTTCTTCAACAATTCCCTAGCATACTTAGTCTGACAGATGCAAATACCTTTATCAGTCTGAGTAATCTGCAAACCTAAGAAAAAATTTATTTCCCCAATCATAGACATTTAAAATTCTTTCTCCATATTTTTAGAAAATTCCATGCATAACTTATCTTCACCTCCAAACATGATGTCATCAATAAATAATTCAATAATCAGTATATCATCATTAGTGATCTTGTAATATAAATTATTGTCAACATTACTCTTAGTAAAACCAAGCTTCAAAAGATATTTATCCAACCTTGCATACAAAGCTATAGGTGCCTGTTTCAATCCATATAAAGCTTTTCTTAACCTGTAAACCATTTTTTATCATCTGAAAGTGAAAAACCATCAGTTTTCTCAATATAAGCTTCCTCATCAAGATCCCCATTCAAAAATGCACACTTAACATCCATCTGATAAACCTTGTAGTTTGTATGGGCAACATAGGCAAGAAATAATCTTACAACTTCAGTCCTAGCTACAAGTGCAAAAGTCTCACCATAATCAATTCCTTCCTTCTGAGAATATCCTTTACAAACCAATCTAGCCTTATTCCTTACAACTTGACCATCTTCATTCAATTTATTCCTACCCATTTAGTTCCAATAACATTCTTATTTTTAGGTCGGGGAACTAAAGTCTATGTGTTATTCTTCTCAATCTGATCTAATTCTTCTTCCATAGCTTTGAACCAATATTCATCTTGACAAGCTTCAATTATTGATACCGGTTCAACTTGAGAAATTAAATGTACCTCATTAGTTGCTAGTCTTCTTCTTTTCATCACTCCATTGTTCTTATCCCCAATGATCTGATCTTCTGAATGATTCAATCTCGCATACCTAGTTGTCTTCTAACTCTCTGTTCCTCTTCTTGGTTCTTCAGTTACTGTTGAATTTTTTGATAATACCAGAGTAACTGGTTCAACACTTTGTTCTGGTAAATATGCTACCGGTTCAAATTTAATCATTTCCACCATCGGCTCTTGCTCATAAACTCTAATTTGACTTCTATTCAGCTCATCCACTTTGACATTAGCACTCTCCACAATTCTCTGCAATCTCTTTTTATAACATCTATATGCCTTGCTTTCATTAGAATGACCAATAAATATGCCTTCATCACATCTAGGATCAAATTTCCCAATGATATTATCTCTGCTAATATAACATTTACTACCAAATATTCTGAAATACTTAACTGTAGGTGTATTGCCAAACCATAATTCATAAGGTGTCTTACTGGTTTCTCATTTCATATGTACTCTGTTGAAAGTATAAACCATTGTGCTCACTAATTCTCTCCAGTAGATATGAGGTAGACTAGCTTCCATAATCATTGTTTTAGTAGCATCCAAGATAGTTATGTTCTTCCTTTCCACAACTCCATTCTACTGAGGTGTCCGGGGAGAAACAAATTGTCTCCTTATACCATGCTTCTCACAAAAGTTATTAAACTCACCGGATGTGAATTCTCCACCATGATCTAACCTCAAAAATTTAATCTTCAATCTTGTCTCTTTTTCCACTTAGCTTTAAAGATTTTAAACTTTTCAAAAGCTTCAAATTTCTCCCTTAGAAAAGTAACCCACATCATTCTAGAATAATCATCAATGATTAGCCTAAAATATCTATCACATTGAAAACTTTTAACTCTAGTAGGACCACACAAATCAGTATGAATAAGATCAAGAACATCATTAGATTTATCTTGTATACTTATAAAAGAGGTTCTGAACTATTTGCCCATTTGACATTCTTTATATACCTGATTATAGGGCTTCATAATCTTAGGTATATCTCTAACTGCCTTAGTTGAACTGATCTTCACAATGCAATCAAAATTCACATGACATAGTCTCTTATGTCATATCCAACTCTCATCATTTTGTGCAATCAAACATGTCTTCTCACTAGAATTCAAATGTAATATATTACCTTTTGTCTATGTACCAGTTGCAATCTCCAAATCAGATCTGTTAATGATTTTGCATTATCCATCCTTGAACTGTAATTGAAATCCCTTATCCACCAATTGTCCTACACTCAAAATATTATGTCTTAAACCTTCAACAAAATAAACATTATCATTATTGTTCTTACCATTCAATGATATAGTTCCTTTTCCTTTGATCATACATGCTTTGTCATCTCCAAATATAGCCAGACCACCATCAAATTCTTGCAAAGATAAAAACTTCCTTTTATCTCCAGTCATATGATGTGAACAACCACTATCAACTACCCATTCATCCTTTTCTTCAATTTTGGCAGCAAGTGCCTTCTCTTCATGTTCATTCTCTTCTAGTGTCGGAACATCTTCCTTGATAGCCAGGAACACCCATTCCTTCCCATTGCCAGAACCACTAGCAGAGTCTTCTATCGATTCTATTGGAATCCAATAACACTGAGAGGAGGGGGGCTGAATCCATGTTATGCCAGAATGATCAATTTTAGCCTTATTAAAACATCCATACACCAACTGGTATACCGATACATACAGAATTGAAATAAGTAAAGCAACCAATAAGACAATCACATAAGTGAGAACCATAACACACAGATTTATACATGGAAAAACCACGGTGGGATTTGTGACCCGCAATATCAATCCACTGGCCATATGAAGAGATATTACAAAATATAAGGGGCCTGCACATGCAGGAAGGCTTACAACCTAGAGCACATTGCTCAATCATAAAAGGAGCCTCACTGACTACATATAAATCTAGACTACAATTCGGAGAAGTGTTGAACTACTAAGATAACATCTTCTATGCTAGAATAAAGTTCCAGTTTTAGCTATGTCTGTTCCGGTCTGAAACCCTAAACCCTTTACCGAAATAACCCTTACATGAATATCCTCAAATACATAATCTCTTTGATGTATTTTGTATTGTATCACATTCATATCTCTATTACAATTACAATACCTTGTCCTTCTCAAAATGATCTATTCCAGCTGACCTATATACCCTATACAACTTATCATGCCTTATTTCGGCTTACAAAGATATATACAATATCAAATTATATGTCAGCTAGATAACATGAATGCATAAATATTAAAATAAATTTCCAATGCTGGATCCAAGAGATCTCAGCCTCCAATACTGATAACCATATTCTAACCCATGTTGGCTTGCATTGTCGATAACCAAAGAAATCCTTTTGTCTTGCCGGTTTTGGTGCCGGTGTAGTGTCTGTGAAGTGTCTGTCGGTACACAATTGAGCCAAAACATGAAATCAAAAAAAGATACCATCTTGCCATCAATGACAACATAGTGAAACCAACCAATTGAGTTTCAATTGCCAACAATCTCCCCCTTTAGCATTGATGGCAACACTCATGTGAAAAATGGTCAACGTTTCATCTATCGGTTCCATCTTGCCTGCTCCCCCTGAGTTGAATATTCATTAATGCAAAATACTTCACATACTTCCATATCTCCATATCTCCCCCTAATGTATACAAATCCTTCTTATTTTTTTCACATCTATATCACTCCCCTTTTGACATCAATGCCATCATAAATTCTATAAAGAATGTCAAAGATCCAAAAAACTGTACAAAGAATATCCCAAAAATATCTTATCGGAGCTTAACAAATTTCAAAAATTTTGGATAAGCCTTCTCCAATAGTTCAAGATAAGTATCCCAACTAGTTTTGAATGTGTCAGAAATAGATACAAGTTCACTTAATATATGTGCAAATGACTCTTTCTCATTTACCTTTGTCTGTGTGGGATTTCCCACCATATCCATACATTCTTTCTTATGTACACTGAGTGAATCCAATCAGGGACTCACCAAGCCTCTTAGACTTTTGGCCCTTCTTATAATTTTGTCTCTTTTCTTCTCAAGAACATAAATTTTGGCTTCCAAAATCAAAATTTGACCATCAATGGATGTAGTCAATGAAGTCAGTCCGTCAAAAGAATTAGTTATATTTGCAATTTTCTCCTGAAATTATTTTATCTTTTTATCCACATTAGCTATAAGTATATCAATGTTACAACACACCCTATAAATATTTGTACATTGCTTCAAATAATTTTCTATCAGTTTCATCTTTTCATCAATCTTCTTCTTCTCAGATTCAACTACCTGATCAAATGTAGCTCTCTTAGCCTGAGTGGATCTCTCCAATGCTTGTCAGTTTGAAATCTATTTTAAAGATTGAAAATCTTTTAAAATATGCTTAGTAATTGTCTTAAGCTTGTCGGATGGGCTCACTTCATTGTCAATCTTGCACTTTGGGACTAGTCTGTGTAAAATAGTGATTGACTGATCAATAATCCATTTGCCTGTAGATCCAATCTTCATCAGTTTTTGTGCTGCCATCATCATGAGTTTAGTAGGACTCATCTCTATTATGTTTTTCTTTTCAACCTACGAGGTGTCAATTGACAACAATGATGGATCAACTACCGGTTCTCTATCGGTTTCTCCTTTCTTCTCCTTTGAAGATTTATCCCTTATAACTTCCTCACTTGCATCGGTGGCTTTGTCACTTGGTGCAGTCTCTGTAACTATTGGTTCCTCTGTAGGAACTGTAACCTCAACCTATACATTTGTATCCAGAGGACTGTTATCCTCAAAATCAGTATCCTGTACAACATTAACTTTTTCACTCTCTGTGTTAACCGATATCACAATATTTGTATGTACATTTTTATCTATCGGGGGCTGGATTTCCACTATCTTAATGTTTTTCAAAATTGAGGGTGAAGTACCCATAATCCCTTTTCCTTTTCCTTCAATTGGGGTGTCTACAGTGTCTCTCTTTGATTCTGGTGAAGTAACGAATCCTTTGTTCTCTCCAAAGAACTTGACCCATGCCTTTTGAATTTCTTTTATTATCCCATTTACCCTTCCTAGCATCAGACTGGTTATTCTATGTTTTCTATTAAAGACTTTTCTATCTGCCACCTCAAGTGTCCTTTCCATTTCCTCTGGAGCAATAGTAAAACAAACAGATAATAACTCTTGAATTTTGATATGCTTATCTTCTTGCATTGCAAGCAGTCTCCTAGCATCTAACATATTGTATAATTCTATCGATATTTGATTTTCAATTTCTATTAAGGATTTCTTATAAATATCCAAGTATAATAAGACTGCTTCCTCTACCTCTCTTTGTTCATCATCCTCTAAATGATCATATTAAAACTATACATTCTTTAAGATGCCATCCTTAGTTATTTCATCTACTAATTCTGCACAAGTTTTAGGTGGAACATTACCAAATTGCATAGTTGTATTAGTGTCATTCTTCTTCTTCCTCTTTGCAGTACTAGATGCAGCTGAAGTGGTTACTTTTGGTGCTTTCTTTTGTGCCAATATTTTGACTATAACCTTCCTAACTGATTTCTTTTTAGCTTCTACCTTTGTTTCCTCTTTTCTCTTCCTTACAACCCTCTTGAATGCCAATGGTGTGTCATCCTCAGATTCAAATGTTGCTGTAATCAAGTCAATGTGTACTTATCTGGGACAACATCAATTAATTCCTTAATATCCTGTGAGACCTTCTCAACAAATATTCTTTCTTTTCCTTCTTGCTTCTCTCTCTTCTTCTGGTTGAATTTTGTTTCAACCTCATGTGTTTTCTATTGTACAATACCATAGGGCTTCTCTGCCTCATCAATAGGTGCATCAATCAGCATTTTTTCATAAGAATCAAGGATCTGTGCATCCACTTCATAGCCCATTTCCTCAATCCAAATCTTTCAGGGCTTAACTGCTTCCATAAGTGTTTCATCCTTCTTCACCATGAAGCATATGTCAGTTGAATATTTTTCTACAATATTCTTAGGAACCCTTACCCTAGACCTCATAGATTTCTAGAATGCTTTGAAATATCCGCATACCTTATCATCTCTTTGACTTCCTAGAGTAGAAATTGATTGTTTCAATTGTCTCCCTAAAGGAATGTCAAATTACCATTGCCTTTTACCAAAACCAAATGTATTATTCATGAAAAATAACATTAAATAGACTCTTAAGTTGCCATATCAAAAGGTTCCCTTTTTCTCTCCCTTAATCTTTCCTAGGTTTATTAATAACTCATCTAACATCCAACTACATAGATCCAATTTCACATTTTCTCTCATCATTTTGTATGCTGTGAGAATATAGGAACTAGAAACAAAATTTAGTCGGTTTGACTAAGTTACCTTATACCTGATGATCATGCTACCAAATCTGATGTGTGTGTAGGTAATAGTGCTTATTCTCATAGATCTCCTGTTAGATGTCATGCTGGTGATTATGTTCATGAAATCATTTGAAACCTTCTTATTTAGATGTTGCCCAACTGATGGTAAACCAATGATTGCTCGGATGACTTCCTTGGTGATCTTGTAAGGTCTATCTATACAGATAAACTCCCCATGTACTCTACTCAAAACATGTCTGATTATCTCATCTTCAAATTTTGGGATTTCCAGAATGTCAGTAAACCCTAAGTCTTCAATATGCTTGTATGCCAGTTCGATCTTTCCAGATTCTCCCATCAGCTCGCTCATATACATGCCCTTTATTTCAGATGTTCCCAAGTCCTCTATGTGATAGTGTATGTATGTCCTAACATCTTCAACATAGACAACTCCCTCTGGAATATGGGAAAATGCTCCAACTGAATCTTCTAGGGTAGCCACATGCAAATACTACTTGAAAATTGTTTTGGGGTGGTCCTTGACCTCTACTATAGTCAGGTTTGCAACAAAGATAGGAATAGATGATGATCTCGCTTCCATGTTTAAAGATAAATACCCATTGATCGCTTCCGGTGAAAACCCTTAAAAAATTCTTCCAGTCACTGGTGAAATCGCTCAAGAAGAAATCTGATTTCTCTAAAATGCCTTTGATCACTCTTAGTCACTCTGAAATCGCTCTGAATGCAAGGTGATCAATAATGAAGTGAATTCAACATTTTAACCTCTGAGAAAAACCCTAATCTTTCATTGACATAAATGACTACTGGTGAAAGATACCGGATCTCAAACAAAACATATCTATGTTAGATAAGAATCTCCAATGTCTGGAACATCTTCTAGAACCTCTTCTCAGGGCATATGCAGCATCTTCATGAATTTTGCCTACCCCTAAGGCATCTGCCTTAGTTACCGAATGAGCTACCTGCCGGTGTAGGAGCAACATCCTTTGTCGGATAAGTAACCGGTGCATTTCCATCTAATAATTTTCCTTTAGTCTTCCTAACCCATATCTGAGTGTGATCTTGCCAAATTTCACTAACCTTCTCTTTCCCTTTCTCATTTGATCCTCCATTACCAACTAGTGGAATCCTACTTCTACAGAATTTAGCAATATGTCCAACCTCATTACATGCATAACATGTAACATTGTTCCTTTGAATTGCTTTACTAAAACCAGTGAAATTGCTTGACCTGCACTGATTAGCCATATGTCCAAACTTTCCACATGCATAGCATTTAACATTCATTTGGCAATCTTATGTCTTATGACCATACTTATTGCATTTAGAACATTTATCGGGAGCAGAATCAGGGTTCTGATTTGCTCTGTTTCTACATTGTCTAGCCATGTGACCAAATCTATTGTAAACAAAACATCTACCATTAAATTTATAAGCATTAAATTACCTTACTAGTGCCTTGCAGTTTTGATATTCATTAACAGTACCAGAACTTTGTCCTTGCTCATATCCAAGTCCACTAGAATCTCCAATCTGCCTTTGTCTCCTCAATAACTCATCTAGCTATGCTGAGCTAATCTTGAATTTTTCCTTATACTCACTTGTAGTAGTTATATCTTCTCTTGGAATTATCATTTTTCTTTCAATCTCTTGTTCATTACTCTAGGATTGTACTAAATTAGTTCTCAACATATCATTCTCATGAACCAACCTACCACAATCTTCAAATTTGTTCTTCAGGGATACAACAAGATTTTCTTCCTTTTTCTTTCAATCCTCAATCTCCTTAGACATTCTCATAGTTATAACTTGCATTTCATTTTTCATATACATGTTCTCCTAACTGAATTTTTGACATTGTTCCTTAAGTGCATCTTTCTCTTCATCATCCCGACTTTGCAAAAGTTCCTTCCTCCTAGCTTGAATAGATGATAGCCTCTCTTGTAGGACAAGAATGAATTCCT
This sequence comes from Cryptomeria japonica, assembly GCF_030272615.1. Classification (NCBI taxonomy): domain Eukaryota; kingdom Viridiplantae; phylum Streptophyta; class Pinopsida; order Cupressales; family Cupressaceae; genus Cryptomeria; species Cryptomeria japonica. The sequence continues at coordinate 438,113,570 of NC_081409.1, forward strand.
TAGCAAAATTCAATTCATCTTGTAGCTTTAAGTTCTTCAACCTTTCAGCATCATAATCTTCAAGTGCCATCTCAAGTTGCTTCTCCAAATCCATATCCATGGATTCCAGATTCAAGATATTCCTCTAGCTGTTAAACTTCCTCCAAGGCACAAGGCTCTGATACAAGTTGTTGGAACCCAATAACACTAAGAGGGGGGGTGTATCAGTGTTATACCATAATGATAAATTTTAGCCCTATTAAAACATGCATACACCATCCGGTATACCGGTACATACAGAATTGAAAGAAGTAAAGAAACCAATAAGCCAATCACATAAGTGAGAACCATAACAAACAGATTTATACGTGGAAAACCTCAAAGAGGAAAAACCACGGTGGGATTTGTGACCCACAATATCAATCCACTAGCCATATGAAGAGATATTACAAAATATAAGGGGCCTACACTTGCAGGAAGGCTTACAACCTAGAGCACACTACTCAATCACAAAAGGAGCCTCACTGACTGCATATAAATCCAGACTACAATCTAGAGAAGTGTTGAACTAATAAGATAGCATCTTATATGCCAGAATACAGTTCTAGTTTAAGCTTTGTCTGTTCCAGTTTGAAACCCTAAACCCTTTACCAGAATAACCCTTACATGAATATCCTCACATACATAAAATCTTTGATGTATTTTGCATTATATCACATTCATATCTCCATTACAATTACAATATATTATCCTTCTCAAAATGATCTAATCCAACTGACCTATATACCATATACAACTTATCATGCTTTATGTCAGCTTACAAATATATATACAATATCAAATTACATGTCAGCTATATAACATGAATGCATAAATATTAAAAGAAATTTCCGATTTTGGATCCAAGAGATGTCGATCTCCAATACTGATAACCATATTCTAACCCATGGTGGCCTGCATTACTGGTAACTAAATAACTCCTTCTATCTTGTTGGTGTCAGTGCTGGTGTAGTGTCTATGAAGTGCCTATCAGTACACAACTGAACCAAAACATGAAGCCAAAATAAGGTACCATGTTTCCATCAATAACAGCATAGTGAAAGCAACCAATTGAGTGTCAATTGCTAATAGGTTCATCAATAGAATCAGTAACACCTTCCTCATCCGCTATGTAGCATGATTTGTCTTTATTTTTCTTGTACTTATATTTGTTTTGATATCCAGGGTTAGGCTTAAATGATCTTCTAACTCTTTCTTCAAATCTTGAATTCCTTTCAAGACATCTAGATGCAAAATGACCAATCTTATTACATGTAAAACATTTAGAAGGTGCTTTTCCTTCATACTTACTCCCTACCAATCCTTTAGGTACTCTTCTAGAAAATAGTGCTGCAAGTTTCTCAAACTCATCATCTTATCTCTTCATATCATACAATTCTTTTGCATATAAATCTTTCCAATCTTTCTTACTGATTTATGATGCAGATGCATGAAAAGTTGGTTTAGACTTCACAGCTCCAGAGGGTCCAAATTCTTCAAGATCAAAAGTAGATAATTTCCCAACCAAGGTATCTATGTTGATAAAAGTATTAGCCATTATTCTCAATTCATTAGTTATAGTAGCCTTCACCTTGTAAGTCGGTGGTAGGGCTCTCAGAACTTTAGAAACTATTTCATCTTCACTCAGAGTTCCACCACAACATTGAATTCCCATAATAATATCATTTAACCTTTCCATGAATGCAGTAATCCTTTCATCTTCTTCCATCTTTAGGTTTTCATATCTCACCCAGTAACCATCAAGTTTAGAAATCTTCACAGTAGGGTCACCTTCATTAAGAGTCTCCAATTTATCCCATATAGAATTTCCATATGATTTGTCAGTTAATCCCATTATTTGTTGATCAGAAAGTGCACACAAGAGGTCTTCTCTTGATCTATAATCATTCTCAAGCTCCTTATCCAAGTTTTCCAGAGGAGGATTGCTAGATGTCGAATTATGAGGTGTAACACCATTCTTTGTGATCTCACAAATCTCCTTTCCAATACATCTCAGAAGAGTCTCCATCTGAATCTTCCATACTATGTAATTTTTTCCATCAAGCCTAGGAATATCTCTCTGAAAGATAGCTCCTAATGAACTTGAACTGTTAGTCACCATAGGATCTTCCTCAAGAGGTTAAGCATTCTGTAGAGAGAAACATAGCTTTGATACCAATTGTTAGACAATTCAAATAACCGGAAGACAACTGAGAGCGGGGGTGAATTAGTTGCCATAGATTACTAGAACATTTAGCAATTAAAAATTTAATATCAGAATCCAAAACACTAATACCAAATGCTTAAACCAAATACCGAAATAGTAGTTAAGCCAATTAAGCATAAACAATAATCAAAGAATAAATATCATCCACATGACATGAAGATTTATACTTGGAAAACCCAGTAAAGGGAAAAACCACGGTGGGAAGCTTACCCATAGTCAGATAATACTTCTGCACTAAGTATGTGAATTACAATTGAGAGTCCTACACTTGCAGGAAGTCCAACAACCTAGAGCACACTGCTCATCACAAAAGGAGCCGCACTAACTACATAGAAATCCAGACTAGAATCTAGAAGAATGAATGAACTGCAAAGATAGTATCTCCTATGTCTGAGTATAGTTTCGGTTAAGATCAATACTGGAGGACTAAATCCTATTACATAAACCCAACTCAATCTCTAATGATCAACCAAATCCTCTGCCTGATGATATTACATTATTCACACATTACATATCCATATCCCATTCCATGATCATGATCTACAATGAAATCTTATAACATATATATACAAACCCTCGACCATAAACAATCAATTCGGCCACCAGACAATAAACCAGTTACATAATTACAAAACATGTTGGCCTAAGACCAAACAAATAATATCTAACTCCTAAGACATCCCGAAAACATATTGAGAGGTCCAATCCACATGTTACATTAAGTCAATCCATAACCTAGATCAACCAAGACCCAATATAGGTCCACACACTAAAGAAATGATCCCAATCCGCCAAGTCTTGAACATGATCACCATCAACATCCTGAAACTCCACAAGAAGCTTCACCAACACCACTTATGCATATCATAAAAGATCTTCAGCAAAGCTCTGTTGGTGAAACCCTCACCGGAACCACAAGCCAATCTTCCAAGCAAATAGGATATCATCCAACACCAGACCAAAACTGAATAACTAAATATGAACATGAGTAAGCCAATTCCATAACCAAATCATACCAAATCATACCAAATCATGCTAGATCTAATCCAACAAGAAACCACTCATCCTACCAGGACCAGAAGGGTGTCGGTAAAGCATCCAAAACAACTAGTGTTGACATCAATGACAAAACATCAATGCAACACATAATCAATTCCTCAAAGTGGCCAATAGAAGCTTGAATTTAATAAAGGTACTGTTGATAGTATCTGTATTTTAAGATTGATCATGATAACATATTAATTGTTGAAGTTCTTGTTGATGATATTTTTTTTGGTTTAAATGATGGTTAGTGCAAGAAGTTTGCTGATGATATGTAGAATGAGTTTGAGATGTCTATGATTGGTGAGATGAAATTATTTTTGGGATCACAAATTAATCATTTGGATAAAGGTATTTTTATATCTCAGTCTAATTATGTGAAGGAATTGTTGAAGAAGTTTGGTTTAGATGATTCAAATCTAGTTGGTACCCCTATGGTGACTAGATGTAAGTTGACAAAGGATGATGAATCTCTGAAAGAAAATCATAATAGATACAGATCTATGATTGGTGGATTTCTATATTTGACTCAAACTAGACTAGATATTATGAATGTTATTTGTTTTGTTGCTAGATTTCAAGCTAGTCCTAAGGAATCTCATGTTGTAGCTGTGAAAAGAATATTCAGATTTTTGAAAGGGACAATTGATTTTGTTTTGTGGTATCTTAAAGATGATGACTTTACTTTGAATGCTTTTACTGACGCTGAATATGCAAGTGATGTGGATGAAAGAAAGAGTACTAGTGGTGGTGCATTTTTCTTGGGAAAGAGATTGGTTTCATGGATGAGTAAGAAGAAAAATGCAAATTCTTTATTTACTGCATAAGTTGAATACATTGTTGCTGCTAGAAATTGTACTCAGGTGGTATGGATGAAGTAGATACTGAAGGATATCAGAGTTGTTTTTTATAAGCATACTACTATATATTGTGATAATTCAAGTACTATCAACATTTTTAAGAATCTGATATTGCATTCAAAGATCAAGCATATATTAATCAAGTTTCATTTCTTGAGAGAGAAGGTGAATGCAAAGGAAGTTAGATTGGAGTATGTATCTACAAAGAAACAAATTGCAAATATCTTTACGAAGCCTTTTCCTAAAGATACTTTTAAGTATCTCAGAGAGAAGCTAGGAGTGATTTCCCCTCCTGATGAGAACTATGATGCATGGATTTGCATCAATTCAGTGGACTTCATAAAGATATCTTGTGATCTGGATTGATGTGTGGTGGTTGCTACTCAAGGGGAGTAGTCAATATTGTGGTTCAGATGTTCAAATTTGTTAGTTTTGATTTTGAAGAGAGAGATTATATAGTAATAAGGAGTGAAACATGATTTTCATATGTGCCTTTTTCATTGATGCCAAAGGGGCAGAGAGTCATGTGAAAAAGTAAGGGGGGGAGAGCCCTATGCTGAGATTGTTGAGAGTTATGAAGAGATTATTGGTAGTTGAATTCTTTCTTTGTATTGATTGTTTTTCACATTCATATGTTGCCATCAATGCCAAAGGGGGAGTTTGTTGGATATTATTGAGAATTCTGTTGGAATCATGTGTTGTCATTGGTGTAAACGTATTCCTCTATGTGTTCCAGTGTTGTAGTTAGATTGAGTGAGTTGGTTCGACTAGTGTGTTGTAGATGAGTTGTTGTGGATTAAAGGTTTTGAGATAAGTATGTCTATTTGATTTAGTTAAATTTTTAGTGGTTTTAATGGTGATTTGATTGAGTTATGAGATCTTGTATTGTTGTTGGTTTCTCAATTGTTTGTGTTGATCAGTGTTATGGATTTTGATCCGCATTGCTTTGGAATTGCAATATCTTGGCTTGTGGATTTGGTAGTGTTTGGGACATTTATGTGTGTCCTCAATTTAGATGATTCATGATTTGGAGGTCTATAAGCAAATCTTTTAGTTTGATAGTCAGTATAGTTGGTGTTCGTGAGGTTTGGTATAATGATGATGAAGATTATAGTAGGTGGTGATATTGCGGTTGTTGTTGTGGTAATTCATGATGCTTGTGGATGTTTCTAGATTATTTTCTATTTATGTTGATGGTCTACATTGATCATTGTGCTCGTTGTGGATAATTTTCTTGGTATGTTCGTGTAATGTAGTGTTCTTGGATGACTAGATGATTGAAGCGTGTTGCGGATGTTCGAGGCATAATTCTTGAAGTTCTTTCTTGTTCAAGGTGTTGATTTGTGCTCTCATTGTTAATTATCAAATCAAAAATTATGTTTGAGTTGATTAAAAGTTTGTGAGAAAACTGATTCACCCCCCCTCTCAGTTTGTTGCATTGATGCCAACAATCCCTAGTAGTGAGATTATCCTATCCCTTGTTCATTCTCTATCAATCTTGACACCCCCTACTAGATTGTGTGATACTATTAATTTATATTCTTACTGCTTGGTGATTTTAGATTATATGGGTACCCCATTAGTGCTTTCCTCTAGCGTTAGAGTCTACCTAGTTGTCTTGACCTCTCTTATTAGTGTTGGTCTTGTTGGCTCTTCCATAGGATTCAATTCTCTAGTGGGTGTGGTTATAGTGCCTCTCCTTGTCTCAACCTTTCTTTTGTGTTTCAATAGATTATACTAGCACAATTTAGACTATTTTTGTGATGCTTTGACTAGATGTTTATGGATTTACCTATATTTTTGGATTCTTCTTTATGGATATTAGACATATTATGTTGTGTTTTACATTATCATTTC